>NC_063434.1:2763414-3963414 GCF_020379485.1 Brassica napus | reverse complement strand
ATATTTTTGACCAATTATTATGGTCAAGAAGTTCTACCGATATTATATGTAATATGTTTATTTACTTAAGGAAAAGCATTGTACTGATTATCTAGCCATCACGGAATGCCTAACATGTGTGGAAAAAGAAGAAGTGAACTTGCATGTTTTATCAAAACATATGTCATAGAAATTCATAACTATTCTTCTAAACTTAAAAATAAATTCTACCACAATATCCAATTGGTTTCCACATGAGTCAATATTGTTTCATAATCTTTAAATATCTCGGACAAGGGGATAACACTAAGAAACAAAAAAAAAAGACTTTTCAATTTGTAGTGCTTTTTTTTAAACTATACATAGTTCATAAATCATCATCATTTTTGGACATAAATTATCAATTTGGCCATGTTCTTTCACATGAGATACACGCCAGCTAAGTTGCATATGCTTTTTATGTTAAGAACTTTGATTTTAGAAATAATAGTTGTTTTCATTGTGAGTGATAGTAATTTAATGGGTATAGTGGTCAAAATGTGGGCAAGCTTCTTCCTAGTTTCTTGAGGTATACGTGGAATTGGAAACACTCCTACAGGAGGACAGCCAAGATACATCATGTGGTTAATTGTCAGTAAGTTTCCTTATATGTCACACTATCTTAAATCACTTCGAAATCCAACTAGAGCAAGCCTATAAAATAACTAATTCTTAAAGATAGATATGAAATTTGGAAACTCTTACTGATTATTTTAGTTAGAGATCAAATTTTAAACATATAGTTTTAAAATTTTCTAACAAAAAAAAACTATAATCAATGATCATTCAAGCAAGTTGAAGGGGAAACGAGAATCTAAAAAATAGCTTATACGTCGAGGTTTTTAGCTTTGCATTTTTCTCATTTTTGGCTTCCGAGCTTTGCCTATATCTTTGTCAAGAAGCCCTATTTTTCTCAGATTTATCTGTTCTCTCTAACATTTGCAGAAATCGACTATGACGAGCTCATCATCAGTCGTTGCCAGGTTAGCTACTTAGTCTTCATCGACTTTGTCTTTTTCTGTATTATCTCTTTGGACTGATGATACACCACAATCCACAACACAAGGGAAAGATCAAAATAACCATCTCACCTGAACCAGACAAAGACGGTTTAACTCCGATAGCAGAATCTTTAGCCGTTGTGAAGAATATTCAAACATTATGAATGGTACCTGCTGAGGTTACATATAAAGCAAGTAATCTATTGATTCTTAGAATGTTTAAAAGACTTGCTTTCTTGAATTTTTGAGAGTCTAACTCTATCTTTAAACAAGGTTAAAAAAAACAAAAAAAAAAATCTCTGTGTTTTATAAATTCCCAAAACAAGTATTAAAGCCCATAATAACACGAATGTAAAGGAAGTGCTAGTAGGCAGTAGCCACCTTTTTGATTACCAAAAAGAAAAAAAGAAAAGCCCATAATAACTGTATCACATACGTGAACCCTCCTAACTCTAACGTGACGGCACAGGAGACGTGATCTACTTGTCAAGATGCGCTGCATCAATGAATCCTCTGACGATGAAGATCCAATTTTGAACGAAGAGTACGCTTTTCGCGAGCACAATGTAATAACAATATAAAATTTTCCCCTTTTAATTGATCAGCGTTAGAAAATTAGGATCTCCTTCTTAGATTTTTCTTACGTGGACACTGATTTCACACTTATATGCAATTAACTTTGGGTTTTTGGATATACGGCTTTTGCAGGAATTCGATGATCCAGTTCATTCAACGGATCTGCACAAATTTGAAAACAGCGAAACAGGTTACTTTCGTGACCTGGCTGACATTTATGCTAGATTTGGACTCCACTCCTACAATTCCCGCATGGTAAAACACTCCCTCCATTTTTTTTTTCTTTTTTGGTTTAATAAACCAATTTTGTTAAGGTTAATCATATAGTTATGAACATTTGTGTTTCACATTCTCTTATGCTGAAATTCCTAATACTTTATGGTGGTGGGGTTGAGACCATTTTCTTGATTAGTACATGTCCCGAGAATTTAAACTATTTCTTCTTCGTCTTAATATCGTGTGTCTTTCGATCATACAGGGCACCAACTTCCAGTTGTCAAGAGTAGACAAATATATTAACTATGGAGTTTTCAGTTATTCCTTAACCTTTGAGGCCACGAATCCGGCAGACGGTTCTTGTGTCACTTTCCAGGCGCGTGTTCTTAGAGATGACAATGTAAAAGGATCCTACTACAGAATAATGACCGAAGGTTGTAGGATCACACCTGAAATTCCAGGTCAGTTTAGTCTTCTGTGTCATGTGATGATTGCCTTTTCAGGATTTGTGGGTTGAGTAAATATATGATTCTTTACCTTGCCTTCTTTTTTTTTTTTAATTTAAAATAAGGTACTAGAGAAATAATACATCGATGGGAGTTCGATGCAGAAGTTTACAAAGACACTCTACCTGAGTGGTATTCGGATGATGTATTGTTGCTCTCCAATGACCAGTTTTATCAAGTGAGAGCAACTCGTTCTATCATATTTCTTCTTCCTCAACCCTTTTTTTTGCTTTATATGTTTATTTTGTTGTTTCGCAGGTGCAAGATTCAGACGTTCTTGAAAACGATTGGCTTAATTTGTATGCCGAAGTTGCAATGTACACGCTGAAGGAAAACGACATGTCCTTGTTCGAGTCTTGGCTGCCTCTGGAGATCAAGAAGGTCGTTGTGCAGACTTTTGAAGATGTGAAGTCAAATGAAAAGCTCAAAGCCGGGAATGCAATCTTCTACTTCAGTTTCAAGAACTTGAATGCTCCTCCCCATGGTCTGTGCCAGGATCACAGAGTCATCATAAGAAGAAGCACTGATGGGCTTCCAGGACACGTTTGTCTTGACTTCAAGTCTTGCACCGGTCATAATATTTTCAAGGCAAGTTCGGTCTGAGACATATATGTTTGCTGATCCTAAGTTAATAAGACGACTCTACTCAGTATCTATAAGCTATGTTTTCATGACTGAATAATCATCTCCTCTGTTTTTTTTCTTTTGTTTCAGTGTAATCCAGTACTTAATAACTTGTCCGTTATGTCTTTTAAGTTTGTTATTTGGTTTTCCTCAGTTTTTTTTTCTATACAAAAAGCGTTGAATAATTTTCTAATCTACTGAAATACTAAACCCTATTGCGGAGGAGTGTCTGATCGATGCGGAAAAGGTTAAGCTCCTCGAAACTCTAAGGACGAGCATAATGGATTCTACATAATCCTATAAAATATTTTTTCTTTGAAACACAAATCCTAACTTCTTTAAAATATAATTTCTTTGAACAATGTTTCATGAGTCATCACGAGTCTTGATGACGGATACAGTCACAATCTCGTTTCTATTTTGTAATCTTGCGGACGTATGTGATTATTTACGTACTGGTAAAACACATCAAGTTAGAAAGCATCCAACGTGCAAAGCAGAATGAATCACATATAAATAGTTAAATAATTGCTTCCATATATATAAATTAAGTTTTGAGTATTCTTGCATACATTTCCTAGTTTTTTTTAATACATTATACCCAGTTTTAGTCTATTTACTAATCATACCATCAAAGGTTACTAACTGAGACTGCTGAATTATTAATGGACTATGGTACTCTTCATTACTGTTTACTTTCAACTAAACTACAAAAATAATCTTCGCTTCTCTATTAGAAAGATGCTTCATGAGTCTTTCTTGATATATTCCGAACAGTCACAATCACACTTTGTGGGTTTTAGTATTGGCTGCGCATGTGATTGATGTAAAACACCAATTTCAATTACGGTTCCATTATGCTACTAGACCACTAAACTTTTGCGTTTATCAATAGAAATCGCATGTACAAAATACTGTAATGTACATTTTTAAAAGGTCTAACACTGAGATGTATATTAATTAATAATAACGCATTACTAGATTTTGATCTGCTTTTGTTTAATTTTTAGATAAAATTGCTAGTTGATATTAAATATTATTTTTTGAATTTTGATCTACATATTATGTCAAAAATAGATATTCAGTGTTTTCATATCCGACCGGATTCGCGGTTGAACCGGTAAATTTGGTGATCAGTGTATAATATGATTCAATATTAATAAAAACATTGTTAATTAAAAATCTGATAAAACCCGATAAAATCTAAAAACTTATCATTAATCTATGATCTAACCATAGTTGACCTATTAAAAACCCATAGAAAACTGATAATATTTATAAAATTAAAATTTTATATACTTTTAAATTGTACATAAAATTGAAAAAGCTATTAGATTTTTAATTTTTGAACTTTGATGAATTCATTTACTATTCGAAAAAATGAAGAAATGATATTAGAAAAATCAAAATTTATTCATATGACAATATTAATTTTTTTTTCTTATTTATATTGTTTGAGAATGAGAACTAAGCTTTAAAATGTCAGAAATATTTCAAAATATAATTTATTATAGTTGCATTAAAAGGAATTTGATATGGAAGATCTCAATTAATACATAATTGACTGAGATATTTGTTTAGATTTATTTCTTTAAATCTTACCATATTTAAACTATATTTAAAGATATAAACATTACATGTTAGTTAAATTGTATAAGATATAGTTTTTAAAAATACTCTACCTAGGATCAAGTTAGGTCCATATTTCGTGTTACTGTTTTAATAGTATTGATTTTAGAATACTCACATGTGATATTCTATCGAAACTATATCTAAATAGTTTTGATCTTATATGTTAGTCCATAACTCATTTAAGTTAATGAGTTAGTGTTTTGACTTCTTTTTTTTTTTGAACTACAGTTAAAGAGTTAGTGTTCATGTTACAAATCTTCAAGATCCTAACAATTATTTTTTACTTTACTCAAATAGTTAACAAAATATAGTTTATTTCTATATTTGTATTAATCAACTAATTATTAACAATTATATATATTATTGGGTTTAATCTATTTTATATCATATTTACTTGATAATATTTTATATTTTAAATTTATTTTTATCAAAATTTTACTGTATTTTGACAATTTTTTGCTTTTTTTTTGCTTTTCTCATATTTTTTTCAAAACTAGTGAAGATTTACGTATATTATGGACCTGATGATAATCATTGTAGTATTTTTTCAAATCTCTCAAAAACATATTCTGTATATGATTAATATATAGAAGGTATATAACACCACAGTGATGTAACCAACGCAACAATCAACCAATATAAAAATTAGCCTTTTCAAATAAACTACTAATAGCTTTTGTGGCTAGAGGAGGAGGCACAGAGTTCAATAATATCGTTCAAGCAGTTTTGGTGGAGAAGAAATATGTCTTGGTTATTAGTCACGAGAAGACGAAGAGGATGATTTTAAAGAAGTTATCCAATGGCAACGGCCTTTATCTTATTAAATAAAATATTACGAAAAAATGTAAGGGAAAACTATAACCCAGTAGAGCAATTACAATTACTACAATATTGAAGGATAATGATATCAACTTTAATAATTACTAGATTTCCACCCGCACAACCGTGCGGGTATATATTTTCATATTTATATATATAGATATTTGTTTTACATAATTATTATATATTTTTAATGTTACTCACATATTTAAATGTTTGTATAATTATACCAAATATAATAATTTTATAGTTTTCATAGTAAATTAAAATCATCACATATATATGTTGCTTATTATATATTTGTCTTATTGAATTTGTGTTTGATTACTAAACTAAAATTTTTAATGCATGAAACAACATGTATGAAAACAATTTTGTATTTAATTTATTATAATCATGATCCGTAATTCAAATCGCTAGATTTTTTTAGTAATTTTTTTAATGTTTATTAATTTTATATAAGAAATTACTGTATTTTAAAAAGTTTAAGATAAGTTAAATTTTTATACATGTATTATATAGTTTACTAATATTAACCCAATCTACCAACATATTATATTTTTAGCATCAATATTTTATATTTATGAAAGTAAAATATGTTAACTTATCAATTTAAAATAATTTTATCATATTTTGTTCAATATAAAATTTTTATTTTAAAATGATAGATATTATTATAAAATTGATAAAATAGGATATAATTTTATTCTTTTAGTAACATTCCATTACTAATTACAAAATTAGTTGAAAATATTTATATTCAATTTATGACAATTAAGATCTTATTATAATCTTTTTCAAGAAATTTGTTAGAATTTTAATTTTTTTTTAAAAAAATTAAAAGATATAAAAGATATTATGATTAAAGTAGTTAAAAATATTATGTATATTAGCATTAGTGATATACATTTAATATAAAATTTAAATGATGGTCCAAATAAAAATATCACTCATCAAAAAATCATGATTTTTTATTTGATTAGAAAATAAATTTGAAAAAATTAAAATAAAAATAAATATAAATATTTATTTCTAACAAAATCTTTTAAAATTATAGTAAATGTATTTGTGAATTAATTAATTTCATTTTATTTAAATTTTCGTTTATAAACCAAAACTATATTTAATTTTAATTTCTAATTATATTTTATGATAATTTAAATTAAAACTAACTAATTTTTGAAAGTAAATTTAAAAAGATTTAAAAAGATTTTAAAAAGATTTTGTTAGAACATTTTAAATATATTCATTTGTATTTCAAATAAAAAGATAAAGATATTTAAAGATATAATAATGAATTTATGTTAAATATGATATTTTTTAGAAATAGTCCAAACTAAAAAAATCACACATGAAAAGAAGTCATGACTTCTATTTTAATATATAAGACTAGATCTCGACCCGCACAACCGTGCGTGTTTTTGTTTTCATTTATTTTTATATAAATATTTGGTTTTCAATTATAAATTGATATATATATATATATTGTGTGTGTGTCTATTAATTTTTAAAACATAATAAGTTTTACTGTACATTTTTTATTGAATAGATTGTTTCAAACTTTAACATGTATTTGTATCTTCTTCTATATATATTTTCGGATTATTATTTTATTATTAAAATCATAACTATATATATAAAGATTAGTAAAATATTGTTTTATTGTCATATTCAAAGACATTGTAACATTTCACAAATTTAAAAAGTTTTTAAAAAATTAAACTTTTCGCTTTATAGATTTATATTATCTAGTAAATAATTAAACATTTAGTTTTTGTTTAATTTTTAAAATAAACTATATAGTTTAAATTTGTTTTCATTGGTTTATGGTAGTAAAGATTAATCATTGTTAGATAATATATTTTTTGTTATTTAAAAAATATTTATAATTTTAAAAGTTAACATCAAAAAATATTTAAATATTTAGCATATAAAGGTATAATATACAACATTAAATTATATTTATTTAATTTATACTATCTATAAATCTAATAGATAATCTATTGTTTAAATCTAATTATTGATAGCCCAATAAAAATTTTCGGTAGGCCCAAAATTTAAATGATAAAATTATATATTAAATTTAACATGACTTTCTAGGAATAGATCCATTAGATCTATTTTTTTAAAAATTACACATGAATCAAAGTTGTGACTTCTGTATTAATATATAAGATATATAATGTTTATTTTCTTATTGGGTTCATATAATAAATAGTCATACCTTTTAATTAATGGTACTGCCACTGCAGTGATTTTAATGGTACCAGTAAGTGTGCAATTTCAAAGAAAAAGAGTAAAAGATTGATGTATACAATTTGACTATATACATAAAATACATGAAACTACTTTTATCTGGATTTATTAAAACAAGTATTCTATACTGGAATTGCAAAGATCTCCAAAGTTTTATCTATCATACTATTTGCATTCAGAGAAGAAGAGAATATTTATTACGCCCACAAGCAAATTTTTAGAAAATATGGTAGTACCTAGAGACTAGCTAAATATGGTGTCACTAAGGTCTGAAACTTGTATCATTACATAAACATAATGTTTCATTTTGTTAAAGAGGAAGAAGAAAGCGAGGAGGATGCTACGCTCATTGTGGCTACTTTCTCTTCATCATCTTCCAAGACGAACAATGACTCTGTATTCCTACAGATGCCATGAACTAGAACAACGGGCAAACCAGCCAAAACCCCGAGCAGAATACCACCGGTTACGTTGGTTAATAGAATAATACAGAGCGTGAGGACCAACAAAGTCAGCACCAAAGCAGAGTCATCGATCACACTGCCAAATATCACCAGTGGTTCGTTATCCCGAGAGTAGACATATAGCCATGCGATGATCAAGACAACGAAGACTGAGAGGTGGACAGGCTGCCAAAGCATGCTGATGAAGATAGCAACAAAGAAGATGACAAGATAATTGGTTCGGAAGATCATGATGTTGGTTTTGATTCGTTCTGTGGCAACAGTGAATGAGGTAGGAAGGCTAAGGGAGCTCCACTGGACAAGTTCAAGCCATGGTCTCCGAGAGCTAAGGCCTAACGAGATCAACCCTTTTGCTCGTCCCAACATGTTCTGGTTCGAGGAGGCATTTGCTTGGGATGGTATAGTGCCATACGTTGTCATGTTCTTTCACAAACGGCAAAATAAGACGAGAAGAGAGAAACGGAGAATATAACCAAAGGAACCTATATGAAGACAAGACTGTCAAGAGATAATAAATCTGAGGTTCTTAGATCCTCTCTCTCATTTGGAATGTTTTTATTTCAGGACATCAGAAGAGAGGCAGATACCAATGCACTAATAATGGAAAGGAGAGAGAGAGAGAGAGATTCAAAGGAATGGATGGAAACCCTTAAACTTATCATAGCAAAAACGTTAATGTTATAACAAGATTGTCATTACATGAATTTCAAGAACCATATTCTTAAAAGAGTTGCTAAACCTTATTGTCTACAACAAAGCATATATCAGCCAGAAACGTAGAAGACATTTAAACAACTCAAAGTACGGGCAACACAAGCATTCTACAGAAAAACACAAAGTTGTTTTGTATATATACCAGCGAAGCTCAGCACCCTCACTGGCTGCTGCTAGCATCAGAAGCAATAGCTTCACCACGATAAACCCTCCATGGTCCTCGATAGTACAATGGCTTCATCAGAGGCACCGTTTTGCCTGGGTGCTCTTCCCAAAACTTCTCCTGTTTATATAATAATATCAGTGGAGTAACCATAAGCATACAGCAGAACAAGAAGCATAACTTTAGTCTTGTAATTGATTCACATCAAACAGTGTAAGAAAGGTTTCAACTTTATCCCATAATCTCGATCAACACCAAGGAAAGGTTTCAACTTTATGCCATTTCTAACCCTAGAATCGATAACACTGGCGAAGCTTACCTTGTAAAGCTGCTCTGTAACCGCAGCCCCGATGACGCCGGTGTAAAAGGCGGCGACGTAGATAGTAATCAAAGCTGTGAAGGTTTTGGGTCGACGGTAAGGCTCGATCATCTCCCAGACAGCGAACCTCTCGAACTTGTTGTACTTATAGTCTGCGTATTTCCTCCATAGCGTGCTCCATATTCCTTGGGATTGCATCTCTCAAACCTTTAATCGTTTTCGCGGCGGCGCGTGAATCTGGAAACAGACACAGATTAAAAAAAAAGACTTTAATCGTTAAAATATTTATCAAACAGTCCTCATAGTCCTATTACGTTTAGGTTTTGGCCCCTTGACTTATCTTTACTTCCACTTGAGTCTTGAGCTCTGACTTTGTTAGTTCTTTTTTTTTCACCGAAAGATTATAGGGAAATCTGTTTTTTTAGAGCAAAAAAATGGTAACTATGTCCCTTTAGACTAATCTATACTACTTTATGTCCTATTAGACTAATTTTTTCCAAAATGGCAGTAATGCCCTTAAAATTGTAATTTTTTTAAAAAGAAAAATATTGAGTTCGACAAGCGGGATCGATCGATCCCACTTTACAAGTTACAATGGATCGATCGATCCCGGTCATTATTCAGAACAAAAAAAAACGCGAAATATATACTGATCGACCTGGTCCATTTCATTCGATCGGCGAAGGTCGATTCCTTACAGATCGACCGATCTGTAAGGATAGATAGATCGATCCCGTGCCCATGAAAGAATCCCAAATCGATTTTTTTGGTTTTGTATGATTATATCCGGGTTGATTCCCACTTGATTTGAACCGACCAAGCATGATTTCTACTCTTTAAGCTCGATTTCTCTGGGACGAAACCCATAATTTCCCATTCACGAACAAAGGGGAGAAAATCAAATTCTCACCCAAGTTCATTAACCCTAACTCACTCAATTCTCTGATTTGGACGATTATTTGGCCTAACTCATACGATTTCGTGAGCTTTTTACGAATCTATCACTCTTTAGTTCGTTCTGCAAAGGTATGAAATCTATCTCCACTTCTTTTTAGAGTTTGAAAATAGAAAGGTAAAAGGTCAATTTTTTGTCGCTTTTTTTGTTCTTTTTTCGTTTTTTTTTTTTTAAAATCGATTTTTAAAAAAATATAAAAGTGAATATTCTCAAATATTTTGTTTCCATATTTTTAGGAACTGATTTCTTATCCGTAGAATACGACTAATATGTAGAAATCAGTTTCTACAGTTTTTTAGAATTATAGTAATGTTTAGAATTTGATTTCTACATGTTTTAGATTTATAGTAAATCTGTAGAAGTCGGTTTCTACATGTTTTAGAATTAGATTAATTTGTAGATTTCGATTTCTAAGAATTTTAGAATGGTAGGTTAAGCGCGGAATATGTATTCTACATATTTGTAGAATACTCCTATTTACGTAGATCACGTATTCTAAACATTGTAGATTCAATGAAAAAAATAGATTTTGTTTTCTACTTCGTAGAATGTCATTTCTACTTTTTTTAGAACATAATCTGAAATTTATAATTTTAACTTTTTTATAACTGAAAAATATACCATTAAGTTCATATAGGTATTTTAACAAATGTTACTATTTTCCAAATTTTTTTTGTTTGTAAAACTATTTATTAAAATTATTTTCATAAATATTAAAGGGTATTATAGGAAAATATGACACAAAATATAGATTAGTCTAAAGGGACATAGTTATATTGAAAGATCAAAAGAGCAGAGCAAAGATTACACAAACTACATACTTTGTAAGTATATAATAATATAAATTGAAAATTTTGTACTCATTGTCTTATATTAAACCTCACACATGCATCATACATCAATAAGCTTTGCCTTGGTAGCAAATTATAAAGCAGTTAGTTAAGATACATGTGCGATTTGTCTATTCGCAAAAGTATCATAACATGCTTCGGGAAGGATTCTTTTATACCAACACAATGACAGATTTACAGAATAGTAAGCTCAGTGTTTGCTTGAGCAACCATAGATTGTTGCAGTGATAAATCTACAAATGTGACATTTCAACTTGATCCAGCTGGTTTGGCTGCATTCGTCTGCACGGATAGAGATTCCAAGGTAAACCCTTCAGGTCCCTTGGCTGGACTGATGCTGCAACGATCTGTGTTGTGCAGTCTGATGGCATCTTTTATCTTCTGGAACTGAAAGAAGAAAAAAAATCAAAGAAGAGAATGTCAAATAGTACTCAGAGACAAACCAACTGCGTTCAAGAGGTTCTGATCCACTGAATCAGCAAAAGCTTAAGGGAGTCACAATCAAGCTACAAATTATAATATTTGGGGTAGATCGTATCAAAGCAAGAAGCCAACGCAGTTCTATAAGTGTGAAGTGAAAGTGGTTTATGCTAGACCACAGTCACGGAAAAGGTGAAACTGAACAGCTAGTGTATGGTTATTTACCTTGGCAAGAGAACATGAGAAGGACTCAAGCTGGCCATCAGCTCCACGGTAAAAGTGGAAATAAGGAAGCACTTTGACGTTCAAACTCTTGCACATTGGTTTATTCTCATCAAAGTTTACTTTGAGGAACAATATATCCGGATGTTCCACCGCTGTCTTGCAAAGCTGGAAAGGTAATACAGCAAACAAGAAAATAATTGAAGTTATTATTATAGCTTCATCGAACAGAAAAGTCATAGAGTAACATGACACTTACCTTAGGGAACAATGCTCTACAAGAAGCGCACCAAGTTCCATAAAACTCTACAATGACTAGTCTCTCCCCCGCTTCGCTCAAAGC
Source organism: Brassica napus (assembly GCF_020379485.1). Classification (NCBI taxonomy): domain Eukaryota; kingdom Viridiplantae; phylum Streptophyta; class Magnoliopsida; order Brassicales; family Brassicaceae; genus Brassica; species Brassica napus. The sequence continues at coordinate 3,951,315 of NC_063434.1, read as the reverse complement.
CTTCAAGAACTCTTCGGTTGAATGAATGTCAACCATGTTCGGTCCAGCATTCCTCTCCCACCATTTCGGTGGCTCTGTCTCCGCCACAGTCTCATCTACCTAAACCACAAACACACTCAAATTATAGCGGAAAGCATCACACTATTAAACTTGTACTTATCCAAAGCATCAACCTTTCCTAAACTTATGAGCAGCTCAAGAACATAACTTAGCTCCTAACAAACTGCTAGAGTTGTCTAAAAATCAAAACAATGAGCTAAGATTCCCTAAAGTTCATGTTTTGAGGCTCCAAAGTCAATCAGTTTCGAAAAGGGTATATGAATTACGGAGAGAATGTGCTAAAAGACAACAAAGTTGTTACCTTGACGCGAACCAACTTGCTCTTGGATCGTTTAAGAGGGATGTGGCTTGCGAGACCAGAAGACGGGTAATGAGCAGACGAGCACGATGGAGAAGACGAGAGCAGACGCAATCTCTTGTCGGAATTCAGATTCGGAGGCAAGCAAGGTTTCAGAGAGTAGTTGAGAGTGGTTGCAAAGGAGGAAGAGACGCGAATGGCCTGAACCGACGTCGTTGATAATCTCACAACTCCAGCCATCTAAATTCACCAGCACAGAGAGAGAGAGAGAAGAGAGAGTGAGATTGTTCTTAGCTCCGAGAGATCCCTCCAGAGAGAAAAGTGAGATTTCTCTAAAGAAGATCAGAGAAACTTGTCTGGTTCAGATTCTCGTGATATTTTCTCTCAATCATCATGTTCAAAATAATACATAGACGCGATTTCAACATTAAATTGGCGTTTTACCGCCGTTATTTACTTGGCGGCGATATGTTGTTGCGTTAGCGTTGAAAAAAGGTGTAAACGCGTTTTTGTTTCGTCTGTACTATCGTGTTTTAACACGGAACGCAAACAATATAAAGGACGGTTTTATGGTACAAGAAAGCAACTCGGTTTGGTTTTAATTCAATTCACATTTGATCTTTTTTTATTTTTGAAACACTCGAATAGATACCAAAGACAACAACAATATGAATCTTCAGCTACAACATCATTTTAACGAACGATTCAGCATCCAAATCAAAGAACTGTGTTTCTGTGGTGGAAAGTACCAATCTTGGCTTCAATGGTCGGTCTAAGACAAGTTCTGACAATTACAGACTCCAAAAATATCTTGTTAAAATCGTACAAAACCAACATAATCAAAACGCATAAATTGTCTGTAACAAATCAACATGCGTTTTATGTTGGATGCCTTTTATTAACAGAAGAATGAACCTTACATTTCCTCTGCTTACGCCCTTGGCAACAGAACGTTTGAAGGAAACCCTTCAGAACCATTGTTCGGTGCACCCTTAAGTCCCAAAATCGTACTAATGACATTATATATCTCAACATTCTCAAAAGAAGGCACTTTCTTCCCCTTTGCAAACATAGGACCGTGCCCCATGAATATAGTCCTCATCGAAAAGAACGCATTATCATACCCATGAGCTCCACCACACTCTTTCGCCTTACTCCTCTTCTGCACAACCTTGAACCCTTCACCAACCATTCCTATAATAGGCGGGATCCTATCACTCTCTACATAATGCAGCCTGCTAGGCAAATCCTCCTTGAGATAAACCTTCAAGTACTCTCCATTCTCCACTTTCCCCGACCCAAGTCCTTCGTTCATCTTAGCCACAACATCAGCTGGATCATGACCTTTAGGAGGCTTAATCACCAGCATAGGAGTGTAGTAATGAACCCAGCTGGCAGGAATATCGATCCAAGAAGCTAAATCATCGAGAACGATCACTTTCTTATCACAAGTCCCAACCATTCCATGATCACCAACCATAATCATAGTCACATCCTCGAACACCCCTCTCTTCTCCAACCCATCTATCAACCTACCAACCAACCTATCGATGTTAACAACAGCTTCAGTGATCCGAGGATCATCAGGGCCAACCTGGTGACCCTGATGATCCGGATCCTCGAAGTAAAGTGTCATAAAACTAGGAATCTCATTACTAGGCAAATCGAAGTAGTGCAAGATAGTATCAACCCTATCGTCAAAAGGAACAGAACCGTTGTAAACTTGACATAAGCCTTTAGGACAGTCCCAAGCCCCCTTGTGTACCTCAGAGCCAGGCCAGAAGTAAGTAGCTGCCTTTAAACCTTGGTTTACTACTGTTTCCCATAACGGCTCGCCTAGCCACCACTCCGGCTCGTGGCTAGCCATTGTGAAGACTTCCCCTGTTACCGGATCTATGAACCTGTTGTTGATGATGCCGTGGTGAGCTGGGTAGAGGCCTGTGACGATGGAGTAGTGGTTGGGGAAGGTTAGGGTCGGGTAAACCGGGATTAAACCGGTTTCTGCTTCGGTTCCGTTGGCGATGAGGCGGTGGATGTTGGGGAGGGTGGTTTTGTGTTGGTAACCGAAGCGGAAGCCGTCTGAGGAGATGAGGAGGACGACGGGCTTGTGGAGTTTCTTGAGGGGGCGGGCGATGGATCTGTGGAAAGGTTGGGACTTTGAGACTTGGTTTAGTGCAACGACGGCGTTTTGGGAGGAGGAGAAGAAGAGGAAGGCGAAGGCGGAGGCGGCGGAGAGAGCGATGCAGGTGATGATGAGGAGAGATGTGAAGATGAAGCAGCTTGAGATGGTTTTAGTTGAAGAATCTGAATCTGAGTTGTTGTTGTTGTTGTGGAGAAGTGCGATTGATTGGCTTGGTGGGTCTTCTTGGTCTTCCTCTGGTGTTGGCATCGCTTTGGGCTTTGTGTCGCCGGAGATCATTGATTCTCTCTTCTACTTAACTAATCTGGTCGATGTTTCTTATGGGAAAACTCAGAAAGTTGCAAACTTTGATCAGACAGAGTGTGTCTGAATAATTTAAAGTCAGACTCGGAGAGAGAAGAGCAAACGTGGGTTGCTTAAACTTTGAGCATTGGTCTTTGGACTCGTGGGCTTGGAGTGACTTGTACTTTCCGTTTTACACGGATCCAATATTCTTATAGACGCTTGTGAATCTGCCACGTTTCCCCGCTAATAAGCCTCCCAGTTGATTAGTCAACAGCTAAAGACAATGGAGTGGACAATGTAGTTTCGTCTCCGCAAGTTTTGCTTTATTGAATGGTTTAGTGGTTCAGGATGCCAACACTCTGATATCTAAGTATGGTAAGGTCGCTCTCTAATCAATTATCTCTCTTTGTGAAGTGTTTTTTAGTATCTCGCCTTTCTGATTCAGGTACATGCATCTAAATGTTTCTCCCCAAATATTATAGGTTACATTAGGGATGTTAATAACGTTATTAATCATTCGGAAAACAAAGCTATTCTATTATTTCATCAATAACGTTACAACTTTGAACCTAGAATTTGACGTTGTCGACCGCGATAGCAGGTGATTAGCATTAATTAACGTCGATAACAGCAAAACGAAAATGGATCACGTGATTCTGTGCGATATATTCAAATGTACTTAGATTAAAATGTGATAACTGATATATAATCAATAGACCACATTTTTCACGTTAGTGTTAATTATTACTCCCTCGTTTCATTATAAGTGTCGTTTTAAGTTTTTGCACACGGATCGATGAAACAATTAATTTTGTACATTTTCTATATAAAAACACTATTATATATACCTAACCATATTTCAACCAATAAAAAAATAAATTTTGCATTTAAAATCGAAAACAACACTTATTTTGTAACGAAAAAAATTTTCTAAATCGACACTTAATATGAAACGGAGAGAAGAGAGTATATATTTTTTGGTAAAAAGAGAGAAGAGAGTATATATTTTTTTTTTTTTGGTAAAAAAAGAGAGTATATATTATTAACTCTATAATAGTTTAAGCCGACGCATACCATTGAATGCTGGTTATACAGCTAACTTACATTTTCAAACTTTCAGTGTATTAATGTACAATGGTCATAAGCCAAGTAGTCAGAAAATGTCCACTTGTATTGAAATAAAATAAACTATCATTTTCGTTGATATTTCTAAAGAGATCCAATAAATGTAGGATATTCTAGAGTATGTATATATCTCATTGGTAACAGCAGTGCATTTAGGGACTTTAAATACAACTAACTTTCACCAAATACATATAGCCAAGTCGTCGGTGCTAGCAGCTAGCTAATGATTTTGCGACAACCCAAATCAAATCCATACTAAATATATTTTGATTTAAAAATACAACAAACTTTTACAAATATTTAGTTTAGTTCGATTTACAGTTTGATTTCAATATACCTATAACCATAAAATCCATATTGAGACAAAAGTTATCTTAAAGTTTCAATACAACAATTTATGTGTTAAGCCCTTTTTCAAAAAAAAAAAAAAAAAAAAAACAAGTTATGTGTTGGGTTATTCATCAATTTATCAGAGACTAATGTTATTTAAGTTCAACTTATGTCTAAATAGTAAAGGGGAAATACAACAATTTATGTTTTGTTATTCATCAATTTATCATGTTCTCTGAGTCATGTTGCTCTCGGTGAGTATTATCCAAAATAACATTTGACCTCTTCTCTTATTCATTTGCCGATACATTGATATATGAACTAAAACAGTAGAATACATCAGAACCTAGGAAGAAACTGACGCTATTATTAAGCTTCATTTTAGTTGCATTGTTTCTCCAGTGGGCATGAGAAGGCTACGAGTAAACAATGAAGAACCATTGTTCGGAGCTGGTCGGAGTCCAAGAATCTCTGCAACGACATTGTAGATCTGAACATTCTCAAACGACGGCACTTTCTTTCCTCTCCTAAACCTAGGACCATGTCCAATAAAGATAGATCTCATAGAGAAGAACATGTTGTCGTATCCATGATCTCCGTAACACTCTTGAACGTTTGTTCTGTTCTGTTTAACCATGAGACCTTCTCCGACCATTCCTATAATCGGAGGAATCCGAGAACTGTCGGAATAATGCAGCCTTTCTGGTAACTTCTCCTTCAAGTAAACTTGCAAAAACTCACCGTTCTCTACTTTCCCTGAGCTCAAAGCTTCGTTCATCTTCGCCACGACTTCAGTGTTCTTCTCACCAGGATTCTTGACATCTTTGCCCCACCGAGGATTCATCACTAGTACGGGACTATAATCTTGAATCCACTCTGCTGGTATCTTGATCCAATCCGCTAAATCATCAGCGTAAATCACTTTCTTGTCACAGTTAGTAACCATTCCGTGATCACCAAGCAAGATCACATGAACATCACTAAACATCTTCCTCTTCTTCAAACCCTTGATGACTCTACCGATCATTTTATCGATCTTTGCGACTGCTTCAGTGACACGAGGATCGTCAGGGCCATATTCATGACCCTGTACGTCCGTTTCTTCAAGATACAGCGCCATGAAATCAGGGATCTCGCTCTGTGGAAGATCGAAGTAGCTCAAGATCGTATCAACTCTTTCTTCTAACGGAACCGAAGCATTGTAAGGAGCTTTACAAAACCCTTTAGGACAGGTCCACGAGCCTTTGTGGACGTCAGCGCCTGGCCAAAAGTAAGTGGCAGCTTTGAGACCTTGGTTTGTTGCGGTTACCCACAACGGCTCGCCTAACCACCACTTCGGGTCTAGGTTTCTTTTGAAGAGTTCTCCGGTTACTGGATCGGTGAACTTGTTCATTATTATACCGTGGTAAGCCGGGTAGAGACCGGTGGCGATTGAGTTATGGTTTGGGAACGTCATGGATGGGAAAACCGGGATTAAACCGGTTTTAGCTTCGGTTCCTCGAGAAATGAGGAGATCGATGTTTGGAGTGTCCGTCTTGTATTGGTAACCGAACCGGAAACCGTCGCTGGAGATTAGTAGAACCACCGGTTTAGTGAGTTTCTTGGAGTGGTGGGGTTTCCCGGTGTGTGACGATGGAAAACTCGAATCATTGGCAGTGGCAGCTACGATGAGGAAGGTGAGAAAAAGAAAGCTTAGAGATAACTTGCACAAGGGGTAACCGGAAAAGCTGTACCGGGCTGGGTTAGTTTCCGCCATTGAGCGAGAAAGGTTTAATGGTGGTGGTTGAGCTCAACAACATTCATGTTACTTTTATAGCCGGAACTTTCCTTTTCCTTAGTATATAATAATCTCTCGTTTAGTTTTTTTCTTTAACCTAAACTATTGCTAACATAAGAAAAGATCCACTGTATTTAGTCAAAAAGAAAAGAAAAGATCCACTGTATTATTTATTAACTTTTATAACGATCTAACTGAATAAAAATATACCATTTGTAATTTGATATATGCGTTATAAGCATGAAAGTAAATCTGTCCAGTAGAACCGTAAGTTGTAAGTCAAGAACTCAACAAGTAGTATAAAACTGTAAATTAAACACACACTAAATTCTGTTTCTTCTAATATTTTAACAATGAAGAACCCGACAATAGATGTTGTGAGTCTGTGACATGTGACGGATTTTTTTTGGTTATTTGGAAGTTCTGGGCCTGGACGTCTAGAACTATATATTTTCCACAACGAGAATCAAATTCGTATCCTCCTAGAAATCTGCGTTTTCAACTTATATGGATTCAACCACTATATTTTTTTCTAAACCACTAATTCGATTTCACGTGGTTATAGTCTTAAAAAACGTAGTATAAACTTTTGCTTTTAACTGCACCATGTATAAAGGCATCTCCAATAGGACACTATAATTTTATCTATATTTTATTCTAAAATAAAGTAACTCTATTATAGAGTTGGATTTGCTCCAATAGTTCACTCTATAATAAAGCTCTATTATAGAGTGAAATATATAGTAATTTTGTTTTTTTACTTCAAATATAGAGTAAAAAAATAAAACTATTCTATATTTCACTCTATTATAGAATAATTGAATAACTCTATTATAGAGTGAACCACTGAAACAAATCTAACTCTATAATAGAATTACTCTATTTTAAAGTTAAATATAGAGTAAATTTTAGTATGTCCATTGGAGATGGTCTAAACTTTTGCTTTTAACCGCACTATGTATAAACTTCTATATCGACAAAATGACAAGTATGAATATGTAGGAACAATAAGGTCATGGCTAGATATAATTAGCTGATCTTATTCATTTATTATTCGTGTCCACATGCAATAGAGAAAAATGATCAGAAGCTAGGAAAAGTAGATTAATTAACCAATATAAAACACATTCGTCAGCTAATTATTATTCATGCATGAGTGCTTCCTGAGCAAAGGGCTTTGAAGCTTCATTCAACCTCCACTGTTTCTCCAAAGGGCGAGAGAATGTTTCTAGTGAACAAAGAAGAACCATTGTTCGAAGCTGGTCGGAGTCCAAGAATCTCCGCAACAACGTTATAGATTTGAATATTCTCGAACGACGGAACCTTCTTCCCTTTCCTAAACCTAGGACCATGTCCCATAAAGATAGATCTCATGGAGAAGTATGCGTTGTCGTATCCATGATCTCCATAACACTCGTGAACGCCTGTTCTGTTCTGTCTAACCACGAGACCTTCTCCGACCATTCCTATGATCGGCGGAATCCTAGAGCTCTCGGAATAATGCAGCCTTTTCGGTAACTTCTCCTTCAAGTAAACCTTCAAAAACTCTCCGTTCTCTACCTTCCCTGAGCTCAAAGCTTCGTTCATCTTAGCCACGAGCTCTGCGTTCTTCTCTCCTGGATTCTTCACATCTTCCCCCCAGCGTGGGTTCATCGCTAGCACGGGGCTATAAGCATTGATCCAATCCGCAGGGATCTTGACCCAATCTGCTAAATCTTCAATGTAAATTGTTTTTAGGTCACAGTTAGTAACCATTCCGTGATCACCAAGCAAGATCACATGAACCTCGTCGAAGATCTCCCTCTTCTTCAGCCCCTGGATGATCCTACCGATCATTTTATCGATCGTCGCAACCGCCTTTGTAACCCTAGGATCATCAGGACCATAGCTGTGTCCCGCTCCGTCCGGCTCATTGAAGTACAACATCATCAAGTCAGGGATGTCTTCCTCAGGGAGATCGAATTGGTTCAAGATCGTATCGACCCTTTCTTCGAATGGAACCGAAAGGTTGAAATGTGGACACAACTCTTTAGGGCAAGTCCAAGAATCTTTGGGAACCTCAGAGCCTGGCCAAAAGTAAGTCAGAGCCTTGCGACCTTGGTTTGTTGCGGTTACCCACAACGGCTCACCTAACCACCATTTCGGGTCTAAGCCTTTGTTGAACACTTCTCCGGATATCGGATCAGTGAACTTGTTCATGATGATACCGTGGTAAGCAGGGTAGAGTCCAGTTGCGATCGCGTAATGGTTAGGGAATGTCATGGTGGGGAAAACCGGGATTAAACCGAGTTTTGCTTCGGTTCCTTCGGATATGAGAAGCTCGATGTTTGGTGTGTCGGTTTTAAATTGGTAACCGAACCGGAAACCATCGCTAGAAATCATTAAAACCACCGGTTTGTTGAGTTTCTTGAAGGGCCAGGGACGCCAGGTTTTGGACGAAGGAGTGTCTAAACCATTGGTCGTGGCAGCTACAATGAGAAGACTAAGAAGGGTGAGAGATAGCTTGAGGGATAGAACATGATTGGATTTTGCCATTGGAAAGATTGTTTGTGATGTGGTTCTTGCAGCTCATGCTATCTATTTATAGAGTGAGCAACAAAAAATCGTTAATTTTGTTTTTTTAAAGAAAATAATGCTAATTTGCGTTTGAAGGCTTGAAGCGTCGCCATTTAATAATTTGATAATTTCTTAGTTAGGTATATACGAATAAAAGTAGACATAGACCTATGTGGCGTTCCACTACAGAAAGGACGCCTATGGCTTCGAATGGTGACCATATCTCGCCCCGTCCCACACTCAACAGTAACAGAAATTTCTACATATACTATATATTTATACATTTTTATAACTGTTAAAACCGCACCACAGTTGAACCGCTTGTCCTGCACCGCTCAAACCGCAGTCACCATTCGAAACCACATATATACTAGTATATACAAATACTATGTTTATTTATTAAAAAGACACTTAAGCATATAATATTAATAAATACAATCTTCATTGATACTATGCTTATTTATTAAACATATAATATTAATAATTTTTTTATCACATTAGTGAATTTTCGAACCCTTGATTGTAACTAATGGTGTGGCAACATCCTTATTAATATTTTTTAAAATATTAACATGAGCTAAGGTCTAGACTATCTTCAAGGGAAGTCCACTGATAGACATCTTCTCTCTGAATATTCAAATGGATCCGAAACAGGATATCCGCGTGACAACACGTTAAAGTAATCTGAGTAGCTACGGATTCGAACTCATCTCCTTTAGGAATGCTGGAATGCCATGTATCACCCGATGGCTAAGGCGTGGTTGAATCATTAATCATCTTTTTTAACCAAAAAACGCTAAATTATTGAATTAAACCAAACTTTTTAACTAAAACTGACATGTTGCTAAGAAAACTAGCTAGAATTGACATATAAATATATTGTTATAAAGATTTGCATCTGAATTACGTTTGTTATAGCTAGGAATATAAGAAAATCTTTTTACTGGGTCAAAATAAACAGTAACCGCAAATTTGAAGTTTTAATTAATTTTCAAAATATGAGGAAAAAATTGTACCCAAGAAAATATAACCAGAGTGACTGTTGTAGTGAGTTTACACTTTACAGTAAAAAAACAAGTGCCCTTAATGAATTGAGATAATAGCAGAGGGCGGATGGCAGTTACATTATCAGTTATCACGACAAGAACGTTACTATCATCTGCATGGTCCACATGTGGGGAGAGCCATTGATAACTGATCTAACGGTCTTGATTTAATCACGTGTTTTATCACGTGAAACTATCCTGTCGTGGTGGGGTCTTCTTCCGACGGGTGATTGACTGTGTTTGATACGTGATCAAAATGTTGATAAGCCCAAGCGAACTACTCATTTACTCAACATGCGTTAGAGATTTGCAAGAGCCTAAAAAATAACATTTAGAGTGTAACCTAGGGGATGTATCCAGTTACAAATGAGTTGGGTTTATCTAAAAGTTTAGATAAGTTAATAAAACTTATTATAATTCTCTTTTAACTTCCAAAAAAAGAATTTCAAACAATATACATTAGTTGTATATAGCTTAATGGGGAAATTTCATGCATCTCGCCATCTCGCCGTCTTGGTCCAGGTGATAAAGTATTTGATGTTTCGGTCTCTACAAAGTTTTTTTTTTGAGTATTCGTCTCTACAAAGATTTACTTGAGCACATCGTTTCAGGCACCTACTGGGTGCAATGTAGCCCGTTTTTATAAGCAGAAATAGTAAGAGCGAGTAACCATGGTAACTGAAATATTTATAAAGACTTGCTTTATTCCATTAGCATGTAAACTCATTTATATTCACGTAGGCACATATGTATTTTATTTTTGATAGGATGAAATGTAAGTATCTATTATTGACATTTATATTATTCTTAGTATCCATTTGCAAAAAAAAATTATACCCAACTTAGACAATAGTCTTACCATCTTGGTTTTGGTAACGCTATGATGAAAATATATACTTGGTTATTTGTACAGATGTGTTGGACTTGGATGGTGACTAAACCATCTGATCTGCTAATTATTTTTTTTATTTCTTATGATGAATTCGACAAATTGTTCAAAGAGTTTTTCTTGAGTTCAAATATTCGTTCCTTTTGTTATCCAATCTGCTAAAGAGATTCTCCGAGCCTTGTGAAATTTACGGGCTCTAAATGTAGCCCAAACGAAATATAAAGCAACATTTAAAAATTTCCTCATTTTGATTTTTTAGTTTCTTCTAGTTTACAATACATACTTAATCGGACTTGTGGAAATTATAACAAATTGATGGAACGTATTTCTTTTTTTTTTGATCAAATTGATGGAACGTATTTCATTATTTGATTTAGTTTTGCCCAATTCCTTTCCATTATTAATTAGTGATCTACAAGTACTGTAGTCTGGGTTTTAGTGATACTAGTCTGACAACGTTTTGCCATGAAAGATTAGGTTAGTTAACTTTCTGTACAAGTAGATTCAATAAACCAGAGATTTGAAACAGTGATTTGATCTTTGCTCAGGCTTTGATTTGGATTTTAAGTTGGAGCATTATAGTTAAATAATGGAGAATTATTAGTTAGATAAAGGAGAAAAGGAAAGAAAACTGTAAATAAAGTCGGCTTTCACTTAATAACAAAAAAGGAAATAAAGGTCGGTTTCACTAATCACAAAATCATTATCTCGATCTTCTACTAACCTAAGCTCTTTATATAGCGGCCTTTATATAACAAACGCATACACAAACAAATTTTCCAAAGTTTTCGTCTTACACTTGCACCACAAAAAATCCCAAAACCTTAACCACTCTCTCTTCTATTCGTCAACGATGGCTAAAGTCTTTAAAACCATCAGATTCATCATCGTGTTCCTCTTGATGACGTTCTCTATGTTGTCTTGTGAGGGACGTATTCGGTTTACTCATACTGATTGCACAAGTGACAAAGTCGACAGAGATGAGAAGCAACTACAAGACACTGCCAAGAGATTTGTTCAGGTGGAGAAAGTTTTAAAAAAGCCACGCCCTGGTCGCTACCCCGCCAGGGTTGAAGACCACGTCAACTTTTTCATGGAATCTGAGCTCTTCACTTTTCCAACGATGATGCGTAATGTTGAAGCTTCTCTCTCGAGGATGCGTTGAAGCCAAAAATCTCAAGATCGTTTCTTCGCTTAGTTTTTTTTGTATTGTTTTCTTTTGTAAGATCTTATTATTATTTTATTCTAGTAGATAATCAAAGTATAAGATCTTTGTCATAAAAACTCAAAAGATGGAATTAATATGTTATTTTTAGAGCTGAATGATTTAATAGATCTGAGAACTTTGCAGACCTAGAAAGAACAAATATGAGACATCACATGCTCGTAAATAGTTTTTTTAACTAAAGACCAAGTTGCTTGCAGCCTCATAGTAGAAAGAACACTGTATATACCTTACAATCCTTAAATTAAATACCTTTGGTTACCATGTGCATATGAAAACAGATAAAATAAAATAAATTTAGTCACCTACATGTGTCTGGTAGTTTCAAATACACAGTTCCAGAATAGAATCTTGCTAGAAACCTGCAAAACAATGTGATATCAGTTCCAGTCAGTAGCTAAAAATAAAGGTAAAACTAAAAAAACAACGAACATGGTGCTACTCCACTAAAGTAAGGATACCAAGTGGTCAAAGTTTTTCTTTCAGTCACTACAACTGAGCTGCATAAGAGAACATTCAAATGCTTAAAATTACCATGGTTCTGTAGGAGCAGATCAAGAGAATTAACTCTCTCGAACCTTTGAGCTAATTCATTCTGATCCAAAAAAATAACACATATATACAAAACTAATCGTGTGTATGATCATTAAACACAGTTTAAAAACCATAGTAAATGATCATCTAAAAGAAATCTCCAAAATACAACATGGATATAGTAAAACAATACCTTGATCTCAAGCTGTTTCAATAAAAAGACAGAGAAACCAGTAGTCTGTATACAACTATAAATAAGATAGGAAACTAAAAATTCATGATTTTAAAATACAAACTTTACCAAAAGCTCTCCATCCTCAACCAAACACATATATACAAAACTAATAGCGTGTAATCAACCAGGCTCGAGATTCATAAGAAACACAAAACTGTATTCTTCTTCTGAGTTGGTGATGACAGCATGACGCAGAATGACCACAGCTATAACATTATTCGACAGACTCAAGCCTTAATGCTTCCCTTCCAAGTTCCATCACACAACTTTTTTGGGTCACCGTGTATCCTGAGCATTGGCATGGCGAATGTAGCAGCATACTGGCTTGTCATTATGTCCAATCGCATAATCAATTACTCATCTTCCTCAGCTAGAACCATCTGCATAAAATCCAGATCTGAGATCAGAGGCGACAAAGATCCTCCAATGGGTGAGTACCTTTTCACTGAAAAGTCTCCAAGAGCTCTTGTAACGGCGAAGTCACCATAAAGATACTCCATTAGTTTCTCCAAAACCTGCATATTACGTATACCCTGCTGAACAATAACCGCTCTAGGAGCACACCACCCAGAAACTTCCATTGTGTGTTGCTGTAACACAAATGAGAGCAAAGTTTACCATTTGTTAATAAAGCAAGGGGCATTACAAAAACGAAAGAATGAAAGAACTGTTGCTCACCCTGTGGAAATCAACTCAACCATCTAGACAAATGCATGTTTATCGTGATCGGCAAAGCACATAACACCATATCTGCTATCATATAAGAACCCTGTAGAATCCAATAGTAAGGAAAAATTGATAAACAAACAAAAGATACAAAGACAAAGCAATAAATATAGTAAGCAGGAAATAGATAACCGTGGAGTAGTCGTATCATGAATGCAATAATCCGAGCCTTTTTTTCCTTACCCGGAAATTCCCTATCGACTCCTCAGATTTGATGAGTAAACAAATTGTTCATGAAGTTCTTAAACCTCTCATATTAAGTTCAAACGACTTTGTGACCTGAATTAACGAAGAAAACCATCTAAGGATGACAATACAATCATCACTAAGAGGGAAAAAATCAAAACACATAGCAGATCTTTTAGCCCGAGTTCGTAAAATAAATCGGTATTGAAATGTGTTACTGCGTTTGTAGGACTATAACGTTGCATTTTGGGTCTCTTCGCAGGCTTTGTATCAATTTCTCTTCTTCGAAGGTTCTCTATTTATAGAAGTAAGCTTTGTAATGATGTTGGAGTTCTGAAAGATATCCGAAGGGATTTCGTTTTGTGTTTATTAGAGTTGTAACCGAGTTGGCCTTGAGAAGACGACAATGAAATGGAAGAGTCAAGAGTCAAGACGATTATAACGAATATTAGGGTAAATATGGACACCCTCTCCTTTAATTTGTTTCACGTGAAGATGGAATAACATGTTAAAAAAGGAAGCATCTAATTGGATGATTTTATTAGCTGACGTGGACATCCTCTCCTTTGAGTATATTTCCATTTTATTATTGTAAGATTATTGTTACTAGATAATTAAGATATGTACCTTGTACAGAATGAGTGTTGTGTAGACATACAATTTTATGTATTATTATTTATTTGTGTCTTTTACTTATATTAAATTAGTGAGAAGTCAGTGACTATTATATATATAATTAAATTGGTACTGACATATAAATCAAAATAATCTTTACAATCATTTTATGGTAAATAAATATACATAATAATTTTTATCTTTTATATTATTTATAATTAAATTTAAATGATATGAACATCGATATATAGTATTTTTTTTAATATGACTATATTAAATAAAATTTTCCTATTCTCATGGTTTTATAATCATTTATATTTTTCAAACAAAAAAAATTGAAACATTGATAACAAAATTTTCAATGTGGAACTTTTAATATTTTTATTAATTTATAATCATTTTTTTACAAATTCAATGAAAATTTTGAAACTAAACTATTAAATTCTTAGTATTTGTTCAATAAATGTTTTGAAATTTAAATATTTATGCATTTTATATAATATATAATTTAATTTAAACGATACTAATTATATATATATATTTAATATAATATTTTTTAAATAAGACATCTTACTCATATAAATTTATGAACATTTGTATCTTGCTATAAACAAAAATTCAATCATTGATCACAAATTTTCAAAGTGAGATTTTTTAAAAGTTTATTAACTTATATTTGTTTTTAAAAATTCAAAATATAACATATATAAAAAAAATCAAAATTTTTATTAGTTGGTTAATTTTATTATCTAATTTATTTTAATAATATTAATATGAAACAAAAATGATAGAGGATGTATAAATTATTATCAAATCTTTATTATTTAAAATCATTATTTATCAGATATATTTTGATCTGATTAGGTAATTCCGTATGTTCTATTTAAGGAAATAATGAAGAATATTTTTATATTAATAATTAATTATATAATTAAGTTAATGAAAAATATACTATATGTTTAGATAGACCAACTTATTTTTCTAAAGATTTTGAAATTGATTATCGTGATGACATGTAGCATGGTTCAAAGGTTATAATGTTTCTCTTTTAATATATAGGAGATATCTTATGTTTGAATCTGCATAACGCATGTCGGAAAAATCAAGATTATGTACATTTGACCAATTAAAACTAATAAGATAATTTTGATTTGTTGGTAAATGATTGTGATTTTGTATGTTACAATTTATAGGTCTAGCTCATGTGTAAATTCACTAGTCACCATCATTAATCAGAGAATAAACTGACTTAGTGTTAAATTCATGATTATGACCATAAATCTATTTGATAGAGATTAAGGTTTAAGGTTGCAAGTAGACAGGCTAGGTTGGAAGAGTTTTAGATATCTAGACCATGCTTAAAGGTTTGGAAGTACACAATTTTCTTATACTTTTGGATTTTTTAATATTTGGAGAAAAATGAAAAAATAGAGAATATATATAAAAGAGTTACAAAATTACCATAATCATGATTAGTTGATTTAAATAAAAATTTAACATAATCATGGGGATTATAGATAACTTATGTACTATGATCCACAAGGTCATTGGCTTTAATTATTTCATGAATTTGATGATTGTAGGAATCATATTTTTCCATACGGCACTTAAACTTAGAAAGTGGACATTTGATTTACACTTCTTTTGCAAAAGAATATACATATAAACATCGAATTGACTTGTTGTAGTTGTTAACACCTAGGTTGCTAAAACGCTTGTATGATGATGTTGTCAGAGTATCCTCAACGGGGAGTTCTCCACTTGAAATTATAAAAATACATATATATATACATAAATAAGAGTATTTATTAGTCAAAAAAATAAGAGTATTTATTAGTCAAAAAATAAGAGTTTTTTGAAAGAAAAAAATTGGTTGAGTTTTCCATAATTTTAAAATACTCATAATTAAATATTGTTTTTTATATACACATACATAGACATATATGTATTTTTAGAACTCTAAGTAAATAATTTTCTATTAGACATGCTCTTATAAAGCTGTTAAAGAAATACCAAAATTATTGCATTGATTTGATGATCTAAGAATTTATTATACAACTGATGCTGATACATGAATGTCAGAAAATACAAAACATATATTTATAGAGTATTGATATGGTGATAAAGACTTACTAAATATATATATCTAGGATAATCGAAGTTTTGATAAGGATGAAACTTATAATTCAGTTACTTATTTATTATCACATTTGTTCATTATGTAGGTTTATGTTTTCTTTTGTTTTAGGTTCAAGTGAAGGGACAAACAAATGCAAAGAAAACCATTTAAGCTATCACATTTGATCATTAATTCATTTCAAAACATATTGAACCCTCTCTTTAATTATTAGTTTGGTTCACTTTGAGAAAACAAATTAAAAAGTCTACAAAAATAAACGACCTCGCTAGCTAAGCTAGGTCCCTAGATGCCGTCTGGGTAAAATTATCTTTACTTCCTCTCTTTTTTTTCCTTGGACAACTTGGGGTATGTGTTAAAAGAGATAAATATGTTATGTGTGTTCCTTTAAAATTAGGTCCACTTTGTATAACATAATAATCACAAAAAGCTTAATAAGTGAACAACATCCAAAAAACTTTTCTCTAATAGAAAATAATGAAAGCATCTAGTAGATTTTCGATCTCTTCCCCAAAACAATAAGTTGTTTTTTACTTTAGCCTTGATCTTTTAGTTAAATTAGCAGAATGCTATATATATTGTTTTTTGCCAAAGAAAGTCATTCATGCGAGCTTTTGTTTCATTTAAGATGATAAAATCATTTTTATAATATCATAGTAATATATTGTAAAGGTAAGAAAATGAGAATCATTGTAGCTTTAGAAAATGATTTTGTTAGGACAAAAGCAAGAGTTAGACAGTAAAAGATCGACAGATAAGCAAAGACACAAAGTTAATCTTTGAGGGGTTGTTGGATTATAATCATAATTTCCAAAATATAAATGATCTTCCAATTTTGTTGATTACTAATGATTAGAAATTCGTCATGATATTGGGAAAAGAAAAGAAATAAATTCTTCATGATCTATGATCTGATGTTTTCATTTGTAGTTTTGCGGAAATGGACAAAAATACATATTAGGTGAAACATCTTCTTTCACTAATTAGCTCATCTGATTTAAAAAAAAATAAATATTCCATCTAATCTTCCTTTTCTTTCTCCATCAACTCATATGTTGCCACCAAATTTGTCAAAAAGCTCAGGCAAATCTTATTGTGTGTGTGAAGTATTCCTTTTCTTCTTTTTTGCTCTTTCCCAGATTAAATGAATATTGTTCGGGATATTTTAAATTATTGGATCAATTAAATTACGTGAAAACTACACTAATAGGTCTTTTGTATAAGTGACTTCCTAGTCAGGCGCTGAAGTAATTAAAGATTAGCTAAACTAGCATGTTTCTGATAGAAATTTTGTTTTAAAAATCATGTTATTGGTGTTTCACAGGTTTGATGTATAGTTATCTGGATTGGAAGGTAAATAGAAAGAAGAAAATCTCTTTACTATTGGCAGGGCCGTCTAACAGCACGCGCAAGTAGAGCGGTCGAACAGAGCCCCGAAATATAAAAATAAAAAAATTTAAGGGTTTTCAAAATATATAAATAAATTATGATATTTTTTTAAAAAATTTTAGATATAATGGTAAATTTAGAACTTATAATTAAAAAGAAACACACAAAGTTATTAAATTTTAAAATTACTTAATAAAATGTACGATTAAAATTTTTTTTGAACAGGGCCTAAAATTAATTTGAGACGGCTCTGAGTATTGGCATAAGATGTGATGTGAAAAATGCAATGTTTAACATTTTTTCATTTTTTCCAGAATGGCCGATGATTTGTTCTTTGATAGATTTCTTGGGCTTTTGTCTTAATCGATTTTAAGTTTCTAACAGTTAATACTTGAACCTTTGTGTTTATGGTTTAAGTTTGGCTCCAGGGAATTTCTTTAATTCTGATAGCTTTTGTTTTCAGAGGAAATCTTGCTCCTGTTAGAGCATCTCCAACCCCACTCCATATTTTACTCTAAAATTGAGAAAATGGTGTGGAAAATGGAGTGATGAACAAAAAATAAAAGGATTACTCCCTTATTGACTTATTTCTGTAATCCAAAACTGTAAGTCACATATATATCTTTCTAAAATTGAATGAAATCTTCGGTGTAAACGAATAAATAACCGATGGTCGAATAAGGATGGATCCTGACGAAAGTAGCCCAAACTCCAAAAAGTGTGACAGTTTGGAGGTGACAATAATATCGGTGTACGAGTAGAAAATATAAGAAAACCTAATTTATATAGTATATAGTATATACTGATTAAGCACGTAATAAAAACATTTTTATAATTGTCACATTCCAAGTACTACACAAATAATTATCACGGAAGATTAGTGGGTTTCTTAACAAATGTTATGATCTGGATTCCACAAAAATCTCTAAAATCGGTTCCAAAAATCGTGAAATAAAGATCGATTTTGATCTGTTTCTTGTACTGTCCGTGAATTCTACTGACACATGACGATCTATGATTGATGCGCTTTTTAATTTTTTTTAATTAGACAAAAAATAAAAATAGAAAATAAAAATAAAAATATTGAGCCTAAAAACACTACGGTTATAGCGATAATCATGATCTTATAACTCCAATAATATTGCATAGTATGAGTCATACTGTATGACTTTTCCTATCTTATGATGAAACAATAGTACAATAACTTCGTTGAAATATATCCGATCAGTATTCTGCATGCCTTATGCAAAAATAAACCATAATATGAAGTAAACATAATCAAATTTCTATCTAATACAACACTATAAAACATAATATCATCATGACTAACAAAGAACTTAACATCGAATAATTCCGTTGGAATTTAGAGCCACCGATCAGCATGTTAATTCCGGTCCTGATTATTGCAATAGGCATGGATCAGACTTCAATATATATAAAATGGCATACAATGTGGTACAATATCTTATGCAATAAACATATTATAAAACAAATAACAAATTAGATTTAGTTTGCCGAAGCTACATGATTTTTTTCATCTGATAATATATCAAATTTGCTTCTATTAAATTATAAACACTGACTACAAAAAGGTTAAAACACTGAAGACAAACACTCACATAAGAAAGACAGACGCCAAAGAAGGGACAATTAACCACCAATCAAAGTATCATGAGAATATCACTTAAACCACATGAAACCACCATTCACGATGGCGAATGATGAGAAGTAAAAGAAACCCAACAACAACAAAAATCTATACCGGAGATTAAGAGAGACATAAGTTAGATTGATGATATAATATATTTTTTTCAACCTCTCCAAACAATAGAATATTAAATCCAATATCTCTTTATAATTTCTTCAACTAACCAAGGAGAACCCACAAAATATGTGGCTGTTGAAACAGGTAAAACCGCAAAAGAAAAAAGAATTTATTCGATAAGGGTTATTTCATTCTCTTTACATTAGTTTAATATATGCCATCTTTCAAAAAAAAAGTTTAATATTACTTTTTCTATGAAATTATTGTCATCTGTTGTGATTGGGTGATGACATCCTTTTTCATAGACCAAATAAAAAAGTGTGACAGAAGCTTATTATATATTTAGTATATAATTTATTTTATATTTACTAATTTAGAAAAGGACAGGAAGTGGGACATTCTTGTTTTCTTTAGGAATAGAAAGCAAATCAAATTGTTTCACAATAATAGAGTGGAGTCCAACTGAATAGTTCTCTTTGATTTGACCATACAAACAGTAAACATATTGGAACAAAAACATAAGAAAAATACGTAATTAAAAATAATGTTTAGGCTTAAAAATCTATAGAATAACTTAATCAATCAAAGATTAGACATATGTTAACCGAAAAATGAAGAAATTACTACAAATTTTCAGATATATAAAGAATGTGGTTCCAACAAATTTGGAGCATATGAAACCGGATCTCGTGTATTTTAACTATTTTAAGTAGCAAGTTTTTTTTAACTAATCAAAAAATTATCTAGAGGAAAATACGGATTTCTTTCACAAAAAAACATTGAATCTTTGTTGATTCGATCGTGTGTGTGTGTGTGTGTGTGTGTTTTCTCGCATGATTGAAAGGGAGAATATTGATTATGATGGACTATCTGGAATTGATATAATCATATTTATAGCTCATGTAGGAAACGAGAATGTAACTGTCGCAAATCAAATAGACTATACGTTGATGTGATTAAGACCTGGATTTGGATACATTTGCTCAGCTAAATATCTTTTACTTCAAATTTAGCTAAAATAAATAGAAAATGTATATAAAATTATAAGATTCAAACAACTAAAATTTCCATATGTTCGCTGTGTTTCATCTTGTAGGATCTAACCATGTCGGGACAATATGACATGAACAAACAGGGAATCTGTGTTCCTATATAAATAAATCAAAGTTTGCATTGATTTTGTTATTTGATTGACGTCGAGTTTGAAGATTCATTTCTTTGTATATCATATGGTGTTTAATATATACACTCTTCGTCGAGTTTGCATTGATTTTTAGTTCATTCTTCTTCTCTCTGTTAACAAACCACTGAGCCGTTTTTCTAGCAATCACCCTTCGTCTAGTTTAGATTTTGGTTTTAAATACTTAGCTATCAGAACTATTTTTGTTAAGAGCATCTCCTCTATGAGTTTTCGGGACCGTCTTTGAATAATTGAAAACTTTGTGCATGTGATTTATAAACCACAAACCATGTCCCCTCCTTGTGAGTAAAGGTCAGATATATATACTGAAGCCCACTTGAGTAGTTGATATTTTGTTAGAAAACACATGGGTCTTTAATCTTTTTTCTCTAAATTGGACGCAACATGTCACAACCAATATCCCAATGTGTTATGTGCGTGTTAACTGTTGTAGATATGAACGTTAGTCTCTCAATTGAACCCGTTTTTTTTAATAAACTAGATTATGTATATGCTATTCGAAGGACAATGGAACAAGTGAAAGAAAAAATTTAAAGAATTTTTTTCTTAATAATATACTCTATCAAAAGTAGGATATACATATACAGTTCCATATAATGTATATCAAAAGTAGGATATACATATACAGTTCCATACAGGTCCTACAATAGTTAATGATTTACCAATATACAGTTCCATATAATGTTGATCATTGCAATCTTTGTAAATGGTACGAGTGTTTGATATATTTGTTTCGATCTCAGATTCATGGATTCTATGAATAAAAAATGTATATAATATATAGTACTTGCTTAAAATGTATAAATGCCCATATATTGGTTTGCAAGCTGGAAACTAGGCGGGTTCAGCGGATCCTGTCCATTAAAGACTCACCACACAAAATAAAATTTAAGAATCTCTTAGGGTTGTTTGTATATATGGATAGGTAGGGAGCATCCTAAGCTTTTTCTTTTGTTCTTTTACTCTTCCAGTTTCAACCTATTTATTTTCTCAAAAGAAAACAGCATTTGCTGCGTAGTTTACATTATCTTTTTGTACTTTTGTTTTAGATTATCAAAAATAATTGGCAGAAACTACTAAAATCTAAATCTACAACGTATAATATTAATTTTTCATATATATATATATATATTGTTATCATGTGGCATATACTTTTTTACCTATGATACAGTTATGCTTTTCACTCTAATATTAAAAACTTCAAAATGATACTTTTCTCATAGTTATCTAACTATTCCTCCTTTGTTTTTTAATATTAGTTTTGTGAAATTGGAATGTGTATTTTAGTAAACTAACAGAATAAGGAGAAATATATTATGGTTCATCTATTTTTTGTAGCATATTTTCCAGAATTACTTTGATAATACCCCTATGTAGGAGTGAAAACCACAAAGAAAATGTGACAAATAAAACTATTAAATTCTAGAGAATAAAAAGAAAAAGTAGTACTAGTGACTAAAAAGTGAATAGTGAGGAACAAACAAAGGTATAAATTCCACCAGGCATCTTTATATCTTTGCTTTCTTTTTAACTTTCCTTTCTGTTTCTTTAATATCCTTTGTCCCCTGAGGCTTGCTTTTTAGATTGGAAGGTGGTTGTAACTTAGAAAAACAGAAAAGCAAATTGAACGTAAACAAAAAAAAAAATTAAAAAATCTTACAGAACTAATTAAGCTTCTCTAAACACATTGACCAAACAAACAAAAAACATATTCTTAACATTAACAATCAAAAATCACATTTGTAATGCTTGAGAAGCCTATTGGCTTCCCTTAAACCACTATAGTAAGCACCATGAGTTGTGGAATAATGGGTTCTATGTGTTGCTTCCCCTGCAAACATGACTTGAAGCTCACGAACCTTAGCTTGACCATGTCCATTGACTTGACCACTCTTCTTGTTAATCTGCGGCAATGGCTCCGCCATGGCGTCTAAGTCATCCCCGCTTGACCCGACCGCTACATACGAATACGAACCCCTGAAAAGCGGATCACCTCCCCATTTGCTCGTCAAGACCTTTGTGATTTTCACCACTTCCTCACCATCATCCTCACGCAAAGAGCCATTGGCCAAAGTCTTTGGAGCTTTTCCATTGTCTTTCTTCACTTTCTTGCCTGTCAAGCAAGAGACAGTGGTCAAGACACCGTCAATGATCTCTTCATCCGTTAGTTTCTCAAGCTCGAGAGCTTCTTTGCCTGCAAACCAAGA
The DNA here is from genome assembly GCF_020379485.1 of Brassica napus. Lineage (NCBI taxonomy): Eukaryota > Viridiplantae > Streptophyta > Magnoliopsida > Brassicales > Brassicaceae > Brassica > Brassica napus. Next base: position 3,928,589 of record NC_063434.1, on the reverse strand, counting down.
AAGCAAGACCTTCGAATTGCTGTGTATTGGAGCCATGGTCGCGGTTCTCCTCATCCACCACGGGATTTTCACGAACCTATACTCAGAATCCTCCTTCTCAAACACAAGCTGCAGAGACGGGAACCTTCTCTGAGACACCTCCACGAAAAGCTTGTTCACAACACCATACCCTAGCCTTTTGATAGCGTCTGACTTGAACTCAGGCAGAGGAGGACTGAACAAACCACCTTCTCCATCACCACTCTCAATCCCTGCCTTAAGCACACCTAGAGAGACAGTAACAATAACATGATCCGCAAACACAACAGACCCATCTGAGAAATGCAGCTTCACAGGATCCTCTTCATTACTCTCCCACTCGATCTTCGTCACCCTCCGGTTCAGTTCAACAACACCTTGAGGAAGAACAGAGGCCAAGTGATGTATAACACTCAAATAGCCTTTAGCTATAGTGATCTCCTCTCCTGGAAACATCTGGTACTCACTCTCCGCCGCGTAGTCAAGCGTGTAGAGATCATCAGCTGACGTGTAAGTCCTCTGCGTGTTGCTAAACATAGTGAAGATAGCTTCTTCAAGCGACCTCCTGCTCCATGTCCCACACCCTTCGACCCCATTCCCTCCTTTACCAATTGAGGCCCAATAAGCTTCAAACCCAGATCTCAAGAAAGACCCAACACTGCTTCCGTTAAGCCCATTAACGGAAGAATAAAACCTAGTGGCAATTTCGTAAATTTCACCCAAATCTCCTCCGTCGTCGTTGTCGATGTCTTTCCCCTGAGCTAACTCCATGAGAGCATTGAACAGCCCCGAGACGGGTTCGACGACAGAAGGCTCAAGCTCGAACCCTCCCTCCGCAAAGGTCCTAGCTTTATCGACGGTGGAGTCCATACACTCCCACGGCTCCTCGGAGACGAGGGAGCCAGTCTCCTCGGCGATTTTGTAGATAGGGCTGCCGCCGATGCCGTGGATCCACGTGGCGCCCATCTCGATCTTCTCGGAGGAGAACTCGGAGGTGTTGATCCTCCCGCCGATTCTGGACCCGCCTTCCACGACGGAGAGGTCGAAGGAGTTGTTGGAGTGAGTGTAGAGCTTGTTCGCCGCCGTGAGGCCGGCCATTCCGGCTCCGATGATCACGATTCTCGGTTTCTTCGCCATGAGTGTCGGTGCGTATGGTACGGTGAAATGGAGAAAAGAGAGAGAGAGAGTTGGAAGTGTGGTGAGGGGATGAGGGAAGGAGAAGGTGAATGAATGAATGGAGAGAGATTACTTTGGCAAAGCATTTATAAGGGAGGGGGAGAGAGACAGTGTGTGTGTGTGTGTCTGAACCGCAAAGCTGAGTTGTGAGATTTTACTAATTACTATGTTCTTGATTTTATCAGTCATATTTTATTTAAAATTGTTTTTTTAATCAAAATTTTAAATTGTTAAGATTCTACACTGCTGTAAATATATTAAAATTTATTTTTATCTATACATTTTTTTGTGATTTATAATTATAAATATTTAATACCATGTAATATATAATCTATAATTATCTATCAGCATAAGTTTTTTTAACATTATTTATGATTTAGATATGTTACTAACTATATGAAGTATTTTTTTTGTAATGTACAATTTGATGAAACTGGTCTTGTAAATTAGTGATTACTGAGAAGCTAGCACCTGTGTTGTTTAGGTTATAATAATATTATTATACTCAAAAGTTAGCTTTAATTATTTAACAAGTACTGTTTTTTTTCAAGATCCACTAAACACTGTTTAGATAAAAAAAAAAAAAGAACCAAATTATTACCATCAGTATCACACTCAACTTGTGTGAAACACAACACCTATGTCCAAAGATGTACATGTCAAATTAGATTTTACGTCCCCTCAAAGCTCACCTATCCTCTCACTGACTAATCGTTTTTTTTCTTTCAGAAAAGCTATATATGTTCATTATAATATATTTTAATTTTATAAATCATACTACTGTTCTGGTATAGGAGAGACACACCTTGTTTATGTGTGCACAGCAAAATTACCAGAAGTTTTTGAGCGTTAGAGGCGGTTCAACTGCTTCCAACGATTTTTTTAGTGAATAGTGATTGGCTGGATTTGCATGTTCTGCGACATGCTCCGAACGTACCAACAACGTGTCAATATTTATGCCTAGTGTATTTTTTTTTTTTTTTTTTTTTTTTTTGATAATCCAGGGGTTCCCCACTTACGTGGGTCATTCCCCTGGGCCCGGTTAGGCAGCGGTCCACTTCACCCGGGAGGGCTTTACCTGGGCTGGGGACAAGGCCCAACACCCAGTACCGCATTTGATGACAGAATGGGTAGTTCGCCTCCGCTTGGCGTCGAACCCGTGAGCATGACAATTGGCCCACAAGGTCCTTACCAAGTGTATTTATATATCTGTTTTTTCTAACAATACATTCTGTCATTTCTTGTTCTATATTTTTGTACGATTTAAAATGTCTACTAAACTTATTTTGATGTATGTTCAGTTCAATTATGAAAATATGTAAGAGTAACTAAGTTTGACTAGTTTCTTAAAACATTCGTGTATAAATCACATACGTGTTTTAAACCTTCTTTACGGTTTTACCATCGTGTGCTTTTCAAATAAAAGCTCCCATAAGAATTTAGCAATTTAGTTTACAAAAAAAAATAGCAATTTCACTGCGCATAAAAAATTCAAAAAACAAACAGATGATTCTGGCAAACAAATTAAAGTGAGAAAAACTAATAGAAAGAAATGATAATTTTGGAAAGAGAGAGGTCACATGTAAAGCAAGAAGACGATGGCGGTGACAAACGGAAAAAAAAAATCCAGCAGATGACAGAGGTACGCCCCACAAGATGCAAATTATGAGTCAGTGGTACTGATCTATCTTTGATTGGATACCCATTATGATCAACCTATGCATGATTGTGTCATCACTCGAAGATCCATCATAACATAATTGTATATAGCTCAGTTTTATTTTTTGGCAACAATATAGCTCAGTTTATTTGTGCATGCCGCTATACTTAAAAACAACCATCCTAATTATTCTGATTCTGAAAGAAAGAAAAATTGATACAAAAGTTAAAATGGTTTTAGTTTAATTAGTTGAAATTAACCTGAAGGTGGCGAATATATGGCTGTCATACATATAAACATGTTGAGTTTAAATAAATATCGTCATACAATATGATTTTCAAAGTATGTTATACGGAGTTGGTTGGAAAAAAAATTAACTATCTATAATTCTATGTCATCGTTAGATATTAGATTTTCGGTGATTCATCATGTAAAAGGGGGAAAACTTGGAAATGTGAGATTAACAAACCATGAAACAATTAGGCCATCTCTAATAGTTTACTTTATTTTTTACTTTAAAATAGAGTAACTCTATAATAGAGTTTGAGTTTACTCCAATGATACTCTATTTTAGAATATAAAATAAAGTGATGAACAAAAAAAAATAAAGTGATGAACAAAAAAAACAAATTACTCTACATTTGAAATAAACCTATTTTTCACTCTATTATAGAATGAAAAATAGAGTACCATTGGAGTATTTTTTACTCTAAACTCTATTTTAGAGTAAAAAAATAGAGTGGAGTTGGAGATGTTTTTATAAATTTTTTTTTTTTGGTAAAAAACAATTATAAACAATTATAAACTTGAAGATTCTTATCTATCTACTTTCATTTCTGAGGTTAGCTTTTTATTGGAAGAAGTATTGTTCGCTTGATTTGTTTTTGGATCAAATACTATTGTTTGAAGTTGAAACTTTTAAAATACTCAATCGACGTGATAATTTATTTTATTTAAGTCGACAAGCATATATATATAGTGGAAACTATAAAGATGTTAAGTATGTTTTCCTTTTGCTTTTTTTTTGCCCATAGAAATCGTAGGCAATCATCACAACACTAAATACACAAACACAATGATCAATTAATTCCTTAAGCTAGTATGTTCATGAATAATTCTTTAACGAAGATTTTCCTTTAAGATCGATCAAAGTATTAAGCTTTTTCTTTTAATGAAGATATTGTTGTAGATTTATCTTACTTTAGTTAAAATTAATTATATCAAACTTTTGCACTACACAGAAATGGATCTTCATCAAAGGTAGTGCAGATCCGCAGGCTATCGCTTACTTATTTATATAATCAGAAAATGACCCCATCATTATAAAAGTATATATTTAGTATCTAGACTTAACTGATAACTATAACTACTCATATTAAAAGTATTGAATAATTGATATGCATTGCTTCTACGTAAAATCCACAGTAATAAGTAGTACTATATGTTTCGTGACCAACATTTATTAACTGTCGAAAATGTGAATAAATAATGAATAGAAACAAAGCATAAAGACAAAATCTTGCGAAGGCTTTTGTCGGTTGCGTTTAGTTTGCACATCCCGAAGAAGCTCTGGCTCTCCGAGAATCAACTTTGAGTTCTGAAACAAATACATTTAAATTATTATTTTTCTTAAGTTACGTGTGTGTGATCTCTCTGTACTTTGATGTACACAAAATGAAAATTATAATTTTAATATTAAAAGGATATTATATTAACATAAATCGCCTCTCTCGGTATCTTTGATGATACACGTCTGGACAAAATACAAATGAAATGAGCAACCTCCACACTTATTATTGGAAAAGTGTGTACATTCATAAATATATCGGTTTAAACAGAAGACAAAAGAATTCGCCCTAAAGCTCGAAAGCTCTCGGACCCGAGAATCGAGGTACGCTTGCAGCCGCCACATCTCGACGTCGGTGAGCCCTCTGGCCGCCGGCGTCGAGCCTTCTTCCACAGCTCTGTTCGTCTTCCGCTCCTCCTATTCTTCATCTCCACCGCGTTCGTGAGTTCGCCGATCTGGTTCTCCGCCTTTATCAACCTCTCTGCTCACGCCAGTGTATCTCTTCGGAGAAAGCTTGCTGTTGTGAGCCGAAGCTCTCGTCTGTCTCTTTACGGATCTAGTACTACTAGACCAAACATTTTATGGGGGGTTCCCCAAACCGTTGAGTTTCTCGCCGGTTACAGTCGCTGTTCTTCATCAATGTCGCTTTCCTGTTACGTCTATCTATCTCGCGACGAATATCCATCCGGTTCTGGGGTCGACGCCTGTCATCCAAACGGAACTGCGCCTCACCAGCCAGATCTGTCACCATCTCCGCCGCCTGCTTCCCCTGTCCTCTCGCCGAAGCTTCCCTTTCTCCACCGTGCTTTCTCCGTCGTACTCGCAATATCCCGACAAGGTCATGTTTCTATTTCTCTTGGGCTGGGTCTTCATGTATTGAAATTGGGCTTGGTGAGTCCAGTGGTGCTTAACTATTATTTGTCCAGCCTAATGATTATTTGCCTAAAGAATTTTGGTGGTGTCACTGAAATCTTTACCAAAGCCGTTCTACATACATCTTATCTCTCTTATGCGAAGAGTTTATCAGGATCACCTTCATCAACATTCACCTCTTTCTCTTTGGAGAAGAGAACCATTTTATCCACTATCTCCTTTTTAAGGAGTGTTTCCCTTCAAACGTTAAATGGAAGTGTCCACCCATATCTATAACCGTCTTGTTATCTTGCGTAGCGGTCTGTTCGGAGCCTGAAGATGCAGCGGACTTCGTTTCGATGATATTCTGCGGTGCGGATTGGGTGTTAACGTCACAATATAAGGTGACTAGTTCTCTGCTGTGCAACCATGTCGTAAAAGCTACATTGACGCATTCAAGCATCGTCTTGAGTTCGCTGTCATCTTCTTCTTTTGAAGACCTATCCATTTTATGTTATGCTGTTCTAGTTTATCTTTTTAATCAAAGAGGATAGATAATTCCCTCTATCTGTTGTAGGCAAACAAGTTAAAGTTAAGAAAGAAGTTTGTGTTCAAAAAAAAAAAAAAACAGAAGACAAAACGATTTTCACGGGATTATATATTCACACACGATCAATATGTAAAAGGAAACATGCGTTCTTTGAATTCATGTTGTTACTAACTTTCAGAAGGTTAGTTTACAATCTTGCAAAACAATTTTAAAACATATGGGCAATTGGAATAAGCGGCAGTTTAATGTTTTTAGCCAATTAAGCAATAACTTTTTTTTGCTGGAAATGTTTTTGTCGTAGCTTTGTAAAACACATCATTATTTGCTGTGGAAATAAAACTTTCCATGGCTATTTTTTAATTTTCCAAAAAAAAATGATGTAAATTTTTTTTTAACTTGATTGTTTGACATATTTAACTATAAATTTGGTTGTCTATAACATTTACGGATACAACCAATCACCCTAACAAATAAGTAATCAAATAAAAACCTACCTACCGAAAATGTAGATAAATATGAAGTAAGACACTTGGTACTTGGAAGGTCATCATATTATAAATGAGATGCATGTTGGAGTAGATGGATATACAGATTATGTAGGTACAAGGGAAGTCAAAATCTTGAGCTCCAAAAATCCAGCTACAATCCCGTGACCCAAGGACTTTTCCTTGATCTTCAAAGCTTGAACATGACATACTCGGATTTTATCACGTGTTGGATACTTGGATACTCATATATTTAATACGCAAACCATAAATGCGTTTGTATTCATTTATAGAGTAACCAAACTAACAGGTGTATCACTCCCTAAAAGCTTGCACTCTAACAAGCTTTAGGCTCTATTGGTTCACCACACGCACACACATATCTTTCTCAAGTAGAAAGAACAATAGTTCTATTATGGTGAACCTATATTCAAGAAAAATATGAAGAAGATGATATGATCCTCATTTTTATTAGTTAATGACCAGTTTTAATGGTGCATAAATTGTCGAAAGGATATTACTCGGTGGATGGGGAGATAACAAGACTGTTGAAACAATGAACAAGAGAAAGGAGAAAAAGCAAAGGGGTTTAACGGCTAGGAATTAATAAAAAGGACATAACCTATTGTTGCACCAAAAAAAAAAGGACATAACCTATTAACATATAGTTCTTGAGCCACGATTTTGTATCCTCTTCTCCAAACAAATAACTTGGCACATTCACATACACATACAAAACTCAAGACGTGTTTGTGTGTACCACATATGTGTGTATGTTTGTATGCGTCGACAATTTGTTTGGTTATAGGTGAAACTGAACAAATGATAAGAATCCAACAAAGCCTATAGAAGCTATGTGGTGGTCTTGGATCTATGAATGAGTTAGTGTACTTAATGTTCAGATAAGTCAAAAACCCATGAAAGGCTCAGTACTTTCACCACTGGAGACGTTTTTAAAACTAGGGAGAGAGACAGAATCTACTAGAAGATATTTTGTAATAAATATCCTTGATTGTTGCTATCTAACTCCTTCACCCCACAGTCCTATGAGCTTTAAACTCCAATTGTTTTAGATCTTAGTACTTAAGGTTGCACAACAGTTCTGAAGACTGTAGGATTAGTGGCTGGCCAGGCTGTTAATGCAGAACCGAAAAGAGGTGAAGGAACCAAACCAAACTTCTATCTGATTTTGTTGTTGAAAAATGAAACTGAACGGTTCAGTAAACATGGATCAAGTCAAGTACTTAAAATTATAGATTTCAATCTGTTGGTTAAGTTTGGGGATTCACAACAATGGTTGACCATAATAGCAAGTTAAGTGCCTACGATTAAACTAAAGAAAACAGGATCAAGAACCCTACACGATTCCGGAAATGTCCTAAGCCTACCAATATTTTTGAATTACTGGTCTACATATACCAAGTGACTCCTCCGAAAAATTAATACTTAAACCGCATACGTAAAACAGATTTTCATCTGCAAAAAACTGACGACACCTCCTGAACCACAGCAAAGTACTTAAACAGTCACGGGACTTGCTTCATCAAGGCCTGGAGGCACATGAGAAAACCTGTGACTTGAAGTTCTCTAGCTCTGCCAGTACTTCATCTTCCGGTCTGTAAATCAACCCACTCATCCGCCATATCTGCCAAATTTTGAAAACCATGACAAAGTTTTTCATTTTTATCACCGAAAAAATAATTGATAGTAGAGAGGTTCCCAAGTAATGCAGAAAGAAAGTTTTTAAAAAGTACCTGCAATGTACCACCCCCACCGTTACTCTCACAGTTACCAGAAACACTGACGATAGTCCAAGGTTCCAATACGTTCCAGTGGAAGTCGACCACGTTGTCCCTGAGAAGATATACATAAAGATATTATAGATACCATTGAAGCAAGAAAGCAAGAGAATCAGGATTAAAGCTTTGAGAAAACCTGTGACCAGCATGCTGGAAGAAAAGCCCAGGAGGGCTTTTGGGTGCACGCGCAGACTTCTTGCCGAGCTAATGTGCATTTGTATATGAATACGATGAGCTTGAAAGTGAGAAAAAAATGATTTCAATGTGAATTTTAGGAAATGTACAAACCTTATCATAATCCCATATGTTTAAGAGACCATCTTCTGCAGAACTCCCAAAAACAGATGACTTATCAGGAGACCACTGAATCAAATAACAAAGCGGTGTAATGCTCATTTACATGAGAAATGATATAAAAATTAAAACCGAGGTAGCCGAACCTGAACAGAAAGAACAGAAGCATTGTGGCCTTCAAATTTGTAGATAGGAGAGCCAACTCCATTTGAGGTCAGGTTTCGGCGGTCGAACAGACGGACAGTGTTATCTGCTGACCTGGGAATTTGCGAAATAAAAGAGAATTAGAATCAGCTCTATAACTTTTGGAGAAGTACTCAAAGAGTGTAAAATAAGTACCCAGTCAGGATCAGATTGTTGTCATGAGGATTCCAATCGACACAGTGAAGATCAGCATCATGTGCTTTCTCAACCTGCAAGAAACAGACGGAAACTGAAACAAGAACCAAAAGGCTGAACACCTCAAACTTCGACACGGTTCAAAAGAGAGGTACCTTCATGGCAGGACCGGAGCCGGTTCGTGCATCCCATAGTATAAGACAAGAGTCATCACCAACACTGCAGAACTCCTGGGCACTACATGACAAACAAAAATTCACCAAAAATCATTAGGAAAGTTTTGCATTAAAGAAAGAAATGGTTCCAAGAAGTTACCTAGATGGACAGAAGGCCACATCTTCAACCGTATCCTCGTGGCCATGATATACACCTCGAGGGCCAACGGAACGACCACCAGTTTTATTACTACCAGCTGTTGTGATATGATCTTGGATACTCCACAGAACAACTGACTTGTCCTTGCCTGCGCAGAAGAATCTTCGATGAGAGAAACGTGCAAGCCACAAGACAGGACACGAAGATAACACAAATACAAACCTCCAGAAAGAACAAAAGGTTCGGTTGGGAACATCGCAAGAGCAAATTCAGCATTATCCTGGTGTCCAGTTAGTATCTGCAAAATTAAAGTTGTTCAGATGATGAATAAGCGGGTGTTTTAACACTGTGGGATAACACTACGAAAGAGAACATACCAAATCAGGACGAGAATGTGGAGCTCCAAGCACAGCATGCCGATCTGGTTGAGTCTCAGTGTCCCAAATGAGAACCTGAAAACCAATACATCATACTTGCATGACTGATACTTGAACTTGTACGTCAAAAAAGAATAAGGATAGCTAGAGGAAAAGAGAAACGAAAGCAATTTTATTTTTCAGGGTGGAGAAAGCAGAGCTTACATCAGGACTGTCGGTGTGAGTAGCTACAATCTTACTATTTTGTGGCAGTTCCCTGATTCTGTTGACCTGCGAGCCATGAAGGGTTACACCACATTAAAAAGTCTTTTGCACTAATCAAAGTCTCCTGAAGGGGTGGAGTTAATACCTCTCCAGGGTGGATGATTGTCTTGTACTTCTTCACAAATGGAGAGCATGCTTTTCCATTAAGCTGAACATATATACAGAAGAAACAGCAATTCAATATTTTTACCTTAGTAGAGAGACTAACTAACCCAAGGACAAAAAGCGCAAACACTACTTAGTTACCTGCTTCTTAACAGCTTCGCAAGTAGCTACGACCAAGGTATTAGGCACACTTCCATTAGTCTAATGACAGACAGAACCAAGAAAAGAAAAAAGGTAAACATGACGAGCAATGGACAGAAATTTCAAAGTTGAAGCGATATTATTTATTTCTTAAGACAACTACAAGAAGAAAAAAAAGTGCAAACCCACTTGTTCCGTGAGGTAGAGACGCTGCTGATTCTTAGCCAATGCTTGCTCAATCTGTGGTCCCCATCTGGTCAAAGCAGACAAGAGTCACACATCAAAAAATTGAACCTTTTTCACAAAAGCTAAACACTTCACCAAATCTTAGCACATCTACTAAAAAATTTGGTCAAAGTGGTCTCTAATAGCTCAAAACGATTTGCCGCGGACAAAGGTAACAAAACAGAACACACTATAACAAAGTTATACAAGTGTAATCAACGACTCTCCTATCAAAACAAGTTCAAGACTTTCATGCACGAACAAACCTTTAAGAAACATAAAAGCATGGAGACTAAATGTATAAACACAAACTAGAACATGTCATATTGCTAACATAAAGACTCTCCATTTATCAGCATTTCACTAGTTTAATTTAAAATGTGATTCAGTAGCCTGACCCAAGCAAAAGTTTGAATTTTTCTTTCCCAAAAAGGAAACACTTTCTCGTAAACCAAAGATCAGAGTAAACACAGAACACAAATCAACGAAAAGTTGCAAACCCTAGAACATAAAAAAAAAAAGACAGACCTGCAAGAGAGACAAGGCCAGACGAGGCTCTGGTTGGAGAGTGAGTCATAGAGAATGGGAACAAGAGTCTTCCACTGAGAGTACTTCTTGTCAACGATGGGTTTGTGACTCTTCCTCTTCTTCTTCTCGGTGCTTCTCTGCTGCTGGGAAGATGCTGACACAGACCCGTTGTTAAGTTTAGCTCTCTGACCTCTCGTCTTCAGTCCAATGTACGTCGCCGGAGTCTCTGCTTCCCTTCTCGCCTTCGCTGCTACTTCACTCTCCATTTTCTTCCTCCTTTTTTTTTTTTTTTGTTAAACTTCCTTTCTACTTTATTTTCTTAATATTATTTTATATTCAGATTCTGTCCTTTTATGCCACGTGTCGTACAGTTACAGGTGAATTTCGTTTCGGGAAATACCAACAAAAACATTATTTACTTTAGAAACCAAAATTCAAAGGAGTATTTAATAGCGTCCGCTTCCAAACACCGTTTGGAGTTAAAGCACAGATAATCAGAAGTCTTAACATTCATAACTCTCATTTAAGTTTGACAGAAACTAAAAAGTCTGTTGTTTTTCTCATTTGTTCATTGATACTAGTTGGGAATAGTATTGAGGAAGAAGGATCAAACATAAACACCACTAGCAAGCAGCAAAAACAACGATCCAAATCCCTGCAATTTAACCCAGAGAAACTGATTTCACTACACGAAATTGCGTTTAAGACAACTATTACAAAGTTGAGAGGACGAAGGGAGAAACCATACCAAGAAAACAGATGCTAGTGCCGCAGTCGCGAGCTCAATCCCGAGACTACGGTTTTTCCTGGATGATGTAGCTTCATAGCTGCATCAGAAATGTTGTAACACGTAAGTTAGAAAGAAAAAAAATAAAACAACACTTTGATCACTTCTTCTAGAACTGAAACTAAACCAGAACTGTGAATAAGAGAGTCCGATATAAAATGGTTCCAGTCCATCTTAAGGTTTTTGACTTGTTGAAGCTAAACCACATGATGCTCAGCTCGACACATCAATTCAAACAAAAAACCGAATCATATCTCCTAGAAATTGCCGTCCTTTGAAAGGTTGAAGCTCATTGCTTAAAACCAGAATTACACAATCTAAATTTCACGTAATTAACAAAACCGATCAATTACATTCAGTGAAGCTACAAAGCACTGATTCAGTGGACTATAATATTCCCTAACTAACTGACATGTCCGGGTCTTTACATCAATAATACATCATGAGAGAGTGATAAATAAATAAAAAAATCACTCCAAGTTCATGAGCTTCATCATCTCTTCGTTATACTAAAGACTACCCATAGCCATAGCCTACAGGGCCGGCTCATTGGGGGGGGGGACAAGCGGTGCGACCGCCCCGGGCCCAAGCCCGTATCCCCCCGTATAATACTAATTAAGGGGCCCAATTTTTTATAAATTATAAATATAATAAATAAAATTGAAAGGGGCCTAAAATTATTTGATATGTATATGGCTTTATTTTCATTACAAAATATACAAAATATTACTGATTAAATTTAAAAAAATATTTTAAATATTATCTGTATATAAATTTTAGATGGTGAAAAAAAAATTTCTTGCTCTAGGCCCTTAACAATGTTGAGCCGGCGCTGATAGCCTAGGAACTGAGAATGAATTGTCACCGAAAATTATATAAGCAAATAACAATGTTGGTCAAAATTCAAATACACATTAACTCACAATCTAGTCATGGCTAAGCAATTGGGACTCTGATCGCAAGAACACACAATCAAATACAACAGCGATTCGGGATCTGATCGGATCGAGATTAGCTTACATGAAGAAGAAAGCGGTGATGAAGAGGCCAATCGCCAGAGTGAACACCGATAACGTCGGGTACATCGCCACCGCAATCGGACTCGCAATCGGACTCGCCGCCTAAAACAACAACATTAAAACGGAGATCGTAAGTGACAGAAGCGATCAAATTACACTTGGACGGATGTGGAGTTACCATTTTTGAGAGGTAGAGAGATCTCTCCGTTATATGCTTCGCTTCGATCCGAGGAAACGATTTTGAATCAGTTTCTTCGACTGATGATTCTTTTACACACACGCCACGAGTCTCTCCCGTTGTGGACCGGACCGGTTTATACAAAATTTATGGGCCCGTTTTGTTTAGTTATTCGGTTCAGTAAGCCCAAGTGGTAAGAAATGGGTTCACGAAAAAATCTAAAAAAAACACACTATTTATCATTTCCAAAAACCCTAGATACAAAGCTTCATATCTATTGACAGGAACATGAACGAGACCAAGGGTGGCCCGTACGGTGATCAGACCGGTGCCAAGTTCTGGCAAGTGATCTGCCGCGAGCACGGCTACGATCCAACTGTTCGTGACGATGAAAGAAAGGTGAAAATGAGGAAGGTGACGAAGAGTGATATAGAGATGGAGAAGAAAATCAAACAAGACAAGAAGAGAAGATCATAGTTTGAATGTTTGTGTTGTGTTTCGGTTTCTCCCTTTTGATTCTATTTCTCTTTGTCTCTGTGGCTTCTATTTATTAATGAAGAAAATATTGAAAGTATAATCACAATCAATTTGCTTGTCTGGGAGGCAAAAAAAAAAAAAAAGATATGAAAAGATTACATTAATGAATTTAATACAAATCTTTACGTAATGAGGGTCTGAATAAACATTCTAAAGAACAAATGAATACAATTTTTTTGGGATAAAAAACGTTTAAAACGAATGGAACTGCACGTCGAGAGTGACAAACGAAACAACGTGGTAAGAAACTAGGACTGGTTTGCATCGCTTTGATCCTCCACCATTTATATGTGGCTATCCGTCCGGGCATGAAACGTGAAAAGTCACCGAGAACACATTTAACATGGAATGTGACACAACTATCACATGTGTAGAACCAAATTATGGTATCTATTTGTTCCTCGCATATATCACACCAATAGTCTCATCTCTTGTTTTTTTGGTAACATAAAAATAGAAGATGTTCATCGTACCAGTGTTGTGTTGCTTTTGGCAAAGCAACACATCTTCTATCTATTCCAAAGTTGCAGTCATCGCAACTAAACAATCGATAGTCCCATTTATTGCAAGAAGCACATTTCATTTCCTTCCTGTTATTGTAGTACAAGGTGCATGGATGACTTTCATGGATGATAGATTCAGAAAGTGTGCCACACTTAACATCAATACTGAAGTGTCAAAAGTCGGTATACTTGAAACCTTCAGAATATTTTTCACACATTTTACAATAACGCTCTATCTTGTCACCACATATTAAAGATAATGGTTTGTCATGATAAAAATGTTGTTTCTTTCTCGAAAGAGCAGCGCATGTTTTATGGAGAATAAAATTGCATTGCACACAACTATAGAATGCTTCCACCGGATATGATACCTTACTCGTTGAGTTGTAAATAATGTTCCTCGTGCAAAAATCTCTATTTATAAGTGCAATTTGTAGTAATTAATAGGGGATATAAACAACCTTAACCTAATATCAAAATCTTTATAAGCGATTTGTATCACTATTACGATGTAGTATAGTGTTAATTTTTTTTTCTTTTCATCTTATGAATCTACAATAACTAATTTATTTAATAATTATTTTAATAGTTAAATATAATAGAAAAAGCTTAATAAATTTGATTCTTAATTATACAAAATTGAATTAGCAAAATACTATAAAAAAAATATAGTTTAAGTTTGTTTGGTATAAAATTTAATAAACCAAAAACGACAATATATAAATCAAATCAAACCAAGATAAATATGATTTTAATATGATATCTAATTTTTGTAAACTAAAATATCAAAAAATTAAACCGAAACCAGACTAAAATACAATAAACAAAAACTAACCGTATATAAACTGAATCAAACTAAAACATATATGATTTTAATATGATATCTAATTTTTATAAATCAAAAAATTGAAAAACTGAGCCTAGACCAAACGAAGCTTTCTCTACCCGAAAGTTCAGTCTCTCGAAAATCCGGACTGAACTACCTTACTTTGAATATATGATTTTTAGGTATCATCCTAGTATATATATAATTCTTAAACATTGTCAGCCTACCAAATTAATAAGAAAATAGATCCAAACATGTAATTTAGTAGTTTGTTTTAAGAAAATAGATTCAAACGACTCAAACCTAAACGATACTTGGCATCAATATTCTTTTCGTGAAACAAGAGAGTATATTTGCAAATAACTCTCCTTTTTTTATTTCTTTCGTTTTTTCTCGAACTAACAGTTTTTTTTTGTATAACGCAGCAGAAGAGAGCACGTGTTGGTCCGTGAATCCATCTCACTCGCCGTGCCCTACCATCGTCATCGCGTTCTATATTTGTTCATTGAAACTAGTTCTGTCTAGTTGGGAATAGTATTGAGGACGAAGGATGCATAAAACACCACTAGCAAGTAGCAAAAACAGCGATCGAAATCCCTGCAATTTAACCCAGAGAAACTGATTTCACCACACGAAATTGCGTTTAAGACAACTATTACAAAGTTCAGAGGACGAAGAAAGAAACCATACCAAGAAAACAGCTGCTACTGCCGCAGTCGCGAGCTCAAACCTTTAGGCTACAGTTTTTCCTAGATGATGTAGCTTCGTAGCTGCATCAATAATGTTGTAACATGTAAGTTAGAAAGAAAGAAAGAACAAATACAACACTTTGATCACTTCTTCAATCTATACCAGAACTGTGAATAAGAGTCCAATATGCCCACCGAGACTCCAAGGAAAAACTAATATAAAGGGCACGTGTCCATCTTAGAGGTTGAAGCTCATTGCTTAAAAACGAGAATTACACAATCCAACTGTCTAGTAATGAACTAAACCGATCATTTTACATTCTGTGAACCTACAAAGTACTGATTCAGTAACTGACATGCTAGTCTTTACTTCGATACATCATGACAGGATATAGAACTCACACATGTTCAAAAGTTAAATAAATAAGTCACAACATAATTCATCAACTCCATGAGAATGCATTAATGTTACCAAACACTATATATAAGCAAATAGCAATGCTGATCAAGCTTTAAATACAATGAACACGTTACAAGAGGAGAGAGATCCCGGACTGAGAACGCCACAGCTGGTACGAATCAAGCAAAAATAACATCTGATCGGATCGAGTTTAGCTTACATGAAGAAGAAAGCAGTATTGACGAGGCCAATCATCAGAGTCGGTTTCGCCGCCTTCTCGCCGGAACAACAAAAACGGCGATCGTAAGTGAAGAAGAGATCAATCCAGTATGGAGAACATTTCGACGGATCTAGAGTTACCATTTTTTTGGGAGCTAGAGATATCTATCTGTTATGCTTCCCTTCGATCTGAGGAACCACAGAAACCGATTTTGAAGCAGTGTTTCTTTGACTGATGATGATGAATGATTCTTTTACACACACTTTGTTTTGTTTAGTAGTGATTCAGTTCAGTAAGCCCAAGATTACTTTGTTGGGTAAGAAACGGCTTCACGAAAAAAAATCTATAGAAAAAACACACACACACACACAGTATTTATTCATTGTTTCGTAGATATGAATTTAATACAACTCTAGATAAAAGAAAATACAAATCTTCACGAAATGAGGTTCTGCGTAAACATTTTACAGAACAGATGAAAACACTCTTTTGGGGATTACATAAGTTTAAAACAAAGGGAACTGCGCGTCGAGTATGACAAATGTAACAACGTGGTAAGAAACCCGGACTGGTTTGCATCGCTTTGATCCTCCACTTTCTATATGTGACTATCCGTCCCGGCATAAAACGTGAAAAGTCGCCGAGAACACATTTAGTATGGAACGTGACACAGCAACTATCACATGTGTAGAACCAGATCATGGTATCTATTTGTTCCTCGCATATATCACACCAATATTCTCCTCCTCTCTTGTTTTTGTTGTAACATAAAAATATAAGATGTTCATCATACCAGTGTTGTATTGTTTTTGGCAAAGCAGCACATCTTCCATGTAGTCCAAAGCTGCAGTCATCGCAACTAAACGATCGATAGCCCCCTTCATTGCAACAAGCGCATTTTATATACGTGTTGTTATTGTAGTACAAGGTGCATGGATGACTTTCATGGATGATAGATTCAGAAAGCATGGCACACTCCACATCAATACTGAAGTATTGAAAGTCGGTATACTTGAAACCTTGAGAATATTTTTCACACATTTCACAATGCTCTATCTTGTCACCACATATTAAAGTTAACGCTTTGTCATGAGAAAAATGACGTTTCTTTCTAGAAAGATTAGCGCATGTTTTATGGAGAATGAAATTGCATTGCACGCAGCTGTAGAACGCTTGATAATATATAGGTAAGACACATGCTTCACAACGAATGCCCTCACTGGATATGATACTTTCCTCGTTGAGTTTTAAATAATGTTCCTCATGACTGAAATGACATATCAGGTTTTCATCTATTACCTTAAATGGTTCGAGATGAGATTCTTCTGGTATCCCCTTGAGTTCTAATCTGTCCCATATATTATTTTGTATTGCACATTGAGAATGAATGACATAATTAGGACAAATCGAGCAAGAATACGCCCCATAAGACCAGTCAACGTTTTTGTGACAAAATCCGCATTCCCAATTCCCAGGACTTAGATGAAGATGTCTAGAAAGACGATGCTCGTGACGGTTGACGTTGATGATCTCCGGTAAGTCAATACAGCTTTGATGAATCATGAAATAACATTGTTGGCATGAATAAGGACTCCGATCACCCTCCATCCCACAAGCATCACAGACAAAAGATATTTTCCTTGGTGTAAGGCTGAGTTGATGTTCATGAGCCTTAGGAAATAAGATTGTAAGCGGTGGAGGATCCCTCACACAACCAACATCCACACTAAACTTACAGATTGAACAATGATAAACTTTCAACCCTAATTCCTCTCCACAAATAAGACATTTACCATCAGAGAAATGATGTTCTTCCTTGGTGAGGATTTTAAGGGGGTGTTGAGGGTGATATGGGTAATCTATCTCTAAAGCAAGCATTGAACACCTGATTTCGAAATTCAAACTACATAGAGAACATCTGTAATAATACATATCACGAGTTCCCCCTCCACAAAAAGTACATCTGGGATGATAAAGATCCTTCTCGATAACAAGAGAGTGTTCATGGGCTTTGGGATATTCAATAACATTTGGTGGTGGATTTTTGGCACAAGCCGTATGAACTACGAAATCACATATAGAGCAATGGTAAAACATATTATGAAACAAATATTCTCCACATAACTTACAGGATTTTGGTCCGCGCCACTCCCAAACGAGAGAGAGAGGATGTGCAGGATGAGATGGGTGGTGGATCTCTAAGGTTGCCTCTGCACATTCTTTGTGAAAGGAAAAATCACACTCATAGCAACGATAACCGTCTTTGACGTAACCACCACTACGAGGGCAACCATTGCATCGGCTAACCCAAGGCGTAGGGTACAAAGGGTGTTTGTGAGTTGGTAATTTTATTCTAATCATTGTGGTGAATGATTGTAATAATATCGAGCACGTTATTTAGTGTATAAATACAGAAATTTAGCTTATACATTAAATATTCTAATATTATGCAACAAGTAAAAGGTTTTTGATCATAAGCAAATAACAAGAAAAGAACAGATCCTAAACGCATGCATATTTTTTTCCTCGAACATAAGCGATCCTTTGCTTTATTGGATAGGAAAACACTTTTATTTTTCGATTGGTTTACATATAATTTTATGAAACTATTTTTGTGCTCGGATAGGCTAAAGAAAGTTAAAATGTGATTTTCTATTACCTTAAACTAATTCTTTGACAAAAAAAAAACAAAAAAAAAATCATTAGAATCATTACGATCCCTTACCTAAGAAAACATAACCTCTTACATTGATGGACTGCATTGATAAATCAAATAGTGATACCATAATTCAGCTGAAGAAGAAAGAGCTGTGATAACGAATAAACTATACTTGAAAGTATAATGTATTAAATTGAGATTAGGAGGGTCTAAGGGCAACATTATTGGGAGTCCCTTAAGGCATCCCTTAAGGGAATAGGGTGGGGACCGAGGAATAAAGAGAAGGGAAAAGCCCTTAATTAAGGGATGTCCCTTACTTTTTAATGACCAAACAAAAAAAAAAAAAAAAAAAAAGCAAAATAAGGGACTCTCTCTCTCTCTCTCTTCATCCCACCAATAATGTTGCTCTAAGGAACTAGTACGTTTGGGGGATGTGGAGAGGTCGTGGACGAGTAACTTGGGAATGAAGCATCGCCACAGGGTTAAGGATGATATAAATCATGATATACTCCAATTCTAGAGCGGGGTGAAACATATATGTTTCCCTTATATCAATCTTCCGAGTTTCTTGGCAACATTATATAATTCTTAATTGTCAGCATGTCAAATTAATAAGAAAATAGATCCAAACATATAATTTAGTAGTTTGTTTTAAGAAAATAGATTCAAACGACTCAAACCTAAATGAATTTTCTTCTTCTTTTATTTCCCGATTTACTTGGCATTAATATTATTTTCGTGAAACAAGAGAGAATGAATTTGCAAATAACTCTCCTTTTTATTTCTTTCGTTTTTTCTCGAACTAATAGTGTTTTTTTGTTGGTATAACGCACCTGAAGAGAGCATGTGTTGGTTTGTGAATCCATCTCTCTCGCGGTGCCCTACCATCGTCATCGCGTTCTATCTAATTTTACCAGTTTGCCACTTCCAAGAAACTTCTTATCCTCTTTTAGAAACGTGCTTTTTCATCTAAAGCAGTCTAAATCAGTATTAAAAATATGAGTAACTAGATATTAAGAATAATTCCGAAAATGTCAATTAAAGAGTCCAAGACACACCAACCATGCTTCCTTACCGCGTAAATCTTTAAATAATGCAAAATAAAGCTTTTATATATCCATCTAATCTTTCGACTTGGACATTAATTTCATATACTCGATTTTCTTGTGTATATGTTTAAAATTTTAAGCAAACATATACAATCAGACAAGTCCTAAATATGCAACCAACATATATCTATATAATAAAATTAAGCTAGAAACTTAAGTAACATTAAAACCAAAAACGAATAATTTAGAATAAAATGTTTATATAAGTTTTTCTCTGACTAAATTTGACTTTTTGACATTTACTTTTGTTTCATAGATAAGATTCACCAAGCTTTTGAATTCAAAACTTGATGTTTTCCACAGTCTCTAATGTGTGTTAAACAACTTAAACTAACATTACTTTCGATTATCAACATAGTCAATAATCATAAGCTAAGATAATATAGCGTTACATCTTTACAAATACAATATTGTTTCTAAACTAAACCCATAACATAACAAATGATATTGCTAAAAATATTCCTCCGGTGTCTTCGAGAAGACTTAATAGACCATTCATTATAACTAACATAATTTTTTGCCAGATTTTATAGTTAATATAACTGAATAACATATTGTTAGTGCACTACTATGCATATAGAAAGAAATATAGAATCTAATATAGTTTATAACGCCTCAATCAAACATGTTTTTCTTTTTGTCTTTACATGAGTTATCAAACAAGTTTTACGCGGTGCAATCTCTCGATGAAACAGTGACCAGTAAACGCTTTATCTAAATAAAAAAGCGGACAAATAATAATAAAAAAATTTGGAAAAAGAAAGTCAAGTCACCGTCAAACCCATCCCCTCACCGCGTTCACACGTTCACGCGCTTCCTTCGTCTCTGCATCTTCTCTTCTCGCAAGACAAATAAACCTTTTTATATAAACGTCTGAAACCAGAACCATCGAAATTCAAACACTTGGGAGCTTTCAAGTTTGATTTCACATCTAAACATAAAGTCAAACACTTTTCAAACCCAAAAAAAAAACATTCGTCAAAATCTGGATCCTCCTTTAATGGAAATATCTGCTTTCCCATTTCCATACCTACAAGACGACGAGTGTTCCCATTTCCTCGGTCTATTTCAGGACATGGACTCTTCTTCTCCTTCTGACTTCGGGTTCGAAGGTTTTGGTAACGACAATACTAAAAAACGACCGAGAAAGGAAGACGAAGAAGAAGAGGCTGGAGCTGTGAATGGTAGTAGTAACAAGCCTGCCTTTGGAGATATACTCGCGACGCTTTTGCTATTGGACGAGGAAGCTAAGCATCAGCAAGAGCAGTGGGACTTTGAATCCAATCGAGACAAGTCTCTTCTCGAAGCTAATCACAGGGAGAAACTGAGAGCAATGGATGGTTATTACAATCAATTGCAAGGTCAATACAATACAGATGTTACTCCTCCAAAACGTGCACGAAGATCAGCAGTTGCTGCTGTTGTCGCCGCGGTTGCTTCCGGTGAGGAAGCAACCGCCGCTCCGGTTCAGCCGACTGATATCGCTAGCGGTTCCGGGCCGAGTCATAGGAGGTTGTGGGTGAAGGAGCGCACGACGGACTGGTGGGACAGAGTGAGCAGCCCTGATTTTCCGGAGGAAGAGTTCCGGCGAGAGTTTCGGATGAGCAAATCGACGTTTAATCTGATATGCGATGAGCTGGACGCGACGGTTACGAAGAAAAACACGATGCTCCGCGACGCGATTCCAGCGCCCAAACGCGTCGGCGTTTGCGTCTGGCGTTTAGCTACTGGAGCTCCGCTGCGCCACGTGTCGGAGCGGTTCGGGCTCGGGATCTCCACCTGCCACAAGCTGGTCATCGAGGTCTGCCGCGCGATCTACGACGTCCTGATGCCGAAGTACCTCCGCTGGCCGTCGGATTCGGAGATCCGATCGACTAAAGAAAAATTCGAGTCGGTTCATAAAATCCCAGACGTCGTGGGTTCGATCTACACCACGCACATCCCCATCATCGCTCCGAAAGTCCACGTGGCGGCGTATTTTAACAAGAGGCACACGGAGAGGAACCAGAAGACGTCGTACTCGATCACAGTCCAGGGAGTGGTCAACGCCGAGGGGATCTTCACCGACGTCTGCATCGGGAACCCCGGATCACTAACCGACGATCAGATCCTCGAGAAATCGTCCCTCGCGAGGCAGCGCGCTGCGCGCGGGATGCTTCGCGACGGTTGGATCGTCGGGAACGCGGGGTTCCCGTTGACGGATTGGCTCTTGGTGCCGTACGCGAGGCAGAATCTGACGTGGACGCAGCACGGGTTTAATGAGAATATCGGAGGGATTCAGAAGATCGCGGTGGAGGCGTTCGAGAGGCTGAAAGGACGGTGGGCTTGTCTGCAGAAGAGGACGGAGGTTAAGCTTCAGGATCTACCTTATGTGTTGGGTGCTTGTTGTGTGTTGCATAATATCTGTGAGATGAGGAATGAGGAGATGGCGCCGGAGTTGAAGTTCGATGTGTTTGATGATGTGACTGTGCCTGAGACTAATATCAGATCTGCGACTGCGTCTAACAAGAGGGATCAGATCTCTCACAATCTCTTGCATCGTGGCTTGGCCGGGACGAGGACTCTCTAGCTGAATGGACTGTGTTTTTCTCTTTGAACTGATTTTTTATTGCAAAATTCTTTTTCCAGATTAGGAATAAACAGAAGTGTTTTCGGTAATACTTAGATGAGATTGGATACAGAAAGGATAGTGGACTTGAGTTGTTTTTGTTTGTAATACCATTAGCATTGTGTAATCTATAGTTTATGTATTCTCTATAAATTGAATTTGAAAGTTCCAAGGATTTGGTGCTAAAACAAGAGTTAATACCTTTGAATGTGTCACAAAAGGAACAATCTCATCTTCTGAGTGGGTTGAAACGAACATATGCACAATCTATACGAGCAAAAGAGTATTGTGTTTCCCAATCATTGTCGTAAGTTATGTAAGAATGTTAATTTGGGGTCTGTTATATGTTTAACATGTTAGTGTCATCATCAGAGATAAGCATGTTCCTTAATCATTTTTTTTTACATGCATTTAACTTCTTACACATGGCATATGCGGTATTAATTTTTAGAACTAATATTAAATGTTGGTAAACTATATTTGTGAACACCATGTAACACTACCTCATCATAAATTTCATTTTGCTAACTCAAAATCTTCTTCCAGGAGTCCATCTTTAGTTTTCATGTTTAGTTGGTTGAAGATATTATTCCACTGAATCCTTTCTTCTGTTTATTTATATACAGAACCTATATCTTGAACAGATTTCAAAACTAACTGAATATTTATCTGATAGATAAGCCAATGATTATTAGTCAATAATACACGTTTTTTGGGTGGAGAAAACTAGTCAATACTCAATAGTAATAATTCAAAAATATTTAATCTTAAAGATCCTAATTACGACTTCAAATGATGTAATTGCATTGTACAAATCTAAATGCTGTTAAGATGACATCAAAGGATGAAATGTTTTTTAGATTTAAGTGAAAGAAATGTTTAACTAGAAATGATTTTTATATTTATTTATTGATATTATCCAATTGTTCGGACAATATATATATATACAGTTAAAATCGTCATTCGTCAATCGTCACAGCTTAGAAAAGCTATATTACCAAGTTACCCCTACACTCACCATAGTGGGGACCGATCTCCTCCAAGTTTATCCAATGGGCAATATCGTAATTTGAAAACAGCCAATTTTTTCCCCATTGCCGATCAAAAACAGGAAACCAAGGAACGCGCGGTTCGTCTCGATCCCGTCCTCTCATGGCTGTTGCAGGGACCTCGTTTGATTTCGATTTCGAGCTCTTCCTTTGAACGATCCAATCTCTCATTATCTCCGTGATTTCTGGGAGAGATTCTGTATAACTGCTGGGAAAACTTTTTCAATTTTTTTTGGTTCTTCGCCGTGATTTTGATTCGAAGGTTTGTTCTCTCTTTCTCTGATCTCTGAAGTTTGATCCGGGCTCTAGGGCTCCGTTTCTGTGTGTTTCTCTTCTTATTGAAGATGATTGACTTCGTCTCATCAAGTTCATTTTTTTTGATTCGCATCTCTGCTAGGGTTTTCTTGTGCTGTGATTGAGTTTCCGTTGATCATTTTAAGCTTTGAATTATAGTTAATTTTAGTTTATTGGGCGTTTTTTTTGTTGCAATGAATTTTGAAAACACGAATTTTTCAAGAGAAGAGTAAACTGAAAATCATATGTCTGAAGTTGAAGGCATTTTAGTTTTATGATTAGTAGACAATGTGGATTACGGAGGCAATTAAAGGAATTATCTTTCTTATCAAATTGATTAAGGTGTTGTTGATGATATGTATTGGTGGTTTTCTTACTAATATAACTTCATCATATGCTTTAGATTAATAAGAAGTGAATTTATAAGATCTTTGAACACATTTCAACTGGATCTCCATTCTCGTCTACTTTACTTTCCACTTTACTATAACTTTTTCGCATTTTTGTACATTTGCTAAATTTTGTAGATTTTTTTTTTTCATTATTGGTTTAACCTCTTCAATTGGGGTAGTAGTAGTTTAGTTGCTTAGTTCTTAGAAGAAAAAGAGTACGCGATGTTATATGGCTCTGAACATGATTCTGGCACTTATGAGTCCTTGTGTTTCTATTTATGTATAGTTTTGAGAGTTTTGTATATTTTTTTTCGATTTTTAAGACTTGGTTAGCACAAATGAAATTCTATGCCTTCTACTTTCGAATATATTGTTTGTCTTCCAATTCCATTCTCCTGGTTAATTGTTCTGGGGGGTTTTCACTGAGGTTTTACTTCCGTTTTGTGTCACTTTTCAGGTGCAGCTTCTAAATAAGTCGACAGCTGAGAATTTAGCATATATGTGCTGCAACTCTGCAAGCTTGTCATGTGCCACTGCGTGTATATTTTTTATCAATAAAACAGTGGACTTGCCAAAGCTAAGGGAATGTCAGCACCTGGGAAGTTTGATTATTCTTCTGGTGGACCAGATAGGCCTTTATACAGGTCTAACTTAGCTTCACAGATGGAAAGATCTAGTAGCTTTCGTGAGACAATGGATCATCCTGTCTCATCTTCTCACGCGAGCATGTTGAGGACCACTTCACCATTAGCACAAACCGATGTTACAAATTTCTTTCAGTGTTTGCGTTTTGATCCTAAGGTGGTTGCCGCGGACCACAAGTCTATTCGTCAAGGTGACTTTAAGCGTCATGTGAATATTGCTCTTGGAATTCAAGGGGATGAATCTCCAAGCACAACGCCAAAAGGGAAGTTAACTCCATCCCCTATACCAGAAGAGATCAAGAGACTAAAGGCTGGTCTACGCGAAAACAATGTGAAGGCCAGGTAGTTTATTACGATGAGTTGATAAATTTCTTTGGAGTTCTCGTTACCTAATTGATTTTTTGTGTTGCAGGGAACGTGTGAAAATTTTCAACGAAGCATCGTCTGTATTTAACAAGTTTTTTCCTACTGTACCTACAAAGAAAAGGTCTCGGCAAGAAGGGTTTTCCAATGACCGCTTATCTTCAGGGGCAAGTTTAGTTAAAATGGGAAATCAAGGTCAGACTCTGCCTGGTTGTTTTGAGCTTGACCAGCAAAAGGTGGACGAACGACCTAAAAGTGGTGCATTAAATAAGCGGACGCGTACTTCCATGGTAATTCCTGATTCTTGTTTGACAAGATATGCTTTGGTGTATTATCTTCTCAGAGCTGTTTGCACCAAGGATATTGGGTTATACTTCTAGCTGAACAGACGTCTTGTGAAACTTTGGATGGTTATCATAGAAACAGCTAGAAATGGTAGTAGCAGATAATAATATAGAAACTTCTTCGTATAAGTTAGTTGTGCTACTAATATTCAATGCATCTGAATGTCATTATTCAAGTCAGGATATATTACAGAACATTAGTCCTGCTAGATCTACAGAGTTTCTCAATTGTTTTTTTCTTTTACGTTCTGACATTAAAAAATATGTCATACTGCAGGATGCTGTTCTTAATTTTTGATTCTAATTTTCTAAAGCATCGGGCAGTTTTTATTTATTTATTCTACTTGTTACTAATTGGTAGGTACGAATTCAAAATATTCTAATTTTGCTATTATGTGATTCAGATGGATGTGCGAAGTAATGCTATTGTTCGGCAATCAGCTCTAGATAGGGATAAAGACTCAATAAGACCTTCAAATCATACTACAGTGCAGGGCGAAGATCGATCTTCTATTGGTATTGATGGTTGGGAAAAGTCGAAAATGAAGAAAAAACGATCTGGCATAAAAGCAGATGGTCCTTCTAGTTTGGCCTCAAACAAAGCTGTTGATGGTTATAGGGAGTTGAAGCAGGGCATACCGAAATCAGCTGGTGATTCCAGGTTGAGATTGAATGGTGACTCGAACATGTCAAGGTATGGCTTATGGTGACATGTATACTGCATCTGAATAATTACTTAAATCCAAGTCGCTATGTTTTTAAAAGCGTACTTCCAGTTAACCTGTTTTTATGTAGTTATTAGCCATGTCTAATGCAAGTTATCAGAATATGTGCAATTTTGGTGATTTACATCCTTTCCTTTGTAGGTCAGTAGGAAAATATTCATAAATGGGATGTCAAATAATTAAATGGAAACTTATTCGTTGACTACTTAAAATGAATACAGGTTCCTATAGAATGTAGTTGACCATTCCTATAGGATGTAAACATTAGATTAATGAGCCTTTATACTCTCAAGAACAAGAGTGCCTTTATAAGCCTACGCAAGGACCTTAATTCGGCTATTGCTTTAATCCATTTGAGTGATTATGGAATTTAGGTTGGTGGCTGAAAATATGCTGAATATCCTTTGTTTAATTGAGCTTAATCTCTTCTCTTGCGCATCATTCATTTCTACGCCTTCTGTCAATGATGGTTATTGCGATTCTGTTTTGTTGGTCAATCAATTGATTAATGTTTCTGTTCAAATTATTTGTGTAGGCATGGGGCGGTGAACGGTGCTGTTCCATATGGAAGATCTGATAGCTTCTCTCAGCAGACAGGTTCGGCAGGGCGTTCCTTGCTCTCCAGGGATTCTGATCACAATTCGTCGTACAATGAGAAGCGAGAACGTGCTATTGGCTCAGATAAGGAAAGGGTGAATCACAGGGCTATCAACAAGTATGTGTTAACAAACTCGCAATCACACACCTGTCAATTTTTCGCTAGACCAAATTCTCCAATTTTTATAATTCCTGTAACTCTCCGGTGGGTTCATTTCAGGTCAAATATTCAGGATGAATCGAATTCTCCAAGCCCAACTTCAAACCCAAAAATAAGTGTTTCATTTCGTGGTCCGAGATCAGGATCAGGGCTGCCGCCGAAACTTTCTCCAGTTGTCCACAACACTCCTTCTCCAAGTGATTGGGATATTTCTGGCTGTACAAACAAACCTCCATTGTTGTCTGGGGTTCCCAGTCGCAAGCGTATGACTTCAAATCGGTCTTCATCACCACCTGTCACTCAATGGGCCAGTCAAAGACCACAAAAGATATCTCGTTCCGCAAGGAGAACGAACTTGATCCCCATTGTTTCAAGCAATGACGACGTTCCTTCACCAGATAACGTCTCAGATGTTGGGTTTCATAGACGCTCGCCAGCAGCTTCTCCGCAAATGAAATTTAAAGCTGAAAATAGCTTGTCTACAACAGCTTTATCAGGAAGTGAAGAATCTGGCCCCCATGAGATCAAATCTAAAGACAAGGGAAAGCAATCTGATGAGATCGATGGGAAAGCTGCTCTGAATGTTCCTAAACTCTCCATCACTGGTTTACAGTCCAGAAAAAACAAGCTTGGGGATGGTGTAAGGAGACAAGGAAGGACAGGCCGGGGTTTTGGTTCAACAAGGGCTGTCAACCCAATGGGAGTTATGAGACATGGAACAGCAAAACAACTTCGCAGTGCAAGAAATGGTTCTGACACGAATGAAAGGTAGGGAACCCTGCCTTAAGTACTTCTCTTTTCCAATTTTCAGGTATGTGTAAAAGTTTTTGGTTTCATGAGGTTTATCTCCTTGTTAACATACGCTCTCTGCAGTAGGGTAGGTCGTCCACCCACTAGGAAACTCTCTGACCGCAAAGCTTACAAACGTCAGAGAAGTACATCATCAAATGCTGCTCCAATAGATTTTCTTGGTCAGTTCAGTTAATCAGATTTGTACTTTGGCATGATTGATTTTTCTTCTTTTTTTTATTTATGATTTTTTTTTTTTTTAAATCTTAGTTGGCTCAGATGATGGGCATGAAGAGCTACTCGCTGCTGTTAACTCGGCTATAAACTTTGGTAATTAAATTTCCGTGGTCCTCGTTTATGTTATTTATTTTTTAGTCTTCTCTAGAATAATTTGTTTGGTTCTTTTATGCAGCTCAGAATTTTCCTAGCTCTTTCTGGAAGCAAATGGAGCGATACTTTTGCTTTATATCTGATGCACATATCAATTTCGTGAAACAGCTGGTAATTCGTTGTCCTGTATAACAATAAGATAGAGATTATACTATTCAGACCTCCTAGTTTAAAGGATGTGACAGATCAGTTATAAATGTTTATATTCGTATGCGTAGTACTTGATCGGTGTATACTACTAACGTTCTATGTGCTGCGTAGTAGTCTAGTGGGATGGGATGTAAGTGTGCTGCAGAGGAATACTCTGGGGCAGATTTGTAATTTCGATAATACTATCAGATTTATTATGCGTGTGTATATGTTGGTTTCATTGGGGAAAAAACGAAAATGTGTAAATGGTAGGAAATTTGCTATGTTGCGTGATCTGATGATAGATTGCATTTTCTTTTGCCTTTCTAAAGTTTGGTGAAGATAATTACAGCTTCATTTGGATAAATGTGATAACCCTTTTCTCTGTCAGGGTGACTTCTCCTCCATGGGTACTACACCAGTCGGGTCAGCTTCAGAGTTCGATGGTCGTGACATATATCCCGAGGACTTCACAACCAGCAGAGAGGATTCTAAAGCTGCGCCCCTTTATCAGAGATTGCTATCAGCTCTGATTTCGGAGGACTCAATCAGTGTAAACGAAGATTTACAATTTGGAGCGGAGGATGAGTCAGAACTCAATGTTTTGAACCATATGGTGGAGTCCAATGGTTATAGGAGTGATAGACTGGAATTTGATGAGCTAGAAGATGATGTGCCTGGTATGATGCTCAAGGGTGTTAATAGCTCAGCTCACAATGTCAATGGAAGATTTTCAGATCATTTATCCAGAGACTTCTCAGACATTCCATATGAAAATTTGGGGATAGATGAGAAGATTTATATGGAAGCTCAGTCTATTGGAATTTGCTTGGAACCCATGGTATATTCCCCAACCCCTAGGAGTTCAATCACTTTAGAAATGCTGCTTACTGATGTTCTTGGGTTTGGATTCTGATTGATTTGTTGTCATTGTGTTTTCGTGCAGGCTAATATATCAAACGTGGAGGATGAAGGAATTGTTGACGAGATCAAAACGCTAGAGGAGGCCATCTACGAGGTGGTATGTTTTCTTACGTGTTTTCTTCCTCTTTTTTTAACAGCTTAACGTTACAAATTGTGATTTCTATCTCTTTTGATCTACCTTGTTCATTTTTCATTGGACTTGTAAAAAGACAAAACTTCTACTGTGTTCTCTAGATAGCTAACTATGTGTTGTTGTCTATCTTAAAACTTAAGGGTTCTAAGAAGAAAGAGATGTTGAATCGGCTACTAAAGCCTGCCCTAGAAATGAAAGACCTTCAGGAGAAGTATGAATTTGTCTTTCTTCTGCTTTTCTTGCACTCCCTTACTGATCTGGACTGTGTGATCTGACGTTTCTGTTCTCATGTGTTTCCCTTACACAGGGAGTTTGATAGGCTCGGTTACGAAAAACTCGTCGAAATGGCATATGAAAAGAGCAAGGTGAATTCATTATGTTCTCGAAATTAAATCAACTATTCAGTTTTGTTTGCCTTTACAGACACTTTTTCTCCATGTTTTGATAATTCTGTATGGATTTTGTTTGACAGGCAAGTCGGCGTCATCATTCCGCAAGTGGAAAGAGTTCGGCTAACAAGATATCAAAGCAAGCCGCATTTGCTTTCGTGAGAAGGACGCTTGCAAGATGTCGTGAATTCGAAGAGACAGGCAAAAGCTGCTTTAGTGAGTCAACCTTTAAGAATATCCTCGTTGCTGGGTTGACACAAATTGAAGACAACCCCATGGACAAGGAGCCGATGGGATCACAACAACCGAGCTCATCCTTGGCATTGCGAATGACGCAGGATACGGAGACTTATGCCAATTCTTCTGAAAATGCTTTACGGGAAGGGAGAGATGAGGCAATGTGGTCAAACAAAATGAAGGAGAGAGAGCTGCCACTAAATGATGTGGGTGGGGGACCACTTTCAAGCAGTACAAAAGGAAAGAGAAGTGACAGGGACAGAGATGGAAAAGGACATGCTTCTTCATCAAGAGGTGGAGGAACAAACAAGATTGGTCGCCCTGCACTGTCCAATAATGCCAAGGGTGAACGGAAAACAAAAACAAAACCAAGGCAGAAAACAACTCCCATGTTTTCTTCTCCTTCTTCTGTCAATATCATGGAGCAAAACAGAACATCACAGTCCAAACCAGCTAATAGCAACAACAGCGAGTTTAGTAACTTGGAGACACTGGACGAGTCAGAGCCTCTCGACCTATCTGGCCTGCAGATACCAGACGGTTTAGGTGGTCCAGATGATTTCGATGCGCAAGCAGGAGACCTAAGCTCATGGTTAAACATCGATGATGATGCATTACAAGATAATGATATAGATCTCCTTGGACTTCAAATACCCATGGATGACCTTTCAGACTTAAACATGATGGTATAAGCTTCCCCTCTCCATCATTATTTATGTACAGTCCCGTCTGTTTTGTACCATTATTAGCGACCAAGAAAGACTAAGGAAAAGGAAAAAAACAAGTTTTGGTCACCCAGAATCGGTTATTCGAGTTGGCTCCCAACAAACCAGCCGTATAGCTTCATCATCGTCGTCGTCGTCATGTGTAGGGGTTACCTCTTTCTCTCTTTTCTTATAGTTCTTGATTACTAGGGTGGTGAAACTGTTTTTGTTTATTGGTGGTGAATTTGGCTCCGGCTGTTAAGATAGGTCGGTAGTTAACTTACAACGTCAGGAAAGAAAGACTGATAGTAATGTTGTGTAGTGATATATAGATAAGTCTCAGGTTTTCTTCTTCTTCTTCTTCTTCTTCTTTTCTTTGAACTCTCTGGGATTTTGTAGCTTTCATAAACTCAGAACCATTATTGTTGCCCTCTGTACATACATTTCATGTTCAATAAAATTCAGCTTCTAATAATTAACATGTGACAAGATAATTCTTATGTTATTTGTATTTCTGTAAATGTACTTTCTTATGTAAATGGCAGACATAAAAATCTCAACGTTGAAGCAAAAGAAAAGCCAAAAAAAAAAAAAAAAACCAAAAAGCACAAAAATAAGCCTCCTTTACAAGTAGTTTTTTCACCTTTCTTTAGATATGAGAGTGAGAGTTGCGTTTATAGCGTTGCGGTTGGTTTTGGACACAGCTTGCTTTAGCGTCACGGTTGGTGACGCGCTAACATTTCGTCTTTGCTGCTCTATCACAAGCTCGCTCGCGAACCACTCTAGTTTATCTGAATTACTCATTTCACCGATCCTTTTGCTACCAAACAATACCGATTCAACATTGTTCTGCTTCAACATCTCATCAGCTATCTCCGTCAGTTTCTTTACATTCTCTGCTCTTGGATCCGTGTCCACGTTTGGCCCACAAGCTCCTAACCTCGATCCGTTTGCCTGCTGCACCACAACATTTTTTTCCAAATGATATTTTCAAAAAAACGCAGAACGCAATATAAATGAAACGAAATAAACCTGAATGCGAACATAGTTACTGCTCCGGTAAGGCCCAAAGCCCATAGCAACGGCCTGATCAACAAACTCAGCAGAACCATCACCAGAGATCCTCGCCATGGGCCTGGCCCATTCTTTTACCCGCCAGTTTTTAACTTGCTCATAATCATAATTCACTTCAAAAAGCTGACCAGTCCCAAGCGACAACACCAACATATCCTCCACTCCCTTAACCGCCGGAAACTCCTGTTTGTTATGAAACACGTGCGTTATCGCCGCCGCAGTCGGATTACTCATCGCGAGCCCACCTCCAACCGCAACGCACCGCGTTTTCCCGTCCACGGAGGACGCGCGAACCGGATCGAACGTCCCCGGCTCCGCCCACGTGGCGCGGCAGATATCTCGGAGACGGAAATCGAAACTGTCGCTCTCCAGCGCGTCGGCGCGTGAGAACAGAAGCGGCGCCGTGCTGGAGAGATCATAGCAAGAGATGAGAATCGGTTTCAAAGTGTCTTTAAGCGTCAGATCAGCGAACGACGCTTTCATCGCTTTCTCGAGCTTCGCCGTCGCGGCGGAAACGGAAGAAGACGAGGAGGATCCGGATCTAATGACGCGTTTGATCGCCGCTCCTGCTCCGCCGCCTCCTCCTCCTCCGGCCGATCTGTAGAAACTCTCCGCGTTGTCCACTAAGAACTTCCACGTGTCCTCCGCCTTGAACATCGGGCGGTTACCGTCTCTGGTCGCGAACATCATCGCCGAGAACACCCCTCCGATTCCTGATCCGGCGGCCACGTCGAAGTAATCCGCGATCCGAGCGTTCGGATCGCCGGACTTCTCCTTCAGCATCTGCTCAAGATAGATTAACGATTTTCCCGCCAACAGACCTCTCATCCCTCCGCCGTCGATGCTCAGCACGCAGATTCTCCCTCTCGGACTCCCGAACGAAGACGGAGCCCCAGGGAGAACGACGCCGTTTGGAGTCAACGGCGATCTCGGAGAAGGTCCAGCGTCGGAGGAATCAGCACCAGGTCGTAACGGACTACGAGGGATCCACGATAGCCTCGGGTCTTCGTAACCGAAGAGAAACTTGCTCTCGAGAATGGAGAAGATCTCGTAGCTGAGCTTACCATCGGAGGAGTCGATGAACGGTTCGTGAGATCGAGCCGTTGATAGCGTTGGACTGGCTTGAGTCCTCTCGTGGTTTCCGGGAGTGTTGGGAGCTGTGTGGTTGACGAAATGCTTCTTCTTCTTATTCTCCTTGGAGGTAACCGCCAGTGGCGGTGGCTTATCGTACCGTCGATACATCAGAATCGTTTGAGAGAAGTTAGCTTTACACACAAACCTTTGAATTTTGAAGCTAGCAAGAAGACATGAAGGCGTATGCGTAAGTTAGCATCATGACATGGTTAAGCACTACTCGTGTACTCGGAGAGTCTCGCACGCACGTCCGACGCCTCTCCAGCAAATTAGATCATATTAAGATTTTTTTCTTTTCTTATTTCTTATTATTTATTTCGGTTTTGGTTGAATATTTTAATAAGCGTTACCAAATTATCATGGTCGGCAGATATACGAATTAATTAAGAGATATGAGTCTGCATGTTTAACGAGTTTTAGTATATGTTTTGAGAGAAAGTAAAACAGTCGTCAAAATATCTATCTACACCACTCTGTTTCTTATTAAATTGCAAATAACGTATTTCGCATTTACTTGGATGAATCTCAGTTACTTCTCACATCCAAACGTTTGGCACTAAATTAATTACGTAGCTTATTTATACAACACCCCAAAACAATGGTGAATTGATTATTCAAAACTGAAAAATAAACACAAGGATGAAAAGAAAAAAGAAAAAGTTTCTCTCTTTCTTGTTCTCTTTCACAAGAAAGAAGATTGAATTGAAGCTTTGATTCTTGTCGCTGGTTTTTTGTCGGTGATTTCACCTCCGGTATACTTCGGTCAGTTTGACGAGTATATCCAGCTTTTGCTTCCGGTGGTTCGCGGTCTCCTCGACGGAACTATCCGGCTTTGTCTCCGCGTCACGTTTCTTTTTGAAGGCGGCGATGATTTATCACCGGGACTTTTTCGATTCGTTGATCAACGTTTCCAGTTTTTCTCTGCCCAATCAACTCTCTTTCTTCAGCCTCGATTCATCTCTTCCTCTCTTCATCTTGAGCCGTTTCATTTTCGGGCTTTTCTTCATCTATAAAGATGACCTTTTATCATACAGGAAAATCGATGGTGGTGGGTTAGATCGTAGACGATTTGTCTTTTTGGAAACGCAGATTCCGTGTGTGACTTGTTATGCTGTGAAGATGGCTCCGTCGTGAGTCGTTCTTCATCGGCCTGCGGCGAGTTCCTTCGAATCTCCACTTAAACATCGGTGGAAGGTTGCTTCTCTTTTTTTTGACGTGTGTCTTAAAACGTAGGGCGTTCATTCACGTAGTGGGATGAATCGACATCTTCTTCAACGGATTTCATCTTTAGGCTTACAGTCCAAGTTGTTTGTTTAGTTTCGGTCCGTTGGTTGAGTTTTCGTGTACTGATTATGTTGGGCTTGGTCCGTTATTAAAAGTACTAGAAGGCGAAAAAAAGAAAAAAAAAATGCAGTCAATTTTGAAACATTGGAAGAAGAAGAAAAAAACACTAATAAATAATGAATCTTCTTTTTCAACATAACATTCCAATCCAAAGTATCTCACTTATGAGAGCTCCAAGTGGAAATTAAAAAAAAAAAAAACTGAATAAGGACTCTCATGTAGCTCATATTATCTCTACGAACTTGAAAATACAGCAACAATACAAATATATATATAGTAGACGATTAAGATCATTTTTTTTAACTGGAAGTTAAAAACAAAGAAACCTCAGAAGATAATAGTAACCACCAGATGATGAAGATACTATTTGTCTCCCTGGAGAGCTTAAACGGAGAATGTACCAGACAGATTCTTAAGCGTTGCAAGCGGAGACCCTGCGTTTGTAAAGTATGACGCGAGGTTGATCTCCGAGTTGTTGTCGTATTTCTTCACGAAAGGATGTTCCTGAAATGTTTTGAGGATAATGAATATACACTTGAACTGGATAGAAAAGGGATGTGAAATTGAAAACAAACCATTAGTTCCCTAGCAGAGCTTCGACTGTTTGGGTCCTTTTGCAAACTGAAAAGAGAGTGCAGAGTTTAAGTAGAATATCTTTAAATTTGTAACTACTCTCTGAAAAGATAAAAGAGTATATTACCAAGTGGAGATGAATGAAGATAACTCAGGGGAGAAACTTTCTGAAGGAAGAGTTGGTGGTGGTTGGTCCACTATTGCTTCCATCAACTCGAAAACACTGCTCCATGTTTCCTCCTCATCTGGTGGCAAATATGGGAACTTTCCCGTTGCGCATTCAAGCACTACTAATCCCAAGCTCCATATATCGCTTTTGTTACCGTACTTGTTCCCAACGATCCTCTCCGGCTGTTATATGAAGATATTGTTCATAAGGGTTTACTAGTCAACAATGCTCTCACAACGGGCAAAGAGAAGAGATACTTACAGACATATAGTTGTAGGTCCCGACAAAGGTGTTAGCTAAACCCGCGGTGTTAGTCATAACGGTACTCACACCAAAGTCAGTGATCTTGACCTCTCCTCTGTGGTTGACCAACAGATTCGATGGTTTCAAGTCACGGTGGATGATGTGCTTATCGTGATGAAGATAGATCAGTCCCTGAAGCACCTGTTATCAAAGAAAATCACAATCACTCAAACCGATACATTATTCATTAATGCTGCATCTATGGTGCTTCTTACTTGCTTAAAGATGGCAGAAAGATAGGACTCAGGGATGGTTTTGACTGACTTGAGAAAGTCTTCTAGAGATCCACCGTCCATGTACTCCAATATCAGCGAGATTGCGCCATTATCGTAAAACGATTGGTAGGAAGTAACAAGGTATGGACATTGTGAGGACTGGTTTATTTTAAGCTCTTGTGCAATTGACTTGCGAATAGCTTCATCGACGTTTAGTTGAATGACCTTTAAGGCGAAGAATTGACCAGTCCATTTGTGTTGAACAAGCTGCACAACACCGCTGCTTCCTTTACCAATGAATTTAACCATGTCTAAATCGGATAAGCCCAACTTATCATCCGCTGGCTTAATCGGAGATAGCTGAAAAAAAACACACACACAGAAGTCACAAAGCGAAAACAGAGATTACAAAACAGTAAAGTCATTACAAGCTGTGTGTTCTCAATCATTAACAAGACATGAGCTTTAAATGTGTTCTCTCTATCAAGCAATCAATTAAAAAGAAAAAGACAAGAGCTTTAAGATGTGTTCCTGTCTAGAAGCTAAAAAAAGTAACGATCTTGAGAAGTTTCCGATTATGATCAGATCCAACAACCACATTACAATCGAACTCCCTCACCCACTAACATAACACTCAGCTCTATCTTCATTACCAGAACTTCGAAACCAATACTATAACCTAACACTGAGGGAGATAACTAAAGAGGAAGAAAGAGTTACAGCTTCAGGCTCAGATTGAGAGACGATACGAACTCCATCCTTGTTAACTCGCAGATCTCCATCCTTGAACGTACCGCTCTGCGTCCTAAAGCAAATAACACCAACCCTAAGTTCACTCCAAATCCACACACGAAGACATCTATCAATAGATCTATTCAAGCAAATCGAGAGAGAGATAGATACAAGAATTTGGTGATGGATTGCTCGCCAGCAGGAGGGATTGAGAGCTTGAGATTATTGCTGAATCCACCCTTCTTCATTTCGTCTTCTTCTTCCTTCTCCTCGTCACTTTCTCTTTTTTAATTTTCTCGACTCAAATCAAAAGTCATTATAAAAACTTAAGTAAATACAACACTTTATGCGTAATCATGGAGACTAGTCAGCATAAGGAAGGAAATGAGAAAGAAAGAAAAGAAAAGATCAGTCATTAACGACGTTGACCAACGACTTTGTTGACTTGGCTTTACCCGGTTTTCTTCAACCCAAGCTTTAAAATTACACACTTAAACCGGATATTACCCGGTTATTTCCTATATACAGTCCTTCTCAAAATCGTTCCTCACTACAAAACAATTTTTGATTAATTACGTAATTGCCATAGCTTTGATCAGAAAATCATTTGCATAGAACTTATTTTTCCAACGCAAACATTTTTTTTTTCTTTTTTAGTCTATGTTCTTATACATTTATTTTACAAGAAAATACATATAAAGCATACATGTCTACAGTATTAATAATCACACGCATAAAGAAACATCGTGTTGAATTATAAGTCTATATATTAACACACCACTATCGTTATACTTTACGTCTACTTACTCTCTAATCAATTAGAACAAGCTTTTACCACATCCGTACATGCATTAGTATAATCACATACAAAAGATTTCACCAAACATATATAATCTATCGCAACCGCTACTAAGAGGCAATAATCACACGAGGTTTGTTCA
This sequence comes from Brassica napus, assembly GCF_020379485.1. Taxonomy (NCBI): domain Eukaryota; kingdom Viridiplantae; phylum Streptophyta; class Magnoliopsida; order Brassicales; family Brassicaceae; genus Brassica; species Brassica napus. The sequence continues at coordinate 3,891,611 of NC_063434.1, read as the reverse complement.
TCATATTTCCATCATGTTGAATGAGAACTTGGAAAGAAGCTTGGGAATCTGCGATATGATTGGCCCATAAGTCTGCAAGAAAAGAAGAAAAAAAACATCATATCAATAACGCATATAACACGGTTGAATACAAGTTTACTGCGCTTTAAAGTTCACTATGATTGTAAGAGACGCATACCTTTTCGTTCTCATGGATTTGGCACAAGGGAACAGCGAGGAGCTTGAAGTTTTTAGGTACGACAAACTGTTGATGTAACGCTAGTCTCCCAAGAAAAAGCTTTAAGCATTCCTGAACAAGAAAAGATGAGGATAGAGCAGTGTTAATTAAAACAAGAATCTTTTACTAACATGGAAATGTGGAACTAAACTAACCTTAGGGTGTTTCACATTGGGTGGCAAGAAGGGATACATTAATGTCTCAAAGTTTGGTCTCCACCACTTCCCTATGCATTCTCCTACCTTCAAGAATATTTAACCAATTTTGAATAGAGAGACCAACCATTATTGAGCCAGGAACAAGTGAAAGACTTAGAATCCGCACTTCTTACCTCTAAACCCGGAAGAAGAACGTTCTCGTTAACTGAAAGCTTTGATGCGAGCTTGCGTTTCAGACCATCAACATCTAAGGAAAAAAAAACTGATTTCAGCATTGAGATTTGAGCACAGATAAAGAGGTTAGAGAAGAGTAAAAGTAAAACCTGATTCACCAGGTCTCAAACGACCACCAGGAAGCTTGAAGATGGAGTTTCTATACTGAAGAAGCAATACATGAGGATGCTTGAACAGCTCAACCTGATAATATATCCCCAAACCATTTTTACATGTTATAAAACAATTCTTCTTCTGTAATCTTTTCTTAAAAATCCCTAATTTTGCTAATCAATCACAACAAGAATTTACCAGAAGAACAGCTTCAACGCAAGTCCTCAATCCATGAGCAGCGTAACTACAAAGAGAAAAAAAGTTACAAACTTTAGCTACAAGTTCAAACACAAACAAAAACCCATATGATCAAAATCACTCGAAATTACTCTGATTTCAATCTGACGACACGATCAGCGATCATCTCGTCCTTGACGCGAACAGCGTCTCGCGAACCGAAGTAGTAGCTGCTAAGCGGATATAAATCTACCATCGAGTCCTCGTTTCTTCTCGTCGCGTTCTCTTCGCTGCTCTCTATATCTAAAATTGGTGCTTCTTCACCCATAGTTTCCCCCAGGAAAGTCCAAAGAAGCGATCACCAGGACAGAAGAGTGAAGAAAGTAAAAGAAGAAGAGATGTCGTAGTATGATCGGTGAGACGTGGCGGCTCCAGAGAGCTCTTCTCCGCTAAACGGTGCTAATAGCTGACGCCGGCGAGAATGTGAGAGGGAAAGAAAAAGTTAAGTGGAGATCTATTTTGGGCCTCTTATGATGTTAATGGGCCTTTAGAAACAGGCTTTTATCAAACAGTTACAAAAACGCCGCGATGTTATATTGTCCAACTTAAAAACGGGAGGGTGTCAGGGTGTGAGGAGAATCAGAAGGTTTTGCTTCTTCTGGCTCTCACTTGGAAAGACGGTTAAAAAAAAAAACCTAAAAAGATGAAACTCGCAGGTCTGAAATCGATCGAGAACGCGCACGAAGATTCCGTTTGGGCGGCGACTTGGGTTCCGGCGACGGAAGAACGACCGGCGTTGCTTCTTACCGGATCTCTAGACGAGACGGTGAAGCTATGGAGAGCGGACGAGCTGGATCTAGTGAGGACTAACACAGGACACTCCTTGGGAGTAGCAGCTGTGGCGGCGCATCCTTCCGGAATCATCGCAGCTTCTTCTTCCCTCGATAGCTTCGTCCGTGTCTTCGATGTCGACACTAATGCCACCATCGCTGTTCTCGAAGCTCCTCCTTCTGAGGTTTGGGGTATGCAATTTGAACCTAAGGTAATAGATTTGAATAATGCTTAGAAAATTGTTGAGTATCTGTAGCTCAAATAAGACAGGAACTTGATTGTGTTTGGCTTGTTGTCTGAAATTACTTTAGATCAACTTCTGATTTGCTCAAATCAGACAGTAACAATGCTCTACTGCTATGTCCTAACTTATTCATTTTAACATGTTACAAGGGTACAATCCTTGCTGTTGCAGGTGGAAGTAGTGCATCGGTCAAGCTTTGGGACACTGCGAGCTGGAGACTAATCTCAACTCTCTCAATCCCACGTCCTGAAGCGCCAAAGCCTTCTGACAAAACCAGCAGCAAGAAGTTCGTTCTCTCCGTGGCTTGGTCTCCCAACGGGAAACGCCTTGCTTGTGGTTCGATGGATGGCACCATCTGCGTCTTTGATGTTGATCGCTCGAAGCTTCTTCACCAGCTTGAAGGACACAACATGCCTGTAAGGTCCCTTGTGTTCTCCCCTGTAGACGCGAGAGTCCTCTTCTCAGGATCAGATGATGGGCATGTGAACGTGCACGACGCAGAAGGGAAAACGCTTGTGGGGTCCATGTCGGGGCACACGAGCTGGGTGCTGAGCGTTGATGCTAGCCCTGACGGTGGAGCTATAGCAACGGGGTCGAGTGATAGGACTGTGAGGCTGTGGGATCTTAAGATGAGAGCGGCTATTCAGACAATGAGCAACCATAATGACCAGGTTTGGTCTGTCGCGTTTAGACCACCTGGTGGAACCGGTGTCCGTGCGGGTCGTCTCGCTAGTGTCTCTGACGACAAGAGTGTATCGCTCTATGATTACTCATGAAAAAAGTCCTGTTGTTTCTTTTACTTTTATGCATTAACAATGTAATCTGCAAGAGTTTTTTTTTTCCGTTGTTCAAACTTTGCTTGAGAGCTTATTATAAAACTGAGAAACAGATGAAAGAGCAGTTTAAGAGCACACAAACAAACGTCTAAGAGTTTTCAAAAAAGGAAAGAAGATGGTCTGTGTTACTTATGACCTAAGTGTCTGACTTCCTAAGTAACTCTTGAGAACATCCATAACAGCTCCAAAATCAGCCTTCACTTCAACGGGAGGATTAGAGAATCTGCACGCCATGTCAGGGATAGCTTTGGAGTGATAATCAATCTTCGACTGCGTAAACTTCAACCCATGAGCAGTACTCACAACAACAGTCCTATCAGTCGGCGCAATCACTCCTCTGTTCCTCAGCTTAAACAAAGCAGTCAAAGCCACACCCGTATGCGGACATATAAACATCCCAGTAGAATCCGCCTGCGCCATCGCATCCATCAGCTCCTCCTCCGTCGCCTCCTCCACAATCCCATCACACTTCTTGAGCGCATACACAGCTCTATCGATGGACACAGGGTCGCCAATCTGAATGGCCGAGGCGAAAGTGGTGCTCGCAGTCATGGGCTTAAAGTCCTTCCAACCAGACTTGTAATGCAAGTAAAGAGGATTCGCATTAGCCGCCTGAGCACAAACCATCCTCGGGATACGATCAACGAGTCCAAGCTCTTGACACATCTTGAAACCTTTGTAGAAAGCGTAGATGTTACCGAGGTTGCCACCGGGAACAATCACCCAATCAGGAACTTGCCAATCGAACTGCTGAAGAATCTCAATCGCTGCAGTCTTCTGGCCTTCTAACCTCAAACTATTCAACGAGTTCGCCAAGTAGATAGGCAGCTCAGCGGTTATCTCTCTGATAAGCTTCATACAGCCGTCGAAATCGGTGTCGATGCTAAGAACAAACGCGCCGTTAGCTATCGGCTGAACAAGCTGAGCCATCGAGATCTTGTTCGCAGGCAAGAAGACGATGGAAGGTATCCCCGCGGATGCGCAGTAAGCTGATAGAGCTGCTGACGTGTCACCGGTTGAAGCGCAACCAACTCCGACTACAGGACGTTTCATTTTCCTTAACCGGTTAACTTGGCTAACCAAAACGGTCATACCGAGATCTTTAAAACTTCCGGTATGGCTAATCCCGCAGTGTTTGACCCAGAGATCGTTCATCCCTAGAAACTTTTTACCGAACCTCTCGGCCCAGAAGAGGTTGGAGTTTCCTTCGAAGGCCGAAACGATGTCGTCGTCGTCGATCTCGGGTAGGACCCACTCTTTCTTCGACCACACGCCCGATCCGTACGGCCACGTGCTTTTGCCGACGCGCGAATCGAAGAGGTCGCGCCAGTACGCGCCGTCGAATCGTTTTAGAGCTTCCATGTCGTGCTCGACGTCGAGGAGGCCGCCGGAGCGGCTGCGGTAGACGATCTCGTCGAGGGAGTAGTGCTCGCTGGATCCGGGGGGCGCGTTGAAGGGGACGTATCTGGCGGAGAAGGGATTGGCGGCGGTGGAGCGTTGGAGACGGGCGTCGTCGCGGATGGTGTTCTCGGTTCGGCGAGGCTTGGTGATTGTTTCGATTGGGGTGGTGGTGTTGTTTCCGTCTGCGGGGGAGGTGCATGAGACGAGGACGGGGCGGTAGCGGAGGAGAGGGGAGGAAGTGTGGCGGCGGAAGAGGTCTTGATTAGGGCTGAGGGAAGATAGAGAGGCGTTGAAGAGAGAAGAGGAAGTCATTTTAGAGATAGAAAGACAAGTTGAGATGCGGCGGAGGATTTTATGTGGACACACACGGGAGAGATAGAGAGAGAGGAGAAGACAACACTTCAGATAAATAACTCTGATTATTTTAAACCGGAGATATTTTAGAACCGGACGTAATCAAAGGTTTAAGCATTTAAGTACATATGGGCGTAACGATCTTTGGGCCCATGAAACCCTTCAAATATCCAGATTCTTTTCAATATTTGTCCCCTCTTTGTTCTCTTGTTTTATCAGGTAAGGTAGATCCTTTTGACTAGGCAAGAAAAAAATTACATTTATTCAAGTATCCAGATTTTTTTTTTTCTTTCTCATATTTGCAAGGAATGGAGATGATCTACATTTGAATTTACATTTGAAATCAAGATGTGAAAGAAGAGTACTCAAGCATATCATATAACTTGGTTAGAAATGCAATTTTTTAGAGACAAATAAATCTCTGAACCAGGTATATATATGTAATATGTATCGGACGGACGAACTGTCACAGACTCGCAATTATTTAACAAGAGTAAGGAGGAAAGCAGGAAGGGATACATATGTATATCCAGCATGGAATCACTTAACTCCTCTAAAACTATTACACTAGAACGAAAACAAGTCAGGCCATTGCTTAAACATCATTCTCTATACATTAGACTAAACGGGGGGTATGTTTGAGAAGGAGAAACCTTGGTATCCTTTGTAAGCGTAATAAGCGATCCGAGTATAGTAAAACCCTGGGATGAACAGCAGACACCCCAGGACCATGAAGAATATCCCTGGTAACATAACAACAAAAGAAAGAATGAATCAATCAATCACTACCTGAGCTCATGCCCCAAATCACATATAGGAATGATAAGTTTTTGATGCAATCCGGAACAAAAGAAAAATTAAATCATGTTAACTATGTATGATGCAACTACTTTTGCTTTCATATGAGTTGCATAGGCCACATAAGAGCACGATTACTAATTCAAAAGTGAAATCTCATCTCTTGTAAGCACTTGTCAATTTGGGACTAGAATCATACACAATCTTTAAGCAATGGCCCTGACACTAAAGAATCACAAAATCTCAAAATCAAATCGAATGCATATGGAAGGAATAAAGTGAAATCTTTCTAACAATGATATAACTAACCAGATCACCTGCAATCTTTCTATCAGCTTAATCACCTAAACTGTGATATAGATTCAAAGCAATCTTCAGAACTAATAATAAATCTAGACATATTGGTAATGAATACACAAGAAGCTCTATTAGATTCTCATCAATCTCCATTTTCTACACATACAGAATCTAGCTCCGGGAGAAGAATTAGCAACAAATATATCGAAATCGCACCGTGGCCTCGATCACCCCCAACTAGATTGTACGCCATGAAGAAGCCTGAGACGATTCCTAAGGCTCCGAACACGAGTAGCGCCACCGCGAGTGCGATCTCCTTAACCGGCGGCCGGCTATTCACGGTGTACGCAGTCCCAATCATCATGTCCTCGTCCGATATCGAGAACGCATGATCCACGTACGCCATTTAACACAGCTCCAGATCCAGATCAGTGGTAAACGATCAAGAAGAAACGATCAAATCTCGAGAAATCAAATCGAGCTGTTTGCTTCAGAAAGTTATGAGAGAGAGAGAGAGAGACTCTTCTCCTTGGTCACGGAGACGGATCGTAGTTTGGTGCAATTTCATTTATCGCGACTTCTACTCAAACGTACGACTTCATGCCGGATCTATTATCTAGATGCAAACTACGCGTCGTTTGGTTTGTTTTCACCACCATGTCAAACGGCGCAACGTGCGAGTTTATTTTGAAGTTTTGTAAACCAGTAGTGGACAAGATGCTTGATATAGCTCTCACACCAAAGCAAACCAGATAGATAAATGCTCTCTAATATTCTCTTTGTTCTTTTGATGATGACATAACGTATTTACAAAAATTCAAGGAAAGAAACTAAGTCAGAGAGATCTGTGGGGAGGATAGAGTTTCCAGAGAGCAACAGTTGCATCCTCGGAAGCAGACGCCATTAGCTCACAGTCTGGAGAGTAGGACACGGCGTTGCACTACAAACATTTTCAGAAAGTTTATCGTCTCCAGTTAGTAAAAGAAGATAGTGGTATTAGTCTAGACTAGAAAGTTAGAGAAACATTCACAAACCGTTGCTCCGTGGTACTTTAGTATCGCTAGAGGACTTCCTTTGCGGTAATTGTACACCCTTACTCTGTTTTCCAAATACATTTAACAAACATGTGTATTGGTACAACTAGATAACAGATCGATGAGAAGTGTTTTCTGAAGAAGTGGATGCTAACCTGTGATCCCAACCAGCTGTGGCTGCAATCTTCCCATCAGATCGGATTGAGGTGCCCGAGATGCCTGGCCTTTCCAAAATAATCTCTTTCCTCAGTGTTAAAGAACCCTAAGAAAACATATAACACATAAAAATTTCAGCATCAGATTATAACTTATACAGTGATAACACAAGTGCTTCGTTTCCTTACGGTTGAATGGTTGATATTATACATCACAATTTTGTCATCTGCCCCTCCTGAGATACCTCCATCGCATGATGATGCAACACAGAGACTTAGAACTGTATAAAGAAGAACAAATCAATAAAGCGGAAAGTTCAAATAATAATATAAGAAACATCTAGATATAGAGGATGAGAACAAGACCTGGCTCTGAATGAAACCTCACACTTGTTAGAGGAATTTTCGGATTGCGTATGTCCCAAAGCAGTGTTGACCCATCCTCATAACTGCACAGGTTCAGCATTAACCACCCATGATAACAACAAAGTTTACAAATGTAGATTTGTTTTTTTTTTCTTGATTAATGGAAAAAAAGATTGGGAAAGCAAACATACCCAGCTAAGACATGTAAGAAACCCTGTGATTCAGGAGGGGAAAATAATTGAACAGCCATACACATTCCTGCAGATGACCCAATTTAACACCTTGATGAAAGTATTTAAGCAAATTGCAAAGGTGAAATGATGAAGGCATTCTAGTTTCCACAATTTTAGTGATGGGGGAAAACATCAATGTACTTACGGAAAACAGTACAAGCTTACCTCTTTCTTTAGTAGAAGCACTGGCGGATTCATCAGGGCTACCTTGAGGAAGCTGTATGATCTTGCTTCTGGTATTCAGATCCCATATCTCTACCTTCACATATAAACCAAATAAGCGAGTGGGGTTTTGGTCAATAACAAAGAGTCATATGGGTTTCTAGTCACCTCAGTAGGTTCCTCCCCTGCTACTGCTACGTAAGTGGCTCTTTCAGCATGATCCCCATCTGTTACTATCAAATTATTAGGAACACTTTGGTATGTCACAACCAGAAGATAAAAACAATTTATTTTTGCTATATCAGACAACTGGAAAGAATAAAATTCGAGAACAACTTTACGATCTTACATTTTTAGCATTCAAAAATTGCACAAGATCAGTTCAGTCGAAAACAATGACCAGACCAGACCAGACCACAAGACAAGTAAAACATACCCTGAAGCAAATCAGAATCCCCCACAGATCCCTCACTATCATCTGTACATTGAACATTACACGTGTCTCCAGCATCCTGCTCATCGCGATTCTTGGAGTGACCTTCAGCTTCTTTGAGAGAAGCCTTAGGCTTCTTGACAAGAGAGAACTTGCAAAAATGATAGGCGCTTGTATTGAGTACTAGTAATGGATCCCTGCCAAGCATGTCAACCAAATATTAAGAACAAATCTATCACAAGAATCAGATAGCAAAGAGACAGTTAAAAGGGAACCTTGATAGACCACCATCTTCAATATCCCAACACTTGACAGTTCCATCTCTTCCCTGACTATAATCAAAACAGTAATTAGCTCAGCCTTCCCTGATTATGAACCACCACTAGGGGAACTGCTTTACGTTTTACCTGATAATCTTGTTCTCTCCTAACCAAGGACTAGCTGCTACAGCTAAAACCCCATTTGCTCTACTATGAGCCCTACAAATCCAAGACAAAACAAGTGAGTGCTACTGCATTACGGAAGGGGAAGGAAAAAATGTTTAAAATCAAAATGACAAACCAAGCAGAAGAAACTGTACGGTGCTGAATGGTATCCCAAATCCTCAACTCTCCATCAGCTGAACTGGAGAAATAAAAAATCTTCACTTTGCATCAAACCATCAAAATATAAAGCAGTATAGAACTGGGGGTTACTTTTTTTTTGTGCACAAATTCTATTGATAATAATAAAAGGAGAACATGACCTCGGGCCCAAGTCAATCAACTGGGGGTTACTCACAAGTGAGAGAACACTAGCTTACCCAGTGAAAAGCAGAGACTTTGATGGATGGAACGAAACATCCATAACAGAATGACGGTGTCCTCTAAGCACAGCCACCGGATCAGGCGGCGGTCTCTTGCTCATCTCCGTTTAGCTTCAAAACCCTTAAACCCAGTTACGCCTTTGCCAAAACTTTGCCGCGAGAATAGCTTGCCGAAGATCCAAAGGAGTCCTATGATGAAGACTGAAGAAGACGATTGATAGTTTAGTGCTTATTGCCCTGCCGGTTCTACTTTCTAGAAAACAACTACGCGTCGTTTATTGGAACTTAAACAGCAGAACGTGCGACTTTATTTTCACGGGTTTTCTATCCGAACAAAGCAAACTCTTCACTCACTTTCTTCTTCTTCACGAGACAAAGCAGAGCTTTAGAGCCATTGTGAGAGGACCCAAATGGCTCCGAGAACCGATTCACAAACCTCCGCCACCATGTCAGACACCTCCGGCGAATCATCAATCGATCCGATCTTCCACATTCTCCGTCTCATCCCATTCTCCTTCCTCCGTCCGCCGCGTCTCCGTCTCAAGCTCCCTTCCTTCACTCTCCCCTCTCCGATGACAGTCTTCGCGCTGATTCTCCTCACCTACTTCCTCGTCATCTCCGGATTCGTCTACGACGTGATTGTGGAGCCTCCAGGTATCGGGTCGACCCAGGATCCAGTCACCGGGACGATACGGCCCGTCGTGTTCATGTCGGGTCGGGTCAACGGGCAGTACATCATCGAAGGTCTTTCGTCGGGATTCATGTTCGTGATGGGTGGGGTCGGGATCATAATGTTGGATCTGGCGTTGGATAAGAATCGAGCTAAGAGTGTTAAAGCATCGTATGCTACGGCGGGAGTGACTTCCATTGTGATTGGTTATGTTATGAGTATGCTTTTTATCCGTATTAAGATCCCTGGGTATCTCCATTAGAGTTGTTTTAGATCACTTGGATCTGTAATGGGCTCTCTAGTTTACGAATTACAGTCGATCGTTGAGAAAAGAAAGTGACTTTTTTGTGTTTCTTAAAGCTTTGTTTGGTAATGGTAGTTTCAGCTTTGAATGTTAGAATCTGCGTTTGATATATCAATCTTGTCGTTTAAACTTGCGATAGAAACGATCTGCAACAGTTATGTTAACAACATAGTAGAGATTTTGAAGTTGGGTTTTGTTGAACTCTTTGTCTTTGTTTAACCTCATTTGCTACGCATGATTCTTTAGTCGATTGTCAGAGACTGTGTGATTGCTCAGTAGTTTTGGAGTTTTGGTAACCTCACAAATCTTTCATCTCGATTCACTGTAAAAAATATCAATGTTGTGCGAGTGTTCAAAGGAGTTTCGAGTCGCCAGCTTATGAAATAGGGAAAATATGCTCTTGTGGAGAAAGCAGTGCGCCATTTCCACTGTCTGCTACATGAGAATCGCAAACTTAGAATCTGTGGATAACAACCAAAGCAAATCTACACTTGTTGTGAATATATATATGTACGTGAATATTCTGTATATCTACTTCTCGTCGCACCAACAAACCGAGGTCCATATATTGAAAGCCTTTTACAAAGATGGAACGACCACCTGTTCATATTTAAGCTACTTTGCAACGTTAACAAAAATAGCTATATTTTGTATTTGTTTGATGTATTTAACAAGAAGAGGAAGAAGCATTTTGCGAAAGTACGTGGGAAGAGAAGGCAAAATAGTAGTATAAAAGTATTCACAGGTTGGATACTACTAAATCCACTTCTGGTATCTTTTCAAACTAGTTTTTATTAACCTGCAAAATTCATCAGAAAAATTCAAAGTTATTAGTAACGATTGTAGTTTTCAGATGCATGCATGGTTTGGCTATAACGACAAGGCTACTTTTTAGTTACCTGATGAGTTCCTTCTCCACCGGTTTATTCTGAAGTATTGGCTGACCGGAGTTTCTGGAACTGGTATGCATTTTCCGATCACCGCCAATGGCCAACTGGTTAATATAAACACAGACAAAACAGAGTTTATCTTGTGAGTTTACGAAATACGCATCTACTAACACTTCTGTTCACGCCTAATCAGGCCTATCTTCATGATGAATGAGTCTAAGGGTGGCCAAAGAACCAACAGAAATTTTTAAACTCAAACCGAACAAAATATTATTTATATACCCATTAGTAAACCTGGATCAAAACCAAATTGTAAACATGATTATCCACCCCTACAACAGATAACGTTAACAAACAAACCTGATGGAACCAATTCCGATCGAGACGAGCCACATCTCCCAATCAAGCTTAATCGTTGAAGCAAATGTTCCAAGGAACTCGACGATGACTACCTATTAAAACAGTTTACACCAAGCAATAAACCGTTAGTGTCTCAGTCTCTCAGATGTATATAAAAAGTGATTGAAATTACTTTGCAGGAATATGAGAGAGATAGTCAGTACCTGGAGCACAACGGTGACACAGATGATGCCCACAAAGAGGTGATTACGGAGAACTCCTTTGAAAATGTTTATTTCATCTGGCTTCCGTGCGTTGAACTCGTTGAAGATCTTAAAAAAGAATATAATAAGTTTGTTTTCTGATGTGCCCAAGCTTTTTCTTAATAAAGTGGAGTCAGTGTCTATCTTTTACCTGGCAGATGACAAAGGCATTGAAGATGACAGTATTCTTCACTCTCTCGGGATTGGGGTTACTCTTCAGATGAAGGATACTTATTCCACGGAAATTGAGGACTAACAAGACTGTCACTTGGTACATCGCCTAATAACATGCAAAAACAATTGGAGCGGGCAGATAAGGCTAAAATAATGTGACATTTAGACAATTGAGGGAAACAATAAAAAGATAACTTACTTGTACAAGCAAGTTTCTCCACATGATATTTGTGATGAGAGGTTCTCTGCAATTGAGAGATAAATACAATCGTTATGTAAAAATGGGAGAGATATTGAGATCACTCGACTTAAAACGTCCAAGTCTAGTAAAGTCATACCTTCTGCCAACAGGATCTCGATCCATCAAGTGATCGGTTGGTGGTTCGGTGGCTAAAGCAAGAGCTCCAAGAGTATCCATTATAAGATTGACCCAAAGGAGCTACAAAGATAGGGGAGAAAAGTCTTCATTAACATGGAAATTTTCGCTTTTAAGGTAATGCTTTTGTGCAGATGAGAATGAGGTATAACACATCAACTGTATCGAACCTGTACTGCAGTTAGTGGAACATCCCCCGAGGATATGGCAGCCACGACGTTGATGACAAGAGCTGCGACATTAACCGTGAGCTGAAACTGGATGAACTTCTGAATATTGGCATACACAGATCGACCCCAACGGACAACCTAGAGGAATCAAAAAAGAATATCCAACTCAAGACAATTATAAAGATCATAAATACACCCAAAGAATAACATTTCTTATAGAAAGTTACAAGTTCCAGCCAAAAGTATCATGCAACAGAAGGGTGTGAACAGAAAGCCTAGTTTAGAAGAAGTTTGAATCCCTTGGTTTCTAAGGATACCAACCTTCACAACGGATTCAAAGTTATCATCCAAAATAATAATGTCTGACTTTTCTTTTGCAACTTCAGTGCCTTGGATACCCATAGAGAGACCTATATCTGCCTGAAATTCAGAAACAGGAATTTTGATTCTCAATATCAATAGTGTTCTTTCAGAGTATAACACATGAGGTCTTTGTAGATATATTGAACCTCATGAAGTGCAGGAGCATCATTGGTTCCATCACCAGTCACAGCCACGACGTGTCCCCTTCTCTTCAGCGATTGCACAAGAAGAAGTTTGTCATTGGGTGATGATCTACCCATTACCTTCAAGTTTTAGCAACAATGTCAGGTACCATCAAATAACTGCGTTCAGTCAAAACCTACAACATTAGGCTCTTACAGATATCTCTTCAGAAATCCTATCTCTTTCTTCTTCTGAATAGGATCGGAATACTTTTCCTTCAATCAGATTAGGCTCACTAGCATCTGAGTCTGAAGCTAATATACCGCACTCTAGTGCAATTGCTTTGGCAGTTTGAATGTTATCACCAGTCACCATTCGAACCTGAGGCCAATAGTGTAATTTAGAAGACTATACACGCCCATGAATAAACAGAGCAGTTTAGAGAATAGATAAAATATGAAGAGAAACTCTCAGGGAAAGAAACAAATGAGATGTGTACGGACCTTGACTCCAGCTTGTTGGCATAGTAGAACTGAATTTTTGACACCTGGGCGACATGGATCCTACAATGTATTACATATAAAAAGAACATCCAATAAGAAATGCTTACTGGTTTACAGAATCACATCAAGGCGCATCACAAGACTCTTCAAAAAGGTAACGAGGACATTAATAAGTAAGGCTTACCTTAATACCAACAATAGCCAACAGTACAAGATCATCATCAGGTAAGACCCATCTTGAAAGTTGCTCTTCATCAGTTGGAATCTTGTCTGCTTCAAGTGTTCTGAAGGCAATTGCAACACAACGGAGACTCCTTGCAGCCATATCATTGATATCATTTTTTAACTCGGCCATCTGAAACATAACAAACATATCTATCAAAACTCTCACTACCAAATCTGGCATTGATTTGGAGCTACAAAAGAAAATATACTAAAAATGAGTTGGGTTTGCAGTAAGAAAACGGTCCTAAATCAAGACAATGATAAGGTAAGCCTTTAGTACAAACTATAGCACGACAAAGAGAAACACAGTTGCCAACCTTCTCTCCACTCATATCTACAAGACTCTCATTCTCATCCATATAGTGTGTGCAGGAACCCAATACAATTTCCGCAGCGCCTTTCCAGTGAACATGGACACTCGAATCCGGCTGAAACTGAATTAAGACTTTATTAGAATACTGGATGGCAAGGGGAAAACAACCACAAACGATAGATCAAAAACAAAGAAAAGGATGTTGAGAAGATAGAAAGAGATTACTGATTTCACTGCTACGCCTCCACGTTTCTGCTCTGAGTTGAATGGAAAAAAATGTATTGCAGAAGACTCAGACCTAAGGGCATCAAAATTCATGCCTAACTGCAGAGCTCAAAAATGGATTAGTTCTCCTCACAGCTGTATAAACTAGTACCAGAAAAAAATATAGCTGGAAAATAAACCTTTATCGCCCAATTGAGAATTGCTCTTTCTGTCGGCGATCCAGAAACCTGAATCTCACCACTCTGTAATTAGCAAGCGCAGATACATTATTACATTAAATAAACTGAAGTAGAAACCAAATGGGATATCAGTAAAGTTCCAAAGTAATTTTATCCCACCTCAGATAGGAACACACTGCCAGTTGTATTATGAGCAATCCCCTCAACAAGTTTGCATGTAAAAGCAGGAGGCAGTTTTGAGCTGCTGTCCGGAGGATCCATCTTTTGAAACCCAGCATAACACTCAACAACGGTCATCTGAGGAAAAAAAATAAAATATTAGGGGACTCGCCTGTTGGGGACACAATTCAAATTAGCAAAAGCTTGCAGCTAGGAATGCTGAGTACCAAAACTGTAACTTGAAAGGCTAAGCCTTTATATTGCTATTTGTTAGTGTGTTAGCAAAAATAAAAAAGAAGGAAGAGCACTAAGACTCACCTCGTTTAAGGTCAAAGTTCCCGTCTTATCACTGCAAATTGTTGTTGCAGATCCCATGGTCTCACAGGCGGAAAGCCTGCGCACCTGAAAATTAACTTCGTATAAGTTGCGAACATCATTTACTATATGAATCTTGTAAATCATGCAAACAAAGTGAGTCCCAAATAGTAAAAGATACGTACCAAAGCTTTATCTGCCATCATTTTTCTCATGGAATATGCAAGACTGCCAGTACGAAGTAGAAAAGATCAGTGCCGAAAGACAAACTCGTTCTAGTGATTTTTACAGTAGATCCATCCATTTCTATTACTTTTGACAATGTAATAACTACATTCTTTCCGAGCCAAGAGGTCTACGCAACTACTATCATTAAAAAATTTATATAGAGGATAGTAAACTAACGTCAAGGTAACAGCTAAAGGAAGCCCTTCAGGCACTGCCACTACAACGATTGTGACCTGCATTATTTGACAGGTTGAGCTGAATGGTCACAGATATATGAAGAAGAAGCTGAAGATGGTATTAGCCATATTGATTTCTAAGATACACTTACTGCAACCGTGATGATTTTAACAAGATCATCTAGCACGTGATCAAATTTTGTCGTCCCTCCAACAAACTGTGGGGCTCCATTTGCATCCTTCGTGTGACCAGTAAAGTAGCTGCAGAAAACAAAGATTCGTTCAACGACCACTGACAATTTACTCCACGTTGTACTCAGTTGTCAGAAAGAAATAGAAACGCACCGGACGACAAGGACAAATAAAACAACGCCAGCAACTGTAAGCCCCACAATTCCGATAAATGTTGCAACACCGTTCAAGCGTACCTGAAAAAAATCAAAGTTAAGTATGAATATTGAGCAACAAATGCCAAAAAGAAATATGAAAAGATAAAAGGTTTACACTCACCTGCAGTGGTGTTTCTCCACCATTGTCTTCTGAGATGCTAGCCATTAGTAAGCCCCATTCAGTGTTGACCCCTACCCCAGTAACCTGAGTTTCAAAAATAAAATTTAGACTTAAATAAGTAATTCAGAAGTTTTGAGCGCATTCAGCTCAATTTTTCCTCTAATAAAGAAAAACATGTTTTTGCTAAAGAGATTCTCCAACCAAGGATAATCTAGTTCACCAGTCACCCACATCTCTCCATTTTTCTCCAGAAAGCTTACAGTTACTGTGACACAGAAAGTAAAAGTTTGTGTTCGTCAAGTCTTACCAGCATTGTCCCGTGGCCATCTGCAACTTTACAGCCAGACATTAGGAATGGATTCTTAGCAGAGTTTTTGTGAACCTGCGAGAAACAACTCGCTCAGATACATGAAATGCAAAGACAGAATCATTGCAAATGAAAAGGCAGAGCGTAAAGCATACAATTTTGCTTTCCCCAGTCATGCTGGACTCATCAACCGCAAAGGAATGGCCAGCAACTAAAACTCCATCAGCAGGTACCTAATGAAATTATTTGCAGATTAAAGATAGATTATATATATACTTAAATGCGAAAAAGAGCTACTGCATTAATAAATTCGTGCAACTTGCCTGATCGCCAATATTGAGAGGTATGATATCGCCTACCACAATGTCATAAATTGAAATTTCAACTCTTCTCCCACCGCGGGTAACCTAAGCATGTGGAAGATGCACTTTCAAAAATTAAACCAACAAAAATGATATCATCTATTAGCTGCATGATCATCCAAGCTATCACCTCTAGATGTATATTTCTTTTCTCTTCATTTAAGTTCTGGAATTGAAGAGATTGGCGATAATCACTGGTAGCTGCCAAGGGAAGAGGTACACAAATTGGTATAATACATACAGCATTCACATATATGAGTGAAATCGAGTTCAGCAAGGAATATCAATACCCGTCACCACAATGACAAGAAGAACAGCAAAAGCAATGCTGATACCATCGTACCATCCTTTCTCGATACCCTAAGTAGGTAGTAAAAGAGGTACCAAACGCTCATGAGGAACAAGAAAACGATAAACTATGGATAGTGGAGATAAAACAATAGCGTGATATCGGGCTTAGCGATTGGAAGGCCAAAAAACCATAGAAAGTAATTGTTCGTTCAAATAAAGAGGTACACTAATCCGGGAAAGTCTTGTTTGTGTAATAATTAGTTAACTGGTCAGCTATGACAGTTAGAAAAGGACCTGTACAAGGTATGCGCTGAGTAATACAAAATATACCAATTCCTAAACTGAATACCTCGGTCTTTATTCCCAATGCTAAAGAAGCAACTGCTGCTACAATCAGTATGATCAAAGTAAGATCTTGAGAAGCTTCCCATACAAACCTCTATTGGGCATTATGAAACAAAAAAAAAAGGAAGGAATCAAGATACTAATTAACTGGAATAGCCTCACAGATTGAAGCAAAAAATAACAAAGATTTAAACTATTTAATACCCAGAAACTCCTCCCTTTCTTCTGCGGGTATGTGTTTGATCCAAAAGCAAATTTCCTTTTCGATATGTCATCATCATCCCCATGTATACCCTTCTCCAAGTTTGTTTTCAACAGGCCAGATAACCCTTTGACCTAATGAAATAAAACAGAGGATAAACATACATGAATAAGCTTTACGGCTGAGAACTAAGTGTCGCAGCGAAAAGTAATTAATCAGCTAAAGCGAAAACATACTCCACCAAGTTCTTGCAGAGATCCTATATTATGATCCCTTGATATCGATATAATTTGCTCCTGTCCAATACCAAAATCGCCACCGCCAGGAGTTGGAGGTGAACTTGTAATTCCTATAAAGGAAAAAAACCTCAGTCAACTACAGCACACCATCAATTAGATTTACAATGATATCCAAGAAAACAACAAGGTCGGCAAATCCACAGTGGCCATACACTGTAAAAGAGAATCAATTCAACCCATTGCAGTTAAGATCAATCACATTTTGAAAAACATGAATAAGCAAAGCAAAGATCATTCAGACTTTCCCTCTGAGAGAACTTGCGACTGCACCACGAACCATAGTGTCAGTCAAAACAACTAATGCATATGAAACAAAAGGTATCAAAATGGCAATCACTTAATACCCTAAGACACCGCAAGAGATCATATACATGCTTCGCAAAATGGGTTGATCAAAAGAAAAGTAAGGAAAAGAATAAGAAGCTGAAAGAAGTTACCATTCACTCGGCTTGCAGCTGCTTTAAAAAGGTGTGCAGCCTAAGGAATCAAAAAGCATTGATTAGACACCGCCAAAACAACTATAAGTTAATTTACGAAGAAATCTTGTGTACTCTTATTGCTTGGGCATGCGCTCTCATCTTCCTCAGCATCCGTTTCTTGTCTTCTTCCCTTTTCAAGTCCAGAGTATATCGGAATCGACGAGACGCATTCAGCACAAGCGCCGCTTGCTACGAAACCCAAATTATTTTCGAGAATGTTAGGAAACAAAACAAATCTGAACTACTTGGATGAGGCAAGTAACAACATATCATCCCCTTTCAAGAAACTAAAACCAATAAAGCACAGTAGTTAACTAAAATCAATTCTAAATCAAAAGGACATCAAATTCCCCCAAGTCACAAATGCACATCTACGCTAAGTGGAACTAGAGCCACTTACCCTCCAACGGCGTAACCTCTCAACAGGAGCATTCTTAGTAGTGGTAATGTCAAAGGGACTATCTTCATATTCATAGTCAGTGAAGGTGCTAGTCCCAGCCTCCACGTCCTTGTCTTCCCCTCGTGGAGAGTTCTTGAATGGTCCACTCATGGCTATCGCAGGAGAGATGGCACCACACTCAAGACACACTGTTGATGTTTCAAATACGCTCTTCCTAAACCTGAAAACACAAACACCAAAATTAGAAACAGTTATCTAGCCTTACTGCATTCTCGTCTTCAACCTAAACCAATAATCACAATCCAGTTCAAAAATCTCACTACCAAAGGCGAATCTAAGATTACACATAAACAAATCCCTCTCTCTCAACAACTCGAACATTTTACTGTTCCTAATCATCAGCACCAAAACCAAAATCAAACAAACTTCCGAAACGGAGAACAATCCGTTTTTTTTTCGATTAGAGCGGGAGAATCACAGAAACGAACAATCGCCGGGAAATTTTACCGGTAAATCAAATTTCAAATCGAGGAGTAGAATCTGATTCAGTGATAGAGCAGTCCAACGAAACGTGTACGATAACATCGTGAATCGTGCCAAACCAGGAGAGTGATCGAATAAACAATCACACAAAGAGTAAAGCATGAAATCTCAGAGACGGTTACTGTTAAATAGAAAATAAGGTACCTCGATTATCGGCGGAAGGAGAGCTCAGAGGCGTCGTTTCTCAGCACTTTTCCCTTTGTTCTTATGATTCTCTGCTAATATAGATTTTCCGTCGCTTTCTCGAGAAAATAACGAACGAGAGAGAGAAATTTAGGAAGCTTCCTCCATGTAGCTTTGACTCGTCACTCGGGTAACCGTTTAAAATTTTCTGAAAAAACAAAAGTTGTATTCCTATATTTCCTAATTTCCGCATTTACGATGATTATATTAACGGGTTTTCAAAATATAATTAACCATACATTATACAACACTCCAAATAGACCATGGAACCAGGACCGGCTCAAGAAAATTATGGACCCTTGGGCAAAATAGTTTTTCAAAAAATAAATTTACATATACTCTATGGATAACATAAAAATTTTGGGTCATTTTTTAATTTTTTTTTTTTGAAAATCAGACTCCATTTTAACATTAATTATGCAAAAAAAAATTAGACCCTGGGCCATGCCCCCCTTGCCCCTACGCCTCAGCCGGCCCTGCATGGAACAATGGATTTTTTTTTATGAATGGATGTGTTGTTACGTTCATTCATTCAATGCATCAGTGCCACATTATTCACCTTTTAGTATTATCTCAGTACTTATTGAGTATCCAGGTTCATTTTTGATCCACATGATTATGTGTGTTATATTGTACTACTACTATTATATACCTCTTCAGAGTAACGTTTTCAAAACAAAACAAAAATGATGGCGTCTCGAATCAGCGTGCTCGCCGTTTCGTTGAAAATATATGCATGCGCAGCGACTGGAACTGAATGCACTGCTGACGGAATCTGATTTGGACTCCCTCCCAACTTTTCTTTAATTAATCTTATCAGTAGTTAATTAATTTGTAGATTTCTTTTGACCTCTAGTAGTATTTTATTTCTACTAGGAATATGTTCTGTCATGGGAAATTATAAATATTCCTGGTAATCAGGATTTCCAATTTAATAATTTCTAGCATATAGTACAAAAATTGTTTTTACTGATCGTTTGACTCATCAGTAAGTGCAGTCAAACTTAAGCATATTAAACTCCTGGAAATCCTAATTTGATATCACTATAAAATTATAGAGTTTCATTTATTATTCTATGGGTTATCATAAAGTATTAGGGCATATGATCCAGACGACTTGCAGTTCCGAGTTATTTTGCTCCAAATTTTACATTTAGAAGTATATGTTTTTCGTTTTAATAATATAGAAGATTCCCGGTTATGTTTTGATTACCCTCTAAAATGATGTTATATGGTCAAATTATTGTTTTGTTAAATTATAAAAGAGCAGAAACTAATCTTGCAATTATATTCAGCTAGATCAATAATGATAGGATTGGAATTAACTGGCATTTCGTACCGTGTGGACATGTGATGGAAATTTCTAGGAAGGCACACACTGCACTTGCTCTTGAATGTGACCCCTTACTCATATATCACCATCGCATATTCTTATTATAAACTTCTATAAGACTTACAGTTGACTCTATTTCTACGTCCACATAAGTGCTAATCTTTGTAAGGACTTGTCGATGTAAAGACAGTCTTTAAGCGAGGCTGATTAATATCCTTTTCGTAAGTTGGTACAGCAAACTATACATTGAGGGAACACATGTTGACATCCCATATGTATCAATGATATTATTATGCTACTTTGCAAAACAAAGTTGTGGATACTTTTTATTTCGATTGCAAGATTCTATAACGGCATGAAAGTTATTAAATGAATACATAATTTCTAATATCAAAATGGACACCAAGAACCAACAGTGCGTTAAGGTAGTGGTTTAGTGTTTACAGTAGACTAATTGTCCTAGTTCGATTTCTGTTGGGAGGGGTGGTTTACGCCATGTTTAGGTATTACCAACTGCTGATCCGAGGCGATCCGAGGCTTAGAAGGATTATTTGAACCGAATACCTAGACATTTCCCGGATAGCAAAAAAAAAATGGACACCAAGAATTAGTTCCAACTTGGAACTCTGTGAAAGTTCAAAAAAAAAAAATTGGAACTCTGTGTATACCAATTGAAATATTATCTTTAATGGGCCATACTGAACTAGATGAAACCATAATGGGCTATAGTCCCAATAACATCGGTACGAGTCTATTCCTTCGAATCCGTATTGGGTAAGAGTGCATGAAAGAAAGATTATGACAGTTGCAGACAAAAAAAAATTGCTCAAAAAGAAAGAAACATTCTGACCATTTACTTTGGTACGAGTGAAAATTTAGTAAACAACAAAACCTAGTTTCTTTTTATTCGAATAGGTTTGGTTAGCTTGAACTACATAAAACAGTCGCAATTAAATATCACGCAATAACAAGAATGAAAAGCAATTCGTATATACTCTAGACCTCTAGCATCATCCGATCGTGGTAATCATTTGGACCATAGGAGTAGTAAGACTAAAAACTCCATATGACCATACGAGTCGACCGAAAGACATGAAGTGATGGCGTGATTATGATTTCGTAAGGGTAATTGTCGGTGAAATGAAAGTGTAACACTTCATAATTTCGAAACTAGCTATTTCTTTACTCAAAAATATGTATCAACGGGCCACATCGAGGAGAAAAAATAGAGAGAGACTTTGTAATGTACGCTTGGCTTTTCGGGAACAGGAGAGACATGAGAGTGTCTATAGACAAAGATTTGAGGTCTGAAGATCAAACCTTATCTACTCCCAACACATCTATCAAAACCTTATCAACTTTTGAGTTTTGAACATGGATCAAACTATTTCCCAAATCTAATCAAATATATTATTCTTAACACTATAAAACTCAAACCGGGAACCAGACTTAATTGTTTTGCCCGGTTATCAACTTCCATCCTATGCATGAGAGAATACCTAAATAAACAGTACAAGTTGAATTCATCTTGTATATCATAATATATATTAAATAGAATCATAAAACATCCGTATGGGAAAAAATCTCTTATTGTTATATGTCAAATATAATTTCTGTGTTTAATTCGGAATATGATAAGATATGGCACTGTACGTACGTCCTGAACCTAAAGAAAGGGATAGGAGAAGAAAGATTGAGGAAGAGTTTTTGGGCTTATCCACCAGAAAAAAAATGATAAGTGACGTCCCAACACCTATCCACCTGTTCTTGCCTCTGTCCCTCTTATCGTGTACATGCGATTCTAGAAAATTATTATACTTCTTGTAGAAATTGATCATTTTGTACGACTTGTTCCAAGATGATATGATGATATCTATTACATCTTACCTAAATCACTGATGTCAACAACAAAAAGTATTTACCTAAATGATACATATACAGAAAGTTTCTATAAGTGAATTTAATTTAGACGTTGAAATGTATAGCCAGTTCTGGATATCTATCTATCAAGCGTCAGCCAAAGTATATACTATATATTTGTACAGAGTTAGGTATCGAATATAATAGTAATCCACTACACTAAATAAAGATAATTAAAAGAGGTGAAA
Source organism: Brassica napus (assembly GCF_020379485.1). Classification (NCBI taxonomy): domain Eukaryota; kingdom Viridiplantae; phylum Streptophyta; class Magnoliopsida; order Brassicales; family Brassicaceae; genus Brassica; species Brassica napus. The sequence goes on along the minus strand of NC_063434.1, from coordinate 3,869,426 downwards.
CTATTCGAAGATGAATTATCGATAATGAATCAACTAGAGAAACAAACAACCGTAAAGAAGAGATATAATTGGGATGGTTTCGTTTTACAAGTCTAATATTTAAACTGATCTTCTATTTTAATATTATTTTGGTTATATATGAATATATGATTGTATAGAGCAGAATTGCTGAATTAGATATCTTAACTAACATACATCATCTTCTTGTTATAGGTTATATATATACTAAACACTGATGATCAATTGTTTTACATAGTAGTAACGCACTAACGCAACAAGCATCAAGTACTTATTTACATTGTATTCATTTCAAAGAAAATATAATCTAATTAAGTTGACATCATATTTTCAATTAACTTATTTGAAGTTGTGTAGTTTGTATAGATGCTAGTCCATTGTATGTAAACATTTCAAATAAAGTTTTGAAAAATCTTAAGTTTGTACTGGACTTCCATTATAACCATCAATATCATTTACTGTACATTCATTTATGCATATTGTTCGCATCTGATGTCGATAGCAGTTTCCAAAATACTTATTTGCATGTCGGTAAACTTTATCATATAGAGTTAAATCTGCTAAGATAAGGACAAGAGAGAATTCGGCTATCTTTTTCGGCAAATACGTGATGTATTGTTTGGATAACATAGAAATGTCGTGCGGTCTAGAAAGGGCTAACCTAGTTTACGTAGAAGTAACTCTGTGAAAAGCAATACAAAAGAAGTTGTGTTTCTTTCAAACTTAAACTTCGGTTTTGATATACAATCACTACCTAAATGTGTAGTACTATATACTTTTTTTTTGTTTTTGATGGCCTCCAGATTAAATTAAAAGTAAAATGGAATCAAAGTACAAGATACTCGAATATGCAACGACCAGACTACTTAGTAAGAAGATTCGTTTCTATATTTTTTCGTGGTCACACACAGATAGATGAATTCTCTAAATAAGTGAACGTTAATGGTATATAATTTCTAGATTGTATCGTAATTCTTAGGGCCACAACACTTTATTTTCTTCTCGTCTCTTTCATGTCTGGCCAGCTGACCTACAGCAAAATTCTGGCCCCACTAATATACTGAAACGCTCGTGTCAATCATTCATAAATTGTGTTCTTTGATATTTATATAATATATTTTCTGTTGATTCTTGCGGTAAAAATGAACTTCATAAAACAAGGTGCTCCAGTTCCCTATGTTCATTCGTCTCAAAAATTTTCTTCAGACGTTAAAGTTCAAAATTTTAGCTTATTATAATAGCTGGTGTTTAACCTAAGATCTATGGTTCCATGTTATTCATTTTATTATTCTCGCGAACACATAAAAACAAAATATTATTAAAAATGGCTACGAGTTACCAATCATTGCAATGAACAAGTATAATAGTAAACAAGTTCAGTAATGAACTTAACTTAAAAAAAAATGAATTTCACTCATGTAATCGACGAAACACGACCAGTAAATTATTTACATGAAACCCACAAAACTTAATGAACTTAACTAATGTCATCACCAAGATGGGTGTTTATAGCAAATCAGAAATTACAGGGGAAAATCTGCAAAAACCTCACATTAAGAGTAGCAAAACCGATAAATAAATAATATAAATATTCTTTCTTCTTTTGCTCTGCTTCTTTCAATAATACAAGACGAGACGACGATCACAGGAAGAACACGAGTACTTGCGTTTGACCTTGAAACAGAGTGGCAAGAAACAGAACAACCACTTGGTCTCAATATCTACTGCAGCCACTTTTCCACCGCAATACGGACATACACCCGGTGCTTGTTGCCGACCAAGCTCCGTCTTCTCCTCGTGATAGACAAACTCCAAACACATTTTTGCTTCTTTCTTACTCCAATTCTCAGAGGCACCTTTTGTGTTTATATACTGCTTCTGAGCTTGTCTCTGTTTCTTTCTGGTAAGTTTGCTAGGAAAACTCTAGAAGTGTGAAGAACAAGAAAGGAAAAATAAAATTTCCTTTTTATTACCAAAAAGAGGGAAAATATTTGCGTGAAGATGTTTTTTTTTGTTGCTGTAGGGTTTAGCAGTACAATGACAATGAATTTATAGAGGATCGAAGGAGGATTACGTGGCATACTCTCAGACGTTACATGAATAAATAATTTATATATTTAATAAATGTATAAAATGATTCATATTCCAAAAATCCTTTTTGAGTCTTGGAAATCAAATATCTGTTGATTATACAATGACAGCTTTCATGAAATATAAACCATGTATTTTCTAGGGAAATTGGAGCCTATAGGAACAAAAAATTAAGTCGACAAAAAAAAAACAAGTGTAATGTCATCTCAGGTTTCAAAAGAAATAAACACAGCTTACTAAAATAGATTCAACATGAATCCAGAGGAAACTCAACATTCACACATGCAAGAACTGAACCAAGCAAGATAAAAAATAAACAAAAGTTTACACCAAAACACATCATGACTCATGAGGGTGAGTAGAGATCCTAAAGATCTCATTTGAAAAGGGATAAATAAGCGGTTTAAGATGGCTATAGAGCCTTCTATTTACCTCTTCATTGTGTGAAATCCCCAAATCATCATGTGGTTCACAATACTTTCTGAACAATGATAATAAGGTAGTTTGAGTAATACACAGATGGTGGCAATCCGATGATAAGTAATTTAGGCATCTTCAAAACAGAGCAGACTAGAATTAAATAAAATATGAAGAGAAACTCTAAGGGATAGAAATATCGACTGACCTTGAGTCCTCCAGCTTGTTGACATAGTAGAACTTAAATTCTTAGACCTAGACGACATGGATCCTACAATGTATTGACAACCTATGCAATTCGTTCACATACTAATTATGCATTGCAAACATAAATCTCTCCTTGACGATAATAATAATAAATCCTGCTCGTTCTAGTCCAAATTGTTTCAGTCAATCACAAGCCAAACACAACACAACACAACACAGTGCATATATGTACCATGATAGAGTTAGTAATAGCGTTAATGATAGGTATTTTAAAAGAACAGATCCCTATCTGTCTTTTCTTCTTCAGTTCACTCTGCTGTTACAACTTCAAGATACATGTGTCCTGGCTTCCCATCCATGGTTTTCCTTATGACTGCTTTGTGATCACGTGCCCATTTTGTATATTCACCATTATACTTGTAATTTACATAGAAGATTGCATTTTGGGCTTTCAGCTTCTCATGGCCTTCTTCTGTGTCTTCTGTAGTTACTACAACCACCTTCTCAATCTCCAAGGGTGGGGGAGCAGTCAATTCCTACAAAAGAAAAGGTTCATTTTCTTTTATTTTCTTTCTTCTCTTTTGGCAGAGAATCTCTCTCAAGGACTTACGTTATTTGTTTTTGAGTAGAACGCAATTTCGGTGAATAGATGTAGCCAGTCATTCTCCTGCAACTCTAATTCTTGCACCTGTGATGAGATCCACAGAACAAAAATGTATGTTACATGTCAGACAAGTTGCCTTCTCAAGCTAATGCAGATTCAAACAGTGGAAATGATCATACCACATAATACTTTTTATTGTCAGACGCCAATTCTTCATCAGACAACCATTTGGGCATTGCATCTTTGTAGAAATCATCTACTGCCTTATCGTCCCAACGTTCATCCACAGCATCGTCACCTTTAAAAGAGTTCTCTATAAACAATTAGTTCTTTGTAAAAACTCCAAACAAATGGTAATATATTCTTACATTTGATTCTGCAGGCTAAGGTATTCCACCTAACGGGAAAGTTTGAAGAAGAATCTTCGCATAACAAGGTCTGAAAAGAGAAGACCGAGTCAGAGGCAGGATCCCTGGCGTCCAAAGTTACGTAGAAGTGGACATCTGCAGTAGAGATAACATCATACTTTTCCCAGCGCACAAACTTGAAGTTTGTTCCCTGTCTCAAAGCAAAAAACAATAGGGAATGAAGGCAACACTCAGCACATTAAGTTGAAAATACATTTAAACAAACCCTAACCATTTTATATAACTTAAAATCATGCAATCCACCATTTTAAAGAATGATACCTTCTATCGTGTTGCAAAAAAAATTTGATCAAAAAAAAAAAAAAGAATGATACCTTCTGAAAATTGTGGCAGTAGATTCCAAGCCTACCATAAAGAGCGATGTCATAGTCCTCGCCCCAAGTAGACTCAATTAGTCTAGACGGATAGCTACAGTTATCCACATCAAAACCCTACAAAAACACGAAGAAAAAAGTATAGAAAAGATCATCAAATCATCCACTGGAAAATCCAAAAACGAACCTAGCTAGTAATCAAAATCGATATACATATATGTACAAGCAACATCATGATAAAGAATTTGAAGAGAGATTACATCGGCCAACCCTTCTTTATTGAAATCGGGATGGTTTGGAACAACATCCAAACCGAACAACTTTAGCTTAGCCTTCCGCCTTCTTTTTTTCCTTCGCAATAACTCAAAATCCTCCATAACCTCCTCCAACTCTCTTGACCAAGCTTGCCCTAAATCTCTCTAATCTCATGTCATAGAAAAATAAAATAGTTAGGTTCGATGCTCTAGAGCTACGTCAATACGACGTCATTTTAAATATATGAAAAAGGAGAACAAAACAAAATAAACTAGACCGTTTTAAGCCCACGCACCCGCTCAAAACAGTTGTGTTCTTCCTTCGGTCTGCTTCTCGTGGGATCTGAAAAGATAAGACAATTTGGTGATATGAGGGACGCGTCGCCAGATTATGATCCTGAGTATGCCCGAATCGCAGCGGAGGTTCTCCGAATTTTCTTAATCATCTTCTTTAGGTCGTCGCTTCCTTTCATATATCACTAGTGCTTGGTTCTATAATATATTTTTTGATTATGTAGGTGAGAGCGGAATTGAAGGAGCAACCAGAAGATGAACCAACTGTCTCCTCCTATGATGATCCGGCTGATCGAGGCTGGTCCACATACCCAAGGTAGGAACTGAGATTTTGGGGTCTTCAAAACATTTTTTAAAAACTTTAGTAATTTTTTTTTTTTCAATATCTAGTGGTCTATGTATGTAAAAATCTCCAAAAATTCTGAGGGACAAGGTTTAATAAAGAATAGAAAAAAATCTTATTATAACTATGTATATTCAATTTATAAGTATATGTTAGTTTTACAAAATTCAAAACATATTATATACAAAAAATCTATGTTTTAATAGGTATTTAAGAAATTCGAATAAGTAATTTTAAACTTAATTAATTAAAAAGAAGATGTGAAACTGAAGAAGGGCAAAATATCAATTAATATGTAAATATCATAACCTACTGAATACTATGCTTATATACTTAATTGTATGGTTTGTTATCGTCATGTGAGCCAACTTTTCGCGTGACCCAAATGTGAAATGTCAAATCTCCTATGGGTTTCTAGAGTCTCCTATGCCTTTATTTCATAATTCTTTTTTTAATTAAAATCTAAACTCCCAAATCAAATCCTTCCCGGTCATCAAAACTAAACCATAACCCCCATGGATTAGTGAACCCATGGGCAAATATTTAAATTCTATATTTTTCAAATTCAAAAAAAATATTTTAAAATCGTTTTTAATCATATTTTGATGATTTTTTCGAAAATATGGAAAACAACGTTTTTGGATTTTTGAAATATTTTTATCAAATTTTATAAATCAAATAAAAAATATTCACGTTTTCATTTTAATTTTATGATTTTTCGTTTGACATATAAAATTAAAAGAACAAAAGGGTCATTTTGAGATCGTGTTATGAGATATACGGGCATGAGAGGAGATGATTTTCGTCATGTCGCCAAATTCCTCTTCTTAAAATCCTTTTAAGTCTTGGAAATCAAATATCTGTTGGTGATACAATGACAGCTTTCATGAAATATAAAACCATGTATTTTCTAACATAAACACAAATTTCTTAGGATGGGAACAGAAAATCAAGTCGACAAAAAGAAACAAGTGTAATGTCATCTCAGATTTCAAAAGAATTAAACACAACATACTAAAATAGATTCAACATGAATCCAGAGGAAACTCAACACTCACATGGCAAGAACTGAAACCAAGCAAGATAAAAATAAACAAAAGTTTACACCCAAACAGCATCATGCATAAGGGTGAGTTGAGATCCTGAAGATCTCTTTAAAAGGGATAAATAAGCGGTTTAAGAAGGCTATAGAGCCTTCTATTCACCTCTTCATTGTGTGAAATCCCTAAATCATCATGTGGTTCACAATACTTTCTGAACAATGATAAGAAGGTAGTTTAGTAATACACATCTGGTGGCAATCTGATGATAAGTAATTTAGGCATCTTAAAAACAAAGCAGACTAGAAACTAAACAACATATGAAGAGAAACTTTAGGGATAGAAGCAAATGATATATTGACTGACCTTGATTCCAGCTTGTTGACATAGTAGAACTTAAATTCTTAGACCTAGACGACATGCATCCTACAATGTATTGATAACCTATGCAATTCGTTCTCATACTAGTTATGCATTGCAAACATAAATCTCTCCTTGAATAATAATAATAATAGATCCTGCTCGTTCTAGTTCAAATATTTTTAGTCAAACACAAGCCAAACACAACATAGTGCATATATGTAACATGATAAAGTTAGTAATAGCGTTAATGATAGGTATTATAAAAGAGCAGATCCCTATCTGTCTTTTCTTCTTCAGTTCAATCTGCTGCTACAACTTCAAGATACATGTGTCCTGGCTTCCCATCCATGGTTTTCCTTATAACTGCTTTGTGATCACGTGCCCACTCTGAATAGTCACCATTATACTTGTAACATACATAGAAGATTGCATTTTGGGCTTTCAGCTTCTCATGGCCTTCTTCTGTGTCTTCTTTAGTCACTACAACCACCTTCTCGATCTCCAAGGGTGGGGAAGCAGTCAACACCTACAAAAGAAAAAGGTTCAAGTTCTTTTCTTTTCTTTCTTCATTTTTTGGCAGAGAATCTCTCAAGGACTTACGTTCTTTGTTTTTGAGTAGAACGCAATTTCGGTGAATAGATACAGCCAGTCATTCTCCTGCAACTCTGATTCTTGCACCTGTGATGAGATCCACAGAATAAAAATGTATGTTACCTGCTTAGTTAACATGTCAGACAAGTTGCCTTCCTCAAGCTAACTCAAACAGTGGACATGATCTTATTCTTACCACATAATACTTTTTATTGTCAGACGCCAATTCTTCATCAGACAACCATTTGGGCATTGCACCTTTGTAGAAATCATCTACTGTCGTATCGTCCCAACGTTCACCCACTGCACCGTCACCTTTAAAAGAGTTCTCTATAAACCAGGACTCCCATCGATATATATATAGACACTACAAAAACATCCATCGGTCTTACATTTGATTCTGCAAGCTAAGGTACTCCACATAACGGGACAGTCTGGAGAAGAATCTTCGTTTAACAAGGTCTGAAAAGAGAAGACCGAGTCAGAGACAGGATCCTTGGCGTCCAAAGTTACATAGACGTAGTCGTATGCAGTAGAGATAACACTAAACTTTTCCCAGCGCACAAACTTGAAGTTTGTTCCCTGTCAAAAGCAAAAAAACAACTCATAAGAAAAAGGGAATCAAGGTTACACTCAACACACCAAGTAGGAAAATACATTTAAACAACATTAACCATTTTTAAAACTCAAAATCATGCAATCCACCATTTTAAAAGAATGCGACATTATAATTTATTCACCTCATCATGTTCAATATATCAGCTGACAACGAAAAAACAAACTCATATAGGTAAAACAAATGTTATTAGGAAAACTCATGTTAGTATAATATCTTCAATCTTTTTACATATGAATTTAACTAAAATCTTAATTCCAATGTTTTACACAGCATAATAATGTATATGAAAATCCTAAATAAAGAAAAACTTAAAGACTGTTCTCCCCCCCACCCCACCCCACCCCACCCCCATTGTATAACATCGATCGACAGAGGTGAAGGTTTCTTTACCCAACAACAAAAATAGTTTGCAGAGCAATGGAAAAAAAAAGACATGAAAACGATACCTTCTGAAAATTGTGGCAGTGGAGTCCAAGTCTACCATAAAGAGCGATGTCATAGTCATCGCCCCAAGTAGACTTAACTAGTATAGACGGATAACAAGAGTTATTCACATCAAAACCCTACAAAAAAACACGAAGAAAAGTATCATCCTTCTTTCTTTTATTTTACACGAAGAGATCATCAAATCATCCACTGAAACGACCTGGTAATCAAAATTGATATACATATACAAGCAAACAACATGATAAAGATATTCGAAGAGAGATTACATCGGCCAACCCTTCTTTATTGAAATCGGGATCGTTTGGAACATCCAAACCGAAGAACTTTAGCTTAGCCTTCCGCCTTCTTTTCTCCCTTCGCAATAACTCAAAATCCTCCATAACCTCCTCCAACTCTCTTGCCAAGCTTGCCCTAATTCTCTCAAATCTCATTTCAGAGAAAATTAAATACTTTTGTTCGATGCTTTAGCTACGTCAATACGACGTCATTTAAAATATATGAAAAGGAGAACAAAAAAAAAATTAAAAACTTAGACCGTTTTAGTCCCCACGCAAACACGCTCAAACCAGTTGTTTTCTTCCTTCGGTCAGCTTATAGTGGGATCTGAAAAATTAGGGTTTGAAGAGATAATACAGTTTGGTGATATGGGGGACTCTTCGCCAGAATATGATCCTGATTATGCCCGATTCGCAGCGGAGGTTCTCCGAATTTTCTTATAAATCATCTTCTTTATAGTGCTTGGTTCTATAATATATTCCTTTGGTTATGTAGATCCGAGCGCTATTGAAGGAGAACGGAGAAGATAAACAAACGTTCTCCGCCTCCTATGATCCGGCTGATGGAGGGTGGTCCACTTACGTTACAGATGCCAACGTAACATCTTGAGTTCTCTTCCTTTTGTTCATTTCTCCTCTCAGGTACGTGACTTGTGTTTTTATAATTCACTATTTACAATCTGTGCGTATAGGCTTTTTTTGCTGGTAGGAGGATAAAACCTAAAGCTTGGCGCGTTCATTATGACCGAGGCCTCTGCGCTAGACTTGCATTCTACTGTTACAATCTTCAGAAGGTTTTATTTTCTTCCCTATTTAAATTTTATTACACGCACGTTTTGTCCACTTATCACCTAAAGGTCGGCAATCCTCAATCTCTCCCGGACTGAGCGGTCCCGTCCTAAATTTCTGATCTCTCTATAGGGCACAGCTTACGATTTTCGGGTTATCAGTCAGATACATGAGCAGAATCGCCTTTCCTTCACCAAGTCTTTCATAACATTTGATGCTGTTAATCCATCCGACCTTTCTCTACTCACTTTCGAGACCTGTGTTAAGCATATCGATGATCAAGTTACACACTGCCCTAACTTGTGGTGGGAGACTCACATTTGCAGGGTGGAAGGTAAAAAATCTGTCTAACAGCTATTTCTATAGGTTATTGAATGTGGGTTCCTATGCCATTATCGTAAATTTTTCTTTGTGTGGTTAAAAGGTAGCGAAGAGGCTGATTATGAGTGGAACGATGGAGCAGTAAATGATTATTACAAAGGTGAAATGCCTAAATGGCTGTCTAATGAAAATCAGCAACGATGCTATGTGGTAACACTCTTCTACGTTGCGTCTAATAGTCAATTTATGCATTAAAATAATTCATGTTCCATTGTTGACTATTGGTGTGTGGATTCATAGGTTAAACAATCAGAGCTTCATGACGAGAAAAACGGTTGGCTGACTCTCTTAACTGAGTTTGCCTTCTTCACGAAATGGAATGGACCGCTCAGTCCCGGAGAGATTGAGGATTGCCGACCTTTGATTACTCAACATGTGGTTGTGGAAACTCTTGATGAAGAAGGTGAGAAAGAGCCGAGTGATAAGCTCAATGCGGCCAATGCAATCTTCTACATAATTTTTGAGTGCGTGGAGGATCCAACAATAGGTCGTTATAGGGCGGTTGTACGGAAGACGATGGATGGGAAACCGGGGCACATGCGCCTCGAGGTTACGTGTTCGAAAGTCTGATCTCGAGAAACGGAGGAATCGGAGATCAAGTTTCAGAATCAGACTTTCAACTGGAAAAGTCTTGACAATAATGTATGATCAAACTGATACATCAGAATTATGTTATGAATATTAACACAAAAAACCCCTAGAAAAGTTCCAGAATAACATGCAAACTTCAAGGTTCTCAAATTTAGGAAATATAAGAAAATCCATTACAAAAACTAGTTTAGAAAAATAAGCAGTAGAACACGTCGTCGACAATATCACAGAGAACTGTATGAAAACACCATATGGGGAGTAGTGTGGATGTTATGGTCATAGTAAGATACAGAATTTTGTAAGCAAACAAGTGGGATTTTCCAGTTCTTCGAAGGGATCATTAGTTTCATCCTCTCTTGGTGTCTGGACTAGCATCACATCTAGCAAGACACGCAATTCTTTCAATCTTTTGTAAGGGAAGTTTACCACCGCAACCAGCTCCTCATCCACTATGTCAGTACCATAAATCATCACATCTCTAAGTCCCACGTACTTAGACTCAAAATACTTTGGTCCACGATAAATTTCCTATGAAAGAGGAGAATAAGAAAATTAAATTATACCTTATACATAGAACACGATATATACCTATAAGACAATTTAAATTTAACTAAGAGCAACACTTACATTTCCAACGATGTCAATATCTGGCTCAAATACATGCAACTGAGCCGCAACAGGTATCATTCTCAATGCGGACAAAGCAGCGCTCAGTCTTTTTGTTGGTCTCAAGTCTCCTACCATGCGGAAGAGTGAAACGCCCGTTGGTTTGCAAATATCCCTACATCCTGCATATTTCCAATCTTGTTCTCTGGGTAAGTTATTCTTCAATCCATACTTCAGCCCATCCAGTACGCTAAGAGGTTTGCAACAAGTACGCCGATGTTTTATCTGCGCCTCTCTCGGGCGAGGAGCGAAATCAAGCATATATTGGGCTGAGTAATCAGTTAAGATGCTCTCCGGTCTATGTTTTACAATACTCAACAACTTCGCTGCTATGACAGCCCAAACTATTTCTGCAGAGATATGCGAAAGAGTCAAAAAAGAAAAGATGCGTCTGCAAAGATATGCACGTATATGTATATGCATCCAATGTGTGACTGTGAAGAAAAAGTTTTTAAGAGACAATTTACCGTGTTCATCATCATATTGCAAAACAGCATACTGTTTGTCCAAAGTTATCTTTTCCCTTCGACTCTGCAATCGAAACTCACTATTAGTGTGCAAACACTGATTAGCCATCGAAAAAAAGTATATAAAAAGCACCTGTTTTTTAATCCAAATTGCATAATTTGTGAACTTGGTATTAACGAGTTGGATGCCGGAGTCTGGTATTGTGCGTAGAATAGGCAAAAGTTTAGACATGATTTCCGGGTCAGTTTTCTTTATCAACTTCATATAATTGTAGAAATCATCGGATATGGCTGGTACAGTGTGGCGGTGCTGCATAAAGAACATAAGAAGTTTAGACCTGATTTCAGGCTCAGTTTACTCTATCAATGATTCTCTCTTGGACGTACCCGTGTTAACTCTGGGACCAAATGAAAATCAGCCATGGTTATAGATTTCCTGCAGTGCATCGTATAAAGGTAAGAGATATATAAGAACAACAGAGAGAGAACTAATGACTCCCAGAAAATGCTTGCAGATACAATGACAAGCTACATGTAGCAATTCAAGACAATCTAAAAGCATTTCTTTACTGATGAGATTGAATCAGATGTAAAGTGAATAACTCAACGTTCAAATTCAAGCCAATATAAAAGTAACTTTATGTAGAGCAACATACTGAACTGAATGTTAAGCTCGTGAAGCTAACATAGTGATGATCACAGCTACAGAAGAGGCAGTCATGTAGCTCAACAAGCAAAATAAATGGTAATGCAAAAGAAACGATATCAATATAATCCTAGACAGCCATAGTTTAAATTTGACACTCCACTCACAGATGGCAGATGAAGTACCAATGAGCAACTCGTGAGGAAAATACAGATATCAAAGTTAGCATTCTGCCATAGGTCGGCTAAATACAATAATTCAAGCCTCACAAAACCCTAATTACCTAAGCTTGATGCATAGTTTAACAAATAGGAACAATCCACAGCCTTAGGCTACGCCGAAGAAAAAGAAGACAGTAAATACGCTCAAGCAAACGAGGGTCAAGATAATTTTTCTTTTTATTTTCCGACTAAATGCACACGAAAAGATCTAGGATTCTTATAATCCTTAGAGACACTAGAAGATCTAGAGAGAGAGTTTCTTACACGAAGACGATTCTCTGCTTCTGATTCTCCTTCTTACTCGAACTAGCCGGAGCGTAGACGCGCTAGAGGAAAAGAACATCCAACCGGGGATCTATCTCACTTTATTGACCGGGCTAAAACCCAACCCGTATCTTCAGAGCCCAATGATGATTAAAACTACACAACAGGCCCAACATTGTTGGCGAATCGGTTTAATAAACCAATTTTTTTTTTCTGGATAATTGTTTGTTCTTTATCGGCTAATTTATAGATTAAACATCCTAAAAAGAGCCGTTACAACATTTCAGTGGAATACACAGGAGACAACATATAAAGAACTGTTGATTTAAGCATGCTTAAGCTAATTAATATTGTCGAGAATATTCCGACAAGATAGTGAAATTTTGATCTCAGACTTTCGAACACGTAACCTCGAGGCGCATGTGCCCAGGTTTCCCATCCATCGTCTTCCGTACAACCGCCCTGTAACGACCTATTGTTGGATCCTCCACGCACTCAAAAGATATGTAGAAGATTGCATTGGCCGCATTGATCACTTTATCACTCGACTGCTCTTTCTCAGCTTCTTCATCAAGAGTTTCCACAACCACATGTTGAGTAATCAAAGGTCGGCAATCCTCAATCTCTCCCGGACTGAGAGGTCCATTCCATTTCGTGAAGAAGGCAAACTCAGTTAAGATAAGCAGCCACCCGTTTTTCTCGTCATGAAGCTCTGATTGTTTAACCTATATATATGGATCCACACACCCAATGAAAAAGAAACAATGGAAACATGAATGATTTTGTGCATTACTAGACAGAAGAGTGTTACCACATAGCATCGTTGCTGATCTTCATCAGACAGCCATTTGGGCATTTCACCTTTGTAACAATCATTTACGGCTCCATCGTCCCACTCATAATCAGCCTCTTCGCTACCTTTTAACCACACACACAGAAAAACTTTATGATAAATGGCAGAGGAACCCCATTCAATAACCTATATGGATAGCTATTAATTAGAAAGATTGTATACCTTCCACCCTGCAAATGTGAGTCTCCCACCACAAATTGGGGACGTGTGTAACTTGATCATCGTTATGCTTAACGCAAGTCTCAAAAGTGACTGGAGAAGTACGGTCGGCTGGATTCACCGCCTCAAATGTTATGAAAGACTTGGTGAAGGAACGGTGAGTCTGCTCATGTAGCTGACTGATAAACCAAAAATCGTAAACTGTGCCCTGAGAAAGAAACGGGAAAGCTTAACTTAGGTGAGAAGGCATGCATATTTAAAATAGGGAAACAAAAAAACCTTCTGAAGATTGTAACAGTAGAGTGCAAGTCTAGCGCAGAGGCCCCTGTCATAATAAAAGCGCCATGCTTTAGGTTTTATCCTCCTACCAGCAAAAAAAGCCTATACGCACAAACACAAAGTATATCAGCGAAAGAAAATAGATAGAGATTGCTACTAACGGATTATACAAGTTAAGTGTTGTGAGAAGAGATGAAGAAAGGAAGAGAAGTCAAGATGGTACGTACTTTGGCATCTGTAACGTATGTGGACCACCCACGATCAGCGGGATCATCATCATCGGAGAATGAATTTTGTTCATCTTCTCCGAGCTCCTTCAATTCCGCCCGCACCTACAAAAACCAAGGAATGTATTATAGAACCAAGCACTTGCGATGAAAGGAAGCTACGGCCTATAAAGAAGATAATTCGGAGAACCTCCGCTGCGATTCGGGCATACTCAGGATCATATTCTGGCGACGCGTCCCTCATTTTCACCCAAACGGAACCCTAATTTTTCAGATCGAACGAGACAACTACGGCAATATGATAAAGAACAACAAATGGGCCACCACTCTGTGGGACTTAGACCCCTAAATGGGCTTTTACAATCGACAGAGTTTTGTTTCGGTATTCTGTTTTCTGTCGACCTACAAAACGACGTCGAATAAAGTTAGTTCTCTCTCTTATGGTTGTGGATATATCCTGAAATTTTTGTGAGATCTGGGGAAGAGAAAAGAGAAGGCAGAAGGCTAAGCTAAAGTTCTTTGGTTTGGATGTTGTTCCAAACGATCCCGATTTCAACAAAGAAGGGTTGGCCGATGTAATCTCTCTTCTAATTCTTAATCATCATGTTGCTGATTGTATATGTATATCAGATTTTGATTACCACGTCGTTTTTTTTGGATTTTCCAGTGGATTATTTGATGCTCCTTGTCAGATACTTTTTTTCTTCGTGTTAATTTTGTAGGGTTTTGATGTGGATAACTGTAGCTATCCGTCTAGACTAATTAAACTGTGATCATTGCATCTTCTTTATGTTTTTTTTCTTCCCATTGCTATTGATGTGGAGAACTTGGATTTAGGATTTTAATATACATTATTATGCTGTGTAAAACATTGGAATAAAGATTTTAGTTTAAAAATCATAAGAAATTGAAGATATTAGCAATGGTTTTTCTTAAGACAGTTGTTATACCTATATGAGTTTTATCTTCTTTGTCAACTGATCTATTGAACATGTTGAGGTGAAATAAACTATAAACCGTGTGTGTTCTTTTGGTTATTTTGAAATGGTGGATTGCATGATTTTATGAGCTATTGTTTTTTTGCTTTGAGACAGGGAACAAACTTCAAGTTTGTCCGCTTGGAAAAGTATAATGTTATCTCTACTGCATACGACTACGTCTATGTAACTTTCAACGCCAAGGATCCTGTCTCCGGCTCGGTCTTCTCTTTTCAGACCTTGTTAAACGAAGATTCTTCCCCAGACTGTCCCGTTATGTGGACTACCTTAGCCTGCAGAATCAAATGTAAGATTATATCACCAACATTCGTGGTCTGTAATGGATATTGTCTAAGTGTTCATATATATCACTGGGAGTTCTGGTTTAGTTTAAGAGAACTAACTGTTTATAGAGAACTCTTTTAAAGGTGACGATGCTGTGGATGATCATTGGGACGATAAGGCAGTAGACGATTTCTACAAAGATGCAATACCCAAATGGTCGTCTCATGAAGAATTGGCTCGTGGCAATAAAAACTATTATGTGGTAAGATCATGTCCACTGTTTGAATCTGCAGCTTCTTCTTTTTTTGTTTGTTTGAGAAGGCAACTTGTCTGACATGTTAACTAGGCAGGTAACATACATTTTGTTCTGTGGATCTCATCACAGGTGCAAGAATCAGAGTTGCAGGAGAATGACTGGCTGTATCTATTCACCGAAATTGCGTTCTACTCCAAAACAAATAACGTAAGTCCTTGAGATTCTCTCTGCCTAAAAATGAAGAAAGAAACAGAAAAGAAATTGAACCTTTTTCTTTTGTAGGTGTTGACTGCTCCCCCACCCTTGGAGATTAAGAGGGTGGTTGTAGTAACTAAAGAAGACACAGAAGAAGGACATGAGAAGCTGAAAGCCCAAAATGCAATCTACTACGTAAGTTACAAGTATAATGGTGAA
Organism: Brassica napus; assembly: GCF_020379485.1. NCBI lineage: Eukaryota > Viridiplantae > Streptophyta > Magnoliopsida > Brassicales > Brassicaceae > Brassica > Brassica napus. The sequence goes on along the minus strand of NC_063434.1, from coordinate 3,853,646 downwards.
TCTTCAGAGTGGGCACGTGATCACAAAGCGGTAATAAGGAAAACCATGGATGGGAAGCCAGGACACTTGTATCTTGAAGTTGTATCAGCAGATTGAACTGAAGAAGAAGAAAAGATTGATAGGGATCTGCTCTTTTACAATACCTATCATTAACGCTATTTAGCTGAAGAATAAGAACAATAGACAGAACTGCGGATCTGCTCCTTTATAATTTCTAAGGCTATTTACTAATTCTGTCATGATATGTTAAATGTTTTATGTTGTGTTTGTCTAAACTATTTGGAGTAGAACGAGTTGGATCTATTATCATCGTTAAGGAGAGATTTCTGTTTGTAATGCAATAATTAGTATGAGAACGAATGGTTCATTGATCTGTTATGACTTATGTCTAATCATTGATGTTTGCTCCCTAAGGCTGCACACTTTTTTTAAAGCATCTGCAAGCAGAGTGAATGGTAACTTCTTTCAGTTTCGTATTCATTTCCTTATTTGTTACCCATTATGTGAATACTCAATAATGTACTATGTTCTCTTTTTGTTTTTGTTTGAACATTACGTAATATGTTCTCTTGCAGTGTCTTAGGGTATTAAATGATTGCCATTTCAATACCTTTCATTTTATATGCACTAGTGGTGTTTGACCGACCCTATGGTTCGTTGTGCAGCACAAGTTCTATCAAGGGAAAGTCTGATTGGTCTCTTGTTTTCCTTCAAAAGCCTATACAAAGGCCCAACCATAAATACGTTAAATAAACTGTAAACCAATATAAATCGAGGATTTTCCATTTACAGATATAGACTTTAATTTAACATACGTAAAGGAATTATTTTCATATCTCAATTAGGATTCCATGTCTTAATCGTAAAGCTTTTTTTTTGAAAAATCTCTATTATTAAAAGAAAAGTACCAATATAAATTGACCATTAGTTTTTAAAGTTATTTACATTTGAATGCCACTGAAGAAATAAATTTACCTACCTTTTAGTATTCTTGTCTTTTATAGTTTAATTAATACATTTTCCTAAAATAAAGTATAACAAATTATGTTTATTTATTTAAAAAATGTTTCATATAATCTTGGTAAACAATAAATTATACTTAATTAATGTCAAAAATGTAACAAAATTTTATTATTACGGGATGGTTATTTTTTTTATTTTGGTATATTAACTACGTCTAAAAAACATAAAAGTGTTATAAAATTATATAATATAAACCACAAAATTTTAAATAATATATTGAATTATTTAATCGTATAAATCAAATATAAAAATAGATAACCATTTTATTTTACATTAAAATTATGATACATAAAAAATATATTTGCACGAACACACGAGTTATATTTTAAAAATAGGGTTGTAACAGTTGACGGATCAAAAAATAAAATAAAATTATTCATTATAAATTCTAAAATGATTGTGTTTAGAAATATATTAAATAACAATTTAATATATATATAAATTGTAAAAACATATATTATCATTTATATAAGATACATATTTTTTTTTTTGCAACCCAAAAAAGATATATAGAAGACTGCATTGGCCGCATTGAGCTTATCACTCGACTCTTTCTCAGCATCTTCATCAAGGGTTTCCACAACCACATGTTGAGTAATCAAAGGTCGGCAATCCTCAATCTCTCCCGGACTGAGAGGTCCATTCCATTTCGTGAAGAAGGCAAACTCAGTTAAGAGATGCAGCCACCCGTTTTTCTTGTCATGAAGCTCTGATTGTTTAACCTATATATGGATCCACACACCCAATAGTCAACAATGGAACACATGAATGATTTTTGTGCATATACGAATTGACTACTAGACGCAACGCAGAAGAGTAATTACCACATAGCATCGTTGCTGATTTTCATCAGACAGCCATTTTGTAACGCCCTGACCCGCCCACGGCTAATGGGCCACCCACGCCCGCTTTCTCGGCCCGTGGGTCCCATCCCGTCTGACGGTCGGTCCGTTAATTTTCCAAAGGCTCGAAATCATTGTTTACTGACCCTGCAATCACCACTGACCTTTTCCCATGCTTTGGCCTCACTCGCACGCTATCGCGAATCACTTCCCGATAGGTCACCCATCCTTCCACTACTCCAGCTCAAGCACGCTTAACTCTGGAGTTCTTTCAGGATGTGTTCCGGAAAAGGTAAGTCCAACTTCGGTGACATAGGTAGCCAAATCAATTTTCTTAAGCCTTTCTATATATCACAACTCGGGATGTGACAATTCACCCTCTCTCAAAGAACGCAACGTCTTCGTTGCGCCCCACGACAGGTCTCAAGACGCCTCTCAGGTCAGAACTGAGATGACTAACCAGCTCTGATACCACTTGTAACGCCCTGACCCGCCCACGGCTATTGGGCCATCCACGCCTGCTCTCTCGGCCCGTGGGTCCCATCCCGTCTGACGGTCGGTCCGTTAATTTTCCAAAGGCTCGAAATCATTGTTTACTGACCCTGCAATCACCACCTGACCTTTTCCCATGCTTTGGCCTCACTCGCACGCTATCGCGAATCACTTCCCGATAGGTCACCCATCCTTCCACTACTCCAGCTCAAGCACGCTTAACTCTGGAGTTCTTTCAGGATGTGTTCCGGAAAAGGTAAGTCAACTTTGGTGACATAGATAGCCAAATCAATTTTCTTAAGCGTTTCTATATATCACAACTCGGGATGTGACACATTTAGGCATTTCACCTTTGTAATAATCATTTACTGCTCCATCGTTCCACTCATAATCAGCCTCATCACTACCTTCTTACCATAGTTAAATTTATTATTTTTTACACACAATCAAATTTACCTCTTTACCAAATTTTGTTTTCTCTTCTCTCTCTGGTCTCTTGCTTTTCATCAACCCTAATTGTAGCTGATTTTCCTTCCCCGCCACATCTCTACGTCGACGGTTTAATCCTAGCCGAAATCCTTTCAGATCTCCGATTACTCAACACAATCCTTTCAGACAATCTCAAATTACTATATCCTCTAAAAAGCCATAAATGTCGTTGATTAATCTCTCTTTGCCGCAGCTCTAGTTTCACCCCGTCTTGTTCGCCGATTCTCCGTCGATACGAAGTTAGAAGAAGTACATGTATAAAATGGTGATGTTATAACGGAAGGTGATGGCGTGACTAATTGGTGGTGGTGGCGTGACGAATCATTGATCTCCTCGTTGCCGGTGGCAGAAAAGCTTGATGGTGGAGGACGAGACAAGACATGGTCAAGCTGGACTGGTGGTGATGTTAGACAGAGAAATCGCCGGAGTGACCACACCAACTTTGACCATAACCAAAAAATGTGCAAAAACCTATACCTATGACCACACCAACTTTAACCATAATAAACCTACTTTACCGCTTAAAGCATCGTTGTACTGCTTTCAACGAGAACTGTCCGATTTTTTCCTAAAATATATTTATCTAATGGCTAGCAAATAATATGTCTGTTTCATGTACTACCAATTTTTGATCATTTAATTGGGACCAGCCCATGTAACGATAATCTCCAAGAAAGTTGCTTAACCCCTTTAGACTTAACTAATGTTAGAAAAGTTGTCCACCAGAAAAGTTTTTTGGAGAGGAAACGAGTTAAAATAAGAGAAAAAGTACACTTCATTCACAAAGTATATGAACATGTAAGAAACAATAGAAAAGTACCCCTTGACGTAAACGTCTCAATTGTATTTCACTTCAAGACACTAATTTTTCAGATCGCAGGAAAATAGACCGACAACTGCGACAAAATTATAAAGAATAACAAATGGGTCGAAAATGGGCCACTATTTCGTGGACATAGACCCAAATGTTTCGTGTTTATGGGCTTACAACTGACAGAATTTTGATTTAGTATTCTGTTTCTGTAGACCTAAAATGACGCCGTATTAACGCCTCGATTAAAGTTATCTTATGGTTGTGGATATATCCTGAAAAAAATTGTGAGATCTGGGGAAGAGTTGGAGGAGGTTATGGAGGATATTGAGTTATTGCGATTGGAAAAAAGAAGGCGGAAGGCTAAGCTAAAGTTCTTCGGTTTGGATGTTCCGAACCATCCCGATTTCAATAAAGAAGGGCTGGCCGATGTAATCTCTCTTCGAATTCTTCTTTATCATGATGTTCCTTGTATATGTATATCATATTTTGATTACCAGGTCGTTTTTTGGATTTGACATTTGGATGATTTGATGATCTTTTCGATTTTTTTTTTCTTGGTGTTTTTGTAGGGTTTTGATGTGAATAACTCTTGTTATCCGTCTATGCTAGTTAAGTCTACATGGGGCGATGATTATGATATCGCTCTTTATGGTAGGCTTGGACTTCACTGCCACAATTTTCAGAAGGTAAACTGTGATCATTGTATCTTCTTTATGTTTTTTTTCTTCCCATTGCTATTGATGTGGGGAACTTGGGTAATGCGGGAAAGCAGTCTTCAAGTTTTTCTTTATTTATTTAGGATTTTCATGTACATTATTATGCTGTGTAAAACATTGGAATTAAGATTTTAGTTTAAAATCATATATAAAAAATTGAAGATAATATATAGTATAACATGATTTTTCTTAAAACAGTTGTTATTGTTTTTTTGCTTTTGACAGGGAACAAACTTCAAGTTTGTGCGCTGGGAAAAGTATGAGGTTATCTCTACTGCATACGACTACGTCTATGTAACTTTGGACGCCAAGGATCCTGTCTCTGACTCGGTCTTCTCTTTTCAGACCTTGTTAAACGAAGATTCTTCTCCAGACCGTCCCGTTATGTGGACTACCTTAGCCTGCAGAATCAAATGTAAGATTATATCACCAACATTCGTGGTCTGTGATGGATAATGTCTAAGTCTTTATATATATCGCTGGGAGTTCTGGTTTAATTTAAGAGAACTAACTGTTTATAGAGAACTCTTTTATAGGTGAAAATGCTGCGGATGCACGTTGGGACGATAAAGCAGTAGATGATTTCTACAAAGAGGCAATACCCAAATGGTCGTCTCATGAAGAATTGGCTCGTGGCAAGAAAAACTATTATGTGGTAAGATCATGTCCACTGTTTGAATCTGCAACTTCTTCTTTTTTTTTAGCTTGAGAAGGCAACTTGTCTGACATGTTAACTAGGCAGGTAACATACATTTTGTTCTGTTGATCTCATCACAGGTGCAAGAATCAGAGTTGCAGGAGAATGATTGGCTGTATCTATTCACCGAAATTGCGTTCTACACAAAAACAAATAAGGTAAGTCCTTGAGAGAGATTCTCTGCCAAAAAAAAAAAGAAAGAAAATAACTTGAACCTTTTTCTTTTGTAGGTGTTAACTGCTCCCCCACCCTTGGAGATAGAGAAGGTGGTTGTAGTAACTAAAGAAAACACAGAAGAAGGCCATGAGAAGCTGAAAGCCCATAATGCAATCTTCTACGTAAGTTACAAGTATAATGGTGAATCTTCAGAATGGGCGGGTGATCACAACGCGGTAATAAGGAAAACCATGGATGGGAAGCCAGGACATATGTATATTGAAGTTGCAGCAACAGCAGATTAAGCTGAAGAATAAGAACAATAGACAACTGCGGATCTGCTCGTTTATAGTTTCTAAGGCTATTTACTAATTCTGTCATGATATGTTATATGTTTTATGTCGTGTTTGTCTAAAACTATTTAAACTAGAACGAGTTGGATCTATTATCATCGTTAAGGAGAGATTTCTGTTTGTAATGCCATAATTAGTATGAGAACGAATGGTTCGTCGATCTGCTATGACATGTCTAATCATTGATGTTTGCTTCCTAAGGCTGCACACTTTTTTAAAGCATCTGCAAGCAGAGTGAATGGTAACTTCTTTCAGTTTCGTATTCCTTCCCATAATTTGTTCAACCCATTATGTGAATACTCAATAATGTAATATGTTCTCTTTTTGTTTTTGTTTGAACATTACGTAATATGTTCTCTTGCAGTGTCTTAGGGTATTAAATGATTGCCATTTCAATACCTTTCATTTTATATGCACTAGTGGTGTTTGACCGACCCTATGGTTCGTTGTGCAGCACAAGTTCTATCAAGGGAAAGTCTGATTGGTCTCTTGTTTTCCTTCAAAAGCCTATACAAAGGCCCAACCATAAATACGTTAAATAAACTGTAAACCAATATAAAGGAGAGATTTCTGTTTGTAATGCCATAATTAGTATGAGAACGAATGGTTCGTCGATCTGCTATGGTTGGGCCTTTGTATAGGCTTTTGAAGGAAAACAAGAGATCAATCAGACTTTCCCTTGATAGAACTTCTGCTGCACAAGCACAACGAACCATAGCGTCGGTCACAGGGGCGGACCCACAGAGGGAGTAGGTGTGGCACGTGCCACATACTACGTTAGATATAAATTTTTGAAGAAACTACAAGAAAATTGTGTAGATAATTTGGTTGTAAAGGGTAGTCTGTGCCCACCCAACCCAAGTTCAAATCCCATGCGTTGGTTTTTTCTTCCTTAAATTTTTTCCACACATTTTCTTTTGATTTAGCTACCCAAAACTATTCTATTTATAACTGTTTTATTTTCTTTTTAATATGATAAATTTTACTTTTACCACAAACGTGATGTTACTTTTTAATTTTATCTTTAAAATATCACTATTTTCATAAATACTTTAAATTTGTGATGAAAAAAAGACTAAACTAAACTAAACTCAAATATATGTTTGATTGAAAGTATTTTTAATAAATGCTAGCCAATTTATTGTATTTAAATCACTTTTTAATATTATTTTTTTCAAAATAACTACTCATAATCTATTAAAATTTAAGTTTAACAATTATTCTGACTAAGTTTATTTTTAATACTTAAGACAAAAATAAAAACTTAAAGCAATAAATTTTTATAATGAAATTACTACGTTGGTATAGATATATAATTTTATGATTATATATACTAGTATGTTGTGATTAAGTTCCAAATAATTAGCTCTAAAGTTTCGCTCATTGTAAAAAAAAAAAAATTGAATAAATTTAATATTTAAAAAAAAATATTCAAAAATGATTTCTTTTATATTTTATTCATTTTGAGAAAAATTAATGACTAGTGTCTTGAATAACATAAATTTATATGTTGTGTCCCATATTAAATTATTTTCTAGGTCCGCCCTTGCTAGTAGTGCATATAAAATGAAAGGTATTGAAATGGCAATCATTTAATATCTTAAGACTGTAAACCAATAAACTGAATTATTTTAAACTGTAAACCAATATAAATCGAGGATTTTCCATTTACAGATATATACTTTAATTTCAACATACGTAAAGGAATTATTTTCATATCTAAATTAGGATTCCATTTGTTAACCGTAAAGCATTTTATTTTTTGAAACTCGTAAACTTGTAAAGGTTAAATTTATGGGCTGTTACTCCATAGGTCCGGTCATAATCCAAGTTTACAAGTTTATGGTTATAAATTTACAAGTTTAAGTGGCTACACAAGCTTTCGTTTTTCACATCTGGAAGCAAAGAAATAATCTGGATTATAAACTCCCCGACCGCCCACGGCTAACGGACCATCCACGGCCGCTCTCTCGGCCCGTAGACCCATTATGTTCCAGCGATCGGTCTGTTAATTTTTATAAAGGCTCGAAATCATCGTTTACTCACCATGCAATCACCACCCGACCTTTTTCCATGCTTTGGCCTCACTCGCATGCTATCGCGAATCACTTTCCGATAGGTCACTCATCCTTTCACTACTCCAGCTCAAACACGCTTAACTGTGGAATTCTTTAAGGATGTGCTCCGGAAAAGGTAAGTCAACTTTGGTGACATAAGTAGCCAAATCAATTCCCCTAAACCTTTTTTACATATCACAACTCGGGATGTTACAATTCACCCCCTCTCAAAGAACGCAATGTCCTCGTTGCGCCCCACGACAAGTCTCAAGACGCCTCTCAGGTCAGAACTGAGATGGCTAACCAGCTCTGTTACCATTTATAACGCTCCGACCGCCCACGGCTAATGGACCACCCACGTCCGCTCTCTCGGCCCGTGGGCCCATCCCGTTCCAGCGATCGGTCCGTTAATTTTTTTAAAGGCTCGAAATCATCGTTTACTGACCCTGCAATCACCACCCGACATAGGTAGCCAAATCAATTCTCTTAAGCCTTTTTCACATATCACAACTCGGGATGTTACACAGATATCTATTCCTTCTTCATCAATCTTCGCTGGACTTGATAGGGAAGTGTGAAACATTATTTCTGCCAAGAGGAAGCGTAAAACGTTTAGTAATCTCATGTCTCTTTGGTTGAGATACCTCTTTCATGTTAGTGTGTTTATTTGATCCATCTTGTTTTTTCTTTCTTTTTGTTAAGATGGTTCAGACATGAGATTTTTTTGTAGAATCTTTCTTTCGTTTAGAAAATTTCTAGTTTAGCAAAAAAAAAAAAAGTTTACAAGTTTACCTGATTATGGGCTGATTACGATTATGACCTGACTTGTAAACTTGTAAACTTGTAAAACTTAACCTGATTACGATTATGATCTGATTGGTAAACTTGTAAATTTATGATCAGCCCATAAACTTGTAAACTTGTAACAACCCATAAATTTTTACAAGTTTACCTGATTATGGTCATAAATTTGTAAACTTGTGGAGGTTAAATTTATGGGCTGTTACGTTTATTTACAATTTAACATACGTAAACGAATAAACTTATAAATGGAGTAACTCCATTTTAACAGCCCATTATGACCGGACCGATGGAGTTGTTTTTTTGCTAAACTGTAAATATCATTAAGATGAGTAGAGAGCTTACAAAAAGATCTATGTTCTGAGCCATCTTGGCAAAAAAAAAGAAAAACAAGATGGATCAAAATAAACTTTGAGAAGAGACTATCTTATCCACAAAGGCATTAGATAGTTGAATAGCTTCCTAAGTCTCCTAGCTGAGATGATGTTCTTCATCTCCTTATTAATGCCGTTAAAGACCGTTGCAGCTGGGATCGAAGTCTGGTTGTGGATGAGATTGTTTCTCTGCTTCCAAAGGTGGAATATAACGGTTTGCGCTGCAAGTTTCCTAAGAAGCGTGAGCTTCCGTGAGGGTGAGGATCGGATCCAAGAGAGTAGTTCCGACCATGATGTGAACATTGTTGGTGGAGGCAGACATCTCGATAGTACTTCTCTCCATATATCAATGCTGTACTCGCATGTCAACAGCAAGTGGTCTCTAGTTTCATCATGCGTGGAGCAGAAAGGGCAAACAGGGGAAACGGGCATGCCCCAAGCTGCAAGTCTTGACCTTGTGGGTAGCCTATCATAGTTAGCTATCCACATGTTGAACGCGTGCTTCGGGATGGCTCCTTTGAACCAAACAATGTCTACCCAGTCCTTTGTCTCCTCACGCGGTCTCAGGAATTCCCAAGTGGTTGCAGACCTGAAAACAGAAGAGGATGAGTCTCCAATAATCCACTCATATTTATCAGGTACATCATCTATTAAAGGCAGAGAGATAGTTGTAAGATAACAGTGAAGGTTCACTTCCTTTTGGGAGCGAGGATGGGGAAGAGACCAGTGAGAATTACTGATTGCCTCAGCGACAACCGCATTTCTGTTAATCCTCAAGGTTCTAGGACCAGAATCTCCAAGGTAAGTTATCAATTGCCCAAGAGGGGTCCAGACATCAAACCAAAAGCTTGCCTCTAAACCATTACCAATGTGCATTTTACAAAACAGGAGAGCGAGAGGTCTTAGGTCCAAAATCTTTTTCCACGCCCAGGAGTCAGCCGCTGCCCGTTCTAGAGCCCAAAAGGATTTATCGTGGAGATGCGTTGCTCTGTGCCAGTCCGACCAAAGGGAAGGGTCCTTAGAAAGCAGTCTCCATATGAACTTTAGGCAAAGCACTTTGTTCCATACAAACAGATTCCGAAGACCAAGACCTCCCTCATTCTTGGGGAGACAAACTGTACTCCAAGCAACTTTAGCAAGCCCTGTCTTGTCCACGGTACCTGACCATAAGAACCGCAAGCAGAGGGATTCAATGGCCCTGATACAACCTTTAGGCAGTATGAATGCCGACATCCAAAAAGAGACAATGCCAAAGATTACAGTCTTAAGCAGCTGAAGCCTCCCTGCAAAAGAGAGAATCTTTACTGCCCACGATTGGAAGGATGAAGTGAGCTTAGCCATCAGCGGCGCATACTCAGAAATCTTGAGTTTCCTGCTCATTAGGGGAAGTCCAAGGTATCTTATAGGAAGTTTACCAGTTGGGAAACCATAGCGAGCAAGCGCTTCGGTTTCACAATGGTCGACTCCTGCTGTGAAGAGCTCAGTTTTATTGCTATTCATGTGTAGACCTGACCAGGAAGCAAAATCATCTAGGCATTCGGAGATTCCATGGAGACTGTTACTAGAGCCATCGAAGAAAATCATAACGTCGTCAGCAAACATTAGGTGAGAGATCCTAAGCTCTTCAGTTTTCGGGTGGTAGCCTATGGATTCAGCTTCGTAGCGAGACATGAGTAATCTTGACAGACATTCCATGGCAAGGACAAACAAATATGGTGACAGCGGGTCGCCTTGCCTGATACCTTTAGAACTTTTGAAGAACCCTCCCATTACTCCATTGATGCTCACCGAGAAAGAGGCAGTGGATAAGCATTCTGAGACCAAACTGATGAAGCTCTCAGGAATGGCCAGAGCCCGCAGTGCCGCTAGAATAAAGTCCCAACGCACGGTATCGAATGCTTTCCTAAGGTCTACTTTGAGCATACCTCGCGGTGTGACAGATTGGGAGTTGTAACCGTTTACAAGGTCCGTAGCCAGGAGAACATTCTCTGCTAATAGGCGCCCAGGGAGGAAGGCCGATTGAGAGTTGGAAACCATAATAGGGAGGATCTCCTTTAGCCTAGAAGCAAGGAGCTTGGATATGACCTTGTAGACTGTGTTGAGGCAGGAGATAGGACGGAAGTCTGAGGGGAGGGACGCATTTAACTTCTTAGGAATCAGGACAAGGTTTGCTGCATTCCATTGTTTCAAAAGACAGCCAGAGCGGAAGAACTCCAGGATGGCTTCAGTGACCTCCGGACCAATTACAGGCCAAGAAGCAATAAAGAACTCAGTCGAGTATCCATCCGGTCCCCCTGATTTGTTCTTGGGTAATGAGAAGAAAGCATTCCGGACATCCTCTGCTGTGAATGCTTTATCAAAACTAGCGATCTGGTCCGCAGAGCATTTGAAGTTGAAGAGCAGGTTTAAGTCGCCTTGAATGAACATTGGTGGAGAAACAGGGCTTCCAAGGAGGTCAGTAAAATAATTAATGCACAGGTTCTGGATACCTTCTTGAGATTCTATTCTCTCCCCTGTTTCGGACAATAGGAAGTGGATATGATTCTTTGCTTGGCGAGTAGCAGCATATCTGTGGAAAAGCGTCGAGTTTCCATCTCCACACGAGAGCCAGCTAATATGTGATCGTTGAAAGAAAAAGGCCGTCTCTGCTGTTGATAGAACCTCCCATTCTTGCAGTGCTTGAACCTCGGTGGAAGCGTTTGCTGTATTGGGAAGGTAGAGCATAGCTTCCTGCGCTTGAAGAAGCTTTTCATGAGCTTGCGCTGTTTTCTTCTCAATGCCAGAATAGTTCTCTTTGCTGAAGTCTCTGATAGCCTTTTTCAGGAGTTTCAGCTTACTCGACAGACGGAACATTGCTGAGCCAGTGACGTTGAACGAGAACCAACTAGTGCATATCATGGCTAGAAACTCAGGGCTCTTGATGATGAAGTTGTAGAATTTGAACGATTTCTTCGTTCTCAATCTGTGAGGCTCCAAAATGATGGTTATAACCGCATGATCAGAGAAGTCAGGCTTGCCCACAAAAGCAACAGAAGAAGAGAAGACAGTGCTCCATTCGTCGTTCACCATGCTTCTATCTAGCTTCTTTGCCACAGGGGAGAGTTTACGCTTGTTCCACCAAGTGAAAGTGGTCCCCCTGAAATTAAGATCATCCAAGTTAGCATCCAAAAGACATTGATTAAAATCCCTTATCCTTTTATCACTATTCAGGGAGGGGGGTAACGAGTGCTCCGAAGGATCTCTTATTTGATTGAAGTCGCCTAGAATCAGCCACGGTTTGGAGTCGAGGCCCTGAGAAGACGCCAACGACGTGATCTCAGACCAGAGAAGCGCCCTCTCCTCAGGGTCGTTTGAAGCATAGACCGTGGAGATGATGATCCTGGTTTGAGGGTTAGTAGGCCAAATCACCTCAGCCGTTATCATTTGTAATGACTTAGATATTATTGTGACCAAAAGAGAGGGGTGCCAAACAACCCAGATTTTTCCTAACGGAGAGAAGCTGTAGTTTCCTTCAGCCGACCAACCCGGAAAGATCTGAGTCACAAACTTATTCATCTTGAGCTGTTGCACATGAGTCTCAAGGATTCCGCCAAAAAAAGGTGAGTTTTTCTTATACCATTTCCGTAAGCCGCTGCGGTGGTTATACTTATTTAGCCCGCGCACATTCCAACAAAAAATATCCGTCGACATATACTAATAGAGTTTGAGGCTCCTGCCCCGGTTTCCTTTCTGGCCCGACTGCTTCAAGCCTGAGAACTTCTTCTTGTTACGAACCACCTGAAAATCACGGTCTCGGTCATTGAATTCACCTTCTTCAAGCTCTGAATCTGAAGTTTCAACGTCGGATGAATCAGATGGCAGGTCAGATTTAGAGGATCTTGAGATACCAGAACCGCTACCGGGTCTAGAGACCTTAAGATATGAAGGTGTTTCACTTGTTTCGCCTATTTCTCTGTCGCAGCCAGTGCCAAGCTTGGAATGCTTGACAATCTCTGTACGTTGATAGTCAGTGGAGGCGATAGGCGGAGGAGCTTCTGTTCGGGGAGCTTCAGTCTGAGGAAGGTTAACTTGATCAACACGCTTCCAAATCTGCTTACCTCTTGATTTGCTTCTTCTGGTCTTTCTTTTGGTTGGTTCAGGGTTGTTTATCTGAGGATCCTGAGATTGCTTCTGAGGACAATTGTATATCATAACAAAATAGGTCCACATAAATTTTAAAAACTTTATTTTCTAATCAAAATTAGTTAACAAAATTTAAGTTAGTCTACCAATATCAACTGTGGTTGGATATTTTAGTTACTAAAATATTCGTATACTCTATTAGTCAGTTGTGGATATGATTTATTATAACTATTTGACAATATTTAAACATAACTAATAAACATAACAAGTTTCCGAAACTTTTGTTGAAAAATTCAAATGTTCACTTTTTAAAACCTTAACAAGATAATGATCCGCGAGGGCAGCAACAGCGCGGATTTTAGTGTCAGAGGACTGTGATTACATTTCTCTAGTTGTCGATACGTAGAATGTTATGAAAGAAATTTCCAAACAAGATAGAATGAACAATTCGTTTAGTTTGCAGTCGTTTTAGTGTCCAACGAGTTTCAGTTGGCTGTGGTTGTAGGTTGTGGTCCCCTTTCTTCGGCTCTCTCGCTCATGCACCAACACATAACCTCGAGGCGCATGTGCCCCGGTTTTCCATCCATCGTCTTCCGTATAACCGCCCTGTAACGACCTTTCGTTGGATCCTCCACGCACTCAAAAGATATGTAGAAGATTGCATTGGCCGCATTGAGCTTATCACTCGACTGCTCTTTCTCAGTTTCTCCAAGAGTTTCCACAACCACTTCTTGAGTAATCAAAGATCTGCATTCCGCAATATCTCTCGCCCTGAGCGTTCCATTCCATTTCGTGTAGAAGGCAAATTCAGTCAAGAGAGGCAGCCACCAATTTTTCTTGTCCTGAAGCTCTGATTGTTCAACCTATGGATCCACACACCCAATGAAAAACAAACAATGGAAACATGAATGATTTTGTGCATCTATGAATTGACTACTAGATGAAACGCAGAAGAGTTACCACGTAGCCTCGTTGCTGATGGTCATCAGACAGCCAGTCGGGCATTTCACCTTTGTAATAATCATTTACGGCTCCATCGTCCCACTCGTAATCAGCCTCTTCGCTACCTTTTAACCACACACAGAAAAAAATATGACAATAGCAGAGGAACCAGTCATAACGTATACGGATAGCTGTTAGACATCTCTTTTACCTTCCACCCTGCAAATGTGCGTCTCCCACCACAAACCCAGTCCGCTTGTAACTTGTTCATAGTTATGCTTAACGCACGTCTCCAAAGTGAATCGAGAACGGTCAGCTGGATTCATTGCCTCCAGTGTTATGAAAGACTTGCTGAACGAATCATACCCAGTGTATAACGTTCTCACAAACCCAAAATCGTAAACTGTGCCCTATAGAGATGAGAAAGTAGGACAGGAAGCTTAACTTAGGTGATAAGTGGTGAATGTGTGCGTAATAAAATAGTGTTAGAACAAGATTAGAGAAGAAAACCTTCTGAAGATTGTAACAGTACAGTCCAAGTCTAGCGCAGAGATCGGTGTCGTAATAATAGCTCCACTGTTCAGGTTTTATCTTCTCACCAGCAAGAAAAGCCTACGCACATTCACAACTAAATCAATATCCACAAGAGAGAGAGAGAGCATTATAAATACACAAGCCACGTGAGAGAAGAGTGATCACATGAACAAAAACAAAGCAATTTAGGATAGTTAACAAAGGGAGACAAAGATCTTACGCTGGAATCTGTAACATATGAGGAGCACTCTTGATTATCATCTGGGACGTTGTCGTCAGGTATCTCCTTGGTCTCCTCTTCCGTCTACATCAAAAATCAACTCCATTTTTTTTTTTCAAAAGTAAAAGCACAACTCCTACTTTAACATTCATGCTGATATACTGAAAATATGTTAGGACTGAGTAATAAGGAAACGCTAATCAATTAACGAACTATCCTTACTCCTCTGGCCTCTATCTTGTTCTCTTCCGCGAAAGTTGCTAAAGCCTATCATCACAACAAGAGAAATTAGACAATTAACAAAATATGAATAATAATTACATCTACGCACCTGCATCTCATCATCCTCAACTGGGCGACATGGATTCTATAAGAAAATTTGTTTTGCGATGTTAGTACAAGAGAATTTAAAGGTACCGTGGCCAAACATAAACTATTACCTTAATACCAAAGATACCAAGCAGAACAAGTCCTCCTTTTGGTAATATCCAATTTTTTATTTCCTTTTGAGATGGAACATCTTCGTTTGCAATGGTTGTGAATGCAAGAGCAACGCATCTTAGTTCTTGTGCAACCATATTGTCGATAACAGCTTTGAATGCTTCCCTCTGAAATAACATAACTAGATTCAGAAATATGTTTTGCCAACCTGGTTTTCATTCATAAGTTAAAAGAATAATGATTGCTAACCTCGGTTTCACTCATCGGTAAGGAACTTTTGTTATAAACTTGTGTACACTGTTCTAGGATTTTGTTAGCGTCGCCTTTCCAGTGAATCCGAACACCAGGCCTACTAGTATTTTTCTGAGGATAAAATAAAAGTTAAGACTTAGGTAAAACAAGTATACCAAAATTGATCAACTAGAAAAGCAGAAAGTAGCAAGGAATAATGAGACATCACTTACACATTCAACTGCTGTGCCTAGGCATTCCATAGACGAATCCATTCCAGAACGTTTAATAAACATGGACTCGGACTTGATAGAAGTGAAGCTCATGTCTCTCTGCAAAAGATACAACAAGTATGAGAATTAGTAATCAATACAAAAAAAATTGGAACAATTAGTTGAATCAATGAGACTGGAAAGAAAACCTTTAAGGCCCATTTAAGTAAAGCTCGGTTTGTTGGACTTCCAATGATTACATTCTCACCATCCTGTAACCAGAAAACATATATATACATTATAATGTTCATTAAGCTTAATTAGAGTGACAATCAAGTAATATTTATATAGTATTTAAATCATACCTCAAGCTGAATCACACTGCCAGACGTATTGTGACAAATCCCTTCAAAAATCAAAAATGAGATATAATCTGAGATACCGACTTGATGACCACCCTCAATATAATGTTCTTCAACTTTCCTCTGCAAAAAAAAAAAAAAATAGACAGCAGTTTTAAGAAACTGAAAACTAACATGGATAAGTAACTAACTACTTTGATTAAGAAAATATTATCACTAAACTAAACAATAAAGAAAACACATCACCTCGTATTCGCTCCGGACTTCTCCACAGAAAAACATTTTGAAGAGTCTACTTGGAACAGTATATGATGCCACTCCAGATGTATATAGCTCAAGTAGCATGATATCTAAAGATGCCTTGAAATATCCCAGTAATCCCCTTTCTTCACCATGGCTATTCCTGCAGTGTGCAATCAACTCTCCATTCTCCACGGTTATAAACCGTATTGAAACTTGATGCCATGCAGAGAAAACAGAATGAACAGAGGTAGGTCCGCGGTAAACTCCCTGCAACATAGGAAAATGCATAGTTGTTATTTCCAAATGATGTAGCGTACATCCAAGACCTCTTGCGCTTTTGGTTTTCTTTTAAGCTTTCCTTTCTCTATTTAAGTTAGTACTTTGATTTCCTTAGAGATAATGATCGATTGATCTCATCCCTATTAAGTTTAGGTCTTTTATATGCTTATATATAGTATCTTCTCGGCTTTGTGAGAGATACAACTTTTGAATTATTGATTAATATACTTGGAGCTTTGGTGTTAACAAACTCTTAATTCTTACTTCCGGGCATTCTAAGAATTCAACGGCTTTAAGACGGCTTAGATAACGAGTATTCTCATAACTCAACGTTACCTTCGCATTATCAAAGACCTTTAATTACAATTTCCGTTGTGATTATCGATCTTAGGTTTTAATGGCTCCTCGTCCAAACGAATGGACACAGATGCAACAGTTCCTCGAAGATTTCCAAGAAAATTTTCAAGACAATATGAGAAGAACTATGGCTGAAGCAATTCAGACAGGAGTTTAGGCCGGTGTACAGGCAGCTCTTGCCGCCAACGCAGCGGACATCGCACCTCCACGCCAACACCAAAATCAACGACGCAATCCTGTATTTGAAGAAGATGATGATGGGTCCGATGAGGATAACTCGTTCGGTGACAATCCCAACCATCAACGCCAACAACATGATCGTGGTCAGCAACACAGAAACAGCGAAAACAATCGTTGGACGTCGGGTATAAAACTCGAGATTCCAGAGTTTCATGGTAGTTCTCGGCCAGAAGAACTTCTTGACTGGTTCGTCACAGTAGATGAATTTTTGGAGTTCAAAGACGTCCCAACTAATAAACAAGCTCCTCTTGTAACTACTCGGTTCCGCGGTCACGCTGCATCATTGTGGAACCAACTCAAGCTCTCTCGTTCGCGACGAGGAAAAGAAAAATAATTGTATGGGACAAGCTAAAGAAACAGATGCGTAAAACATTTATCCCGTACAATTTTGAATGTCTTTTGTTTCAGAAATTTCATAACATAAGACAAGGATCACGCTCAGTCGAGGACTACTCCAATGAGTTCTATCAGATGCTTACACGTGTAGATATTCTCGATTCAGAGGATCAACTAGTAGCCCGCTTCATTGCAGGACTACGACCTCAACTTCAGAATATGTTTCACCAATTTGACCCGGGCTCGGTCGTTGAAGCACGTCAAAGAGCCGTCTTAGTAGAACAACAAAACCGTCTCGGCGCTAATCAATGGACCAGTAATACACGAGCGCGCAACACAACATCCTCGACAGACGAATCGAAAGCTTCTGCGAGTAACGATACAACAACGATACCTCGGTCACATCCCCGTGCTCTGAAACCCGCTACTGATGCCGTCGAACAACGCCCATCTCGTCCCAACGCTCTCAGGTGTTTCACTTGCGGTGAACGAGAACATATCCAAACGGCGTGCCCTAACAAAGGTCGTCGGGGATTACTTGCCAATGACAGAGGGGATCCGATTTATGATACAGAAGACGACGGACAATTTGAAGATATAGAAGAAGAGCACGTCAATGGAGACACATGAACATTATTAATGTTATGAAGGAATTGCTTGGCTCCTAAGACTACCGAAGCTTGGCAACGGACTTCTTTATTTAGCTCGACGTGCACGGTGAAAGGCAAAATATGTCGCTTTGTGATCGACTCAGGCTGTTCCGCCAATGTAGTATTGGAGGAACCTGTGAGGAAACTTGCTCTCACAACCGAAACACATCCTCATCCTTATCGCCTATTGTGGATGCAAACCGGCGCCGAGGTACAAGTTTCTAAACGAACGCTTCTATCACTGTCAATTGGTTCCTTCTACAAAGACACATTGTACTGCGATATTGCACTTATGGACGTGTCCCATATCATCTTGAGCCGACCTTGGCAATATGATCGTGAGGTGTTGCACAACGGGAAACAGAACACACATTCATTCATGTTCGAAGGCCGCAAGATCACTTTACTACCATCTCTTGAACCGGACCTTGCTATCCTAAAGGTGCACATAAAAATTCATCATAACAAGGCCTCCTTATCATTTCCAAATCGCAGTTCGAAGAAGAAATTCGGGAACACTGCCCAATTTTTGCCTTGATAGCAGCAGACACTACTCTGAACCAGGCCAACGAGGTTCCTCCAGAATTCTCAACACTCATCACCGAGATTCAGGATCTATTTCCTGACAAGTTACCGGAGGGATTACCACCACTCCGGGACATACAACATCACATCGATCTCGTTCCTAATGCTTCCTTCCCTAACCGAGCTCATTATCGAATGAGTCATGAAGAGCATGAAGAATTGAGGCGACAAGTAGAGGGTCTCTTACTCAAGGGTTATATACGGGAGAGTCTCAGCCCCTGCGCTGTACCGGCACTCCTTATCCCAAAGAAAGATAAAGCTTGGCGTATGTGTGTGGATAGTTGTGCAATAAACAAGATCACAACGCGATACCGATTTCCGGTTCCATGACTCGATGACCTCCTGGATCAAATCGGAAAAGCATCTATATTTACGAAGTTAGACCTTAAAAGTGGCTATCATCAAATTCGTATACGACCGGGTGATGAGTGGAAAACAGCTTTCAAGACGCGCGAAGGTTTGTTTGAGTGGTTAGTGATGCCTTTTGGATTATCTAATTCTCCTAGCACGTTTATGCGCGTCATAAATCAAGCTCTTCGTCCGTTTATTGGACGGTTTGTAGTTGTCTATTTTGATGACATCCTAATCTTCAGTACATCGCTACACGGCCATCTGGAGCACATTCGAGACGTGTTACACGCTCTGCGACTTGAGAAACTTTATGTTGCAAAACATAAATGCGACTTTGGTGCATCGCAGGTCTTGTTTCTCGGATATGTCGTCTCAGCCGCAGGCCTACGTGTAGACCCACATAAAGTAGCCGCAGTCGCATCTTGGCCGACTCCAACAATAATCACAGAGGTGCGAAGCTTTCATGGCTTGGCGTCTTTTTATCGTCGGTTCGTGCATAATTTCAGCGCCATAATGGCTCCGATCATGAACTGCATGAAGGGCACGCCGTTTGCATGACCACTGGAAGCAGCACAAGCCTTTGAGCTCATTAAAAACAAGCTCACAACGGCTCATATCTTAGTACTTCCTGATTTTGTTCTCCCTTTTGAGTTACACTACGACGCAAGTAAGTTAGGCGTGGGAGCTGTCTTAAGCCAACAAGGGCGTCCAATTGCCTACTACAACGAGAAGATGGCTGGTGCACGAGCTCGGTACAACACTTATGACGTAGAGTTTTACGCTATTGTTCAGGCTATCAAAAATTGGCGTCATTACTTGGCCCATAAAGAGTTCGTTTTGTTCACAGATCATGTGGCGCTTTAGTACTTGGGTACGCAGGATAAGATTTCTTCTCGTCATGCGTCTTGGACAGCTTACTTACAGCAGTTCACATTCATAATCAAACATCAGACATGCAAGCTCAACAAGGTTGCCGACGCATTAAGCCGTCGCCATGCGCTTGTCTCCACGTTACGGGTTAGCGTCACCGGGTTCGAGATCTTCACGGAGATGTACCCCACGGATGTCTTTTTCTCCTCTGTTTGGGTGGATCTCACTCATGGGATACGGTCTGAGTATTCGTTAGTGGATGGTTTCATCTTTCGCGATAACCGCTTGTGTGTGCCAGACTGCAGCCTACGTTTGTACATCATCAATGAGTTACATAAGGAGGGACTCATTGGCCATGACAGGACGCTAAAACTCGTCTCGGACTCCTATTTCTGGCCATCCTTGCGTCGGGATGTGGAGAGTTTCGTTGCTCGTTCTACGACTTGTCAACGGGGCAAGGGACATGCGTCGAATGCAGGTCTTTACCTACCTTTGCCTATTCCAACGCAGCCGTGTAGTGACATCAGTATGGATTTCGTCCTTGGTCTTCCACGAACACAACGTGGCAATGATTCAATCTTTGTCGTGGTGGATCGTTTCTCCAAGATGGTGCATTTTATTCCTTGTAAAAAGACTACGGACGCAGTGCAGGTTGCTACACTTTTCTTTCGGGAAATTTACCGATTACACGGGTTGCCGGTTTCCATTGTGTTCGACCGTGACTCACGCTTCATTAGCCATTTTTGGCGTTCTCTTTGGAAGCTTTTTAAAACAAGCCTGAATATGAGTTATGCCTATCATCCTCAAACAGATGGCCAAACCGAGGTTGTTAATCGAAGTTTGGGCAATATGTTACGATGGTTGGTTGGTAATAACTTTTGGTTGTGGGATTTTCTTTTATGCCAAGCCGAGTTTGCTCATAACCATGCCCATAACCGAAGTCTTGGGTACAGTCCCTTCAAGGTTGTGTATGGAGTGGTCCCTAGCGGTCCTTTGGCGTTGTCTATCACTCCGCAGCCGGGAGAGTTTCATGAACGAGCTTTGGAGCTTGTCGAGGAGTTAACGGATATTCACGCTCGCGCGCAGGATAACTTGGCAGGGACGGCACTCAAATACAAACGGGCTGCTGATAAACGGCGTCGAGAAGTTCACTTCCAGGTCGGTGATTACGTCTGGGCCGTCTTGATCAAGGAACGTTTTCCAAATGGACAATACAATAAGCTTCAGCCGCGTAAAATTGGACCCGTTGAAGTTATTGAAAAGATGAACGCCAATGCATATCGACTTCGTCTCCCTCTCATGTTCACACTGCAGATGTGTTCAATGTCAAGCATCTTTTCAAGTTTGAGCCCGATGACAATGTCCTTTCCGGATTCGTGGACGACTCCTTCGTAGGGAGGGAGACCTGATGTAGCGTACATCCTAGACCTCTTGCGCTTTGGTTTTCTTTTAAGCTTTCCTTTTTCTATTTAAGTTAGCACTTTGATTTCTTTAGAGATAATGATCGATTGATCTAATCCCTATTAAGTTTAGGTCTTTTATATGCTTATATATAGTATCTTCTCGGCTTTGTGAGAGATACAATTTTTGAATTATTCATTAATATACTTAGAGCTTTGGTGTTAACAAACTCTTAACCTTACTTCCGGGCATTCTAAGAATTCAACGGCTTTAAGAAGGCTTAGATAACGAGTATTCTCAGAACTCAATGTTACCTTCGCATTATTGGTTACTAACGGATACTTCCGCTCCGTCACCAAATTATTCAGATCTTTAACCTCAAAAAAAAAATTCTTTGAATAAATCACTTACATTTCCAATCATTCGAAACTCGGGGTTAAAGACACCAATTTGAGCAAGTATTGGTTGGGTCTGAAGGTAGTGAATTGCTTTACGGACATCTGAGAATGCTCTAGCGTCGTTTAAGACGTGATGCAGTTTAACATGACTCTTGGAGGGAAGCACCTGAGTATGGCATCCAGTATGACCCCAGTCATCAGTTTTTGGCATACCATAAGCCATGGCATATTCCATAGCGTAGATGCATGGATACGGATAGCAATAGTGCTTTTGTTCGGTCTCCAAGAACCTTTCCTTTGCCCGAGCAGGATCAGCAAAATCAACCAAGAACTGGCCAGAGTATGATGTGAGCTTCTCGTCAATATGGTGAATCTCACGGGCCTCACTTATATGCTCACCTCCCCCAATCGACCAACAATTCTCTGCAATTTCGATTTATTATTCTTCACAAAGTGCAAACAAAATTCATTTAAAAGAAAAGAATGAGACAAGTTATTTACGATGGTCTCGTTGGTTTTGTACTGGAAACTTTGAATTTCCCCAATTTTTGCAGTCCTCTTTCTTTGGCCTCTGAAATCAACATAAAATCTAATGAGAAAGAAAAATTGGAAATGAAAGTCAAACATAACTAGTGACACCGACTTACTACGAAGTTAGCCCAAACTGTAAAAGTTCCTTTTTTAGCCTCGAAAGAAAAGATTTCACCATTTTCGGGCCTATGTAAAATGATATCTAGCAGATGTGGATGTAGCATTTGTGGTATTTCTTCGAATGGCTTCTGAAGAACTTTAGGCATCTTCTCCAAAGGGATGTACGACTGCATAAAAAGTCAATAGTTATGATCACATACTTTTTAACAGAGATAAAACAATATGAATGTATCCATACCCGCAATTTGGCCAGGCCATCTGTTGATCCCTATTAACAGAGATTTCCGAACAAGATATAGATCAATTCAAATATATAATGAGAATATCTCCTAAAAGGCTTAGAGATACTTTGAAAAGAAATTTGATAAATGAAAGAATATTACTTGGCTGGACGAGCATTCTCCGCGAGTTACAGTCTGCAAATATGTAGTCATGTTACAGAAAATGTCAAAAAATATCAAACAAAAGGAAACATCTATTTCATGAACATACATGACGCAAAACTGGGCTAGATATGTGATCCATGTTCTTGGAATCCCTCTTCTTCTGTGGAGAAGAAAAAAAAACCAAACTTTGTTCAACTGAAGGAAACAAATCAGAAAAGCACACGACTGCAGATGGCAAATCATCAAGAGGAACCAAGTCTAGATTGAAAACAAATTACTATAAACTTGTGTTAGTTTGGCTACTCAAGTTGCAGAATATTTGGATGAAAAACTAGTTGTTTTTGATACTAATGAAGTCGCTACTGTTCTCTGGTAATTCACCTGCTACATCTAGTGTAACTCACTAACTCATACAATATGTTAGGAGCTCTTAACAGGAGAATGGAAGCAGGATCGATGAGACGTTAAAGAAGTTTCAGTGACAGTGGAAAACAAACTAAGGCAACAAAAACAATTTTGGAGACTGGTGCTACTCTCGAACAAGAATCACTTGGACTTACAGATGCAGTGGTGACTGGTGAAGAGCGACTGTATTCAACCTCAGGAATTGATGTCACAAACCTGAGAGAATCCAACAGAGTAATAAATCAGTAACAAGCAGCTCACCGGCGAAATCAGAAGGAGGTGAGAGTCGCAATCGATTTCCAACTCGTAACAAGCGGTTCACCGGCGAGAGACCAAACCGGCGAATATCAGAGGCAGGTGAGGGTCGCAATCGATTCCAGCTCGTAACAAGCCGTTCACCTGCGATAGATCCAAACCGGCGAGTCAGAATCAGGTGAGAGTCGCGAGAATGTTGGATTCCAAAACTCTCTATTTTTCCAAGCCAAACCCTAAAAACCTCAGATTCGTCTCAAATCGAGTTAGGGGTTTCTCTTGCCCCCATAACTAACCCAAAGAAACGTAAAAGAAGCGACCTGAAAGAAAATATCAGAAAATCACGGCGTCTACCTGAGATTGCGAGAAACGAACCCGCGGAAACAAAATCGGTGTCAATCGCACGAATGAAGAGGTCTCTAACTCTTCAACAGCAGAGATTTTAAAGAAACTGAAAGCTGAATCAAAATCGGCGACCAGTATTTTCGTTGTGAGCTACAGGACGGCAAACAAAGAGTAGCCGTTGGCGGCAAGTTTAGAACTCAGAGCAACGACGACGAAAGTCTCCAACTTTCTTCTTTTGAACAAAAGGTTTCTAAAATAATATTTATGATCGGGTACCTATATTCCTCCATTGTTTCTTTTTCGCCTTCTTATTAAGAAGACTCCATTATTTTCCTCCTTGGACTTTTGATTTCATTGGAAAACTCCCCAAAACTTTTAATTATGTCCTAGATTCTGACTCAGTTTCTCAAAACACATAATAATTAAATTGTGAAAAACAGATCAATTAGTATGATTTGTATTTATTTAAAAACATTTAAAACTTGAATGAACTTAACTTTGTTGATTGTATATTTTATAATAGTCATGTTTTAAAAAATTATGGTATGGGATTTTTCACATAACGTACACTTTTTACTACCATCAATCATTTTAATCAAAATAAGAGCATAAATTGTTTGTACACGATATATCACCATAGCTTCATTATCACATTGGCTACACAGTAAAACAGCTAATTACTAACTTCTTGTGTAATACAATATAGTTCTGCTTATTTGTTTCTGTTTCCATTGTTTATTTCACCACTATGTTTAATTTTGTAACTAGGATTAGAGCCGGTCTTTATCATATCAGGTGCATAAACAAACAATTTTGACCAATTATCTATTAACCTTTTTTTTAAGAGATCAAATATATAATTTTAAGTCAAATCAGCACAATATATCTCCCACTATTGTTACCATTAGAGCTAATCTCTCTTCTTAAAACATAAATACTATGTTAGACCCAACATCTATTATTGTGTGATATTTCATTAGATATACTCAAAATAATTCTTCTAAACCACCTATTAAATTCACCTAACGTTCTAAACCACCTATTATATTCGCCTAACGTACTACTATTACTTATGTTATATATATTTATCCTATTTTTATAGACAATATCATAAATTCATAATTAACCTAATGACATATACTTTAACATACACATTTCCCTCTTACTAAAATAGAAATACTATGTTGGAACTAACCTATATTAATGTATAATATTTCATTAAATATACTCAAAAATAATTTTTAAGCAAACCATTAAACGTTCTAAACCACCTATTATAATCATACCAATATCTAATATCTAATTTTTAATCAAAACAAATTAGGATATAAGCCAAGCCCATATTTGACGAATTTAGTAATATTTATGAGTAAAACGGGCCCTACTTCAATAATCCTATCAGGCCCAAGCCTATATTTTACTGGTTTATCCATAATTGGGTCTGCATAAGATGTAAATAAATCTATCTTTTTAACACAGTAAGTAAATCTTTTTTTTTGGTCAAATAAGTAAATCTAATTTGTGTTACAAAAAAAAAGTAAATCTAATTTATAACGTGAAATTTGATCACCTTTCCCTTTATATAATTCATTGAAGGAATTATTACCAAACAATGGGAAAATATAATAAAAATAGTTAAAGTCAGCATTTGACCTTATATATTTTACTAACTGAAAAATATGACTTAAAGTTAATATAGTAGATCATAACTTAACATGTTTGAGTCACCATTCAATCTAGCCAGAAAAAAAACTGGCCTGGAATAATAGCCAGCTGAATTTGGTGTGCTTTAAGTCCCTATAGGCTATAGCCATCAACATATCTTACTGACCAAACTCAAAGGACCATATGTTCTTAGGCTATCTCATTTTTGAAATTTGCCAGCCATTGATATTCAATATTGAAGATAAAATCATCAGTTTAGATGCTGTAAAAAATTGCAGCAAGCGAAAGCAAATTTTAAAATAAATAATGTCTTTTAAAAAGGTGATATTCTCATTTTTAATCAAATAATACGGCTTTATGTCAAATGGCGTGTTTTCAAATATAATAGCATACCATTTGTGTAAAAAAAATGTGTACTGGATCGTAACTATTTCCTTAATTTTCTTAAAAGAAATATAAATAAGAAAATAACAGCAAAATAAGTAATATGTATATGATTATAATAGAAATTAAAAACAGTAATTAAAGTCAAAGCTAATCAACAAAGAAACATGGATTCGGTTGGGTAGACAAGTACCCATGAATCCTTCCTCCTCCTCGTAGAACTCCTCGATCAACTCCGCATGGACGGTGAATCTGCATTTCTCTTCCTGTTTCCAATCCCAAGGATCTCTTTGCAGGAAAAAATCGCCATGAAAAATCAGATGTATTTTCGTCTGACAAAACTGTGAAATCAAACCGGTTCTTGATCGAGCCTAGAAGACGTTCTTCAAACCCGCATGAGATCTGAATGACCGTTTTAGGTTCTTCTTCATCGGCATCAACTCTTGAGTTTAGGTCTAGAGCATTTGACCCAATCTCAACTTTATTGGGAACTCTTTCTTGATGTTGTTTTGTGTCGCATGCCACATCATCCTCATCCTCTTGGATTCTTCGTTTTAATCAGCGTCCGAGCAACATCAAATTTATGTTTCCTCTTGTGTCCGACCAAACTAGAACTCGATTTCTTGAGTCACTCTTTAGCATAATGTCATTTCCAGTTTCCACTACATTCTACAATAAGACAAGTAATATATCTAGTTCACGTAAAGGCTTATCTCAACTCCATTATGGATTAATCCATTCAAAATAAATATGTTCATTCAAAACAGTTATTTGATGAATTTCTTATCATCAAATCTATACAAAAGATGATGGAATGAAAAAAGTAACGCTATTTGAAGAAAAAAAAAGCCATGTTAAAAGCACATTTTATCATGAAGCGGGCCAACTTATATGTTTACACAAAGAACAATGCGGTCAAGTTCAACTTTTCTTGAGATCATAATTGATATGATTATAATAGCAAGATATGTAATATATATGATCATAAATAGAAACTGAAAACAGTAGTTAAAGCCAAAGCTAACCATCAAAGAAAACATGGATTCTACTGGGTAGACAAGTGCCCATGAAACCTTCCTCCTCGTATACCTTCTCCCCTTGGTCAATCATATCTATACCTCCCAAACATAGGTTAATTACACTAATGCCCTCTTTCCCGCCGTTTTTGACCGTTACTAAGCCCGTTTGAAAAACCTCTTTTACCCACTCTTCGAACAAACTGTTAGCACAAAACCCACACCCTTTGTATAACTTCTCGATCAATTCAGCGTCGACGGTGAACCTGAATCTCTCGTCCCGTTTCCTGAGGATCTTCTCGCAAGACTCTTCGAACTTCTCCATGAAAATCTTAGTTATATCTTCGTTTGACAAAACTGTGAAATCAAACGGGTTCTTGATCAAATCAAGAAGACGTTCTTGAAATCCGCTTGAGATTTGAGTGACCGGTTTAGCTTCTTCTTCTTCTTCGACATCAACTCTTAAGTTGAGGTCTATAGCATTTGATCCCAAACTCAGCTGCCTTGAGAACTCATTCTTGATGTTGCTTGTGTTGCAAGCCACATCCTCCTCCTCCTCTTGGATTCTTGGACTCTTCGTCTTAATCATCGTCAGCGTAGCATCAGATTCTGCTTTCCTCTTGTGGCTAACCAAACTAGAACTCGTTTTCTTACACTTCAACATCATTGGTATGACAACATGTTCGTGCTCCACACATTCATCATCTTCTCTCGTCAAAAGAAAGATCATTGGTCTCTTCTTTCCTTGAGAAACATCCAAATCTCCAGCCTCGAATCGATCAGCGAGGAGCTTCTCGAACCGGGCATCGGCTAAATCAACTCTCTCTATCAAAACAACAACCTTTTCTCGGTCCTTCAACGCCTTCTCCAGCTCCTCGCACGCTTCACTTGCCTTGGATGTTCTCAGATTAATCTTCATCATGTTATTGACTGATCCGAAAAGAGAAGTTGTGACTGTAAGAGCCAGTCTTCTTTTCGCAGTCACGTCGTTCCCCGAAAGAAGCATCCAAACATCTCTCCTCTTTACAGATTCTTCAATGGCTTCAACCACTGAAGGAAGAACTCGACTTTGCCATGGAATGTTCTCGTGAAGCTTCTCTGATAATTGTCTCATTGTAATCTCCCTCTCTGTCTCTTCTTCTTCTTCATCTGAGTTCTCTACATCAGATGGAAACGGAGAATGACCAAGTGCAAGAGTAATCTTGGTCTCCACACCTTCATCATTGCTAATCTTGAACCCATCCAAACTCAGTTCATCGGTTAGGTTCTTCTTTAGACTTTCTTGATGATTACTCCCGAAACTAAACTCGATAGTACACGAGTTTTGTCGTCTGAACTTAGCCACAGAACTAGATGCACGTGAATCCACAAAGGCATCCGGTAAAACAGAGCTGCTCTGTTTCTTGTGGTGAAGAGCTTGACAGAACCGGTTCCATTTCTTCCTTACCCCACTCAATTCATCCTGGAACTTAAACCGACAAAAGGAAAACCCGGTTTAGCAACCTAAACACACATCAATAACAATGAAACATCATTCATTTACAAACAAACATGCATTGTACCTTTTTGTTAATGTTGTTAGCATCACCATGAGGTTGCAGCCAAGGTGGTAAGAGTTTATGTTGAGCTAATATAAAAGCTTTTGCTTCTTTCTCATAGTTACAAGCACATTCTCCGCAAAAACTGAGTTTATCTTCTTCCTCTTCTTCTTCGTTAACTCTAAAAGGCTTCATCTCCGTTACTTGGTTACCACTGAAACATCAAGAAGCTTAATATTAACCGCAAGTATCTAACTTATTGATTAATGATCAGAAAAGAATAATAAGAAGAAGAGAGGAACCTGGAAGCATGGAGGGCTAGTGAGAGTCCTCCTGAAGGAACTGAAACAGCTTGAAGAGCCCATTGAACATCAAGTGGAGGCTGCTTCATCTGACACCTCATGTATGTTTGGTAAGAAGCTGTCCCCAATAGCCAAACTTTAGCTCCTGAGTTGCTACATTCAAAAACCAACCTCCCTATCTCCTCCGCTAGATGATCCGCCGCGCTGTAATGCGATGAAGACGCGCTCTTAGGACCGCTCCACACTGCCCAGTTCAGATCACCAAGACAAACAATCACACCTTTACCACCCCAAGAAGTGTAAGAATCAATCTTCCTCTTCAGCTCTCTGACTTGTCCCTCTATATCCTCCTTCTTCATGTAACTCAACCCAACTTGAGAAAACTGAAACTTGATGAAGTGGGTTTGCTTTAAACCATCTGGAACTTCTCCTCTCTCAACTCTTGACATGAGTTTTGAAACTATTCCTTCTGTTAGAGACAGAGAGTCTCCGACTATGACTGTGTTCCTCTTCTTGCTGTTCTTCTTCCCTAGAAGCACTTCAATGACCGGGTTTGCGTCTTGATCTTGAGTAGAGTTCTTTCCTTTAGGGAAGTGAAAGTGATGATTGTTCAAATGAGAGTGCAAGAACTTACTAGGGTTAGGGTTTAAAGTTCCTTCTCCTTGATTGTTATCACTAGAAGTAGGAGAGCAAGGAGAAGAGAATACACCAACGGAGGAAGAAGAGCCATAGTAAACAGAGGAGTCATCCTCTATGTTACTCTTCACGGACACACTAGAGAGTCCAGCTTCTCTCATCACTCTGCTTACACTAGGATCATCAAGAATCGAGACAACGAGCTGCTCCAGCTCGACTTTAACCGCCAAGAACGGCTGGTTTTGCTGGCTCTGCTGCTGCTGTTCGACACAACCTCTCCTCTGGTGAGCCTGTGCTCTCTTCAGAGCTGCGACCAAGGCGTTTGAGAGAGACGGCTGAGTCTGAAACAGAGGGTTTGGGTTCGTGGGAAGCCTGTTGAGGGAAACGTTGAAACAGAGCTCGAGAGCTCGGCAATGGAGAGAAGGGTGAGCTATTTGGCGACCGAGGGACGTGAGAGGATGAGATTTGAGACATGCCCTTCGAAAAAGATTTGATCTTGTGGAAGTTAAAAGCGTCGAAGCGACGTGAAGAGGTGTGACCTGAGAATGGCCTCTTCTTCTTGCTAAGGTTAGAGATTGCTTCAGAACTGAAGCAGCCTCTGGTGTTAGCGTCTGGTGCACGGTATAAGCCCCTGTACGCATCACAAAACCACTCACAAACAAAAAGACTTTGAAGTTTTTTTAAGCGTAAAGGAAGAGGAAGCAAACTTAGTGTGATAAAGATATAGTTTAGCATGAGAGAAGTATCGAATAGATGAGGGGGGAGCCAGCTATGGTTTTATATTGTTGGTTGGTTTCATACTTTTGATGATGTTTGTCCTTAAAATTTTTATTAATTAAATATCATATTCTTGTATGTTTTTTATATAATAAATTATATCCTCCTTTTGCTTTCGTCTTTTGAATAACAAAACAGCTTTCTGAAGCTTTTTTGAATTTGCCACTTCCTTCAAGCTTCGTTTCCCTCCACAGGTTCAAGTTAACAATGTATTGAACTATATATACTAAATATTCATCTGTATATTACATATGAATGTTGAGGGCCGGCTTAATAATACCGTTCGTACAATTGAAGTTTTTTAAGTGTTGTTATACGTTTTATACATACAAATAACATTATAATATTACATAATATAGGGCATTATTCAAATAAGTTGTTTATTTCTATTTTCATATAAAATTAGTTTGGGTTTACCATAAAACAAATTCTTTAGATTTTATTTTTTTATATCATCGCAGTCCACTCATCTGTCGTTCACTTGTGCTTTCTTGTCTCTGTTTCTAGATTTGCGCTTGTCTTGGTCCACATATAAATTTAAAGGAGACTTTAAAAGTTATATTTCAAGTTATGTGTTCGAGCGATCTATATGCAGTTGTGACTATAGTGAAGTTTTAGAAACACAAATGGTGCTTTCTTCGTAATGAGGAAGTCTGCCTTCCAGAACCTTTGGTCCGTCCATGTTCTTTTCAAAACTTTTAAGTTATTTTATGGGTTCTCTTGATTAAAAGTAAAACAAAATTGATAATATATTTGAAGAGCTAGTCATGCATCACAAAGTTTTAATTTGAGAAAGACAGCAATCAAAATTTTCTAATGCTCAAATTAATTATGAGAATACAGTATGAGCTATCCAACAAGATTAAACCACAAGATAATATGTTAAAAGGTTAATTGACCTTTCTTTATGTGCGGAATAGTATCATATGAAAAAAAAGCCATCCTTTAGTCTTTTTTTCCTTAGTTTCTCCCAAGTCTTGATATTCCTAAAACTAGAAAACTCAAAGAGCGTAACCACAAAGAAAAGCAAAAGATAATGATAAAGAGAAGTGAAAGTAAATTTGCAATATATTTAATGCATATAAACAAAAACATATTATACAGAAATTGAGGTGGTGTCACTGTCTTTGAGGATGATTTTTGAAGAGAGACAGAATTTCATTCCTCAAGCTCCCATAAAAAGCAACAATCTGTCTCCTATCTTTCAATTTGTAAAGCACTATCTTCTCTCTTTCTCTCTCTAAGCACACAATATATATATATATATAGATATACATATGTGGGTATGTTTATTTAACATTTAACCTAATATATGTCATTTGAGTAAAATGATAATAAATTATAAATTCGAGTAAACTATATTTTATAGTTTTCATATTTACTATATGTCATGTATTTTAGTACATAATATAATAAACATAAAAACCTTAATTTTTTATTTTTCTCAAAACCGTATTATCAGTTAGTTTTCTTTGGCAGCACATTATATGATTGTATCACGACATCACAAGTAATGTTATGTCACCACGAGTCACGACAAATGTTGTGAAATTACTCGAGAATTTTAGGTGTATGTGTATATATCATCTCATAAATACATAGTAACGGGATATTAATTGCGATTATGAGTATAAAACTAAAGCGTGATAATTTTGCAGCATATATTATTTTGCTATTTTCCAGGTACCAGTAATACCCTAACCTAAATTTGGAATTCTATACATACTATATAGTATATATTTGAACTCTTCCAGTCATAGATTTGATCTTAAGTTTCGCCCTAGCTAATGCCTCGTCTAACTGGTGGATTTGCGAAAATTTCTTATACCAACTTGCTATTTCTCTTAAATATTACTCAAGTCATACGATACGATAATCCAAGATTGGTGGTCCTCGCTGTCTCGCGATCGGTGTCAGAATGAAAAAAAAAAGCATTGCATGTTATGTGTGAAGCAGTTAAGTTACCACAACTTTTGATCATGCATGGTACTCGAATTATTACCATCTTTTTATCATTACTTAATTATTTTTATACAACATGTATACGTATTTCATAATCATTATGTCTTCTCCCATGCAAAAGCTGTAGCTCGTACCAAATGATCTAATCATGTTCAAAGTATTTCAATACTCTGTACTCAGTACATGCACATGAGCTAAAACAATAAGCACATGGTTGCTTCTTCTTACTAGGTTCTGACATATAATTGCAGACTCGATTGTTTACCTTAAAACATTTATCACGATCGTCATAGCAATATTAAATGCCTTAAAAGTGCATATGGTCGATGAACTAAATGTTAGTAGCAGATTTGGCTGAAACCTAACTATAAAGAAAAAGTTTGTTGGAAGGCAACAGCTCTCTTAAGGTGGACAGAGACAATTTCAGTGAAAAAATTCTGTGGCATATTTAGATTATTAAAAACCCAAAAACTAAAATTTATGGAGCAAATTAAAATAGTGTATAATTATAGACTCTAATCTCATTGCGTGCAAAATTTACATGTTGAATGTTTATTTAGCGTAGAATCATCTCTATAATAAAATGGTTTAACAATATGTCAAAGTCCATGTCCAAGTCCAATTATGCAAATTTAAGAAGAAAATGTTTATTTTTCGAAGTTGCAACATACTATACAAGCTAAATTTTCAACATACTAGTGTCTTGCAGATTAGTTGTTCATTTGCACATAGTTAGTTTTCTCTGCAGAACGATCAACAATGGTAAATCATCATTTGAACCAGGGCTCAATAACCGATTCTGTATATAAACATAAGAACTGATTCCAAACTACATACATTACTGCCAAGATAATGTTATTTTCTTGGCAAATTAAGGAACGGTTATTAGAGAGACAAGTCGGGGACAAAGTCACAAAAGAAACAACCATAGTTAAATTTAAAATATAAAATAAAGCAAGTAAAAGAATAAAGAAGGAAGGTGTCAAGAGCTTTTGCTACTGAAATCTAAGAGAATGTGATTAAAGTTACAACTCAAGAGGAAAAAAATAACAAATAAAAGCAAAAAAAAGTTTAAAAACCAAAAGAAAATACTTATGCATATGTCTATAACAAGTTTAGCAAGTACTTTCGCTTTGTCGCTTTGCTTCATATAGCATAACTATATACTGCATGCATAAAACGATGACGTATTAACTGATCATTGCTGCCACACTCTTTCTCCGATCTCTTAGTTTCTCTGATCCCAACGAGAATATTTCTCTTTATTGTTTTTTCTTTTTTTTTCTCCTTTATAAATCTTCTTTTTATGTGAATTTAAAGTTTTTTCAAAAGAAAGTAAATCTTCCAATGGTATAAAGGGTGCAGCTAGGGTTACTTTTATCAGATCGATTATCTTTCTTTCACAAAATCATTACCTCCAGGTTAGATAAAAGAAATCGGTTTTAAAGTCGAACAAAAAAAGTAAGAAAAACATAATGCATCATTATAATTTCATAACTTTACGGCTATTGTATACGGATAAAGAAAATTAGCTTGACTAGATTGGATAAAGAAGCATGATAGTTAATGTTTATTCCTTCAGAACATTTTATTCACTTTACAGCCATTTACCAAATCAAAATGTAGAATACATTTCTGATAAAAACTTAAACTTTTGATGTAAATGGTTTTCTACTATCCAACTTTTTTTTTTGTAACTTGGCTTTCATAAACTACTATCCAACTTTACTAAACACTAGATTTGAAAAATTTCAAGGGCGCTTGTTAAACTCACACACAAACAGGCAAATTAGCAAATTTAATTATTTAAATTAATACTAGTAATTAGATAATTCTACTTATGATTTTACGCTTCAGTAACATTATTGATCTATAACAGTTAAGAGTATTTATATTGTTTGACAGTACTGTATTTTTGTTCGTTAATTACTTAATTATATAGACTAAATGATTGATCTATCGAAAGCTTAATTTAGTTATTGGAGTGTGTTTCTTTTATTTCCTTCTGTATTCATGTTATTAACTATCTACTTTTTTAAGAAAATGAAAATGGGAATAAAGTGGCTATACGATATTACGAAATGCAGTATAATGTTCAACTATAGCAGTCAAAAAGCATTTTTAACCTTTTACATCTTTTATTGATAGTTTTCATTATTTTAAAAACTTTAAAAGAAAAAAATTTCGTTTAACAGAATTCTTTTGGTCATCTAACGTCGTATCCCAAAATAAAGCTCATATACGTATCTTTACTTTTGTTTTGTTGGGAACATTAACTTTATATATATATATATATATATATATATATATATATGTGTGTGTGTGTGTATTACTAACGTTTAAAGGTTATACATGTTTTTTCTCAAAAAAAAAGAAGGTTATACATGTTATATCCGAAGGATATGCTCACAGTGAAAGAGATAATTCAATTTTTGAGGAAGTTTACATTTTTCATAAGTACAACTTGGTTTCTAGTCGAATTTGTTTGAACAAAGTTGGCATAATTTGTTTTTCTTTTTGTGTATAAAATTGTAGCAACGCCTAATATTTAATTAAAAAAATTATAAGTGATAATTTGGTTACTAAGTAGTAAGTAGAAAGTCCCGCCTAATTTAATATCATGTGTATATATACAAAATGAAAAAAAAAAGGAAATCGAAAACGGAACAAATCATTGACGACGGGGATCGGTCAAAGAGGAATAATTAAGCTCTTTCTTTTTAACAATATTTACTGTCACGCTCTTTTGAATTTGTCTTTTGCTGGGTACAGTTGAACGAATGTTTCTTTACTTCCATCACAAGACAAATAAGTAATTCTAACAAAGAAGTTTTTTGAAAGGTTTTATTTTATACTGTCAATCAGAAAAAAAACGTTATTTTAAATCATCAGAAAAACAGTTATAACATTAGGAAAGAAAATATCATTTTTATTTACTCCAAGGTGTACAAGTAAATGACTTGATTGCCATGGATGATACAAGTTGATTTGAGATGGTATTTCTCCAGCTTTTCCATTCTTATCTTTAAATATACAAAATATAAGAAACTCGCTTTACGCAAAGAAACTCGCTTTACAAAATAAAAACATTTTTTGAGTTTTTTCTTAGCTCTTACGCGAGAAACTAATGGAGGCATGGAGCGACAACATAAACTGTATTAAGTCTTCGTTTCTGCTCTAACCAGTGTTCTAACAGACTCCATTGACATGTTTACACTTTTCAGATGAGTCCGAACATAAACCTGAAACATATATAGGTAGTTAGTACCTGCAAAAACTTGTATCAAGACTACATTTTATCAATTGTTTTAATGTAAGTCATTTCTAGACTTCCAAAGAATGGTATAGAATATTATGTCTCGTTCTGAACATTAAGCATGGCTGTATCCAATTCCTCCATGATACTCATGTATATTTATTTCAACAAGTTTTTAAAAGCCACCCATTTTTTCTTTTAAGAAAGATAATTGGGACATTTTCATTAATTATTATATATGTCTATCTATATCAAAAGAGTATCAAGTGACTTAACATTTCATCTTTTGTGTGCGCTTGATTAACCATTTTGATGTATTCTAGGTTGTAAGCGTAAATGCTACACGAAAAAAAAAACTGAAAATTATCATTTATTTACACAAATTTTCTTTAAACCGTAAACCCATAATTAATTTCTGTCCGGGCTGAACTCAAAATATATACATAGTGCTGCCTACGACAAGCCTACTTAGGCCCAATATGTCTCTTGCAGATTTTGAGATGAAGTGTAAAACATTATGGCTTTGATTAGTCACATGAGTTAGAGATGATTTAGTTTGATTTATGGTTTTAACCTAAAAATATTACCAATCATGCATTAATTTGAAAATTTTGATTTTAAGATTGAGTTAATATGTGTTATGGTCGAAGTATAATTTTGAGTTACTCATTTTATAAAATGGCTAACTCAAAAGTTAACTCAACATCAAAAAAAATCTCATGTTTTAAGGTTGAGTTAGCATTTAATAATTTTTTAAAAACAAAAAAAAAAAGAAACGAGAACAAATGTAAATTTCATAATAATGTTACTAGATGGTGACGTTAGAAATGAGCAGAGCAAATGAGTAACATAATTATATATTTATTAAAAATTAGGTTATTTTATGGCACATCACTAGTAAGTAGTAACCATAATAAATAGATAATTAACTTAAATATGATATAACAAAATTACTATGTAATATATCTTTAATATTAAAATGATAGTAATTAGTTATTATTTTTTACCAGTTCTATATAAAATCTAATTTTTTATCAATTATTGTTAAGAAAAAAAAGATGATTTGATTTACGCCAAAAAATCTTTTTTTTAAAAACTGTAAAACATACTTGTATGACTTATCTTTGAATATATATATCAAGAATATAAATATATATTTAATAATGCAACATACAAAATGAAATTGTACATATGATTGGAATGAAAATTATTTTTACTATTAATTTAATTTAAATTGGAGTTTTTGATTATTGTGTAATTTATTTTATTATTGATATTAATTATATCAATTTTTAATATAAAACATTATATAGCTTATTTATTAATTATTAAAATATCATACTTTAGTAATAATAATTGTTTAATTATTTAATTATTATTTATTTCTGATAACTACTTATTATTTATATTTTAATAATTTTTCACCAAAAAATTATACTGAATTTATACATCAAAAATGTTGTCCGTCAGTTATTTTAATGAAAATAGTAACTCGTATTTTTACTACAAACATATTACATAAATTTATAGTTTTTATTATATAATTTTTACTGTAAGTTACATCAAATTGTAATACATATTACAAATCAACGTTAATATTACGTGTTAGTAAAAATATGATTATTGTGTAATTTATTTAAATTGTGTAAAATATGAGCTGCAATTACAAATTGTAATACAAAATTGTAATACACTTTGATTTTTTTTTAATAACCAACGTTATTACAAATTGTAATACACTTTGATTTTTTTTTTGTTTCCAAAATATGAGCTGCAATTGTATTAAAATATAGTATTAGAGTATGGCTGATTTTAGCTCCACATAGATACGTTCTTCTAGAAATCATTCTCATTTATTGGAATCGAAATATGTTAGAGGTGGAATATGTTGAATATACATTTTATTAAGTAAAAATAACTATTCCGACAATCTGGGAATGATTAGTTGTTATTTAGACCGAATATAATTGATATCATATATTTGCAAGGTGTCATCCAGATTTATGAATCTTCCAAAGATAAAAGCTATACTATACTGGCTTTTAGCCTAATATTTTATACTAGCCAATATTTTATCCCTCAAAACTAAATTGATTGGTGCACATAAACATCGAATATCAAGAAGTTTTAATGAATTCATAAACAAAACCATATCAAGTCGTGCATATGTAATCCTCCATACACGTGGTATCAACATACAACTAATTTTATTAATAATTATCATTGATCGCCAAGATCATGTTGGGCCACCCAAACCACGGCTTAATAATGTTTAAGATACAATCGCAAGGAACTAAACACCAAAAAATGTTCATACCTTTCACCAGCAATCTCTTTCATTTTTGGGTCAAACCACTAATCTCTCTAGGTCCCATAATCTCTTTATTTATTAAATGTGCTTTTGATTTAATTAAATAAAAGGTTTAGAGAAAAACAAACAAGAACTAATACAACAAGAAGAGAGATAGAGAAAGAGGCCCGGCATGAGATACAATGGTTAGGGAGAATAAGAAGGATTTTTTTTTTATGATCCGGGTCATCCGGATAGTAAAGGTTCGATTAATTCTGGAAACTAAGACAAGAACCGGCTGCTTAATTCTCTCCTAATGGAAATGGAATCTAAGAAGCCTGACTTCCACGAAATCACTAGGTCAACCCCTCGTTAGTAATAAAACGGAATTAGTACACCGATTCCCAACGAATCAAAGGCAAACAGTTACGTAAGACTATATAATCGAAAACCATTTTTGATCCAAGTTGTTGTAGACTTAAGCTTTTTGTTCTTTTTCTTTGTCTTCTTCTTTTTCTTGAATAAGCTTTTGTTCTTAACGACAGAGTTTACCAATGTTTTCCTTGATGGAAGAGATACTTCTTGGCGATATTTTCTGCACGTTCCCTCTAAATCACACAGACTGGGCATGCGAACCTCGGAAGATCTTGAGAGATCGCACTGTTGCCAGATGCTGCGGGAAGCCATGATCATACAAAAATTTAGCGTGTGTATTATACTATACACGTATTTTCAGTATCTTCTATCCGATGTGTCGTTTCGGAATTTTGAATATGCCGAATTTGTGTTTTTAACAATATAATTATTTAGAGTTCAATTCACACTTAAGAACTTTAAATATCATAAAATAATAACTCAAATTACGGCTCCACCTGATCGACCGTGTCAACTCTAACAGTCTAAAACGATTTAAACATTTTCCTCGTGGGGCTGCAAATAAACGGGTTGAGTGTGGACATGTACGTGTATTTGGAACTAGATAAGGATTTTCCAAAACTTATTGCCCTTGATGATAAGCAGGGAAGTATATTTCTGGTTAATGTTGATTACACATGGATTCCATCTATGTGTGAAAGATGTGGAAACTTGGGTCATAAAGCTAAAAGATGTCTTCTAACTTCTAAGCCTCTACACGATACAAACCTGATGTCAACCAAAGATGGCAGCAAAGATGTGATTCCTGTTGTGGACATTGATCCCATATTAAAGCAAAGAGAGAAGGATCCCTCAACCGAAGCTTTCTCTCAAAGAATTCAATGGCTAATGGCACATGCTTGACCTCTACTCCAACTTCTGAAGCGCCTTTGTCTCAAGTAACTCATGTTGTCTCTAGCACTGAAATAAATCCACACTTGCCATCAGGTTCAGAGATTGTTCCCCCACTGCTTATTTTTTCTACTGATATCTCTATGGAATGCCAAGACACATCACCTGCAAGGTGCATAACTCACTCTCTTACTTCACAGCCTCAACAAGAGAATACCACAGCTTTGACAAATCTGTCCAACACTTTATCCCCATTAGTAGATTCTCAATCTGCTCCCACTTCAACAAACTTTATGGAGTCTTCTCCATCAAACATTATCAACAATATTGTCCAAAAACCTTTAGTTGTTGATCCTTTGACCATAACACCACAAGCTGGTGCATTCGAGAGTCCTTCTTGTTTCACTGTGTTAGGAGTTGTGGATGAAGCTGAAATGGAGCAAATAAGTTCTTTCAGCTTGACAAGGGGTGGGAGAGAGACCAAACCTCCTATCAAATACCAAGATTTAGAATGGAAGACTGTGCATGGGAGAGGTAAACATGGCCGCCGTGGTCGTGGTTCTTTTCGTTAGCTATTTCTTTTACAGTTCTTTTTTTGGCTTTGCTAGTTCCGGCCTAGGTGTTTTCTTAGGTATGAGCTTGTTCGTATCATGAATTGTGTTTCATGTAAGCTTTTTCCCACTATAAGACTATGCAGTCTTATCTTGTA
This sequence comes from Brassica napus, assembly GCF_020379485.1. Classification (NCBI taxonomy): domain Eukaryota; kingdom Viridiplantae; phylum Streptophyta; class Magnoliopsida; order Brassicales; family Brassicaceae; genus Brassica; species Brassica napus. The sequence goes on along the minus strand of NC_063434.1, from coordinate 3,814,218 downwards.
AACGTTTGTTTTAATTTAAATTGAAAGCCCTTTGTCAAAAAAAAAAAAGATAAATCTACCACCCAATTCCTTACGGTCATGTGATTTTGATATTTTAAAATTAACTAGACTATGAAAAATATCCTTACAATTCACTAGAAAAAAACTGCATACGCAATTAGAAGAATTAATTATCATCTGACATCTTTGCTTTCTATGATATTTGCTTCTTATATACCTTTGATTTTGGATTATTCCTACATTATATCGTGTTCACAGTTACATTTTTGATTGCTGGATAAGTCTATGGTTATACCTTTACCTTTGTTAAAGGTACTTCTGATTATTCCATGACAATATATATATGTTCACACAGAACAGAAGTAAACATGATATGTCCTGCATTCAATTCAAAGGACAGTAAAGACTAATAAAGAGTCTTCTGGGTCCAGTTAGAATATAATTAAAGTAAAATTTAGCGAAAAAGTTGACAATCATCCCAATTATTTGCCATAATTATTACAGACACATTAACATGATGTCTACCTGTATTTGTAATTTGAAATAACCTATCTGCTTTCCTTTTATGCTATAGGTTGTTAGCAAATCTATTGTAGATGGAGCTAATATGTTCAATCATTTAGTAGTGAAGTGTGCTAGGAATTGTACTGCTACTATAGTTGTACTACAAACACATATGACTAATGCGTATTGTGTGAGTGAAAGGTTTTTCTATTTTTATATTGGTCGAAAGGAACCGAATTGATTATTAAAAAAAAAGAAAAAAGAAAGGAAACCGAATTTAAGATCTATTGAATCGAACGGTCAAGAACGTATGTTATTTCAGGAGATTAAGATCCTACATCACACACACGTGCCTAAAACTGTACCTTCTCTCTCTGTCAGACTCTTTTGTCTATAAAATCCTCGGCCCACACTAGTTTGGAGACAGTACACTCAATCAAAAGAAAGAAAAAACAAAACCTTCCATTTCAAGAAAGCATCGTTTTAGTTTGTGTGTGTGTGTCCGAAAATGGAAGATCTTGACCATGAGTACAAGAATTATTGGGAAACCACAATGTTTTTCCAAAATCAAGAACTCGAATTTGACAGGTACTTTTAGAATCTGTCTAAGTACCTCTTTTCTGTTTTTTCTTTTGTTTTTAGTGGTCATTGATTAATGAAGTTGTTTTAAGTTATAAATTTAGCTGGCCGCTAGAAGAAGCTTTTTCGGGTTCCGGCGAGTCAAGTTCGCCGGACGGAGCAGCAACGTCGCCGGTGACTTCAAAGAACGTTGCCTCTGAGAGGAAGAGACGGGAAAAGCTTAACCAGAGACTCTTTGCTCTCCGATCTGTCGTTCCCAATATAAGCAAGGTGTGATTAGTACTTCCACTAATGGTTTCTCTTAATTAATTTAATCAACTGTCCCTTTTTTTATACCCAAATAATTCAATAAAATAAAATTTCGTCACCAGCAAAGATTTTCTGGGTCAATAGAAATTAAATAACTAAATTCTTTTCTTTCAAGGAAATAAAAAATATAAGATATATTCAATATAGTTTAACCAAATCCAACCAACCATTAAAAAGAATGGCAAAAGTAACCATGTCAAGCCAAACTAATATATATTTTGGTCCCCAAATTACCCTAATAGTGTAGAAGTGATCTATCACGTAATGAATTATTAGAACTTTACTTAATTGTTACATGTTTGTATTATATATATAGTTGGACAAGGCATCTATCATCAGAGATTCAATAAACTATCTGCAAGACCTTATTGACCAAGAGAAGAAACTGGAAGCAGAGATCAGAGAGCTCGAATCACGATCAATGTTGCTAGATAACCCTACAAGAGATTACGATTGCATCAATAATTTCCCGGGAAATCAGCAGCAAGATCTCTCCGGCATTAATGCCATGAGATCAAAGAAGTCCAGGCAGATGGATTACAATACTTTTGGATCATCAATCACTAGAGTGCATAATCACTCCCTCATCGAAGTTCTCGAAGTAAGTACTATCACATGTTTTTTGTTTAAAGGTTTCAAAATAGTAAAAGTAAAATTCCAAATTTTATAAAAATGAAAAGATGACGGTGACATGTATGGGAGAGAAGACAGTGGTGGTATGCATAACATGTAGCAAGAAGAGAGAGACAATGTTGCAGCTTTGTAAATTGTTGGAGTCTTTGAATCTCAACATTCTCACTACTAACTTCTCTTCCTTCTCATCTCGTCTCTCTACCACTCTCTTCCTCCAGGTTTCACCTCTCTCTCTTTTTTTCTTACAACTTTTGTCTCCTTAAATAGTCTATATTTTTTATATGATTTGGTGAAATTACAACATTTATGTGTTGTTAACTAGCACAGATGCATTGTAACATTAGTCATTGGTCAAAGTTAAACTCTAAAACGGAATACATTAAAAATGACTTTGTTTGTCACTTAACGGCACGTAAACAAACCTCTTAGGTGGACATCAATCAATCAATCATGTGAATAAAAAACATATGACTATAATACTCTAGCAGAGTGGGTTGTTCTTTTTTTTTGGCTAACAAACATTGGTTCTTATTCATTTCACAATAGTGGAAAGAGAAATTCTTGATATATTCTAAACTGTTTTTCTGTGGAAATCACTATCAAATTCAAAAGGGTTAACCTTTAGAAGGACCCATTTAATTACTACTTTTGTTCCCACATGTCTCCATTCAATAGACCTTAATTCATTCTAAGTAAATAAAAATTATATAATCTGGACATCATAATCAATTACTAGATTTTGACCCGCGTTTGGAAAACGCGGGTTTGTTTTTGTAATTAAATATATTGTAAACGAATTTCTATATAAGATAGTGTATAAGTTTGAGCATATTTATCCAAAACCACGGACCAAACCGTACCAAACTGAAAAACCAAAATTGAATTGAATTGCATAAATAATATAGCAAATCATAAATCTATGACCGAAAAATTGAAACCGAACCGAGAACCAAATGAGTACCTGAATTTTTAAATAAAAATTATCTATTTAAAAATATTAATTACATTCAATTTTTAAATAACCACATATCCTAAAAATACTATTTATAAACCGGATAACACGAAAACTTGAATTACCCGAATATTTTATTTGGTTGATAAATAATTTAGTTAACCAAAAGTATAATTTATGTATATAATTATTTATTTCAAATATATATAACTATGTTTAATATAACACATAGTATCAAAACTATTTTCAAAATAATATTATGTTTTAAAATAAGTAGATTTTGTTCTAAAACACAATTCTACTGCTAACATGTTTTAAAGTATCGATATAGTGTTAATAAATAACAAAGTGTTTTCAAAGTTTTAGAAGTTATCACTAACCGATTTATAATTGGTTAGACTAAATATCTAACAGAACCGAAGATAAATAGTCATTTTCTAAAAAGATAGCATATGGAAAGATTGAACCGGTTTTATGTAGACCATAATCATATCTATGAATTTTTATAGGAACTGGTTTGGTATTAAAATAATACAACCAACTTGGAATATTAAGTTGTGACAAACATCGTTTAGTTTGTGAATGATAATGTTGAAGTGTTCATATATATAACATGGTTAATGAAATCAGTTTAGTTAATAAGGTTAGTATAAAATAATGGTTCATCTCTGTAAAAATGTATTTTTTACAATGGATATTATATTTTGTTTATAGTCTTCGAATGTATTATCTATTAAATAAATCACAAGTAACCATATACTATATAAATATAGGATGGACATTATTTAATATTAACTCAAAATATTTATGATGGAATAATGCGTATAAACGTATAAGTAGATAATTAGGTTAGTACCATTTTTTATGACTAATTTGCTTTTAATGAAGAATAATTAAGTTAGTAGTATGAGAAATAATAGAAATTCTAGTTAAATGAAATGGTCCAACTATGACTTGTTTTAAGTAGATTTTTTAGGACTCTTTCCCTTTTAATAGTATTGATATAAAGCTCCAATTATTGAGATGGCTTCGAGCCCATCATTTGTTTTTTGAATTTCACCTTGACTTTTGTGGAGGGATTAGATTCTCTCAAAAGTTAAATGTCATTAAAAATTAGAATAATTTGATTAAATCTGTGTGAAATCTTAGCCCCTCGTGTAGCATAATGCGTCGTTAGCTAAAATGTATTGCAGGAGTTGTAAAACGTGGCTATTTATAATCTCATGCGTTCTTTCTCGCTTTCCCGTTTTGAACGTGAGTTTTACCCACATTACAGTTACTAATATTATTATTATCTCGTCTAACAAATGAATACAATATGATATCTTGTGTTGTTTTCACCCACCTTTATAGCATTTTAGATTCTTAACATAATATAATCAGACGCTAAAAATACAGTGAGAGATGGAGAGTAGTTGGTAAGATCTTTACTCCAATCAATCTTTTCTTAAAAAGTGGATCATTTCATTTTGACAACCTCTCTTTATCTGTCGTTTTCAAATCATATCAAAACAATTATTTACCCTCCTTTATGTTGTCTACACCCATGCTTGTAGTATGTACAACAGATTTGAAATTAATTCAAGGAGCCAACTTACATGTAGAATATTTTCTGTGCTGAATTTGCAGGCGAATGAAGAAGAGAAGAGTACAGTAGAGACAAAGATACAAACGGCAATTGCAGCTTATAATGATCCAAATAGTTTTACCAACTTCTAATTTGTTTCATTGTACCAAAAACCAGTTCTTTTTATGCAATCTTTATGAAGATGTTCTGTTGTAAGATGGTACTATTGCAAGGGTTTATTTGAGCTTCAAAACACCTGATGGGTATTATTTAACTTCGTTAGCAGTCAAAACTAAGGACTTACACAGATGGTGCTTATATTGTAAGTACTACATAAAGACGTTTACAAAATGTTTCCATTTGATCTGTGAAGTCATGCAAACAGATGTTGAGTAGTTCATAAGAAGTGACAGTAGGCATGTTAAGGAGTCATGTTCTGGCAGTCATACAACTTTACAATCGGTTTATTATTTGGTAAAATGTTTACCAATAAAAAAATTTAAAAGCTAAGAAATGTGTTACGTCAAAAGATCTCAAGTTCTGAGTTTTATTTTTTTTTCCTGGGATTTATTTTAAGTTTAGAATCTTTAGATGACAAGCTGGACAAAATACAAAAGGGTATTCTTAAACTTGATTTCCCAAAGAATCCAACAACACCAAAACTTGAGCAAGAGATCTACGTTTCTTTTCACCTTTTCACTTTGATCTCTGCTGTTGGTACATACACTACATAGTCTTCTTCAGATAAACAAGAAGAAGACTTGCTTAACTTTTTACGGCCTTTGGGTGTTCTAAATCTCTCAAGCCTATGCGTTACATCCATTAACTTGTTTTCTGCTCTACAAAGAACCTCCATCAACGCTTCCAATTCTTCCTCTTCCTTTAACTGGCTCTCTGCCTCCTTATCCTCAAGAGGCGTCTCTACGCTCATTTCGCTGGTTAGCTCTTCATGCGGCTGTAAACAAATAATAAGAACAACCAACTTCAGATATAATATTTTCCAAAACCACTGGTCAAGACAAGTTCATAGGAGCAAGTTCTGAATCAATAACTAGTTAATGCTCTCTATAATAAACTCCATTTTTTGCAAAAAGGGTTTATTTGTATCATACCACTAGAGCGAAAGAAGAGTCTTTCTGTTCAAGATACTGTTGACTTTCATCTTCTGGGGGAGTAGGAAAGGAGTCATTGGCGTCTTCAGTTTCCTCCTGCTTATCATTACAGGCAGAAACTGTCGTCTGATTGGTAAAATCATCATATCTGAGTGGAACAGTCTCGTCAATGGTATCCTGAATTTCATTTATTTCCATGGTGCCTTGTATTTCATTTGTTTCTGAGTTGTTCTCCACGTCTACAGTCTCTTCCGCTGTATCTTGAACCTCATTTGTTTCTGAATTTTTCTCCATGAAAGTCTCAACCAAGGTATCTTGAAACTTTGGTGCTTCTGTGTTTTCCTCCATGACAGTCTCGTCCAAGGTATCTTGAATTCCATTTGTTACTGTGTTTTCCTCTGTAACAGTCTGGTCCAAGGTGTCATGATTTTCATTTGCTCCTGTGTTTTTCTCCTTGGTACTCTCATCCACAGAGTCTTGAATTTCATTTGTTCCAATGTTTTCCTCCATGACACTCTCGTCAGCAATACCTTGAGTTTCATTTGTTTCTGTGTTTTTCTCCTTGGCAGTCTTGTCCACAGTGTCTTGAAGTTCATTTCTTTCTGTGTTTTTCTCCACCAAGACTGCTTCTAGTCCAGAATCTTCAGACCCTGCCTTCGACCCTTCAGGTTGTTTCATACTTTCCGTCTGCAATAGGGAAAAGAATGAAGAAACCCAAACAACGTTTCATATATGAGAAGGAAACAATATGGTGTACCTTCCTATTCCTCAATGCCATATACCGCGCATTTTTGAACCATTTGCTAACCTGAAAAAACAAAATTTAAGCACAAACCCAAGCCAATATATAAGTTCCAAGAAACATCCTTACGAATATTTTATTGGGTCTCAGTATTACCTTCTCTGGGTCAAGACTCAACTCTTTTGAAAGCCTCTCTCTCACATCTTTGGAAGGAAGCTCATTCTCTACAAACACTTGACGTAGCTTCTGTATACATATTTATGCAAACAAACTTCAAACTTAGTAGTGTGTCTTCATACATATAAGAGACTGAAACAGGAAAGTAGAAATTCAGACCTCAACTGCAGCTCTTGGGATTCTAAACATTGGTCTCTTCCCTACTTTGCCTTCTACAGAGACAGAATCTCTCTCACTATGTTGAGTCTTTTCTGGTGTTTCCTTAACAACATGTTGATCTTTCTTACTGTTCTCACACACAGCTACCAGTGTGCTTGCTCCATCAGATTCCTTTTTTCTCTTCCTTCTGTCACTCGGACCCCAATCTTCGTCTTCACTACCTTGCTCTTGCAGAACAGCATCTTTCCCAAACATTTCCTAATAACAAAAACAATCATCAAACACAAATCAAGATTATAAAATCAATGGATGTTGTTGTTACTCACATGGTATAGTTTAGTATAGTCAACAGTCTTCCTCTGTCTTGGTCCGCACACAGTTTCTTCGTTACTCGTCTCCTCTGAATCCACCATATTGCCACCTTCCCACGATCCTGTTGAAAGTGCTACACCGTCAGATGCTAAACTCACGCTACTACTCGAAACGCTTTCCCCATCATTATCACCACCACCACCACCACTATCGCTTTTGTTGCTGCTTTTATCCTTCGTTTCAGGGTCATAATCACCATCCTCAGAGTCATCCGAAGGCCAATCCGCTTCTTTGTTAAGTGTAGCTTCACATCCATTAGGCAGACTAGCTTCTTCATTAAATATATCCTTAACCCATAGAAAAAAAAGAGTGTAAAGGTTTCAAAACTAGAGTTCATCTAGTGAAGTAGCTCTAGAGCTTGCCAAAAGGTTTACCTGCCAGTTGCTATCCACAGAGAACTGAGTTCCTATCTGTGCATTCATTGTGTCGATGATTTCAATTTTGCAATCACAAAATTTGCAAAACCAGCCTTGATCTCCAGGAGGTACTGTTGAGATTAAGTAAAGAAAAAAAGTCAGGTGGAGAAGCCAAACTCTCTTAAGACAAATATATATATATATATATATGTAAGAGCAAGAGCACAAAGCATACTTACTGCTTTCTGTTTCCAAAGGAGGGTCAAGACACTTCTGGTGAAACGCACGGTTACACGTTCCATCGCAAAGTATTATATCGTTGTCCTGAAAAGCCTCTCGCGAGTTGCATTCCGCACAAAATATCTGCAAATTGGTTGGAACCATGGTTATAGTGTAAACATGTTTATGATGATAAAAAGACTCTTACTTACATGGTCATGATGAATAGAACCATCTGGAGCCATAACTTTCTCCTCCATCCTTCCCACCGAGCTAAGAAGATCTAACTGATGAATGGCGTCGCGTAGTCCAAGCTTGCAGTCTAAGATATGTTTCCGTGCTCTCTCAAGCTCCTTGTCTGGTCTTATCTTTTCCCGGCTGATGAATTGTGAAGACAGCAACCAAACTTGATTAAAACTCTTTTGTAACGCAGCATTAACTACTCTTTTGGTAATATATCAAACAAATTAGGAATAATCTAAAACCTTCCCACATAAGAAGAAACACTAAGCAAGAAGAGAGTAAATTTCAAAAAAATGTTTTGTACCTCTGACCTTTCCAACCTTCAGCTGCGTAAGCATCGATGAGATTCTGCTGCATCTTCATCTTAATAAGCAAATACCTTGTTCGTCTCTGCAACCGTAACGCTTCATCTACCTCCTCCTCCTCCTCAGCCTTATTACCCTTTTGCTGTCTCTTCCTTTTCCTCTTCCTCGTTTTCTTACCCTTCTCCTCCTCCTCCTCCTCATTGCAACGAGAATACTTCCTCTTGTTTGATTTCGAACTTATTTCTTCCTCGGATTTGCGCTTAGTGTACTTTCTCTTGTTCGATGTTTGTTTTCCTTTCTTCACAAGAGATGAGAGTAGAGTAGACTCAGCTTTCTCAACCGAAACACAAGCCTTATCTGTTTCTTTCTCGATCCTCCCCTTGGTTACACTCTTCTTCATATCGAGCTACACGATGACAGAGACTTGTATCCTCCTCTTAGAAGATCATATCATATAAGATCTTACCCTGAATATTATAAACAACATTTACCTTGTCAGAATCCTCACTTCACAAACGAAACGAGTCAACAAACCCAATTCGAGGACAAAATCATAACTATGGTTCTTAATATTCCCATCATTAACAGGTGACAAGGACTGAATCAACGCTTACACATTAAAGACACTGCTAAGTTCAGACAAGTGTTTGACTTTTGATTGAAAGATGATACAAGACAACGAAACAGATTGAAGATTAGACTAATCAAGAAACAAAGATAACAAACACTAGTCTCTACGCATCTTTATCATTATGCTCGTGACATATGATACTGAGCAAAGGAATCGTAACTCTTCAATTTTTAATCATTAGAAGCAAAAAGACTAATATTTTCAAGAGTTTATGACAGAATCAAGCCAAACCTGGAAGAGAGTAAAGAGAGAGGATTGAAGATCGATTGTAGTGAGAAGCAATCACTGATTGAGGAAGGTGAAAACCCACACAAGGTGAAGATCTTTCTGAAAGGGGTAATGGGAGATTCTGAGATAATTTTGATTTGGCGGTTTTTAATGTCACCGGCGGCGAGTTGAAACGGTGCTTATCAACGGTCGTGTTTACGTCACTCTCCGATGTTCTCTCTTTTTAGGGTGCTTTGCTTTGGTAAGGCGCTCAACTAATATGTATTTTCACTTTTAAACCCCTGTATTTTGATAGTTTGTTTCAGATTGACCTAATGTTTTTGGGAATATACATTTACACGCCAGCTAATCTTTCCTTTTCGGGTCATGGATAGTGAAATTTACTTCCCTTTTCAGGTTTTTTTGATGATAAATAAATGGACTTCTTGAAGTATTGGCTTTTAAGCCCAGTCAAGAATGTTGGTTCACCCATATAAGCCCATTATGAAAAAGGATTTTAAAGAAGTGATTTCATTTCAGGTTCTCAAAAGAAGGTAGAGAAGTGATGAATCTAATATAAGGTCGGGTATTTGTTTATGGTCGGCATAAAGCCAGTGGTCGGCAAAAGACCAATGAGTTGGTTCTTGGATATTAGGTACATAAAACAATCGTTTATGATCTTCGAAATTTTAAGAGTTAAACTATATTATATAGAATTTAAAGAAAATTATAAACAAAATCATAAAAAAAAGTTATTAAATTTTTTACTGAATTTTATACAATTGCAGGCCAATTGTATTTTTAAAATTAGTAAAATATTGACCGCAAGCTTAGCACATAGTTAACCGTTAACTAAAACTGAATTAGGATTAAACCAAATTAAGGTTTAGGCTTTACACAAACTTATATCAGCTTAGGCTATCTAAACACTCATAACCTTCATCACATCCTAAATTTAATTTTGAATAAGTTTAAAAATTGGAATATAAAAAGAAGTAGACTTTATTGATATACATGTATCTTTCACATTTGCATGTCTCGTAAAAGAGAATCGAATCATATAGGTAACCACCTAAAATATGAATTGATCAATTTTCCTACATTTTGTTCTTATTGTTTATGCCACTAGCCAATTTATAATTTGTTTTGTCAGTATTCATAAAAGAATTCTTAATAGCTGTGACATTATTAAGGAGTAGATCAAACTACGAAAGACGTACTTGAACCATGCACCACATGGGGTGGATTCGAGATAAGAACAAAAACTAGCCATAAACCAATCTTTGGTGTTTTTCACATTATTCACACATTGAATCACCGACTATTAAGTTTGTGGTGTTTAACTTGTTGATTGCAAAAACCAATAATATAATTTAAAATGACCTGCCTCATGCATTACTCGGAAATGACATATTAGTGACATGTGGGGCTAAATGTATTATTCTTTTGCTTTGGCATGGGACGGTCACAGTCCTATTCGTATGAAAGTTTTGTTCGTTTGCAAAATTATTGTAATCCCTTAAAAATCTAAATGATGTGCTATAGAGACAAACCGAACAAAGATTGTCTGCTAATGTACTATTTTCACAGCTATGATAATCTCGATTACTGCATTTTTAAGGTTGTGAGATACTTTGAGATGTTGTGACATGTTCGATGATAATCTAAGTTTGGCAGGACTCGTTTAATATGATGCGGTTTTGAGTAAGTTTGTGTTTGTTCCTTCGGTTATATTATTTGAACACTTATCAAACACAACTCTAAAGATGTTAAAGTTGGACTCTGCTAATTCTGCGAACCAAATGGATTTTCAGCCGTTAAACTGTCTTAAATTTATATTGCTTCAATTCGTTACAAGTAACAAACAAATCTTAAATTATACACAAATATGAGTACACTGGTGCGAATTAAGAAGTTGTAGTTAGTAGGTTGCTTTCACCTAATTGTCGGAAAGAGATTAATATATAATCATAATGTCTTAAATTATAGTTGTCACAGTTTAATTTTTAATAGAATAAAGTTCTATGATTGCAATTGCTCATATATATATATATATATATATATATATATATATATATACATATTTAGAGTTTGAAGTTTTATATAACGTATCGCCTTCTAAACAATCAAACTTAGCCATAAAATTAATTATGTACATAAAGATGACATTCTACTGGAGGTGATGCACATAATGTTGTCTTTCTCCATCTCAAATATGAAGGTGCTGCTGCAGAGGTATTCACGTGTAAGATTTTGTGTGGCATAGAAGATTAAGATCGACGCTGAAAACAATAAAAATATATAATATCATTTTTATAATTATATGATAATATATACTAGTATTATTTTACATAGGAAAATCAATATGAGGACCGACTCTACCAACAACTCTCTCTGGCTCTTTTTAGATGCATCTATGGAATTACAGCCAATCATTCAAACATTGCCTCAAAAGATAATATGACTTTTCGCGTCCACTAAAACTTATTAGGGAAAACTGTTTTTTTAGAGCAAAAAAATAGTAACTATGTCCCTTTAGACTAATCTATATTTTGTGTCATATTTTCCTATAATACCTTTTAATATTTATGAAAATAATTTTAATAAATAGTTTTACAAACAAAAAAAATTTGGAAAAATAGTAACATTTGTTAAAATACCTATATGAACTTAATGGTATATTTTCCAGTTATAAAAAAGTTAAAATTATAAATTTCAGATTATGTTCTAAAAAAAGTAGAAATGACATTCTACGAAGTAGAAAACGAAATCTATTTTTTTCATTGAATCTACAATGTTTAGAATACGTGATCTACGTAAATAGGAGTATTCTACAAATATGTAGAATACACATTCCGCGCTTAACCTACCATTCTAAAGTTCTTAGAAATCAAAATCTACACATTAATCTAATTCTAAAACATGTAGAAACCGACTTCTACAGATTTACTATAAATCTAAAACATGTAGAAATCAAATTCTAAAAATTACTATAATTCTACAAAACTGTAGAAATTGATTTCTACATATTAGTTGTATTCTACGGATAAGAAATCAGTTCCTAAAAATATGGAAACAAAATATTTGAGAATATTCACTTTTATATTTTTTTAAAAAATCGATTTTTTTTAAAAAAAAAAAAAACGAAAAAGAACAAAAAAAAAACGACAAAAAAAACCTTGGCAACCTTCTTCGCCGTCTTCTATATTCCATTGATTGTTCACAAAATTTTCACAAAATTTTCACATTATTTCTACCATGATTCATGTCTATGCTTCATGTGGTGTTTGGGAATTGGTTGTATCTTCGGGTTGGAGTTTTAATGTTGATAAAAAGAAAGGGGGAAGGTTACTTGCTTTGGAATTGAAGTTTTCTCTGGAAGAGTTACAGAAAATTGTTATAGAGGATTTTGGTTTTGAAGAAACAGATGCTGATTTGGAGTTGAGTAACCTTCCTATTGGATTGATCAATTCATCAAATTGTCCAATCTTACCCAACCTGTCCGAGAACTGCTGACAGAATTTCTCCCCAAAAGTAGTAAAAGAAGCTTGTACCAGATCCTCCAAGAAATTTTTCATATCTGTGTCAATATTTCCTTTTGATGAAGCAGCTAGGTGGCACAAAACATTCTTCTTCCTTGACTCTGCTCCTCGGTCTGCATGCTTTCTCTTGTTTCTTCCCGAAACATCAGCTGTGCCATCAACATTCCCTGCAACATGACTATTTTCACCTCTCTCAGTATCAGCTCTTTGATCATCTCCTTTCTCTTCGCCAGATTCCTCAAATTCAGAGTTTGTAGCTTCTTTTACTCCCCAAACATGATTGTTCCAATCATGTTTACTATTGATCATATCTAAAATACGATATACTCTTTCATCTTTCTTCTCATCCTTCTGTACAAAATCAGTTGCCAAAAGGACCACTCCATCTATGTGGGATTCCATGAATGAATGCAAAATCCCCTACAAACAATCAAATCATTAGTAAAGTGAACAAGACAATAAATATTTTAATTTGAAAAAAAAATTGCATACGTTTTCTGGGAATAAGTTCTCAACGCCAATGATATCTTCATAAGAACATTTTGCACATCCTCTCCAATTACCACACAGTGGACCTGTAAAATTTTTACTGACTTTTGTGCCACAAATCTCTCCTAAAGCAGGAACAGCTTCCATTATCCAAATTTGGAAACCAAACAAGAATCCTTCCATCAGATACCCCTCTTTCTGCTCTAATTTATGCCTTGTTTTATCAATTTGCTTCAGAAGGAAATCAAACGAATACAGACCCCATGGGTAATTCCGAAGCTTCTCCAAATCCATCGCCAACTTCATGTACAGATGCGGGATATTCACCTTCTCATCCTTTCCCATCACCACACCCATAATAACGCAAAGATATATCAGTCTCACCCTATCAACCCAAGTCCAGGTATTGCTCTCTTCCAAATGCTTCTTTTTTATGATCTGCAAATTTATTTTTCCATTTGTCTTTATCTGCTTGCTCCAAAAACCATTATCGTCTTTCCATGTCACTAGCCCACTGTTATTCTCTCGCTTCACTTTCAGACCAGTGACAGCATGATACTCTTGCAATCCAAAACGCATAGGTCTCCTAGCGAAAGTGAACCACTTCTCATGTCTCTTGCTTGTCATCAACTCCTTACACAAGAAAGAGTGTACCAACCTCGCCGAAAACTTCAGATCATTCTTCTGGATAACCATAATCTGTGAAAAAATGGGATCTTTCATAACTTCATCGAATTTTGGTTCCATTTTTTCTTTTAGCAACTCGAGAAGTTTTAGTCGGCAGCTGTTATTAATCTTCTTAACCTGAGGTTCCAATCCCTCACCGTATAAACGATTAGGCAACTCCAACTCCATATCTGAAATTTGAAAACAATACAGCATATATCTATTAATAACAAAAACCTAAAATTCCTAAATCTATCCCAAAAATATGATTTAAACCATGATTGTGTACAAAATCTTCTCTAATCATCACCTTAACACATGATTGAAGCCTAAATATCTTAACTAACCCAAAAAAATTACCTTTTACCTTTCTATTTTCAAACTCTAAAAAGAAGTGGAGATAGAGTTTTATACCTTTGCAGAACAAACTAAAGAGTGATAGATTCGTAAAAAGCTCACAAAATCGTATGAGTTAGGCCAAATAATCGTCCAAATCAGAGAATTGAGTGAGTTAGGGTTAATGAACTTTGGGTGAGAATTTGATTTTCTCCCCCTTTGTTCGTGAATGGGAAATTAAGGATTTCGTCCCAGAGAAATCGAGTTTAAAGAGTTGAAATCATGCTTAGTCGGTTCAAATCAAGTGGGAATCAACCCGGATATAATCATACAAAACCAAAAAAATCGATTTGGGATTCTTTCCTGGGCACGGGATCGATCGATCTATCCTTAGTGGATCGGTCGATCTGTAAAGAATCGACCTTCGCCGATCGAGTGAAATGGACCAGGTCGATCAGTATATATTTCGCGTTTTTTTGTTCTGAATAATTATCGGGATCGATCGATCCACTGTAACTTGTAAAGCTGGATCGATCGATCCCGCTTGTCGAACTCATTATTTATCTTTTTAAAAAAATTGCAATTTTAAGGGCATTATTGCCATTTTCGAAAAAATTAGTTTAATAGGACATAAAGTAGTACAGATTAGTCTAAAGGGACATAGTTACCTTTTTTTGGCTCTAAAAAAACAGATTTCCCAACTTATTTATTCTCTGAAAACTAAATATTCTAAAAGGAAATGATAGGTAAGTACTATTTTGGTGCGTGGTCGTGTTTTATTGTTTTCTACGATTGAATGTGAGTTATTGACGAAGACTAATTACTCAAAGGTCCACATAGATTTTGGTGATCCGCGAGTTTTTTTTTTATTTGAAAAAAGTGAACCGCGAGTTTTGTAAAAAAATTTAGGTAAAATGCGACTGGATCAGTAAATATGATTTTACCACTCTCTTTTCAGATGTTACAAAAGAGCTTATATTTGTAATTTGTGTCCTTTGCGATTAAACTCACGTCATTGTTACAAAAAAAAAACTAATAGTCCATAAATCAAATGAGTTGATGATGTTTTTGTGTTTTGATTTCACCGACTAGAAGTGCTGAAATATATTATTGTGTAGCATGTTTTAAATTTGACGAGTGTTATAATTGTGTTTTAACTTTTAAGTGACAACAAACTTTGAGAACCCTATAGAATACGAAATTACGTGCAATCCATTCATGTAATTTAGGTTCGTGTAAATTACAAAATAGTTTCACATGAATCCAACCTAGTCTGTCTCTCTTAAGACCCTACACATAGAAATTTTACGTTCCAAGTCTATCTACATTGACAAGCAATGGAGACGTGTCGTGAGGGCTTACTTGGATATGACTTTCTTTTGCAAATTGTAATAATCCCGTGGCTAGCGCCGCCACATATGAAATTCGAGGAATATGCCTTTTCCTCACATAGTTAAACCCCATTATTCTGGAATCTGAATGTTAAACAAAGCTAATGAATATGCAAGTCATCAATCTTTCGTTTTGCTTCCTCCCTCGATGAAAATTTCATCGCTAAACACTAATTTGGACTTATCTGCACATGTATAGATCGTTTTAATTAATGATAACAAAAATCATATTTACTACTTGATTTTGGGTACACAAATTATATTATAGTATATATGATGAACGTATCAAATTGCTATGGTTCTCCTCGGATCCAGAGTTGTTTAGATATCATAAGTTAGAGAAATCTTGAATGAGAAACTATAAAATTGTTCTAGATAGATCTTTAGATTAAGATGAAAAAGTTCAAACTCAAAATTTGAACTCGTCAACTATAAATCGACTATTGAATATGGAAAGAATGAAAATATTCAAAAGGATATTAATGAGTCGTTAATTACAATCATTGAAAAACCGAATTACGTAGAAGTAAACCAAATCGTAATATACATACAGTAGTATTATTATTTTTATTGGTATAAATAATACAAAGAGATCAAATGGATTCCGATCAAAAAAGATTAAATGGAATAATAAATTTTTAGGATAGCTTTTTTAGTTTATTTTCACAAAAGTAGTCATTAAAAATGATATTTTTTTTATTAAAAGGTAAAATAATATTTATATCCTAAGATTTAAAATTGAGGAATAAAATTTTGATGATATTCAAATTTTGAAAGAGGAAAAATATTAAAATTTTTAAAGCAAAATGAATTATTTTGGTTATTTTCTTTTGATGGCTATTCCCATCAATAACCAAGTAAAAATAATTTTAAGAAAATAAAAAAAAAGAGTAGTATATTGATTGAGCTGGTGCTTGTTCATCATCTCCAACACTTTGCTCCGACAGGTCACCTTTTTTGGTTTTGCTTTCCTCACGAAAACAAACAAACTTCCTATTCTCTTCTTTATTCATTTATTCACAGACCATGAGAAAATCAATGAAGAACCTCCTGCTCCTCTGAGATTAACAACAACAACAAAAAAGAGAATTGATTCTCTCTCTCTCTCTCTCCTATCTTATTGAGTTCCGATCTGATCGGAATCGCTTTATATTCCTCCAAGAATAAACATCTATTTTGTGCGAAACACGAAGAACTCGCCTATGTTTCCGTCGGAGATCGAGCCATCTATGCCGGAACCTGATCACTGTTTCGCCAATCTCAGAGGCGTACGGTGGCGCGTGAATCTCGGCGTTCTCCCCTTCCAAGCTTCTTCCATCGATGATCTTCGCAAAGCAACTGCCGAATCTCGCAGAAGGTTAAATTTTTAATTACTCATCAATGAACACAATCTTGTCTGTTTGCTAAAGTTCCCTCTTTTATCGTTTCCCTCTGTGATGATGATTAGATACGCGTCTTTAAGGAGACGGCTTTTGATAGATCCGCATTTGTCTAAAGATCTACGAAACTCCCCTGATCTCTCCATAGACAATCCCTTATCTCAAAACCCAGGTAACAGAGATTAAGAGATTCAATGTTTCTATGTTCATTGTGTTTTGATTCTTTGGTGTTTACATGGAACCGTTTCTGTAATGGCAGATAGTACATGGGGTAGGTTCTTTCGCAACGCTGAGCTAGAGAAAACATTGGATCAAGACTTATCAAGGCTATATCCTGAGCACTGGAGGTACTTTCAAGCTCCTGGTTGTCAAGGGATGCTGAGACGCATCTTACTCTTGTGGTGCCTTAAACATCCCGAGTATGGTTATCGACAAGGTATAAACATACATAGCTTGTGTCTTTATAAAGAAGTGATCTTTGTTACTTAATGATCTGACGTTTTCTTTTGTTGTTTTAGGAATGCACGAGCTTCTGGCTCCTCTTCTCTATGTACTCCACGTTGACGTTGAGCGTCTCTCCGAAGTGCGTAAACACTACGAAGACCATTTCACCGACAAGTTCGACGGCTTATCTTTCGAGGAGAGAGACGTTACTTACAACTTCGACTTCAAGAAGCTTCTTGAGGGTTTCGCCGACGACGAGGAGGTCGGTGGAATCCACGGGAGCTCCAAGAAAATAGTGAGCTTAGACGAGCTGGATCCCGAGATCAAGTCCATCGTGATGCTCAGCGATGCTTACGGAGCGGAAGGAGAGCTGGGGATTGTCTTGTCGGATAAGTTCATGGAGCATGACGCTTACTGCATGTTCGACGCTCTCATGAGTGGTTCTAACGGTTGCGTCTCGATGGCTGGATTCTTCGCTTACTCTCCAGCTAGCGGTTCCCACACTGGTTTGCCTCCGGTTCTCGAGGCCTGCACTGCGTTTTACAATCTTTTGTCGTTTGTTGACTCGTCTCTGCATAGCCATTTGGTGGAGCTAGGAGTTGAGCCTCAGTACTTTGGGCTTCGTTGGTTAAGAGTTTTGTTTGGGAGAGAGTTTTTGCTTCAGGATCTGTTGGTTGTATGGGATGAGATCTTCTCAGCTGATAACACTGCGAGAAGAGACGAGGATAACAACAGCTTCATGATCTTTGATTCTCCACGTGGAGCTTTAATCTCCGGGATGGCGGTGGCGATGATTTTGTGTTTGAGATCTTCCTTGCTCGCTACTGAGAACGCAGCTTCTTGTCTCCAGAGACTGTTGAATCTCCCGGAGAAGATTGATGTGAGGAAGGTCATAGAGAAGGCTAAGTCGTTACAAGCATTGGCTTTAGATGAGGATGTGCGAGCATCAGCTTTGTCTGTGAACAACGTCTTTGATCAGAGCGTGAGTCCTGCGATACCTGCGAGGACTAATAGCTTCCCTTCGGGTTCCACTTCTCCTAAATCTCCGTTGATCATTACTCCACAGAGTTACTGGGAGGAGAAATGGAGAGTACTTACGGCTGAGGAAGAGAAACAGAGTCCTTCAGCGCCACCGCCGAAGAAGAAGGCGTCATGGTTTAAGGTGAAACGGCTTTTCAGAGCAGAGTCTGAGCCTGCACATAGCGGCAAGACAGAGAGCAAAGGTGGTTTAGCATCAGTGGCGCGGAACTTGCTGGAAGATTTTAATAAGCAGGTTGTTTCTGAACCTGAGGAAGTAGTTGCTGTGAACAATGAAGATAGCTCAGTAGCTAATAGAGTAGATGTTGTGAACAATGAAGATAGCGAGGAAGCTAATAGAGAAGAGGTTGTGAACAATGAAGATGGTTCAGTTCAAGAAACCGATGAAGCTAATAGAGAAGATGCCGTGAACAATGAAGATGGTGCAGTTGAAGAAACAGAGGAAAGAAATGTGGATTTTGCATCTGCTGGTGAAGAGAGTATAACAGCAGTTGAGGAGACTTCATCTGATGTCTTCTCAGATCCCAACAGTCCACTCAGACATTCAAACTCCATAGAGAATGATTCAGATAGCAGCACCGGGTCGATTCTGTTTGCCAATGAGAAAGTTGAAGATCAAGAAACAAGCGCAGTAGATTCGCCTCTTCCTGTTTCCTCTCAACCGAGCATTGAGTTTCCGGTAGTTCAGTCTAATGACGAAGAGAACACCACAGATTTAGATAAATCTGTGGCCGTGAGTAAGGAGCGTAATAAGCCTTTTCCAGGAAAGTTCCAGTGGTTTTGGAAGTTTGGACGCAACCTCACTGGCGAGGAGACAAGATCCAATGGTGTTGAAAGTAGTAAGAGCGATTTGGTTAGCTCTTCTGAGTCGCATTCTTCTCCACAGGCTTCATCTTCGAGCAGCAAAGGGGAGTCGGACCAGAATATGATGAATACATTGAAGAACCTTGGTAATTCCATGCTCGAACACATTCAGGTACAGACTCAGTCTCGCATTCTCAGCTACTCTTTTAGAAGAGAAACGTTCTAATGACTTTTTTGACCAAATGTACAGGTGATGGAGTCTGTTTTCCAGCAAGAACGAGGTCAGGTTCAGGCAGGATTAGTTGAGAACATATCTAAGGCCAACTTGGTCGAAAAGGGACAAGTCACAGCCACGACAGCTCTCAAGGAGCTTCGGAAGATCAGTAATCTTTTGTTGGAAATGTGATAGAAACATTTTTGTTGATTCTTCTTGTTCTGCCCTCTGTATATGTACATACATCCTATTTTTTGTAAAGTATTTTTAGAGCACGTAATAAATAAAAAGAAAATGTCTTATCAGCATACCCTTTATCTTCATGACATTTTGATGTAGAACTCGGTAAATGTCTAAGATTAGATGGTATAAATAAAGATACCTTCATCTGCTTTTGAACAATAAAAGGCAAACTGCTTATATGTAGGAAAAACATTTCAGTTGGCGAGATTTAAGGTGGGGTATTCAATTTATTCAGTTATATATTTCATCAATTCTTCTATTATTAGATTATGTATTTGAAATCATACTACTAAAATATTTTAAGTTATTCATACTAATTTTCTAATTCTAATAAAGATTTGTGTTGTTTAATTTTTGGCAGATATTTATGATAATTGTATCTGAAAAAAAACTGATGAACTTATTATAAAATGTATTTGAAAAGGGACAAGTCATAGCCACATGTCAACAGTTCTCAAGGAGCTTTGGAAGAACAGTAATCTTTTGTTGGAAATGTGATGAACATTTTTGTTGATTCTTCTGGTAAAAAGCAGAAAACTACAGAGCTCACATAGGTTTTGAGTCTTAAAGTTTACTATTTTCTGTACTTTCACATACGAGATCAAAGACGACAGAAGATGAGAAGAAAACAAGAGTCTAATCTATGTTGTGAAAGCCAGGGAGAAGTGAAGTAATGAAGCCAAAAACAATCATCTGAATCTCTTTCACTATTCCCCACCACTGATTCCCTTGGTTTCCTGCATCCACATTTTCATTTGCGTTTGCTCTGTTCCCGTTATCGCCGCCTTCATTCTCTTGTCCCTCTGCACAAAAGAAAAATAAAATAAAACAAAATGGCTGCTACATAAGTTGATGGCTCCAGTTAATATCATGGGAAACTAGAAATACCGGGAACCACAGCTTCGTTTAGTGGCACTGCAGCTGCAGGATCATCATTATCAGCTCTGGCAGCAGCAGCAGCAGCAGGAGGTGGTTGAGGTCGAGGTGGTGGTACAGCTGCTCTATGCATACCTTGTGAGAGCCATCGGACAAAAGGTGCAAGGGCTCCAGTTTGGTATCTGTCCACACCAAACATACATACATCAGCTTAAAACACCACCACCAAGAAGTTGAGTTTTGTCTTACAAGTAAATGATGGTAGCGAAAATCACAAGGACAGCGAGCCTCTGTCTGGATCCATCTTGGTTGAACAGAAAGATGACAGCAGCAAGCTTGAGAATGAGGAATATGTCAAGCTGGAAGGCGATCTCGAATCTCCGTACAACAACAACTTGCCTCTGTTGCGCAGGCTGTTGCTGCTGCTGCTGACCCTGTCCAGCTTGCGCTTGGTTCTCTCCCCCAGCCTCAGTCTCATTGCTCGGCCTAGTTCTAAACAAAATGTCAAATTTAAAAACCATCAACACCAAGCCTATAGTTTTCTCATGTGAGTCACACACCACCTAACCAATGGTTTTGGATTCAAAGGGGATCATCAACTTGTGCTAATTTTTTTTTTTTTTTTTTTTTTTTTTTTTTTTTTTTAACTTGTGCTAATTATTCTAGCTAAATCAACTAACCAATGGAAGGTGTACTTACGTGGGAAGATTGTAAGTGAGAGGGATAAGATAGTTAGAGGGAAGAGCTCCAAACTGATGCACAGGAACCGCATAGATCCCAGCTCCACGGTTCGTTTGTTCATCGTACCCGGGAACAAGACCTGGTGGATACATTGGAGCTCGATCTGGATTCTGGAAAACGAAATTGAAATCATTAGTCAATTCACGAGATCAAACGCATGAATTGTTCGAAGAATCAAAGTGAAAAGACGCAAATCAACAAATTCGAAAGCAAGTCACAAACCTGAGGCTTGATCCCAGAATCTTCGGGTTTTGGTTGCTGTGACGCTGAAGAAGACAACTTCTGGGGTTCTTCGGCCATATTATTCTCAAAAGGATGACGACGCAGAAGCTCTTTCTCTCTTGAATCCGCCAAATCAAAATCGGTTGTTGCTTCCCCTTTGTGATAAATTCTCGCTCAAGGAGATGAATTGCTCTGCTCATTCGTCATGTTATCCAATAATAAATAGACACGTCACCAATAATCGTGACTATTTATTTTGCATTTATGGTAAATTGCACACAAACTCCTTGTCTTGAAGTTAATTGGTTTGTTCCGGTTACCAATTATCAATCCAAACCGGTTTCGATTTTTGTTTGTACCAAACAAAAATTCTGACTACTTGAAGATTGGTTTGGTTAACTAAAGGGAGTGGTTATTTGAGCCTCATTTGTCATTTGAACTTGGCCCAAAGAAGGACCTATTATGCCAAGTATTTGAGAGTTCGGACTACAATGATCATTAGTAATGTTAATGATCGGATGATGATGATTAGCAAAAGATACTAACGTTTGCTGATGATAGTAGTAGTATACAGTCCATCGTTTGCGTAGCTGGTGAGTTCTAGGCAGTGGCCTCTAGTTATATATATGCTTGTTCTTAAGATGATGTGAATGTGTTAAACAATCACTAACACATGTTGTCCTCTTATTTGTTATAAGATTGTAAATGATGGACGAACAATATTTCTGAATGAAAAAGAGAAGAATACATTCCAAAGTTAAACTACAGACAATACAAAGTTAGTAACAGCTTGTTTGAATTTAAAGCACCAATATTGTGTTGTCTAGCATGAGATGTTAATGGTGAAGAAGAGACACTCCCATCATTTGAATCGATTGTTAGTGATCAAGTTGAATAACTAAAAGTGTGATTTGTTGTTTTGAATTGGTGTTTTCTTTTTATTTACTTTTCGGATTGACAACTTTGATTTGGTGTTTGGTTTTATTTAATTTTGGATTCAACAAATTAAAGCATTGGTTATGAACTTATGATTTATAATTTTTGGATTTAACAAACTATAATGCACTGGTTCATTGGTTATGAACTCACGTATTTTAATATGTTTGGAGTGTGACAAAACTAATTAAAAACAAGTGTTATGAATAACAAATAAGCAAAACAGTGACTGAGAATCATGTCCAGTTCAATAGGTCTTACGTCTCCACCTCGAAACGCACCGTTTTGCTCTGGCGACTGGTTTGGCGATTTCGGTTTAAGGTTCTAGTTCTCGGTAGGGTTTTACGCCGCCGTCTTCTGCGGTGGGTTCCGATGGTAGAGGAAGGCGATTCTCAGGCGGATGCTCCTGATTCTCAAGGAGTGTCGGCTTCGGTGGGTTCGGGTCTGGGAGGGCCGAAAGGCTCTTGGGTTGGTGCGGTTCAAGGTACTCGTTGTCTGAAGAAGTATGATGTGGAGATTTTGATGAAGGATGGAATTGGCTCAGTTGTGGTTCCGGAGGAGATTACGAAGGATGTAGCCCCGCTTTGGGAGGACTTTCTAATCGGGAAATTTCTCGATGACGCTCCTCACATAGCAAAGATTCATGCCATAGTAAACAAAATCTGGAATATCAACGACAAAAAGCAAATGATTGATGTGTTTGAGGTGAACTCGACATCGATGAAGTTTAGGGTTTCAACCCAAGCTGATAGGAACAGGATCCTTAGGCGGGGGATGTGGAACCTAGCAGGCATTCCGGTGGTGGTGACAAAATGGTCCCCGGTGGTGGAGAAAGAGAAGGCTCCGAAACAATCTATTCCTATGTGGGTTCACCTAAAAAATGTTCCTATTAACATGTTTTCGTGGAAAGGATTGAGCTTTGTCTCAAGTCCTATTGGTATCCCGGTAAAGCTTCATCCGGAAACTGCTCATTGTCTGGATCTGGAGGTGGCAAAGATCTTCATGAAGGTTGATCTGACGACAGACCTTCCAAAGAAGCTGGTTTTCAATATTCAGGGACAAGATGTGGAGGTGGAATACTTATTCCCGTGGCTACCAACCAAATGTCCAAAATGTGAAAAGTGGGGGCATTCTCTCAAGGCGTGCCCAGGGAACAAAGGAGAGCAGATTGTCATTCAGAAAGAAAAGGAAGTGATAGTGGTGAAGCAAAGTGTAAGGAGTGAGGAAGTTGTCACTGCTACTTTAGAGCTAGATGTAGTTCCGGCTCAGGCGCAGGATCAGGAAAGGGTTGTGAATAAGGAGTTAGTTTTGAATACAGAGGAGGCGACTCCAATTGTATTGAATGAGGAGAATGGTAATATTGAGAAGCTGGAGGAAGTATCAATGGAGGTTAAGCAAAGGATTTTGCCGGTGGAGAATGTAGTCGCTGAGACAACAAACTCGTCGGGTGATAACAGCTCTGAAGTAGATAAGGAAAGAGAGTGGCTAGATGTATCTCCGGGCAAAGCTAGCCGATCTCCTATAAAAAAGAGAGAACTAGAGTTTGGCCAAAATGCCCTTCTAACCAACTCAAGATTTGCGGTTTTGAGCTCAGAGGAGGAAGGCGAAATAGTAGAGAAAGAGGAGGAATTTGAGGGTATGAAGGGTATGATGGTGGAAGACTCTTCTGGGAAGGAAAGAGTTATGCCTCGTCAGAGTTTACCTAGGGAATCAAAGATGAAACACAAAATTTTGGGAGATAAGTCTGTTCAGAAAGCTCAAGATGCAAGTCTTAGCGATCTGAATAAAAGGAAACCTCGATCTAATTAATGTCTGGATTCTTCTGGAACATCAGAGGGTTTAACAAAAATTCAAAACATCTGGTGGTGAAGAATTGGGTTCAGAAGTGTGGGTTTCAGTTTGGATGTTTGATAGAAACAAGGGTGAAGGAGAACAGAGCTAAGAGAATTCTTGAGAAGGTGTTTCCTAGCTGGTCTTCTATCACAAACTATGACCATAATCGTCTTGGCAGAATCTGGGTAGTATGGGGTCCTAAGGTGAGAGTTACTCCGTGCTTTCAGAGTGCTCAGATGATTACGGTTTCAGTTCTTTTGGAGGGAATGGAGGATGAAGTATTTTGTTCTTTTGTCTATGGCTACAACCTGGAGGAGAATAGGAAAGAGCTTTGGAGGGATATAAAGTCTCATCAAGACTCGCCTATAATTCAGAAGAGGTCGTGGTTAGTCTGTGGCGATTTTAATGAGATTTTGAGTGGTGTGGAGCACTCTAGGTTTGACATAAACTATGATGCTGCCGGTATGAGAGAATTCCAGGAGGTTACGAATTACTGCAGTTTGGTGGACATGTCGTACCAAGGACCGAGATTTACATGGAGTAATAAAAGAGACAACGACATTATATGTAAGAAGTTGGATAGATCACTGATGAATGAAGAATGGATGCGGGTTTTTCCTCAATCCTATTGTGTTTTCGAGGCTGGAGGGTGCTCGGATCACCAGAGGTGTCGGATCATAATAAAACAAGATAGACTGAAGCCGAAGAAGCCCTTCAAGTTTGTGAATGCATTGGCAGACATGCCGGAGTTTTTACCGTTGGTCAGAGATTTTTGGTTGAGTACAGAGCCGTTGTTCAACTCTACCTCTGCCCTATTCAGGTTGGGTAAGAAACTGAAAGCTCTCAAACCCTTGTTGCAGAATCTCAGCAAGGAGAAACTTGGGGATATTATTAAGAAGACAAAAGAGGCTTACAACACGTTGTGTGAACTTCAAACCAAGACCCTAGATGAGCCTTCGCAGGCTAATATGATGCGGGAATCAACTGCTCTCTCTAGATGGACCCTCCTATCTAGGGTGGAAGAGAAGGTTCTGAGCCAGAGAGCGAAGATTTTCTGGTTGGAGATAGGAGATGGGAATAATAAGACTTATCACAGAGCTGTGAGGGTTCGGGAAGTGAGGAACTCGATTAGAGAGATAAAGCGTGAGGATGGTTCTATTGCTGATAACCAGGAGGACATAAAGAAAGAAGCGGTTGACTACTTCAGCAAATTTTTGAACCATTCTCCTCAGGACTACACTGGCATCAGCACTGCGGAGCTGAAAGATCTTCTGAATTATGAATGCTCGGAAGAAGATAAGAATATGTTGTTGGGGGTGGTGTCTGCAGAGGCGATCAAGAAAGTTCTCTTTGGTATGGCTGCAGAGAAATCCCCGGGTCCAGATGGATTTTCCTCGGAGTTCTTTCGCGCTACATGGGACATCACAGGAGGTGATTTTGTTAATGCAGTTCAATCCTTCTTTGATACAGGGTTTCTCCCTAAGGGGATTAACTCTACTATCCTGTCTCTTATCCCCAAGAAAGATGAAGCAACGTACATGAAAGATTATCGTCCTATTTCGTGCTGCAACGTGATCTACAAGGTGATATCAAAAATATTGGCTAGCCGCTTGAAAAAATTACTACCTTCTTTCATATCTCCAAACCAATCCGCGTTTGTTAGAGATAGGCTTCTTATGGAAAACGTTCTACTCGCTTCAGAGCTGGTGAAGAACTATCATAAACCATCAGTGTCATCGAGATGTGCAGTAAAGATTGACATCTCCAAAGCTTTCGACTCCGTTCAATGGCCGTTTTTAATATCGGTTTTGGAAGCTTTGAGTCTGCCGGAGAAGTTCATATTGTGGATTAAGAAATGCACCCAGCTCGCCTCCTTTTCTGTGCAAATTAATGGAGAGTTAGCAGGTTACTTCAATAGTAAAAGAGGGTTGCGTCAGGGGTGTTCCCTCTCACCGTTCCTGTTCGTTATGTGTATGCAAGTTCTGTCAAAGTTACTGAACAAAGCGGTATTAGAAGGGCGTTTTGGCTATCACCCGTACTGCAAGGATCTGACATTGACTCATTTGTGTTTCGCTGATGATGTCCTTGTGTTCTCGGATGGCAAGAAGAGTTCTATAGAGGGAATCTTGGAAGTATTTAAAGAATTTGCTAAGTTCTCCGGCTTGAGTATCAGCTTAGAGAAATCTACGCTTTTTTTGGCAGGGGTTAAAGAGGATGATAGTGATGATATATTGGACCAATTCCCCTTTGAAGCTGGATCTCTACCGGTGCGGTATCTTGGATTACCTCTGCTAACAAAGAGGATGTCAGCTGCGGACTATGCTCCATTGATCTCAAGAATTAGAAGCAAGATCAGCTCGTGGACGGCTCGACATCTCTCCTTTGCCGGTCGTCTCCAGTTAATTGGTTCAGTACTATATAGTATCACAAACTTTTGGATATCAGCTTTTCGTCTACCAAAACAGTGTATTCAAGAGATCAACAGCCTTTGCTCAGCATTCCTCTGGTCTGGTCCGGTCTTATCCTCGCAAAAGGCAAAGATAGCTTGGTCAGATGTATGTAAACCGAAAGAAGAAGGAGGGTTAGGGCTGAGATCCTTGGAAGAAGCCAATAAAGTCTCATGCCTGAAACTGATCTGGCGTATTCTCTCCTCTAAATCTTCACTGTGGGTCCAATGGATACACAGATATCTGATTCGTCAAGGTTCTTTTTGGAGCATCAAGGAAACAAGCTCCCTAGGGTCATGGATATGGAAGAAGCTTCTCAAGCTTAGACCCTTGGCTAGGGATCTATCAAAAATGGAAGTGAATAATGGTATGTGGACATCTTTCTGGTTGGATAAGTGGTCCCAGCTGGGAGTCTTAATCGACCTAATAGGAGTTAATGGAGGGTTGAGGCTGGGTATTGCTTTGAATTCTACAGTTGAGACCGTAGTGAATACTTATCGACGGCGCAGACTGAGAAACCCTGTATTGAAGCAAATTGAAAGCGAGATCCTCAATCTCCAAGAGTTGGGGCTGTCTCAGAATGATGATAATTGTCTTTGGATGCGTGAAAATGGAGAGTTCCGCACTGAGTTCTTAACGGCTCAAACATGGAACTTAATAAGAGTACAAAGCCCGCGCGTTTCTTGGTTCAAGGGGATCTGGTTCAAAGAAGCAACTCCAAAGTTCTCTTTCCTCAGTTGGTTAGCAGCCCATGACAGGTTATCGACTGGCGATAGGTTACTCAAGTGGAACCCCCAGGCAAATTCCACTTGCTGGCTATGTAACGCAGCCATGGAAACTCGGGATCATCTATTTTTCGAGTGTTCCTTCTCAGCGGAAGTTTGGAGAGGCACGATCAGGAGGTTGGATGGTGTGGGTTCCTCTGTTCACTGGCACACTCTGATACGAAGATTGGTGATAGGTTCTAGTGATCTTCTACACACCTTTCTCCTGCGATACTGCTTCCAAGCAGCATTGTACGCCATTTGGTTTGAGAGGAATAAGCGCAGAGTTGGAGAAGCTCCACAAGCTGCTGCTCGACTTATCATCTTCTTGGACAGATTGATTCGAAACAGAATCTCCTCCTTGAGGAAGAAAGCTGAATACAAATATGAAAAGGCCATGGAGATATGGTTTGGTAGTAGATAAACTCTTAAATTTTGTTTAGGAACATTCAGCAGGTCCTTTCTTTTCTGCACAAATTAGCATTAGGTTGTACAAAGGTTTTTTGAAGTGAATAAAATTTAAAATTCTTTCAAAAAAAAAAAAGAATCATGTCCAGTTCAATTCCAAACTTGAATCATGTTCTGGAGTGGCCTAAAGCGTCCTGAAGCAGCTGAGCGACATGAATCTAAGCAAAGCATCCTACTGTGTGCACTATCACCTGTCATGCGGGACGATCCGCAAAGGCTTATACATATTACAGGACGCATTTGGGTAGCTATTCTGGAGACCGTTTCCCGCGCAGGCCTGACCCTACATGACCCGCTTGAAGTCAGTCTCGCTGCGGGATAACCTATTTGCCATCTCTAAGTATAAGTCCAATGCCTTTTTCGACATTAGCATCATCATCATAGATTCATATAGAATCTTATTGCTGTACATGGCTAATCCTGAATATATCCCAAAAAATATTGTTCTGGCCCAAATTCTACATGAATCTATGTTAATGATGGGATGATGATTGGCCAATCCTGAACGTATCATTATGATGATCATAGTAGTATACGTCTAACGCATAGTTAATCGTTTTAAAACGTTTGTGAACAAGAGATACAAAGAGCATGCATATATTTGAACTTAAGTTTACACACACAAAGTTCACAAACCTTTCATACTGTAAAACCTCAAACGTATACGTGAAAGAAAAAACAATGTGTAAACTGTAGAGTTTCTTCATAATCAATCCACAAGATCCATCTTTACCTTGCCTTAGGAACCATTTCAGTATCAAGATTCATCGTAACCATTCTTACAGGATCATCCCTATGGCTATCTCGATCATTCAGCTTCCCAACAACACTCTGCTTCAGCTCCATAACAACTTCACTCATTGTTGGTCTCTTTGCAGAACTCTCCGAGGCACAAGCCAATGCTATTTCCGTGATCTTCCAAGCCGAACCAGCCTCAAACCTACCTCCCAAACGTTGATCCACAATGCCTCTTATGTCTCCACTGGCGAGCATTGAACCAACCACATCACTTAGATGTACGCTCTGTGTTCTTGAACGTGAGATTGCCGGTTTTCCAGTTACCACTTCAAGAAGAACCACTCCGAAGCTGTAGACATCGCTCTTCTCGTTCATTTGTCTCGTTGTGTAGTACTCGGGGTCTAAGTAACCGATGGTTCCAGCGACAACGGTGGAGACTTGACTGGTTCCTTCGACCGGGAAGCTTCTAGATAGACCAAAGTCTGATATCTTGGCTTGGAGCTTCTCGTTGAGTAAGATGTTAGTCGGCTTCACGTCTCTGTGAACTATGGGAGGCTTGCAACCATAATGGAGATACTCTAGACCCTGTGCTGCATCTAGTGATATCTGTAACCTCTCTTCCCAGCTCAATATTAATGAACTTTTGCCTTTATAAAAAGTGAAAAAAAACAAAACAAAGTTTAGTTACTTAGTTAAGACGCTGGAAACTAATTATCCAAAGACTAACCTGACAAATAGTCTCCTAAGTTTCCATTAGCCATGTACTCGTAGATTAGCGACATGTGGTTGTCTTCGTTGCAGTATCCTATAAGAGATGTCAAGTTTGTGTGATGGACTCTCATCAGAAGCTCAACCTGAGAGTTTATATATTAGTATAAGATACTTGAAACTATTTAAATTTATAATGAAACTAACTAGAGAAATGACCTCAGCTCGAAACTCTTTGTAACCTTGCGCAGACTCTTCGGAAAGTACTTTGACAGCCACTTGATCTCCATTCAAGACACCATGGTACACTTTACCAAAGCCTCCTTTGCCAAGAACTCTCTCGAAGTTGTTTGTGACTTCCACAACTTCTGAGTAGTTAAAGTATCTTTTGGCGATGTCCAGTGGTCCGGTGTTGACACCATTAGTAGACATTTTGTTTGAGATTGCACCTCTTCGAGATCTTCTCTTGAAATGAAATAATAAAGCTAACACGATCAAAAGAACGAGCAGTCCTAGGATTGATGCTACTAATGGGACGATATAACCATTCTTCTTCTTCTTTGTTGTCGGTTGACATGAAGAAGACTGACAAAGGCCAGGGTTTCCACCATATCTAAAGATTAAAACATTGAAACTTCAGTCAGTATTCTTTTAGAGAGAAATGGCCTTCCTCATATATATTTAGGTGCTTACCTTAGTGAAAGAGACCCATCTTTTAATTTCTCCAACAGTTTGGCTGGAATGGAACCAATTAACTTGTTTCCTTCCAAGTTTCTACATATATATGAATACATAAACCAGTATAAACTCGCAAGTCACAGAACGCTACTGCTTTTGTAAATCTCACCACTATAGTTTGCAAGACTTACAATACAGTCAAGTTTACTAAACTGGTGAGGAAGTCAGGTACTTCTCCCGTTAAGCTATTGTTTGATAAGTCCCTGCAAATGATAGTTCCTTGTGTCACAAGTCTGTATACCATGTAATTCACCAAGGTTAATTATTAAGAGACAAGAAGTACAGACAATTTGTTTATTGATGTTAGGTTGGCGAAAGCTGGATCAATCTCTCCAGTCAATGCACTAGAGGTTAAGTTCCTGAAAAGCACAACGCTTACATGTAAGAGGAGAGTAAAGAGCAGAGCAAAGCAGGGCAGAGGAGAGCAGAGCAGAACAGAGCAAAACAGAGTATATTAGAACAAACCATTTGTGTTATTTAAAAATTCATACAGAGAAATGAGTCTTGGAGAAGTATTGTTATCACTGTGGAGACATTCAAGACCTTCCCAAGAATAGTCCACTGGAACACATGGATCTCCTTGCCAGTTCTTCTTCTTCACTCCATACTTCATCTTAATCTTCATCATGGTATCAACTAAGACAAAAAAAAACACAAAACACAAAACTGTATATAAAGAGAACAAAATATTAAGTAGAGAAGAGGATATCTTGTTTAAGTTCAAAAAGAAGTCTTACCATCTTGTTGATCTGTTGGTAACTGAAGGAACTCATTGATCTGATAAATCTCAATAGCGTTGATGATCGGTGGAAGAGTAGATAGATCTGTTTTCCTTATGACAATCTCATTCTTCGTTCTCCCGACAGGCTCTGGAGTGGAGCGTGTGTCTGTGAACAAGTAAAACGGTCTGAAATTCTCGGCAAGCAGATCATCATTCACGTATATATCGAACTCTCTTGTCTCGTTGCTTTGCAGCTTTTGAACTTCAGCGAAATGCATGTATACGTAAAACTTCGACCTCGGGTCATCCGGTGACCATGTAAGCGTCAACGGGTTGCTTTCGTTTCCTGGTGATATCGCAGTTCTCATGACTATACTCGCAGGTCTGAACCCGTTGTGGTTAGTTTCATCGATGGTGAGGGATGTATTCAAAATCTTCATGTTAGACTTATAAGGCATCCATATCCGATCATAAAAATCATCCTTGTACCTATAAAAATAACGTTTAATTAGTAGCTAAATGAAACATTAACCAAAAAGTAATTAAAGACTATGTTTACCTGACTTGGAGATTGCTTGTTGTGCCAAAGTCCCATCTCCGACCAAGCATAAGAGCTTCATACGGAGTGTCGTACGTGTTGTTCTTCACAAACCTTACTTCCAAGACAGACAGAAACGGAGTTCCTTTGTTTTTATCAACAACACAGACATGAATATGGTCTGAAGGAAGAGTATAAATGATCTCTTTGGTTACTATAGCCGTTTCATTGACAAGAACAACAGGTTCCCATAGATTGACTCCAAGATAAAGATCAAACTCTGGTGTTCTACTAATATTATCATAGTTCCCATACATGAAACGGGTTCTGATCAGATACTTGAAACCTATTCCTTGTTGCGGCTTTATGTTGTAACAGTTTCTTTTGCCTTCAGGGAAGCTTCTCACGTTTTGGAACTGTCTTTCGAGAGAAGTTGTTTGTAGGTCTGAAACTATGCTATGGCTTGTTCCAGACTCAACATAACCCAAATCCGAAACGTATTTCATGTTTGTTTTCTCATCAGTGTAGCTTGAATCATCTGGTATCCCGCAATCGATACTAATAAAACCTGAACCAAAACAAAAAATCACAGAACATGAAAGCACTACCATGAACATAAGATGTTAGAAGAAGCAAAAAGGATTCTAAGTACCAGCTTACCAGATTGGTCTTGAGCTTGAACAAAAACACAGCTTGTGATAGAAATCCAAAAAAGAAGGGTTATACATGTCATTATCATCACCAAATGAATTAGATTTACTTTGGTATAGACTATGCGCTCGAATGCAAATATAAAGACTAGCCAAGATCAAAATGACAGCTAATGCACGTATCAGCTTCCACTCCATATAAGTTATAGTATAACCATGTTGGTTATATACACAATTACATTATACATAAACAAAAGTCAAATAAGCATCTTTGTGAATCATGACTAATGGCATATGTCAACGCTTTAGGTGGTTCTTGTTTTATCATTTCATTGAAAAAATTCTTAGATTTTCCTTTCTTTGTTGGGTAAGATTTAATAACGAATTGAAACGAAGTTAACCTCAACCAACCAGATAAATTTAATGGACAAGAACTTGATTTAGCCATTGTAAAATCTTGCCATTATGTATATGGTTAACCATCTCTAGATTGATTGAAAGCACAAGGTAATTCATTATCGGTTTTCCAACTTTTATGGATGGAGGAAACCATAAAGATGTTCAGAATCAGTGCATATGGATGTATCAGTTAAATAATAATACAATAATACTTCTTTTTTGAAAAATGTCTTGATCATTTGACAGCCATTATAGTAAAGTGCCATTCAACCTAAATGAATGATCAACATTGATCGATGTAGTTTAATCCCTTCAAGTTGTTACTTGCAAAGTTGACAACTAGTAAACAAATGAAAGATAATCGTCATGGACTAGTAGCACACATAAATTGTAGTAGTAAATAAATATAAAATCTTTCTAATGAAAATTGTCATAATCAAGTATGTTCTTGTATTGGTCTTCCATCTCAAAAGACTCTGATCATATATTTTGGAAAAGTATTATGGTCACTTCTAAGAATCAAAGCAAATCAAAATTACAAATGTTATTGCTCATCAACAATACTTGACAGTGTTTTGAAAGAAATCATACATTTGGATACATATAAACAACCATAATATATATCCAAAATCTTGTCAATACAATATCAAAATAGATACATTGACCCATTCGAAATGTTGCATTTATCTTGTCCCGAGATAGAAAAAAATGTTTTACCGATTTGAAATGTTACTTGATCTCATTTATTTTTTGAATTTTGAATTTTCTAATATTTAATTAATTTCTAATATTTTTAATTTTCTGATTTTTTTTTTAATTTATGAGTTTTTATTAAATTTTCTGATTTTTATTTAAATTTCTGATTTTATTTAATTTTTTGTTTATTTTATTAATTAATTAATTATTTTTGGAAAAAAAAACTGATACATCATTTTCATACCTGTTTAACATGTCAATTTTTTATTTTAGAAATTTTTTATGATATAAATGTCACTTTGAAGATTAAAAGTGTTAATGAAAAAATTTCAAGGTTTAAAATATTAATAAGTGACACTTTCAAACTCCAAGGTATAATATGTATGCTATATGAATGAGTGAAGATTAGGCAAACAATATAACAAACTCTTTATTGCTGGAAGGATAAAAAAAATGGAAAACAGTGTTTTTATCTACTAACCTAAATACAAGATTAGTATAGCTATATTCTTAATGAAACATTGAAACTTGGTCATTGAGCAAATTGACACAAGTTATAATCATATCCTCTAATCATCCTTTTGACCTTCCTCTTCTTCTCAGCATTGCGTCACATACTTTTGCTGCATCTGCGTTATCTTTAACATTATGAACTCTAATGATATTAGCACCTCCTAAAATACCAGCAGTAACAGAAGCAACAGTTGCAGCATCTCTGTCAACAGCCTCAGGTCGCCCACAAATGTCTCCCAAGAATCTCTTCCTCGAAGGTCCTATAAGTATAGGAGCATGGGACACTCCTATGCTTCTCTTAGCCATCTCTTCCCGGATTTTCGGAATATCCGTTATAACATCTAAGTTATGTTCTACTCTCTTTGAAAACCCGATCCCTGGATCGATCATAACCCTCCAAGCCGGAATCCCTGAGATCTCTGCATCCCTTACTCGCGTGTAGAGCTCAGAAGCAACGTCCTTGCATACATCACTGTACTGCAGATTCTCTTCGTTCTGCATTGTACATGGATCTCCTCTCATGTGCATGGCCATATAAGGAACCCCGGACTCCGCAACAACCTTATGCATATTCGAGTCTAAGGCTCCGGCAGATACATCGTTCAGTATGTCAGCTCCCTTGCTTATAGCTTCTGAAGCAACCTCGGAGTTGAAAGTGTCTATAGATATGAGCTTTCCCTCCATCTCTGGCATACCGCGAACAGCTTCTAGAACCGGTAGTAGTCTCTCCAACTCTTCTTGACTAGAAATTCTAGTGGCCATCGGCCGCGTAGACTGCGCGCCGATATCGATTATATCAGCCCCTTCAGAGATCATTTCTCGGACACGAGAAACTGCATTCTCTAACGACTGAAACTGTCCTCCGTCGCTGAAGCTGTCAGGAGTGAGATTAAGTATACCCATCACATGAGTTCTGCTAGTAAAATCCCAGAGCTCATCTCCTATTGGTAACACTCTTTGTATACCGTCCTCTCCAACTAATGATTCTCCACCTAGTCTTTCCCACGCTTGGTGAATCCCACCGGGATGTAACGCGAGCGAGTGCCAGTGCGCGACCGTGTCATTATCAACAGCTGTTCCTAGCAAATCAACCAAAGGTGCTAACACAAAGGACCTCTCCCAGAGCCTCTCGTGCGGTATGATGAGCTTATCAGAAGCGATTCTCATCTTCCCGTAGAATAATATGTCCAAGTCGAGTGGTCTTGGTCCGTAACGTATACCATCCGTACGTCCCATGTCTCTCTCGATGGTTTTGAGAACGGTGAGAAGCTCGTGAGGTGGGAGCTTGGTGACGCCTCTCACTGCAGCGTTGAGGAACCTTGGTTGGTCAGTCACGTGAACCGGAGCCGTTTCGTATAAGCAGCTGTGTCTGGTTAGGTGAATGCCGTAACGTTTCATTAACCGCAAGGCTTCTCTGAAGTTGTTCATCCTGTTTCCGATGTTGCTTCCCAAGGCGATCACGACTTCATGCTCTGTGGAGTCGACTTGAACTCTTGTATTAGGTGTTGCTGAAGATGAGCTACTTAATGCTACACATATCAAGAGTAGAATCAATCATCTAACATTATAAAACTGAATCTTTCACTACGTTCGAGGAAGCCACGAGGTACCTGAAAGTCTGAATAAAGAGGAAAATGGGGAGACACGTGGAGACACGAGAGAGGTGAACTTTGACGAGTAGTAACGGTGGAAGGAGACGCGACTTGGGGTCACAGTTGGTGGAGGTTCTGAGAAGCGGCGGAGAAGGAATCTACCGGTGTGGATCATGGTTCCTAATTTTCCCATCATTAACATCCTACAGTGACAAAGACCTGAATCAACGCTTACACATTATTACAGACACTTGCTAAATTCAGACAAAGTGTTTGACTTTTGATTGAAAGATAACGAAACAGATCGAAGATTAAACTAATCAAGTTAAGCAATCACTACTGATTCAGACAAGTTACAGACACTTGCTAAATTCAGACAAGCAAACCTGGAAGAGAGTAAAGAGAGAGGGGGTTGAAGATTGATTGGAGTGAAGTGAAGCAATGACTGATTGAGGAAGGTGAAAACCCACAGAAAGTGAGGATCTTTCTGAAAAGGGCAACGGTAGATTCTGAGATATCTTTTTGCTTATGTCACCGGCGGCGGAGTTGAAACCGTGCCTATCAACCGGTCGTGTTTACGTCACTCTCCGTCTTTCCCTTTAGGTGTGCTGACGAGTGACGACTGACTGAGAGGAAGGCGATGCAAACGAGTTGTCTGAATCGATCCGTACATGGAATAACCAAACCTAATAATAAGCGGTTATAACCGGTTCGGCCGTTTCAATTTCGAACAAAATCGAATTATAATTTAAAAAGAAACAAAAATGAGTTCGGTTGTAGTGTTACAAACTTACAATCAAACTCATTAAGAGTTCCAGAAAAGACTCTATGTTATTTATAGATTTTATAAAGTTATAAAGTTTTAAGATGTTTTTCTCCAATAGTAAAATTTCAATTTAGTTTCAAAATTATTTGTTATTTACACTATAATCTTTATATATGTCATAATTAATATAAATTCATAAAACTTTTATAAATAACTAGCACATATATAAAATTATTATATTAATATTAACAAATAAAATTTTACACTAAAATATAAAATTATAAACAGAAATAAAAATACATAATTAAATATTAAACTACAAGCAAAATACCACATTATTACATAAATTTTTTTTTTAGTGCTCCAATTTAGCTACGCAAAATTTTTTTAGACAATATTTTAGAAGTTACAGAGCAAATTTACTAGACTATATTTCTTCATGTATCTTTTTAAAAGAAAACTATTAAGTCTTTTTGTAATTATTAAATTTATAAAAAATAAATTTGAAATATTTAAGATATACAAAAAAATTATATTAAAAAGATGAATGAAAAAATACTTAAGAATCATAAATGTGATGTATAATTAATTATAAGAACCAAAATATAAATAAAAAGATGAAACTTCAAATTTAGAGTTTTAAGTAGTGAAACTCCAAATATGAAGTTTTAATTTTTAAAACTCTAAATTTGAAGTTTCAATTTTTAAAACTCTAAATTTGAAGTTTTGAAATTTATTTTCGGAGAGCAAAAAACTTTATATTTGAAATTATAGAGTTTTTTTTGGAGATGCTCTAAACAACTACATATCGGTTTGGAAATAAATGGAACTAATATGAAAAAATTGAATTATTGTCAACTTACTAAACTGATACTTATTGGTTTGGAAATAAATCCAACTATTGCAAGGAAAAAAAATCAAATTGAAT
Organism: Brassica napus; assembly: GCF_020379485.1. Taxonomy (NCBI): domain Eukaryota; kingdom Viridiplantae; phylum Streptophyta; class Magnoliopsida; order Brassicales; family Brassicaceae; genus Brassica; species Brassica napus. The sequence goes on along the minus strand of NC_063434.1, from coordinate 3,777,331 downwards.
TATGATCAAACTTACTAAACTAATACATATTAGTTTGAAAATAAATCGAATTATTGCAAGAATTTTTTTTTTGAATTATAATCAAAACAAAAACCATCTTTTGTGTGTTCTGTCACGTTGCGCAAAACAAATTCAGACGAAACAGAGGAAGATCAAAATGGCGATGACGTGGATGAGGAGGTTTTACAGTAAGATCAAAGGGAAGAAGGTGAAGGAGCTTCCCGCCTATATCAAGTCGACGTATTCAATGGAGAGCGTGAAGACCTATGTGATGAAAGGTCTCGATAACTACCAACGACAGATACATCCAGACTAGCTCCGTCAATCCTCTCCTTCATATCTGCTTTGGAGGCATGGCTTTCTCTTACCTCCTTGCTATCCCCCACGAGAAATGCTTTTTCGAGGAGAAGTATGCTAAGGAGGCGAAGAAGCTCGCTAAAGAGAAGCTTGCCAAGGAGCAGCTTGCTAAGGAGCAGCATGCTAAGGAGGAATCTTTTCCGATCTCTCGAGATGATCTTTAGGTATTCTAAAGTTCGATCGTTTTGATTATTTTCTGTTCAGATTTCATTTTATACATCTGTTGGTGGACTTAAACCTTTTCTAGAGCCAGTTTAGCTGTATGAGTTTATGCTCTTGGGTATTTCGAGTATCGCTACATCATATGATTCATATCTATCTCTTTTTGTTTAGTGTTTTTCTCTTTAATTGTTGGGCATGAAGTGATAGTTATGGTTGCTTTGATATTTTCTTTGTTGATGTCATGAAGTTTATCATTATATAAGACCATCCGCAACGCTGGAACGTAAGTGAAACTTAGCGCGGAATCCTAGGTAAATCTGAATATAATAATAGTTTTATTTTTTCTTTAGCTAAGAAAGAGTCCTTAGACAAGGAGTTTAAGGACTTAATCCTTACGTGCATGGCAACAGCTGATAGGCGAGGGGTGAGGGTGACCTTCGCGTGTGGGGAAAAAAAATCATTTTCTTTTTCCATCCCGAAAAAAAAAGCTCTGGCGATATCAAAGGAGATTCGGCGATAGGAGAAGATTCAAACAACATTCCTCGTCGTCTAGCTTCCGAGGACAAGAATCCGGTGAGTGAGAGAGATAGAGTCGGTGACCTTTGATCCACTCGTAATCTCTTCCGATCATCGTTTTACGTATCGAATTTATCAACTTGTTGTAAGCCATCTTCTTCCTCCATTTTCAAGCTTTAATGAAGTTTTCATTTCTGAGTTTTGTTTTAGGGATCTTCTGAAAGTCTGATAGGTTTCCCCACTTTGAATCTTGACCTTGTTTTGATCAAACATCACATTAAGAATCAGTTGATCTAATAATGATTTGTGACAGCTGTTGTGTAAGAAGAGTTTCTCAAAGAGGTTAGGTTATAAGAAGAAGCAATGATTGGGTTGTTTAAAGTAAAGGAAAAGCAAAGAGAACAAGCTCAGAACGCTAGCAGAGGAGGAGGAGGAGGAGGGGCTTCCGTTAAGAAGCAATCTGCTGGTGAACTTCGTCTTCACAAAGATTTTCTTTATATCCCTTTTTATCTTTCTTTCCTTCTTTCTTATGCTCTCTACTCAAAGTTTTGATTTTTTTTTTTAATTTGTTGTAGATATATCAGAGCTGAACCTTCCAACCTCTTGCACGATATCTTTTCCCAATGGCAAAGATGATTTGATGAACTTTGAAGTCTCCATTAAACCTGATGATGGTTACTACCAGTTAAGTCCAGCTTTGTTTTTTCTTCTCACGCTTGTAATGGTTCGGAAACTCATTTGTTTCTTTCTAAGGATTCCATAACAGATACACTATTGGAGTAACATTTGTGATTAGAGTCCTTAACTATTCAAAAAAAAAAAATTAATTATCTATTGTTAAGGATTCCAATGGTGGGTACACCATTGGAGGTGCTCTAAATCTCTAATGAAGGCGGGCTTGGACTTGGATGGCTAGGTTTAAAAGCAAAACCTTTAGTTGAGGCGCAAATTAAATCATATCTATTTTCTGTAAGCCCAACTACGTTTTTCTTCCAAGTGGTATGTTTCAAAACTTAACCGAAGTACATGTATAGTATGCCATATGACATATATATTATATACTTTTTTCGACAAATATATATTATATACTTGAATAAATCAAACTTTCCAAAAATTTATCTGTACGCCTTTTTTCTAGCAATTTTTCAGGAATAAAAACTATTTATAAGAAAAACTCTGATAAAACTATTAAAATCTTTAAGTTTAAAGATAATTTGTACTGATTAAAGATTGCTATTAAAAAAAATTTCTGCATCACAAAATTCCTCATACTTCGAGAAGACAATAGATTTAAAGACAAGACAATAAATTAAAGATTAAAAAGTTATGTTTGTTCGTTATTTGTAAATTCAGGATTTTTGTGCAATTCTTAAGACGACACAGTACAAATATCGTATTCATAAAAGCCTAGCGTATCGTGTGTACTGTGAACAAGTGTCTCGACATAAAAAATAAGTACTAATAAGTGAAATGGAATCATATAGTGAGAACTGGAGTGCTCCTAAAGTCCCAAATTAAACGGTCCAAAAGCATCGACATCTATTGACCTCCCGTCTCCCAAGATAGTGCGTTCACCGATATTCTTCATTAATTAATTTTCTGCTTTCCTCCAAATATCTTATCAATCCATCCAGTTAAGATACACCATCAACAAAAAGTTACAATAATCTTCCGCTTCGAATAGTAAAATGCCTCCAAGAGACGTCTTTGTGTAGAGACAGACACCAAGAGAAGGGGCATGTTCTTAAATAATCTCTAAGTAAAATAACTAGACTGACTCTTGGAAACATTAGTATAATTTAGATATAACATTCATCTTATATTCTTAAATTATTCAGCAGCTAACATCTAAAGCACTAAAACATAAAAATTAATGTTATCATTAATAATCGTTGACATTTGTTTAACACATGCACACGCAAGGGACGTTAACTGAAATATTACAAAAATCATTATGATGTATCCGACGGATCCGTGGCTTCAAAATGCTTTAAAGTCATATTACTTCTAAATCTGGATATTAGCAGGTATCAAAATAATTTAATAAATAAAATCTGGATATTATATAAAAATTTACTTCATACATATAAATATTTAAATAATAAAATAGTTATTAATAAAATTTTAGTATATTTACAAAAATGGATCAAAATATCTAGATTTGAAAATCAAGATATTCATGCGGTTTTGATGTATCTAAGATTTTACTAACGTGATCCGGATTTGACACTCAGATTTTCAGAGTGAATCCATAGCGAATTTTGAATCGGACCAAATCTAAGATAACAATTCTACCTCTAATACCGATAAGTTTAGATGAATTCATTGTTTTGATTAAGAAGGACCAAAATCTTGTTCTTGAAGCTCAACTTCATTGCTATTTACTCAGAAGCTATCAAATTCTTTTGTTTTGTATAAAGACAAATTTAGTTCTCTGAATTGTTATAGATTACAAAATTTAACAGTTGTGTTTTTTTTGGTACAAACAGTGATATGCCAGCATATGTGTACAGAAAAATATATCTTCGACATTCAGATAGCACCTACAGCATCTTTTAGAAAACACCTGCAACATTGAATTAGCTGAAGATTTCAAAAACAGTGACAACCCTTAAATTCGCTAAAAAAAATTACTTGACAACAAAAATAAATCTTAAACATAATGTTGCACAGACAGTACGTATCTGGTGCTGTCATTCTCAAGTTTTTTTTTTAGTTTCATTTATATAATTATATATAATTATATAAATGCATCAATTTGTAATTTAATAGTCAACGCTTAGATAGTATAAAAAGAGACACATCACGTACAACACATACAAAACTCAAACTTGTTGCACTCCTAAAAAAAAAAGCCCTAACCAACAATGGAGTCCCAGTCACGGACTAGTCCACCCGAAACCCCAAAACGTTCTCCGTTCACCGGAATATTCCACAAACTGAAGACCAACCTCGTTTTCCGGTCAAAGCTCGCCGAGATAAACGGTGCAATGGGTGATCTCGGCACCTACATACCAATCGTCCTCGCCTTAACCCTCGCTAAGGATTTGGACTTAGGGACAACGCTGATATTCACTGGTATCTACAACTTCATAACCGGAGCGGTTTACGGCGTACCGATGCCGGTCCAACCGATGAAGTCAATCGCAGCCGTGGCGATTTCGTCGACCGCGGAGGAGTTCGGTATACCGGAGATCATGGCCGCCGGGATATGCACCGGAGGGATCTTGTTCGTGTTGGGGGTCTCCGGTTTGATGCAGTTCGTGTTCAATGTCATTCCTCTATCGGTTGTTAGAGGGATACAGCTGTCGCAGGGGTTAGCCTTTGCGATGTCTGCGGTTAAGTATATTAGGAAGGAACAAAACTTTTCGAAGTCCAAAAGCGTTGGCGACAGGCCATGGTTAGGGCTTGATGGTTTGGTGTTGGCTTTGGTTTGTGTTCTCTTTATAGTTCTGGTGAATGGAGATGGGGAGCAAGAACAAGAAGAGGAGGAAGAGAGAGATGGTTCTAGAAGAAGAAGGGTTTCGATAAGGAAGGTTGTATCTAATGTACCATCTGCTCTGTTGATTTTCTTGTTGGGTGTTGTTTTGGCTTTTATAAGGAAGCCAAGTATTGTGCATGAGATTAAGTTTGGACCGTCGAAGATTAAGTTAGTTAGAATGAACAAGGAAGCTTGGAAAAACGGATTTTTGAAAGGGACGATTCCGCAGTTACCTCTCTCTGTTCTGAACTCCGTCGTGGCCGTGTGTAAGCTTTCTTATGATTTATTCCCCGAGAAGAAGTTTTCGGCTACATCGGTTTCGATGACGGTTGGGTTGATGAATATGGTTGGGTGTTGGTTTGGGGCGATGCCTACTTGTCATGGAGCCGGCGGGTTAGCCGGGCAGTACAAGTTCGGTGGGAGGAGTGGCGGGTGTGTGGCGCTGTTGGGAGTAGCTAAATTGGTGTTGGGGTTGGTGTTGGGAAGTTCGTTAGTGGGTATAATGGATAAGTTTCCAGTTGGTGTGCTTGGAGCTTTGTTGCTGTTCGCGGGTATAGAGCTTGCAATGGCTGCTAGAGATATGAACACAAAGGGTGATGCGTTTGTGATGCTTGTTTGTACAGCTGTATCTCTAGGCTCGAATGCTGCGATAGGATTTGTTGCTGGGATTGTTCTTTATGTGGTTCTTTGGATGAGGAACTACGGGAGGGTCAGGACGAACAACCTTCCTGTTCAAGTAGATCAACATCCTTGAAGGTCTTCGATCTTCTTCTTTTTCTTCTATGCTTTCAATTGTGATCTGTTGTATACCTGAAAATTTGAAGTTCACAACTTCGTTGAACTGAATCGTGCTACTCCGTGTAATAACTATATTAGTTTGATTTTTTTTTTCTTTATTGTAAATCAGTTTACCAACTTTTGTGATAATAGAAAAAAAAAATTGTGAGAGATGGACCATATAACTTTGGACTATCTGTGGAATAACCAGTTTTCAGAAGATGGCCTTTTGATCATTGCGTACAAAATAATCTAATCAACTTTATTTTTTTGGAACATTCTTTTTAGAACACAACTTTCACTAAAACTTAAACATTTGAGGTACAACGAGGGGAAGAGATCCTTATGAATCTACTACAGCCATTGTAATAAGACTTTAAAGCATTAATGATATCAATAGAGAAAGTTCTATGATAAGCCAACAGCAAATTCAGAACAAAACTCGAATGGATCGAAACAAGGTTCACGGCAATGTTGGAAAGGTTGAAACTTAGTCACTTTGACTTATGACATTAATAATCAAACAACACCTTGAGATATCGTCAAAACAAGATTCGTTAAGATCAGATCAGACTTTATATATTTTTGAGCTAGACCGGGCTGTACTAAAATATTTACTGGTTTTGTGGATTTTGGGTCAGGCCAATCCAATTGACACCCTACTCCAGAATGACGCAATGGATTGGTATGTCAAGCTTCGTAGTGACCATAATCAGAGTGATAAACAGTAACGTGATGAGTTCCAAAGAAAAAAAAACAGTAATGTGATTTTCAAACAATACGGTTCATTGGGGTGTACGATGTACTTTTATCTCTTTGTATATACGATGCTATAATCGAGGGATGGCCAAGACTCTTGTTAGGCCTAACCCTTGTGCTGCAAAGATCATTACGTTTGACAAAGATTATTTTTATCCTTATATGCTTTTAAAACTAACATTTTCCTACGTATCTTTCCACCATTCCACGTCCTGAAACAATAGGAAACTTTTCTAGCATCGATCTTATTCTTAAAAGTACAACCAATGAAAGACCGATGTGCTATAATTAGTGAATGTAGGCTTGCTGGCTGCCATGCAGAACTTTGAGGTCAACACTATCTATACAACGTCAGCTGTGTGTTCGCATGGATCTTTCAAGGATTGATAAACTTATGTAAAACAAATTTACTAAAATGTTACGAGGAAGTACATGGCTATGGCGAATGTAGGATTATATTTTGGTGGGGGCAAAATCCTATATAAACTTTAAAAATGTAGCTAGAAAATATTATTTACTAAAAGAAAAAAAAAACTAAAATTTAGGTGTATTTAACAAATTCTGATTTTTTTTATGGGGCACTTGCTCCCATCTTGGGCAACGTAGTTCGCCATATATAGATATGCACCCGTGAAATCATTGAACTATATAGCTTTAGTGAAGTTGTTTTATCCTCAAAGTTACGTTTTAGTCGAAATCACTTTTGGGAGTACTATCATAATTTGTTGATATATCTTCACCGGAAAGCCAAAGCATCTTTACCTTTCTCATCATGATGTCATCTATTACTAAGCTATTATGGGTGATTATCACGAGGCTACTCAAATTTTCATAGTTGCCTAGCATTAATAATTATGTTCAAGCAAAAGCTATTTTTTAATACAAAACTTAATAGCATTTAATTTGTTGTTACACCTAATTTATATATAAGTAAATAAATGTTATATAGACTCACGAAAAGTAAGTTGTCACGAATTCGCACATAGCCAATTTATTCTGTATCCCTTTTTGACCGAAAGGCAGTAAAAAGTTTCTTCGCTAATCATCAACCACAAGAATTTCCATAATCAAAGGGAAACAATAAAATATAAGTTTCCCTCATAAATTACGTGGTTACGTACGTATTCCAATTCCACCGTATCTCCTTTTTTCTTAGTTTTGTTTTTATTGTTGAAACTTGGAATTTGGAAGGATTTTCTTCTTCATTTCACGAAGGTAAAACGACTAAGAAGAATCATTCAATTTGGCATATCAGACATATTTCATATGCATGAAATAAACACATCATTAATCTGTTAATCATTTGTTTATATAACTGTATGAGTGATGCAAATGATTTGTAAAAGAAGTTTGTGCAGGAAATTGATCTACATCATTCAATATATATTGTATTACATATTAAGGGAGTTCCATAATATCAACATTCATAACTTAATTGCTAAAGCTGTTGAAACGTCCAAAGGAAGTTCAGCTTATATGGGTACTTGCAAATATGTATAAGCCCGTGACATGACAAAAACTCAAAAGGATTAGACTCATAAATAGTTAATAATCAAATAATGTAGGAAGTTTTTCTGGTTGGTTTAAGAGAATGGAATCAATTTTTTGAACAAGAAGAAAGGTCACATGACACATGATGTGTTTCGACTAAACGACATATCTCCTGGGAACAATCCCCCACATGTGCCTTTTGGATGCTAACTGTATACGACCACATATGCTTCCAATTACTTAACTACAGTACAAACATCTTTCACATTATAATTCTCAACTCAAAGCTTAGAACTAAATCAATAACATAAGCTATTTATCCAGAATTCTCAGTTGATTCTCCTACAAATTATCTACCATCTGTCTTCTTAGTATTATTATGTCATAGGCTCATAAGCGTAATGAGTACTTTGTTATGGAGTAAAATTCTTAGATGTATAATCCTAAAAAGAAACACAATCAAGTGATATTAACTGTGTTTATAATGCGTTTGGAGGAAAACCGCGTTATGTGATTGAAACATGAATTCTAATCAAACATCATTAACATTACTTTATGTCTCTCTAGATTATTAATTTAGTATTTACTTTTATAACTTTCTTGTTTTTCTACTTTTTCTTTACCTTTTCATCAATTAATGTCAAACTATATTTTGTTCTCCCACCTTGGACTTTTTTTCCTACATCTTTAGCACATCTACAAACAAAGTATTTCATATATAAATCGATATTGTGCAAACAATATGCATTGTTCTAAGGGCAAATTTGTAATATAATTGCCAGTTGTCAAGAAAACTCGCGCGTTTAATCGTCGCACTCACTGACATCTCACAACAACTATGAATGAAATGACTCAACTGGTCAAATTTGTCACTAGTCAGAGAAATTGTCAACTGTAGCAATTTCATGAAAATAATATGGTTTAGCAGTTTCTAAAGGTATTATAGTTTCCTGTTAAGTGATCTATTTTATTTATACTGTTCTAGCAATTATGATTTTATTTAATTTGTCATCATTATGAATCAATATTCAATATTTGAACTATAGATTCACTTAATATAATACTATTTAGTTATATACTTTACATAACCTCGTATTTTGTGGTGGATTCCACCTACTAGTACTACTATTATTATGCTTTACATGTTTAAGCTTTACTTCATAAGCAACATCACTAAGGATTGGTATTAATTAAATATAAATCTTTAAAAACATTTTTACAACAAATACAAATGTGATGAAGTCTCCATTATCCTTGGCTTGTTGTAGGGTCCTGCTTGACAATGAAGAAAATAATTATAATAAAAATAATAATTTAAGAAAAATAACAAAAACCCTGAAAATCTTTTATTTCACACTGTCTCTCACTAGAAGTACACTCCCCCACTTACATTTCATCCTCATTTATTCTTTAAAGTTTCCTTCTTTTGATATTTTGCAAGATCTCTCCTTTCTTCAAAAGGAAAAGAAACTCAGAAACCAAAGTTTCTTGATTCGTTTCGTGAATCCGAGTAAGTTTCTCTTTTTGCTTTTTTTTAAAGCTTTATTCCATTCGAGTTTTCAAATTATTTGATTTATTTAGTTAGTTTCTGGGTTTGTTATTGTTGCTTATTCCTTGCTTGGAAGATTTGTGAAAGTGTGCTCATTTTTTTCTCTCAAGTATATTATTATGTCTCTCACACTGGTTGATTAGCAAACAGTTGCTACAGTAGTTACTGTATCCTCTTCAAACTTTACATAAAACTGGGAGGTGAGACTTTCTATATTAGTTGATTTGTTTAGTTTAATTTGTCTATGAGAGTTGAGTTTTACCATTCAACAGTATATGTCTTTCAAGTGGATTGATCTTTGAGGTATCCCCTCCAAGTCTCTATCTCTGGAGTTAATTGAGAGTGGGGCTTATCTTCATGTGCTTGGTTCCTCATGTGTCTTCCTTGTTAGATATTGAAAGAAAGTTTTGTCTTTACCTATGAAAAGAATCAAAACTATTTCCTAAGCTCTATGAACTGAGAAGTGTGTGAGATAAACTTGTTTTTGATTATGTATGTGATGGTTTTAACACAAGGCTAATTAAGTGATGAAGTGATTGTTTCTGTTGATAGATGCTAATTCTACTCATGCGTTTTTTTTTGTTACTGCAGATTAGATTAAAGCAAAATTGAGCTGGAGCTTCTTTGGTTGAGAAGCAAGATGGATCGTATCAGGTGTAAAGCTGTTGTCTTTTTCGCACTGTTCTTCACTGTATCAGCAGAGATTTACATTGTGACTATGGAAGGAGATCCAATCATAAGTTACAACGGCGGTGTTAATGGCTTTGAAGCAACTGCCGTTGAATCTGATGAGAAAATTGATACTTCAAGGTACCCTGTGTGTTTAGTTACCGTAGATTAGGACTATCATTGACAATCCGTTGCTTGCTAGATTAACAATCTGTTACCTTTTTTTGTGTATGACAGTGAATTGGTGACATCATACGCCCGTCACCTCGAGAGGAAACATGATATGCTTCTGGGAATGCTCTTTGAAGAAGGATCATACAAAAAGCTTTACAGCTATAAACACCTCATCAACGGCTTTGCAGCTCATCTCTCCCCTGCTCAGGTGAAATCAAGATTCATGATAATAGTCTCTTAAGTGTTTTATTTCCTTGTGTCCCTTTTCTTACACTAACTCCACTATATTAGTAGGCGGAAGTGCTTCGCCGCGCGCCCGGTGTGAAACACCTGAGCAGAGACTGGAAAGTGAAGAAACTCACCACACATACGCCACAGTTCTTGGGATTACCAACTGATGTTTGGCCAACCGGTGGCGGTTACGACAGAGCAGGAGAAGATATTGTTATTGGCTTTGTGGACTCAGGGATTTTCCCTCATCATCCTAGCTTTGCATCTCACCATACGGCAGTACCGTATGGTCCTCATCCTAGTTACAAAGGGAAGTGTGAAGATGATCCTCGTACTAAGGTTAGCTTCTGCAACGGGAAGATCATAGGAGCTCAGCATTTTGCTGAAGCTGCTAAAGCAGCTGGTGCGTTTAATCCGGAGGTTGACTTTGCTTCACCAATGGATGGTGATGGACATGGAAGTCACACAGCAGCTATTGCAGCTGGGAACAATGGTATTCCTGTGAGGATGCATGGCTATGAGTTTGGAAAAGCAAGTGGGATGGCTCCTCGTGCTAGGTAAATATAGCTTATGGTAGCTTTGGAGACATTCTCTTTGCATGTTTTTGAAAGTTATTTTGTTTCAGGATTGCTGTTTATAAAGCTCTATATCGGCTTTTCGGAGGGTTTGTATCTGATGTGGTTGCTGCCATTGATATGGTAAGAAAGAACTTACCACAATTTCTAAATTGGATGGACCAAATTGTAATTATGCTTTTTGTGAGCCAGGCTGTTCATGATGGAGTTGATATTTTGAGCCTTTCGGTTGGTCCAAACAGTCCTCCAGCTACTACAAAGACAACATTCTTAAATCCATTCGATGCTACACTTCTTGGAGCTGTGAAAGCTGGTGTGTTTGTTGCTCAAGCTGCTGGAAACGGTGGTCCCTTTCCCAAAACTCTGGTTTCATACAGCCCTTGGATTACTACTGTAGCTGCTGCCATTGATGATCGCAGATACAAAAACCATCTGACCCTTGGAAATGGAAAAATGCTTGCTGGAATAGGATTATCCCGTAAGCTTCTCCTCCCTCTGATCTAAATAGTGTTCTAAAAATCGCCGCCTAATCAATAAATCAGACCTAAACGAAACGATTTTTTAGAAAATTCAGTCTAAACATTCAAAAAATAGGTGTAGGTGCCCGCCTAAGCAATAATCCAATATAAAACGTCTAACTACTGCCTACCGATTTTTTTAAACATTCTAAATAAATATAGATCCACACCATTTTGGAAGAGAGCTTGGTTTGTTCTGAGTCTTTATATTGTTTTTTTTAAATGAATCATTATGCGTTTGTGCAGCTTCTACTCGACCTCATCGTTCGTACAAGATGGTATCAGCAAATGATGTTCTTCTTGATTCTTCTGGTGGTAACAAGTACAATCCGTCAGATTGCCAGAAGCCAGAAGTCTTGAACAAAAAGTTGGTCCAAGGGAACATTCTTCTCTGTGGATACTCTTTCAACTTTGTTGCTGGTTCAGCTTCCATCAAGAAAGTTGCTGAAACTGCCAAGCATCTAGGCGCTGCTGGTTTCGTCCTTGTTGTTGAAAACGTTTCTCCAGGCACAAAATTCGATCCTGTCCCTTCTTGCATTCCAGGGATTCTCATTACAGATGTCTCTAAATCAATGGTAATACTAAAATGTTATTCACTCTCTCATAGTTTCCTCAACTTGGTATTGTTTTTTATTTTCTTCACTAGGACTTGATTGATTACTACAATGTCACAACGTCAAGAGATTGGATGGGAAGGGTAAAGGACTTTAAAGCTGAAGGAAGCATTGGAGATGGTTTGGAACCTATTCTCCACAAATCTGCACCTGAAGTGGCTTTGTTCTCAGCTAGAGGACCCAACACTAAAGACTTCAGCTTTCAGGATGCTGATCTCCTCAAACCAGACATTCTTGCTCCAGGCTCTTTAATATGGTCTGCTTGGTCTGAAAATGGAACTGACGAGGCTAACTATGTTGGTAAGCATTTCCTCAAATATTGTCAGTATAGAGCAGGAGACTAAACGTTTTAGGTGAGCAGGTGAAGGATTTGCATTAATCTCTGGCACAAGCATGGCTGCACCACACATTGCTGGTATAGCTGCTCTGGTGAAACAGAAACATCCTCAATGGAGTCCAGCTGCTATCAAATCAGCTTTGATGACAACTTCAACGGTCATGGACCGAGCAGGAAGGCCTCTCCAAGCTCAACAATACTCTGAAACAGAGACAGTGACGCTTGTTAAAGCAACTCCGTTTGATTATGGAAGTGGTCATGTCAGTCCAAGCTCTGCTCTAGACCCTGGTCTCATCTTTGATGCAGGTACATTCTCTTTAATCAAATAACCCTAATCAAACCCTCAGATATTTGATTAGGTTTTTTTTGTAGGTTATGAGGATTATCTAGGTTTCTTGTGCACCACGCCTGGTATCAATGCCCACGAGATAAGGAACTTCACAAACACTCCCTGCAATTACAAAATGAGACATCCTTCGAACTTCAACTCGCCATCTATAGCCATTTCTCATCTCGTGAGAACACAGACCATTACAAGAAGAGTGACGAATGTTGCAGAAGAGGAAGAAACATACACAATCACATCAAGGATGGAGCCATCCATCGTCATTGAAGTGAGTCCTCCTGCAATGACACTTAGAGCTGGAGCTTCGAGAAGCTTCACGGTGACTCTTACAGTGAGATCTGTGACCGGAGTTTATAGCTTCGGAGAGGTTACATTGAAAGGAAGCCGAGGGCATAAAGTGAGTATCCCAGTGGTTGCCTTGGGACACAAGCGATGAACGCAATATATCAGATGTTGTAATATTATTATTATTGTTATTGTTGTAACTAGTTAAGGAACCCGTGCGATATCGCACGGAAAATCGTTTTATAAAAATAAATATGTTATATTTTATAAAATAGCATTGTATATATATTGTTTATATTGCTTTTAACGAACAGATGAGTTACAAAATTATTTTACATACAAATGTTTTTTTTATTAAAAAAAATTATTTTAAATATAATATTCTTAAGAAGCCGGGCATCGGTCTAAGATGACAAAGTTGAACTGGACAAAAAGAAATAAAAATTAACCGAAATTGAAAAGAAAACCTTAGACTTAAACACTTACACTTCTGAGTTATGCCATCTCTTAGCAACCGCACCGCTTGAGCTAAGATGCTTTACACCACTTTCAATAGCGGTTTATCTCGAGCTATCCCTTGTTTAATGCATTAACTTCAACGGCAACTGACACGCAACAGAAATCACGACCCGAAGAAATTTATTTGTATTAAAAATGCTATAATACACAATATATATTAATAATATCTATTAATATCTATAGTTGTGTCTTTTCATTATAATTTTGTTCATAACTGTTCATTATATATTATGAACATGATACCTTTTCATTTACAACTGCTTTCTATTTAGTTTATGCCCTTTCAATTCTATTATATTATGTTCTTGTGTTTCATAACTATGTATTATATTTTTCCGTTTATTACTACTTTTGACTTGGAAAGTTGCATCTTTTTCCACTTATATCTCTTCAACTCATATATTTGCGTGTATCAAACTATTAAATCATAATTTAGTTTTGCCAATAAAAAAACTGTTTTTTTTTTCTCTCCTGGCCACAAGGCTATTTCATCAACAACACTTTCTCGAAGGTATCTTATCACAGATTCCCTCCCGGCCGATGTAGAATCCTGCACCGGCTGTACTCATTTCCTTTGTTGTTTGTTAATAGCCTAATAGGTTAGATTAATCAAGTTCTCATAATAAAACCAATAACGTGTTTGACTCTTTGTGCTATTTCCTCACGGCGGTTAAAGACGTTCTTTAAATTTAACTAACGACAATTTAGTTAAAGACGTTGTATTGTATTCCCAAATATATTTGGTATTTGACAATGGCATCGTCTCCACTCATCTCCGTCTTCTATGGCATCTTTTTTCATAAGAGAGCAGTCTCATCAAAAGTTGGATCTCATGGTACACGATGGTTGCTATAATTTCATGCCGGTTCAATCTTGTAACCGTTATCTCTCTCAGAGTAGACTTTTCCTGTGTTTCTTGGAATTTTTCATATTAATATACTAATTTTTAGATATAAAAAATTGTAAATATTTAGGTGAATCATTAATAAATGGATATGAACAAAATAAAAACAAGAAACGCAATTTTTCATTACAAAAACTATTAAATGCAATTTTTATGTAAAAAAAATTAAGAGATACAACTTTTATATTAATTTCTCAACCGCAATTGCTCTGTACATTGGTTGGCCTAAATTATTCCTTCTTCCCTCAAATCTTCAGACGAGTGAAGTTCATATTAATATAACTTTCATATTAATGATTTCATCTAGTATAAGAAAATTGAGACTAATGATTTCATTATTTCGTTTTAGTTTTTTAGCTATCCAAACACGTAAACCTCTTCCTAATATTTATTGTTTATAACGCTTCATTTGAATATTTTCTAAGAATTTGTATCCATGTAACTGCTTATAACTTTTTGTTCTACCATTTTATTATTAGTTGATTAGTGAAAACTTTATTTTGAGAAATGCATGGAGGAGACTATTTATAGATTGTAAAAATCTATTTGAATAGTCACAACTCTTCAGTTTGAATAGTCGCATTCTTCCAATTTAAAGGTAGTTATATTAAGAGGATACTTATAAGAATAGTCACAACTTTTCACTTTTTAAAATATACTTATATGAATAGTCACAACTTTTAGACAACTTTTAGAAAAGATACAACCTTCCAACATTGAACTTTTAGAAAAGACACAACATTTTATACATCTTTTACAAAAGACACAACCTTTCAACATAAGTAGATTCACAACCTTTGGAATTAATTGGGATTGCTATTATTAGTAGATATGCAGTAATGATAAAAATGTAGTTTTGTCTGAGTAAAGAGAATAATACTGTTTGTATAATTATTTTATTTTTATTTTTTTAAACTTCATTTGAAGAAATAATAGTGATATGTTGTTATATGTTACATGCATTATATCTGTTACCTACCAATCTTTCTAAAAAATATCAGTTTAATAGAACATTTTTTTTATATTAAGAATCAAGAATCTCACAATCAGTTCTCTGGAAATAAACATTCATAGTTAGAAGATCATAACCAACGTTATAATGCTGCTGAGCCATGGCACCAATAACACTCATATCATCGAACGTGTTCATACTCATAGCCAAGCAAAAGCTCTCTCCATCTTCACTTTCAACAAACAAACTCTCAAAGTCTAACGTCAGCTCAGCGCCGCCGGCGAAATGAAACGTGACGACGGGAAACCCTAAACGATTAGCTTTCATGTTCCCTTCATAGCAAGGTTTTGTGTACTGATCCCAATCTTTAACGCGTGTGAGAACATCTCCAAGAAGGAAGTTTATTTCTTCAAAGAGTGTGTCGTAAGCTTCTCTGGCTAGGATCGTTGGTGAGCAACCCGTGTCGATGACGGTACCTCCTTGGGACCCATATCTCTTGAAAACATCGGTTTTGATGTCGAGAAGTTTCTGACCTAAAGAGATTGCTTGGAGGTCAAGGTAGTAACGGTCTTGGAATATATGTAAAGGTGTTGGATCGCCTTCAGTTCTGGCGCCGTCTCCGAGGGTAAGAATGTTGTGTGGGTTGGTCCGATCGGTTAAGCTACCAAAGCAGTAAGAGAATCTAGAGCCGAAGTTGCGAGTTACTATGGAGAACTTACCTGGTCCTAAACCTAGCACGCCGCTGTATTGAGTAAAACCGGAGTTGTCTTGTCCGCAGCCTATAACAATGTTTTGTTTGGAGACCAAACCGTCGTCTGATGTTTGAAAGGTGAGCTTTTCCTCAGCTAAGGTACCTCTGGTGCTTGAATTGTCGCGGTAGAGGAGGTAGTATTGGCAAGTTTTGGTTCTTTCGTCGTGAGAGATTCGGGGCATGGCGTGTGGTGCAGGTTCGCATGAAGCGTCACGGTAAGTGGAAGATCTTGAAGGGCGGTAAAATGGGATTGTTTGAGGGTAACATTTGCAGGGATGACATTGGATCCAAGTCAAGTCACTACCTGTGTCTATGAGTAGAAGTTGTGGGACAGGTGGGTCGCCGATAGAGATGTTCGCGAGGAATGCTGCTGGACGTGTCATAGGAGTTACATGTGAGATGATATTCACTGTGGTCCACATGTTATCTAGACGGGATGCGGGAGGTGGCTTGGGATGCAAGTAACCAGTATTTTTCTTTGGTGATTCTTGGGTTTTGATTGATTTTGAGTGTATTAGCCTTGACGCAAGCCGGGGATGCGATATGCATCGGTTGGAGCACGTGAGAACGATTAGGGATATAAGAATGGTAGTACGCAATGTTAGAGAGATAGTCATTTGATGATCAAAATTTTTGTTTTTCTTAAAATCCTTTTAATATAAGTTTGAGAAAACCTAAGGCATTGACTCTTTGTCTTTGTGTGAACTTCTTTTTTGTATGGAAGGATTCTTTTCTTGCATGATTCACTGATTTTTACCAACCGAAGTTGAACACATAGCAATCTGATCATATTTCAGGCAAAAAGATTACGGATGTTCATGGATAGAGCACCATTAGTGTTTGGTATCTCAGAAAGAGTACCTAACAAATAAAATATTAATAATTTGAATATAATTTAATCAACCACTAAATTTTAAATCAGAAAAATAAATCAAACCTGTAATGTAGTAACATGGGGAAGAGTAACATGAGGAAGAATGATTCTTTAGGAACATCGTTTCTGTGTTTCAAAAAAAAAGGAACATCGTTTCTTCTTCTCTCTCCCTTTTCCATTTTTTTTTTAAATCTTAAAAACGGTGCAACATACCTGCGTTGTGCGTGCTCTTACATGTCTTCAAATATGTTTTCAACAAGAGTACTAGTACACGAACAAAAAGAGTAGCCTGATCATTGATTTCACTTAATTATTTTCCTCTATTTTTGTAAAGAGTATTAATAATCAATCACGGTGAGACTGACTGTGAAACTTTTTTTTACTTCTTAGTTAATATATAAGAAAATGGTTAGAGCATGATTAATAGGGTTTTTAGGATGAAGTTTTAGCGGAATATAAGAAACCGTCTCTTAACTTTTAATTAAAAAAGTTAAAAAAACTAAGAAATTTTTTTAGTTAAAAGTTAAGAGACGGTTTTTTATATTCCGTTAAGAATCTCACCCTAAGAATCTCCGTTAATCGGAGCCAAGAAAAAAAAATGTCAAAAAAAAAAGAATCTCCATTAATCGTGCTTTTAGTTGTTATATTTTTATTGTAAAGAAGATTAGTTGCAGATTAGGTTTTTGTTTGGTTTTCCACAAAGTAAGATTTTTACAGAAGAAGACATCAAATTCACATGGCTTGGTCCGCTTGGACGCCTATTCAAGACATTATATAGCACGAATCATAAGTAAGAAGCTTGGAACAACGTTGGATGAATAGTAATACAAAAAAAAGATCAACAAAACGATTAAAAGAAAAGACTGAAATTACCAGTAGTGCACAGGAGCAGAGGCGGATCCATGTAGTGAAATAAAGGGTAGATGACACATATTTAGTTTATATTCTAATATTTTTGCTATGAGTACAATAAGATTCCGCGGCAGTTCTGGTGTGGCATGTGGCACTCCTTTACCTAGGTTCGATTCTCCACCGGTGTATTTTTTAATTTTTTTAATTTTTTTACTCTAATTTATGACTCCCTTTAAATGTTAGTCTGAATCCGCCACTGCTCAGGGGTCACAGTTAAGCGGATAACACCCAATATAACCAACTTCTTGAACACACACTTCATGTCCAAGGACAACTCAGCTACGTCTAGGAAGTGAAACGTAAACATAACGAACCAAATCCCGCTAAAATCTCGTAGAAGAGTAGTTGCAGATTATGTGTTTATTTGGTTAAGCAAATAAAAAGTGTCCATTCGAAGTGTATAAGCAGTTATTTTTAGATAGTTTAATTAAGGCCCAATATGTTAACATAGTAATAATGGAATTGATCATTTAAACGGTCCATAAACAATAAGATATCATTTGTTTGTTATAATAAAGGTTAGTTGTAATATTTAGTTGTATTTAATAGGGTGGACTAAAAATGAATAAATGCAATAACCTTGAATAAGTAAATTTTTTAAGAATCTTCTCTCTTAATAGTATAGATACAAAATACCAGATTGTGTTGATATATTTCTTTATATTTCATTTAATTTTTAAATTATTTATATAGACAACCTTAATTTTTGCAAATCAAAAATTGTATTAATAAATTTAAAACAATAAATAATAAATCAAATCATAAAATATTAATTAAACTGGCACATGTCAAGATTTTAATTATTAGAATTTGCAATGTGTTGTAATCTAGTTAATTAACATTAGTCCACATTAACAAATTCTTATGAGGTATTTGACTTCATCAATATGATATAAGATATTGTTTTGTTTTCCAAACTTGATTACCTCATAATTGATAAATCTCCTTTTCGTAATCTCTCAGTTTTCATGTTTCCATATTTGTATGTCCCAGTCAAACAATTTGTGTTCAAACATATGTGTAATGGTAATAACTGTATATGTGAAACTTATTCATCTCGTTCTATAAATATTCTTTCAGCTGTCTCTCGAATTTTCAGATCTATCAACTAAAATTATTCTACTAACAATCAATACTAAGAGGGAAAGCTTTTTGTATTACTAAAAACAGCAGTTATGGCCAAGGCAGCTTCTTTGTTTGTTTTCCCCGTCATGTTCTTTGTGATGTTATCTTTAGGTATACATTTACTTACCTTTAAATTTCCCTCAAAATATTTTTCTTACAGATTGTTCTATATGTTTGCTTTTGGTACATATCATAAATCTTCTAATTTAAATGTATTAACTTCTTGTAAATACACTAATAGCTTTTTGCAATCTAAGTATTTAAAATTGGTATTGTTTGATACAGTTGAATATAATATGGGATGCATGGCGGTTATTGGTTCGTGTCGTTATATTCCTGATTGTGGTGCGTCATGCAGGGTTAGATTTGGAATAAAGGCACTTGGCTATTGTGACCGCGATGGTGCTTATGGAACATGTATCTGCACTTATCCTTGTCTGAGTGATAAGATTAATATATGATTTATGTTCTAATTTTGAAAAATTCTTCAATATGTATAATTAAGTAGAAAGCAAAATTCAAAACTATGTAATATCGTAGATGCTATGCTATGATGTGACGATGTTTTGTAATGTTTTTAAAGCAATATACAATAAACCTTTGGTATTAATAAAAAACTAGATTTTGACCCGCCCTTCAAAGGGCGGGTATATTTTTTGTTTTAATTTTTTTTTGAATAATTTTATATTTATATTTTTATGTAATCATATTTGTGATTTATCTATTCTATTAAATTGACGTCAAAAAAAAAATCTATTCTATTAAATTAGAGACATGATCTATTGATATATGTTTAGTCCAACTATTATTTTTACTTGATCTACTTAAATTTTCTTTTGATTTAATTTTTTTGAGAAATTTAATTTTTATATATGGGTTTTTCATGTAATCATATATTATAAGTGTTACTATAAGTGTTTTATTTTGTATTTCTTAACAAATATAAAGTATCTATAATATAATAACTACATTTTATACTTCTTAACCAATATTATGAGGAATAATTAATATATCATTATAGAAATATATGTCAATAATGTAACTGGGTACATAACTATATAAAATAACGTGTTATATTAATTAAATAAAAGGTTAAAATTCTAAAAAGAAACAGATTGAGATTATTTAATAACACAAAAAGATAAAAAAAATTGGGTGAAATACTGTCGAAAAGAGTAAACTTAATTTTGGAATAAACCCAAAAGAAATGACAAAAAAGAAGGTATAAACCCAAAAGGAAGGAATAATTGTTTTTTTTAACTAAAAGTGCCATTTCTGAATTAGTTTAAAAGAATTTTTATATCTTAGGTACAAAAATATAATAAAAAGGGCCAAAATTTGGAAACATACTATTAAGAGGAAAAATTTTGCTGCAGCAATAAGGATGATCACCGATAATTGTTGCTATATTTTCGTTTGAATAATTGTTACATAATATATAATTGTTGGCTAATATAATATTGAAAAGAGGTGGCCACCGATAATTTTGGTGAGGAGGTTACAAAAAATATGTATTGACCAATAGAAGGTAGTTACCGAGATAGAGTTTGTTTAATTTTCATGCAGTTATAAAATATTTGTTTTTTTAAGTAGATCATGTGAAAAATAATAGTTGGACTAAACATATATCAATAGGTCATGTTCCTAATTTAATAGAATAGATATACAATAATTTTCGGATTTTTTGGGTACACGATCGGATCTCGGGTAAGATTCAGACCCGAACAGAGACCCGCAAGTTTAAAAAAGAACCAATAGGCATTTTAGCATGGACCCGGACCTGTATTTTTGAGTCGGTTCTGATTTGAGTCTTTGGATCCAGATAAACTGTCTACGTTAATTTGTTTTTCTTTATATCATATTTGTATAAATTTTTTTTTTAATTAATAGTAATTGGTTTTGATAATTGTATTGAATTTGTGATGTTGCATAATTACACGCTTGTATTACTAAACAGTTATTAATTTTTTTTAATAATAAAGTATAATTACAATTTTGTTTAGTAATTCAATAGTATAAATAGTTTTCCTACTATTATTGACTGCTGTCAAAAAGTGTATAAATAGTAAAAGTTTTTTTGAGACAACTGCAATAGAAAAACTTAAATCTTTGGAAATTAAAAATCGAACTTAGCCAATAAGATTTGATCACTAAAGGACTGTAAGTTCTATTAACGTAAATAATGTTGGGCCCCACATAATGGATAGTTAGTCCAAAACTAAAATTATTTAGATGCAGTTATATTTAGAAGGTGGTTACATAATATATTTAGATAATTAATTAGAAGTTATTATAAAATAAATTGGACATAACTTTTATCAATAGGTCATGCTGCTGTTTTAATAGAATAGATACTATAGAACAAAGGGTAGTTATATATATTGTTGGATGTTGGTCGTAGAAGTTATAAATAAATTGAATTCTTTCGTATGAAAGCTGGATCTTATCTTACAAAATGATATCGAAACAACTATAAAGCTTAAAGTCAAAACTCAAGTTTCTTATAATTTTGCCTTCAACAAGACAGATGTTCGTTTGTTTCTAGTTTTATGGAGTCTGAAACACCGGGTAATCTTATATGTTTATAAATTGTCATGTTTAGTTGCTCCTTTCTCTTTCATTTTTATCTATTCCTCATCAAGGAGAGTAATTGAATGACATAACTATTCAAAAAACACGAATTTTTTTCTTTTGAAGAGGGTTAAAATATTTGATTATTTGTTGAGACAATTATATGCTATTGGAACATTTAGCTGGTCTATGACTATATATACGCTGCAATTGGATTATTAATATTTAAAATAGAATAATGTGAAATGACCTATTCTATTCATTCCAAAAACAATTTGTACTAAATCTATTCTATTTTTCTCTGTATCTCGTTCATGTTTTCATTCAATTTATTTACACCAAAACAATCTAATGTATATACTAAATGGTTTGAACAAAGAAAAACAATCTAGAAAATGGATCCGGCTTATATAGTCCAAGTTTTAATTAGGCTTTTTTATTTGGGGCTCGATTAGGTTTTAATTAGGCTTTTTGATTTGGGTTTCGATTGAAAGCCCATATTTCCTTTGGTTAATTTATGCATGGTTGAATAATCTGTGAAATAAAAGTAGTGGTCGGATTTGGAAACTATCACTCTTATCTCTCAGCTGGATGCTTGACGATGCTTCAGGGCATCTGCAATGGAGCCTCTTAGCTCCAAAACCTAGGTAAAAATTTATAAAAAATTTGATGGATTCTACACAATATTAAGGATTAGCCTTTTCTTATCCTTATATAAGGATCAATCCTTGAAAAATATTGTCACTGTTTGCGGGTCCCGCTGTTAAGTGGTGATTTGCTATTGGTTATCTTCTTTTTTTCTTTATTGAAAAATACATAATAATAAAAAAAATAAAAAAGTGAATTTTTAAGGATTTTTTACCGAATCCATGGTTGCAGATGGTCTCAGGAGTATGTAACTGTTTTACAGTTTTATTACTAGATTAGATCCGCACAACGTGCGGATGTACGGTAATAAAACATTATGTTTGAACAAAGTGTAAATGTGTGATATATTAGTGTCTGTAAATCGCAGAATCAATAATACTTTTCGAAGAGAGTATATGACAATGTCTTTGTTAGAGCCAGAGGTGATGGAGACAGAGTAATTAACATTTTGTTAATTTCCGAAAAAAACTAATTAAATTACTTACTTATTGTGTTTCAAATTTCTTGTCAACATGTGTATGCCAATAATCTAGATGGATACCAGAAGATATGCTCCCATTGGTTTCTAATAACACACACTGATCAAACCTGAGATCATGTTTTAGTCAAGAACACAAATGTTTTTTAAAATGTTATGTAAGTTAAGCACTATGAAGTTTTATTTGGTGGTTGTAAATCTCGAGATTAAGTATTACATATATTTTTAAGAGAAAATTCAACAGAAATCGTACTGCGTGGAAAACGAACGTGAAGGAGATGACAATGACAGATATAATATTTGATGATGGAAGAGGGACACATGCATTGATGTTTCTTCACGTAAAGAAAGGCCTTCGAGTTGGCATTTCCTTGCCTCACGAATCTTTGTCTACCTCGTGCTTCTTTTTAATTCTCTTGTCCTTTTATTTGTATATTACTGAAATTATTTGTTTCTTTATAAGAAATGGTATTTCAAACTGCCACAACACTCGCTACTTCTCTTCTCCTGTTTGACTTTTGTCACACTTGTCTCTATCGTCTTAACTCAACCATGGTTTACAATGTTTATTGCAAAGCCCTAAGCTAGCCTAAGTATCTGCTGCTTGTAATTTATAATTATTATTTTTTTAACCTGATGCTTCTCGATATTATTTTGTCCTTAATTAACAAATATACTATGATCACCAGTTAATGGATTTGTTTGATTAATTAAATGATTAATCCAACTCAAGACCCCCCATGTATCTCTCTTTTGGTTGTTTGTTTTCTCTTATAATCTTTTGTTGGGATTGTGAAATGTGAACGTGATGTTTGGTTCAAGAGTCAACTTCAGACGAAGGGTTGGCACTTGGCACTATCATTTCTGAATAATGTAAACCCCTCATTTTTCATTTTATTCAGATTTGTAATTAATGATCATGTGATTTTTATATATACAATGTTCATACCTTTTAAATCCATAAGATTTGAGTTTTGGTTCCATTTATATAAATTCTAGTAACGACCACATGATACTGAATTTTGAAAATCTCAGTTTCGTGTATAAACCCTATCGACTATCTGATAGGTTCTGGAAGCAACGTATTTACTGCTACAAAGTATACTACTCCAAAACGTACCACACTGCCTCGAATTTAAAATACCTTACAACTATTGTCTGAGATGAATCGATTGTTTGTTACGATCCGTCATGTAAACCATTTAAGCTAAAACTCAAGCCCGTACTAACTAAGTAGTGGTAATATATACACGTAGTGACGTACAGTCCATTCTCAGTTAACACTCTTAGGCCAACATTATCGGGAGGGTTTGGTGTGGTCCTTAAGAGAGGGGACCCACAAAAGCACCAAAACCAAGGGGAGAAGTCGTTAAATAAGAAGTGTTTTGGTTTGGGCCTTGTACTATTCGCGGGCCCACTGACACGTGGCGGTCCGCGATTAGTTCGTTTTTAATTTTTTTTTTTATCGAAAAAAAAGAAAAAAAAAAGAAAACTAAGGACTTGTACCCATAATGTTGTCCTTAATCATGTTCATGTTTCATGCCTATCGTCAGACCACACAGAGTTTACAGAGAATAAAAGTTTTGGTTAATTAGATCTTTAAGATCACTCGTACCATCAACCATGTTAACGCCAGTTAAGAGATTGTACTTGTAATACATAAGTGTGCAAAAGAAAAATAAATAATTTAACTTAAAGGAAAATAGGACATTAATTTTCAAAAGTGTTAGAACTTTTACATTAAACAAGAAAAGAAAAAAGTGAGCTAGAACTACGTACATTGACTTTGACAGCCGTGATTATAATATATAGTACTTTTGATTACTGGAAATACATTTAATTAGAAGAGGCCGAA
The DNA here is from genome assembly GCF_020379485.1 of Brassica napus. Lineage (NCBI taxonomy): Eukaryota > Viridiplantae > Streptophyta > Magnoliopsida > Brassicales > Brassicaceae > Brassica > Brassica napus. The sequence goes on along the minus strand of NC_063434.1, from coordinate 3,752,901 downwards.
GATGATAAGAACTTTTCGTTTTGTATACATTAGCATCTCAAAAAAATAAATAAATAAAGTTTCAGTTTATAAATGAAAACAGGGAGATCCAACTAAACTTTGTTGTTGAGACTATGTGTTTTGTCAAACATAGGATCCGACCATTGTTTGTTGTGCATGTGCCTAGAGACATGTCCCTCGCATCACCCTAACTACTTGTCTTCCAAATTTAATACTTTTCATATATACTGCACCTTTCTATAACTTATTGAACCCAAGAAACGATAGTGAAAAAACGAAAATCACACAATTTTATACAATGAAGAACACATGAACCTGTAGACTAAGCCATGCAACCAACGTTTACTTCAGTAAGATACTATATGAGGCTCCTATGTAAAACGAATCTACAAGAGGAAGAAGATGAGAGAAACAAGAGAGCTTCAAAATAATCTCTTATATTGATTATCTTCTTTGTACACTACTTCCAACTTACAAGTTAAATGCATATACAAGTATCAACTACAATCAGCAATCTAACTATTCAACTATATTAAACCAAGGTTCACCAGATCTTGCAATCCAAAGGTAGACAAGGGAATCAAAAAGAAAAGCAATACAAAGATTAGCTTGAGTCTCTAGGTTTTAGTTTTACCAAGCTATAATCATTAGCTTTAGATTTTGTAAATAAAGTGACATCATATCAAGAAAAGATGAATCTATTTTATTTGCAAATAGAATGACTGTATATTTCGTAAATTACATAAACCAAAATAATGGAACCAAAATAAATATTTTTAAACAAAGAAAAATAAACAGAAACTTCAAGCTTTGACTTCCAAGCTCCAAGAAAACACACTGATTCATTCTTATACCACAACGCTCTCGCTTCCTTGCTCAGACAGAATCGTCAATCTCCGAGCTGTCTTCAAGAACTCACTGCAAACATTTATTTACTAATCAGATGCTTAACTCAATCTCCACAGATTAGGACATTTATATACAAAACTCTGCTTCTTGTTTTTACCTGAAAGGTTCGTTTCCTGGGTACTTGACTGCTCCTGATGCATCCCTATAGAGAACAGAGCTCAACATCTCAGACTTTTGAATACCAAACATGTCAGAGAGCTTCATACCCAACTCTTCGTACGAGCCAAGAACCGACAGGTCTAACGTCCGACCAACATCGTCCGACTCCATAAACACTTTACAATGCCCCGTCTCCAAACCCAATCCATCATGAGCTTTTTTGGAGCAAGGTGATCCTTCTTCTGATGAAGAACCCACAACACAGTTCTGGTTCGATCCGCCTGATGAAAGCTGCGTCTTCTCTGACCCTTTCTGCTCCTCGGGTAGTATGAGCTTTCCGAACAACACGATGTGTGACTTCTTAGATTCTGTATCATTACACGGTGATGTCCCCATGGTCAAGAAACAGAACCCTTTCTCGTTTTTGCTATCGATGTTTCGAAACCCTAGAGGTGGAGGAACAGAGAGAGTTGATGATGGAGGAGGATGAGGTCGGTTTAAGTAGTAATGGTGGAGATCAGAAGATGATAGCCCGTAGTACTGATGAGCATTATGCCTGGCTCCCTGTAAACCCACGGGAACATTGTCCAGAACAGATCTGATAAGAGGGTTGCTTGCGAATGAAGGTACTGAGATCCGAGTGTTGTAATCCGGATGCTGAGGTAGCCTCATCTTTTTCCTAGGTGGCGAAAACGAAGGGATTATCGGATGTACGTTGGATACCAACTCGACCAACCACGGGTTAACCCGCTTCACGTTTTGGAGTAGATCCGGCTCATCCCACGCCACCTGAAACACACAAAATGCAACCTTGAGCCTTTCTTGGATTACAAGTAAAGAATACAGGGAAATTCTAATTTAACTTTAAATTTAATATCATTTTTCAAATTTAACTTTAAAGGATGAAAATTTTCATAAGTACCTTGAATTTGTGATAAAAAAAACTAAACTAACCATTCTAAATCATTTAAAAATGTTTAAAAATTATTTATAGAAATTTATAAACCCAGCCCCACCCCTTAAATATTAAACTCTAAACAATACTCACCAAACCTTAAACCCAAATATTAATAGATTTTTGATGAATGTATTTTTAATAATATTTTAAGCAATTTATCTAATTTTTGAAAATAAGGCAACTTGCGGAAGGGGTTACCTGAAGAAGCCGCCAAGGAGAGTTAGGCCAACGTACAGGATCAGAGACACTAACAGCTGAAACAGTCCCCATGAACCAACTAATCCTCGAAGAATCCTCCGTCTCAAACGCCATCTTAAACCTCATACCTGAGCACCAAGGTATCCTCATCGCAGCCCTAGCATCCAACGCCTTGACACAAAACTCAGACGAGCTAGCCCTAGGATAGTACACAACTTCAAAACCTCTTCCACTAACAGCAAGCTTAGCCGCTTCCACAACAGACTCAGCCGTCACTTTTCCTTTCCTATCCGCAAGAGAACAGTTACTTCTCCTCTCATCATCCCTCAAAAGAGAAGAGTAGCTTCCACCAATAGGGTTCCAACCCGCTGAATATTCGAGTCCGTTACTACCGATCCCTCCTCTCTTAGCCCTCCTGATCCCTACGCAAAGATCTCCATTCTCAGCTCTCATGAAGACGATGGAGTCTCCAGCCACAAGCTTCTTCTGGTTCACGAAGTTACTCCAACCGGTAGTGAGAAGATGTCGACGTGGCGTGCCTCTGTAGATATGTCTAAACTTCCAAACCTCTCCGTGAACATCTTTCGCGAGAATGGTCTGAACAGGCGGCTCGGCGTTGTAATCCAGCCTCGGGAAGATCGTCTCCGCGCAGTAGCGCGGGACAGAGAACCCTCCACCGTTGTTAGCATCTGACTGAGTCAGAGTCTTTGCAAACGACGGCGTTTTCTCGCTGTTATTACTCCCCAAACCGTTGCTCTCTTCGCCGTCTCTGTACTCGTGATCGTTGTCTTTTAGAGGAATCAGTTTGAGTTTGGCGAAAACCTCGTCGGATTCAGGGTCGGCCATGTACTTGATGGCCAAGACGCGACATAGAACCATAGGAGGGATAGGGAGGTTCTTGAAATCGACATGGTCGTAAGCGTTCTCGGCGTGTCCTTGAGGGAAGTAGAAGACTTTGGAGTTCATAGGTGGCATACGAACCATGCCACCAGCACACGCATGCCATAGTTGTGGATCTAAGCCCTTCTCTGATCCGCTTCTCATCGGATTCATAACGTTAATCATAGTTGTGATAGATACCTCAGAGAACCGTGTTTGCTGTAAAATGAAAAAAAAGTATTTAGTTTTTGTCTGAACAGAGAAGACAACAAAAAAGACAAAAGCAATTAGTTAAAGTTCCAAATGCTTTTTTCTTTCTTGAAGTTATTATAAAGCTTTTAAGTCTTTTGTATCAGTCAACTCTATACCTAACAAACGAGATTTTCCCGGAAAAAGAGTTTCCTGAAAATCCGACAAAAGAGTCATTTCAGATAGAAGAAGATTTCAAGTGTTAACAAATAATCTAATTTTAGAAAATTTTCAGCTATATTCCTGTAAGAACGTGCTCACGGATTGTGTTGGGAAGAAGATAAAGCAAAACAAAACAAAAAACACAGATCGGTATGAGAACTGAAACAGAATACTTGGAAAGTAGAGAGAAGAACATAGACAAGCTTAATTAAAATCTTAACCACATCAATTTAATCAAAGATGAAATTTTCAGACAAGGGTTGGATTAAACGGAGAAAGATAAAAGACAGAAGTAACGATTTTTTTTTGTTCAAACCTTGAACAGTGGTTAGATCTGAGCGAGTTCTTGAAGATTCTGTCTAAAAAGACTCTCTTGGTTTCTTGAGAATCTGAAGATTCCGCAGCTAGTTTTCTGCTCCAGAATCGGATAAGAGAAGTTCACTTTTGTTTTGTTGCACAGAGGGAAATGAAAAGGGGGTTCTTGTATATGAAGGAAAGAGTTTTTTCTTTCTGGTAAACTTCAAATAAAAATATCATCTCTTTTTTCTCAACTTTCATTAACTCATTCACATGTCTTTTTGATTAGTCTTATTTTCCCCTAATTAATCCGAGATTAAAATAAAAATGTACTCCCTCCGTTTTTTAATATAAGTCGTTTTAGAGAAACTTTTTTGTTCCAAATTATATGTCGTTTTCGGTTTTTTATGTAACATTTATTAGTAATTAATGTTGTCTGACCAATGATAATATATCTTCTATTTTTTTATTGGTTAAATTGTGGTTAGGTAAATAATTAATGATGTTTTTGTTTCGAAAATATAAGAAATTAATGATTTTCTTAATCTATGTGCATAGCTTCAAAACGACTTATAATAAAAAACGGAGGGAGTACTATTTTGAATAATTAATTTGAGTCCCAGAAAATGTAACAATATGGTAAGTCAAACCCTTGATTCCGGGCATAAAAATCGATAATACGGAAAGTTAAAAAAATTAATACTAGCTAATAAGTAATAACGAAATATCGATATACGAGTTAAGAGTTAAATCACGCACGTGACGGATCCGCACGTGTCGTCGGTGTTTCCGACATATCTCCTTGAAATCTGATTAGAAGCATCTAATTCATTAACTATTCGGCTTAAAAACAGATTTGTTTTTCAAACTCAGCCATTAACTGTTCTTTGAATACACTAATTTTTACAGTTTGATAATCCCAATATCATTTATTTTTTTCTTATTGTTTACGAAACACTATTGCAGTTTGTTGATGATATCCATGTGAGCAATTTGCTGTTGTGACCATGTTTTTTTTTATTAAGACTAGTCTGTTCAAATGGAGAATTGAACTATATAAAGACCTACTTTGGTTTTTAACTTTTTATGTGATCTTTCACGATTCTATCTAAATTATTATTATTAGAAACATATAAGAGCAGTACAATAACATTTATGCCATATATATGCTTTTGATATAGAAGAAAGAAACATTTAGAATTATTTTCCTATGAGACCATAATTTTACTCCATACGGCCATTGGTCTAGTGGTAAATAAACCACTCAAATTTATTTTTTCTGGAAGAAACTATTTACAATGATTGAGTTTTTTGGCTATTAAGTCACTTTTATTTCACCAATTAAAAAAAATTACTCCTTATGTCCAATAAGGGGCCAATAAGACATAGCTTATCAATACTACGATCATAGCAAGGCTCAATAAATTTCCGCATGTGTCTTTGTATTTTCTTGTCTTAAGAGATAGCTTTCACATTAATAAGAAGGTGTTTTTCATCTAGGCCAGAGGTAAACAAAACTCAGTATCCAATTATCTAGACAAATATAAACCAAATAGTTCAAGATTTATGGCATTTATGAAATATTAGTACATTACTAAATCAATTGACCAAAATCTAAGGGCGTTTCAGTAAAGGATTAAGAAAAATCAAACGCAAAAAGTATATATTCCAACAGAGATTTTGTCTTTGCACTTTTGTAGCATATACCTTTTTGTGTCAGCTTTTTGTAGCAGCGCTTATGAATTGTATAGATCGTGTATAAAAATCTAACTAAAAGTAACACTGATATTGCTATCTATGATATGAATCCGAAAAATTATTCCAGTTCTAATTTTAAATAAAATAGTAGTATGAGCTGGAATTGATATATAAGAAATTAATTATGAAAACATATTTTACTAGAGGACATAGCTCGTGCGACTAACCATGGTTAAGTTTGAAGTGTGTATGTGTATATATTGTAGGTCAACACCAGCACTATCCTTGTCAATAGTTATTATTTACTTGTGTCTCCATTTCTGTTAATCCAATAAAATTTACATGTCACAACTGCAATTTCGTCATCAGTGGATCTGATCTGAATGTCCTTTTATTCGTTCAGATTTGGTTCTCAGTTATCACATTTACATATAAATACTCCTCATATCTTTGACCATATGCTTTGATGTGTCTTAAGTCTTAACTCCATTTGACAATTGTTAATGTTTTTCAATATCATTCTGTAATTCTGTAAGTCAAATTTAGATGACTCCTCATAAACACATAGATAGAATGAGTATTATCAGCTTATTACGAAACTTGGCTATATTTTCTTCCTTTGTGACAAAAAGGCTATATTTTCTTCCCATCATTGACATTGCAATTGCAGGTTAATCGTGTTTAGGTCAAAATACTCCGGCAATTTGATGAAATCTCTTAACGATATGGATAATGTACTATGTAAGATCCGTAATTTAAACCATCAGAAATAAACATAATTTTTTTGTCTCAAAGATATAGGTCTTTCTTCACTTCAGTTTAGCTATGAGCCGTCATAAACATAATTAATGTTATCTTATTGCAAAGCTTTAATAATTCGTAATATGAAATTAGTCCTAGGTAATCATGGTATCCCTAACATTCATTAAGCATTAACCAAGGGATTTCGGCAGTCAATGTAACAACCCAACCCTAACATCCATAACTATTTGGTAAACTTTACTAATACTGTATAAAAGAGTGTTCAAGAATTTGTATATGATGAACCAATAACTTAAATAACTAAAACACAAAAGGGTCATAACATTTTTGAATGGATCAACCTATCCATTTTATGAACACGTAGTTCATCGTGTGTCCATTGAATTCATTTTTATCGTTTTCTTCAAGTTAAGTGTAACATCCCACAATAATGGAGGTTTATTTGAGAAAAAGAGATGGAAGCTAAAACAACAAACAGGGTTAGTGTAAAGCGACCTTTTTAAGGAGGAGACATATAAAGACATGAATACGGATCAGACACAAACAGTCGTTAAAGACATTGACTCTCTCTTTGTCCTTTTCTTTCTCTCCTTCTGTCTCCACAGAATATATCATTTTTTGGTTTTAACATAATTTATCTATCCTTTTTAAAAATGCAGTCTAAAGGCCTGACTGGTTCAAACGCAGCGGTTGCGGTTGCGGGAGTTTGTGGATGCGGACGGTTGCGGTTTCTAGCGGTTTTAAGAGATTTATACGACTGGTACTGCGGTTAAAAATTGGTGCGTTTGCAGGTGACTTATGACTGGTAAACTACCAAATGCGGTAACAGTTAAATAATAAAGTAACAATATTTACATTTAATATAATTATAAAAATATCAAAAATCATAAAATTATAATAAATAAAAAATTTATATTTAGAAAGTTATAATTTTAATTTTTGAAAATTTATTGAAATTGTTTTTATTATAAAATTTTATAATATTAATTAAAATATAATAGATATATTTTAATATTTTAATAATTTCAATTTTAAAAGTTTTATGAAATATTTTTACTTTTGTATATATATTGTTTTAAAAAAGAAAAAAAATTTACCCTCCTGCAACCGTCCGCAACCGCAAACGCTAGCTGGAGCCAACTTTTGAATTTATGAGATTCGGAGCGGTTTGAAGCGGTTTAGAGCAATTTGAGTGATTGTTGCAAACCGCTGACAACCGCTACCAACCGCAAAAGCTGTGTTTGCGGGTGGTAGCGGGAAAACCAGTCGCCCCCTAAATATACAGAGGCTTTTTTAGTTCGAATTGTACAAGCCCAATTGATCTGGGCCTGGATAGATAAACATGCCAAGTCAAATTTCCCGAACCAGTGTACTTTGTATAATGTGAGAAAGTTTTACAACTCTTTTCTTTCTCTTCTCTTGACTGAAGAAAATTGTTCTAAGATTTGTCACTACATAGAGAGAGAGAACAGCTCTACTCAACATCTTCAGCTAAAACTAGTAACTGTAATAAGTCTTATCCAAAAAGGTAAATACAAACCACCTGCAAAAGAGAGTTCTTACATTTCAGTAACCATCTTAACTGGAACCAAAAGCCAATGATGTATATATAAGTAAAAGTCACAAAACCTTTTTGATCTCCTGAAGTTATAGTTTATATTGTTTCAATGGTGAGGATGACGGCGTTTGGCCCGTCGATATCCAGTGCTTGGTTCTTGTTTATGGGTGTATCTCCTCTTCCCCTTAGGACTGTTTGACCCACAAACAAATAATGCAATTTTATAATCATTTTCTGATGCAAACGACTGGAACTTTTCAAGTAAAAGTAACATACTATTCTTGAAAAAATGTTTATAGCTTACTTGGAGACAGCAGAAAGAAATTTGATGATGAATATGAGAGGGAAACCAATCAAAGCTGTGGCCTGTTGAAGTACAAAAAAAGGGGATTTAGAAAGTTAAAGACATTGAAAAGCTTATGTAATGCATTTACAAATGGTAGAGAGAACATACCCCAACCCAAGCTAAATCCATGGTAGCAACCGGTTTTGTAATCTCATTGTTCTTCAGCATTTCTTGAGCCTAACACAATAAGCTTATTAAACTCTCTTACTCTAATTTCTTAATACAAATAGCTAGCATGCAACATGGTCTATACATACCTGCTGATGGTAGACTTTGGTGGAGTCAACTAACTTTTTAAAGCCATGCCTTACGTGTTCTGTATATGGCTCTAAGGCGACTTGTACTTTCTCCAAGTGTGGTTTCGCTATGGTCATAACTTGGCTTGTGTATGGGGCTGTATGTGTCCTAATTACCTAGAGAGAAAAAAACAAGCAATGGTCCTCAAATGTTTTAATGTAATGGCGAAGAGAAGCAGTTGAGTGCTAACCTCAAGATAGTAGCATGAGACATCAAAGCCTTGGATGATATGTGGCGTGAAAGCCTGCTTAGACATAGATAACACCTCGATGGACTTCTCTGTTAAATAGTGAACCTTTGGTTCTAAATAAATGGTTAATGTTACACAAGCTTCTTTGATGCTTGGAATCCATTTCTGTAAATTCAAGTGGAAAGAATCTTTCATTATATGAGTATCAAATGAATGAAAAGTAAACAAGTTTGTGGTAAGAATAAAACTCACTGAGTTCATGGTTTCAATGTGAGGCTCTGACCATTTCTGGACTTGTTTAATTTTCAAGGAAACCTGAAACAAAGAAGAGTTAAGAAGTCTTCTAAGTGAAACTGAAGACATTCAGAGGGATAAAGTGAATCAAAATAAACCTGTTGAAGAGTGATATGAAGATTTGGACTAAGATGTTGGTGCCATAGAGTCTTTAGATATGCCTGCAACTATGAAAAAAATAACTTTAGAGGAGTTATCAATCACTAAGATTATGCCATGTTATGTGTCTTGATTAGCTTCTTGACTAACCTGAGTTTTGTTCGGTTTAAGACCAAGCTTAGAGAAGAACCACTTCATATCGATCTGAACAGAAAGAAGAGAAAGTACATTAAGCTCTTGAATATGTACATCAAATCTCTAAATGACATCACATCTTACATTTTCTACCTTCGAGCTAAACTCTTCACCTTTCTCATCTGCGGTTTCAGCTCGAGCTTCCACTTGGAGCCTTTTATTACGTTGTAACTCCACTTCCCCTTTAAGTCTCAGTACCTGTCAATGCAAAAGGTAATGAGGCAAAAGGTAACACATAGAGAGAGAGAGCTCAAACTATAAAACCAACCTGCTTCTCAAGTTCATAAACCTTTTCTTCTGCTTCACTCCCGTGCTTCACAGGATTCTCAGACTAAACAAACCATTTAACAACAAACAATCTTATACATCTATTTTTTAAAACAAATAAATCAAATCCAGAGATGAATGAAGATCTCACTTGAATAAAATCTATGTCAGTCTCAAACAAGTATGACTTCTCCCGGATATATAACTCCAATACTCTAATCTGCTCCTCTTTGCTGTGCAGTTCTTGATTCTTCTCCTTGATGATTGATTCTTTTCACACACACAAAGAAAGAAAAAGACTCTGAAACTGTCAGCAACCAAATTAACAGACTCTGAACCATGAATGCAGCTAAGAAAAATTATAGAAGTCGTCAGCTTTGGATATACACAAAAAAAAAAACGTTACAAGTCAGTCATTACCAGAAAACATAACGGAAGCTAAAGATTTTAATGAAACCGTTACTCATTTCTCCACAACTTGCTAAGCAAAATGCAACAAATCAAAGAAACGTTATTCCTCACATTCGCTACAGATCTTCAGAAGCAAAAGTTCATCTAAAAGACTGAACCTTTGTTCATTACATAGACAATGAAGCTAGAAAGCTGCAGACTTTCGTGAGGAAATCTATAAATACGAAAAGGGTCAAAGAGAGGTTAGACTTACGGAGAGAAGAGACGGTGGATTTGAGTTCGTCGACCGAACAGTGTTCATGTGCACCATTACTACAGCCATTGTTCTCTGAGGAGGAGGAAGAAGAAGAAGCGACTTCACGGGAAAGGGAGAGCGTAAGGAGGACGAGAAAGAAAAGTGGCTTAGAAAACGCCATTATTGGAGACTGCAACAGAGGTCTTAGCAAGCACAGTGTCAGAGAGACAGAGAGCGTGATTCGCGAGAGAGAGAAGGAGACTGTCTGAATGAGAGAAAGCGTGTACCAAGTCAAATTTAAGTAAAAGGGGTCTTCCCATCTTTTCTTTATTTACATATTTGTCCATTTAGTTTTTTTTTTTTTCAGATGTTACCCTGATGAGTAATGACTAATGGGTGTTATCTGTAAATATGTTTTGCAAACGCCAATTTTGTAATTACCCTTAGTCCGAGTTGAAATCTTTCTTAATGCAACTAAAAGGGAAGGATATAAGTTTACATGTTAAAGTATCTGTTGTGAATTTGTAATGTTCCATTATTGTCTTCTTTCTTTTTCATACCTATCTTTTTGCGGTAAATATAGATTGTATAATCATGACAATATGTAGAAAATATCATTTTGATTTTTTTGAATATGAAAGGCTAGAGAAGAGATGAAGTTGCATAATCTTCTAGTTCTATTTTGAACTGTATTTTATATATTTTAAAATTCGCTTTATAAAGTGAACTTATATATCTTAATTTATAAATTACGGCTGGTAATGTTGTGACGTCGCTTTCCATAATTTTGGAAGTGTAAGAAATTTCAGGATTATTATCTCTTTGTATTTTTTTTTGTGTGTAATTTAAACAGATATAAAGTTAACCAAGAAAGAAACCTTGTCTTTCTTTTTGCATTTATGTAATGATTCATGAAACTCTAACTCATTCAGGGAATATATATTAATTCACCACATGTTTCTTACTACAAAATACCAAAAAATACATGTTTTTTGTTCAAATGTACTTTTTTCACATGATTCTAAAGAGTTACTTAGGCAAGTTTCAAGGGAGAATTCAGACTATTCAGTTGATGATTCTGGTCTGTCTGGGGATAGTTATAGAGATGGTTGGCAACATGGGATCCAGAGGAGGCAAAATAATTTTAACTAATTGATAACAAAAGACTATTTTTTACTTATCAAAAAAAAAAAAACAGAAGAAGATTTTGATAAGGTAAGCGAAAAGGATTCATCCACATTTTTCTTGTTGGTTACTCTATCAATAATACAATCATTCTTGCTGATGATTTGCAATACGAAAAGCTTGCAAATGTGAGCGAGAAGCTAGAGCTGTTCAATCACAATCTCTTTCACTCATGGTGGTGACTGTGACAGTGACTATGGTGCTTCTCTCTGCTGCTACAGTTAGACTCATTCGTTTCCACCTCACAACATGCCTCTTCGTTATTACCTTTCCTTGAACTTTCACAGCAGCTCGACTCACGATGCCCATCGCTAGCTACCACGGGATCAGCAACAGGCCTTGAGCAACAACCTTTCACCGAGATGTCCAACCTTATCTCCTCCGTGTCACCAGCCTTGTTGTGACAGCTTTGTTTCACCTCGTCTTGGTCTCGTTGCTGAATCTTGTCGCCACAACACCTTGATTCACATCTCTTTCTCACAATCATCACCTTATCTTCCCGTTTCTTGTCACAGCAACCAGAGTGACCATGTCCCTCACTTGTTTTATCTAGTTTCATCACTTCCTGTTGATTCTTCTTCCCACAACAGCCTGACTTGCAATGCTTCGGTAACAAACCAGCTTCCATGTCTCCAACAACATCACATGCACCTTTCTCCGCCCTATGACATTTCCCTCCAGGAACGTGCACATCCCGAAGCAACAACATGCTATTAAGGATCACAAGCAAACAAGTCCCCACATCCGCAAGCACAGCCACCCAAATCAAAGGGTGACCAGCAAAGGCCAAAGCAAGAATCGCTCCTTTCATAGTAATAGACAAAACCACATTCTCCACCACTTTCCTTTTACCCCTACGTGCAAGCCTTATCGCTTGCGGTATCCTCCTGATGTCATTAGACATCAAGATTATATGACCGGTCTCTGTAGCAAGCGCAGAGCCGGACACGCCCATCGAGATGCCAATATCAGCTGTAGCCAAAGCAGGCGCATCATTCAAACCGTCTCCCACCATAGCCGTTGGACCTTCTCTCTTAAACTCTTTGATGATTTGGGACTTGCCTTCAGGGAGAAGCTCCGCATGAACAACGTCCATAACGTTTCCTAGCTGTTCTTGAGCATGCATTGCTGAAGCTTGGTTATCTCCGGTTAACATTGCAGTTTTGATTCCCATAGATTTGAGTTCTTTCATCGCTTGAGCTACACCTGATCTACAAGCATCCGAGAGGTTGAAAACTCCGGCTAGTGTCTCTCCAAGATAGACGTATCCAACAGTCTTTCCTCCTTTAGTATCAACATCTATATCTGGAACTGTGCACACACACACCAAAACCAAGAGCCTTTAGAGAGAGTAAACAAAAACCCAAAACCTCAATGATCTAACACATTGCATTACCTGATGAACACCCAGCTCTGGAAGCAATCCTTTTGTTCCCAATGTATACTTCTTTGCCACCTATCTTGCCGTGAATGCCTTCTCCTGGAAAGTTTTGGTAGTCTTCAACAGCTTCAGGCTTAGGTTCAACAGAAATAGATTTTGCATAGTCCACAAGTGCAGCAGCCATTGGATGGCTTGACTTGCTCTCCACGCTTGATACCCTAACAAAAAGTCATTTTCCAAAACTCTTAGGAAAATCCACATAAGTATCTCACTAAAGTGGTTAAAATATCTAGGCAACTGAAGCAAAAGATTTATCTAGACTATGAGAATTATTGTCATGTTTCCGATAAAAGTATTAAAAGTCTGTCTGATATTGTTGGACTGGGAACATCTACTCTAATTTATTTTGAAACAAGATTAGTTTGGTATCGCTAATGTGTCATAATGATGTTTGTCCTCGGTGGTCTCCAGGTGTGGAAAAGACCATTAGTGTTTCATTTTCGTTATGTCTTACTTTTCAACGATGTAATATGTTCTAAATCAGTTTTAATAAAACAAAGTGTTAAGAAAAGTGGTTGAAAGATCAGAATTAGATGTTTCTCACCAGTAAAGCAAGCTGTGCAGGCTTATATCTCTGGAGAGTGACTTGAAATCCATGACGATGAACTCGCCTCTAGTGATGGTCCCAGTTTTGTCAAAAGCAACGGTTTTAATCTTGGCTAAGGTCTCAAGATAATCAGCTCCTTTGATCAAAAGTCCTGATGTGGCTGCTTTAGTGAGCGCACAGAAAGTAGCTACCGGTGTTGAGAGAATAAGGCCACAAGGACAAGCACTTACTAGCACAACTAGGGCCAAGTGCAGCCAATGTTTCATGTTGTGAACCTTTAATGCGAATGGGATAACCACAAAACAGAGCGATATGAGGATGATCGCTGCATGCAAGGCAAGAGAATATCAGGTCTCAACTCAATCAAGAACACAAAGAACGTGTAATCAGTTTCTGATTCGCTTACTAACCTGGAGTATAGTACTTAGAACATTCATCTATAAATCTCTGAGTTTCTGTTTTGCTGTTCTGAGCTTCTTCCACTAGCTTAGCCATCTTAGCAACCACACAATCCTCAGCTAGAGCAGTAGTTTTCACAGTTATGTAACCATTTAGATTGATGGTTCCAGCCCAAACAGTTGAATCCCTCAGCTTAGGCACAGGGAATGCTTCTCCTGTCAAGGTTTTCTCATCAACCTCACAGTTTCCATCCACAACAACTCCATCAATAGATATGGTTTCACCAGCTTTGACAGCTATAACAGTGTTGATTTTGAGCTCATCAACTTCAACTTCTTCTCCAGTCTCTGCTATCACTGCCTTCTGTGGAGCTAAACTCATCAGCGACTGCATCACTGCACTTGCCTGAAGAATTATTTACAATAAAAACAACGCTTGAATCAATAAACCACATTATATTTGGAAACTTGCAGGACAAGAAAAGTAAAATGGTGGAAGCAAAAACCTTATAGCTAGCCCTAGATTGGAGCCATTCAGCGATTGTGAATAAGAAGACAACTGCTGCAGCTTCTGTGTAATCTCTCATACCGAGTGTTGCTCCCACTGTTTGATACAAAGAAGAGTATTAGCTTTAAAGCCTCAAATGATTCACAAGAACTGAGTTTAAATTCAGATTTTGAGTAATTATTTGACTTTTAAACATTTTAGTTTCAGAATGAGCAATTATTGCTAATCTAACGTCCATTATTGTTTTTTAGAAATAGAAGAAACTATATTTTAAAAATGGTTTTAGCGAAAAACAAAAGTTGCAAGAAAGCAGCTTTCATTTTTTCTTTTTCTTTTCTTCTTTTCTTGTGATTTCAAAGTACCATTAAAAATGCCAAATGCAGAGGAAAAGAAACACAAAAACTACTGAACAGAACTGCTATATGTTGACCATTATATTCTAAATTGACCCATCACAATGTTATATAGACACATACTTATATCTACCATCTACTATAACCGTTTTTAAAAAAATATTCACCTTAGTTAATGTTGTAAAAATTGTGATTCGCATATAAGAAAATTGGAGACTCACTCCTCATAAATCATAGCAGTTCTTAATTTAGGGTAAATAATTAAGTAGAAAAGAAGCAAAGAAAAGCTAAAACATTACCGGTTATTACAACAAGAATGTTGATGTCGATTCTAGCCCTTGCAATGGATGCTACAGATTTAGCTAGTATTGGATATATTCCGGCGACGACGGCTGCGACGGCAAGCCAACGGAACGGAGAGTAAACATATTTGAAGAATGAAAGGAGGAGAAGTACGCCGGAAACCACCGCGAATGGACTTGGCCATTTATTTTTAAAATTGGTTTCTCCGGTTACCCTCACATTTGCTTCTAACCTCGCTTGGTTAAGTGCCTTTACTGCAACCATGCACATAATTAATTAATAAATTAAATACATTAATATGTGTTAAAAAAGTATTGCATTGTCTTTCTGATTTAATGGAAAGATAATGTTTTCAGTAATTATACAAAACGAAAAAGATATAATAAACGTTAGTCATGTGAATGATGCGTTACGCAATAAGCTCACAAATATGACGTTTGCAACGCCAAACCGATCATTTTTTGAGTGGGACATTTATTAAAGTATGATACAGAGAAAAAGTATATAGTATACAAATTAAAATATGAGAATACTAGGGTCGGCCCGCCCTACGGGCGGGATGCATATTCGAAAATAATTGAAATAGTTTGAATAAATAATTATTTTAATTTTTATTGGTTAAAAATATAAATAGTAGTTAAATTCTGTACTTATTTTGTTTTAAGTCTAAATAAACTATGCTAATTTGGTATTTTGTTTTAAGTTAAAAAGTTCTTTGAGACTAACGTAACTGGTAAACAAATATGGAATTTGTGGAATTTAAAATAAATGAAATGGTAGAAATGGAATACAGCAAAAAATGGAATAGAATTCATTCCATTCATTCATGATCAAATTTGTTATGGAATGATTCTCTTTATATTTTCTCTATTTATTTTTGGAATTGATGGAATGAGTATTCCATTCCATTCATGTCAAATGGTATATTTTTTTATGGAATTAATGGAATAAGCCATTCCACATCATTCCATTCCAAATATTTACAATCCAGTTGCAGCCTTTGTTTTTTCATTTTCATCAAATTAAATAAAACATGTTTTTTATTGGTAAATATTTTTTCTAGAAATATATTTATAAAGTAGAGAATATTATATTTTAAAGTTAGTGTAAGGAATATATATTTATGTTTAAATAAATCTGATTTCTAATCATATAAACTAATTTTTATCTAGGATACATTTAGTTATATTGTTTTGTATAAAACCAAATAAACAGAAAATCGAAGGTATATAAACCAAACAAAATTAGATATAGATCCAATATGGTAGTTAAATTTATAAACCGAGATGCCAAAAAACTAAAAAAAATGAACCGAAATCGGACTGAAATCCGGAATGAGCATGTCAGTGCTTAGATAGAGGGTATTAGAAGGAAACACTGGTTTAACATCCCAATCAGTAGATATAAATGTTAAATTAGTAATAAGTAGATTAAAATAAAGACCCAAATATGAAAACATGAACAAATTTGTTGAAAATAAAATTTTGAGGTCGAGCGCGAGTTTGTTATGCTTAAAGATTTTTTTCTATCAAGCTTCTTGAATATTTTAACATTTTGTTTGTCATCCTATTGATTTTACTTATGTGATCCTTAATTTGTTTATTTTGATGTTTTATATGTTTATTTCATGATTAGTGGTAACTTCACTCACGCCAAAAAAAAGAGAGTGGTAATTCACTATCACATCATGTGTTGTGTTTTATTATGATATTTATTTATATTTTGGTGTCCTAGATCTCTAATTATTTTTTTATTTATAATAATATCGTCATTGTAGGTATTTTCACAGTTGATTTATATTTTATGAGTAATAATGTAATGTGAAATAATGGTCTACTATCTTTTACTTAGTTTCGATTTTAATGTATATTTATTTGATTAAGTTTGTAATGTTTACTGCATTATTGCTTTATAGTTTGGATACCATTTTCATGTAAACAAAAGGTTTTAGTTTGGATGATTTTTTGTTTTAGTATAGGTTGTTTTATTATTTTTAACTGTTTTGTTGTGAGGAGAAAAACACAATGAAAATGTTAATATTTTAATAAAGCTTTAAATTAATGTTTTATGAAATTGCATAACTGTTTGTAGAAACATAACCTGTTATATTTATTAATTCAGTTTTTATTGACTGGAATTTTGTATCACAATCGTTTTAATACATGTAATTTTACAATATGCCCATGAAATCTGAAGTTTCCTCTTCATATTATATTGAGTCCAGTAACCAGTTGTTCTGGATGTTCATAAATAGGTATAAAAACAGTGTCCTAAGACACGACTTCACTTCTAAACTAAAATTCAATCTTAGACCCATCTATGCAGGCTCAGCATCAACTGGACCGGTCAATCCTCGTTTATAGAAAGTGAGTTTTTCAATGTTCTTGATCACCATTAGAAACAATTGCTAGAGAAGAAGCTTTAACTGTTTCCGAGTATTCTACATTTCCTGCAAAACCAAATTTGATTAGTGTGCAACATATCTTTCAAGTTCTCTAAATTCCCTGCTTATAATTAATCTTCATGGACCTTGATCCTCCACGTACGGCAACAACTGCTCCGTGGGATGTGAGAATCTCATGCCATCCGTTTAAGTATAAGAAGCTACCCCTCGATCCAGCCAAAAGAGAGCCAGGCTCTCAGCTACTTGTCCACCGTTTTTGCAGAGGGCAGCGTCTCAGACTCCATTTTCTTTACTCCTCCTGTGGTATCTTTCTCCGTGGGCATTGGAAGTTTGAAATGTTCACTACGTTCTTTGAGTTTCTCAACCATGTCCAAGTGTCGATCTCCTGGAGGTCCCTTCTCACTTATATCTTTGGTCTCTGCAGGGTCATGGCTACTTTTCTCTTCAGTTACATCCCGATTCTTGTCATGGACAGGTTCGAGAACTCGGCCATTAGTGCCTTTTTCCTTCTCTTGAAGTTTTGAAGAAGTGGATGATGCCTTGACAGTGACAGCATCATCTCTCTCTTTGTGGCTTGCCCAACGCTCCAATTTCGTACGTCCTCTCTTTGAATCTTGTAGCTCATCACCAGATGAAGCATCCTCCTTGTGTCTTTTGGTGGCGTTAGTCTGCTGCTGTGGGATCTCACTCCTGTGATTTCTTGCTTTGTTTTTACCTTTCGAGCCCTGGAAGGCATGAAAGAAGCATCAGTACTGACCCGTTGAAGCATATTAAAAGTGACCAAACCAAGAGATATATTATTAACAGAGCATACCTTCTTCTTTTTTAACGAAGAGTAAACCATTGCTCATATAGTTTATGCATCAGCATCTGTTCTTCCACCTACAAAAATCATCTGTTAAATGATCTCACTTGGTAATGACATCACAAGCTCGTCAAAAGAGTTTGTTTGATCATAATACCATGAGTTTCTGGAGTTCTTGTGATAAGGTATGATGAGCTTCTTTGAGTAAGTCATCATGCTTCTCCAAATGCCTATTTTGACAATCAAAACAAATTAGTTTAATGAGAATTAATTCAACAAAGCACCAGTTTGTTGCAGATCCATTCATGCAAAGCTATACATATCTATACTTTCTAAAGTCTTTAAATATGCATATGGAATTTGAAGTTTCCTCTTCGTATTTAGTCCAAACAACAGAAAATCTCGTTCTAAATGCTCAGTTTTCAATGGGTCAGTAATATGAGATTTAAACTTTATTAAATCATGTTCCTTTACCTCGTATAGATCAAAACAATCCTGCAATATTAGATGTTATGTATAGATTCATGTATCTTAGTTAATGTAAACCTAGTAAATAAGCAACCAAGATAATTTAGTAAAACATACAGAGATAGCAAATGTGAAGATAAAAGAGATACCGGAGAGGCTCGAAAGACATACATAGATGGGTAATAAGTAAGCTTCAGAGTCCCTTGTGTCGAAACGTATGTGTAGCGAAGTCAGTCAGATTTGGGGGGGGGGGGTCTTCATCCAAATGATGAAACAGAACTTTGCCTATTTATTCCAAGATATAGTCATAACAACACAAATCAGTATATCGCAAGAGTTAGAAAGAGAGGATGAGTTTCAGATGAAAAGTACTCACATCTTTATATATACAGATCAGGCACCGCCTCGAAGATATGAACAACGCATTCAAGATCTCATACTGGGCGACGAAATTAATTGGAATAAAGATGACGTTACAACTCCTATGGTTTCAGTCAGGGTAAAGAAACTCAGAAGTCAGGCGAGGAAGGGAGAGACGATCTCCAAATTCCCGATGGATCAAAATTAGGGTTAAAGCGTTTTGTTAATGAGGGACAGATGTCGCATCACCAGAGCATTAATTGATGACGTGGCATCCGAGCTGGCACCACCAGGAGAGATTGAAAGTGTTCTTTATATATAAAGATATTTTTTGTCAGGGCTTTACCAATGTTGAACTGGGAGATGATAAGGCTATCATGGACGACGATGACGGTTCTTGACGGCACGATGACGGAATATTCCTTGACACCGTCGAGAGAATTGAGAATATTCTCAATCAGAGGAACCTCAGATGTACAGCAGATTCCAAGAACATCAAAGTAACTCTTGGTCATCTTCTTCTCGTTCTTGGTCGCCATTTTTTTTTGGTTTATTGATTCTGCGAAAAACTGTGAAAGGAAACGAAAGATTATGAGAATATATTACTTGTGGGTTTTGTTTATTTGTTGAATACGATTTCATGGATGGTGATATAACAGAGAAGCAAGAACGTTTTGGGGAATGCACGTAACGTGTTTCGAGAAAAGATGAGTGATAACATTGTCTTTATGTTCACTCTACACTTGGCGGAAACAAAGGAAACAAAATTTTGGGGAATGAGTTTTGAGTTTTCTCTTACCGAAACTCTTTATCATTTCGAAGAAAAAAGACAAAAGATTAAAGCAGATAGATCATTGCAAAGGTATTAAAGATAATATCATATAGTGATTAATCACTAAAAAAAAATTAGATAAAGAAAGAGTCACAAAAACAATGCGAGAGAGAAAGGAGACGAGCGTTTCAAAATTCGTCATGAAATGTATGTGAAGCAGACAGGAGAAGTAGAATACCGGAGATGGAGACAGAGCTAGCAGAGAGGGACAGAGAACAATGATCAGACCGGTTTAGTTTGGTTTAATTCGGTTTGTGTACTTTGATGTAGAGATGATGATTTAAGGGTGAAAGAAGATGTAAGTGGCGGTTGCTTTTTATAGGCAAATTTGTTAAAGTGGGATTCAAAGATCATTGGTGGTTTTAGGTAACTTGTTTACCATAATAATGTGCTTCCAAATTGTTTTTTTTTTTGTATGTGTGTGTGTAAAGAATCGTCAAATATATTACCTTAATAATGTAAATTCCTTAGTAATGTCAGTGTTAGGCTGCTTCTTCTGATTCCTATTCTCTCAAATCTCAAATGTTCCAATTAATTTTGTAATTTTATAATTTATCTTTTTAATGTATAGTAGAAAAGTGAAATTCGATTTTATTCTCTGGAATAAAAATATTGGTGGAGATCTGTAGCTTTGATTTATGGTTCATTTTGGTAAAACATTTAACGATTTCAACTTGTAGTGTCGTATATTCCCAACCCCCACCCCCCCCCCCCCCCCAAAAAAAAACTAACAGTAATTCAGATTTAAATAATTGGTTGGCAGTAGTAATATATTGTGCAACTTTTTGACCACATGAACGATAATTTATTGATACCAAAAATTTCAATTACATCATTTTAGAGACTACAAAGTCAAATACTATATGTTTCAAATATTTTCTATATAAACATTTCTAAAATATGTAATTTAACTTTAATAAAACACTTGAGATTGGGAGAGGATAGGCTTGTATGGGAATGAAAGTCTGGCTTGTATGGGAATGAAAGTCTCATAAACAATTTATAAATGATTAGAATACGTGGGTGGTAAAGAAACGTTTGAATTGGATAAAACGGATAGAATAGAACGTGTTCTCGATACGTTACGAATGTAGGCGTAAGTTATACGATATGCCTAGAATTATTTTTGTTAAGCCCTTTTATATATTAAAAATAGATAAAATGTAACAATAGAGTTTTTTTTTTCTTTTGAAAAGAACGATAGAGTTTGTTTGGGGAAGATAGTTTTAATCTGGTCAGGCAGAGACACGAGAGCAAAGGTGTTCTACGAATTATAGTGGAGAATCCAAAGTACAATGTTACAGAGTGGAAATCCAGGTGTGATTCCTCATTTCCATGATTCTTTTGTCTTTTTTTTTACATTATTATTATTTTTTTGGTAAAAATATAAAAATATTATTACATTTTTTCTATTTTTGTCAGAATTACAGAAAAAAAAAAACAGAAAACCGAAATAAATTCCTAAACACAAACTCAAACTAACTATGACAAAGTAAAGTAGACACATCAACCAAAACCCATTATTCTGAAGCTCGACCAAATCTGCACTTTTGCGGCAGTGCTTGCCGCAAAAGAATGCTCTAAAAGAAAATACAATTTAAATGTGAAGTTATTAGAAAAAAAAGTTCATAGATAAACTACAAATATTGGTTAATGTATCCTCATAGAAATAGTTTAAGATTAGTTTTTTTTCATCCAGATAGTTATAAATCAAAATGTAAGATTTGAAGTTGTAGGAAACTAGAAAAGTATATTTTATTAACCTTTAATTTACATCCTTGTAAATTATATATAGTACTAAATATAGTGAAAATTATATTTACTGCAATTCGATTGTGAGTATTTGCTTGAAGTTTAGCGTGCATCAGTTGAGTTTTCCACATGCAATTGGCTTTATGTTATGTCCTTTAATGTCGTAGGTTTAACATATGTTATCTCACCAAACTTGAGTCTACTGGTTCATTATATTCAACTCTTATCACAGTGGACATATATAACGTTTCCCAGCAGAGCTTTCTAGTCACCTTACTCAGACATTCTGTTCATGAAATCTTGATGTTATTTATTCAAGTTCGTCCAAGGCTACTTAGAGATTGAGTTTCTTTATAGCAAGACCAAACCAACGTAACTATTACAGATGCATGTAGCCGCAATACTCACATCCTTAACACTCGTACACACGTTCTAGAATTAGCGGCATCAATTGTTGACACGAAATGATAAATAACAAGAGAATAGAGTTCAAAAAAATTCAAGAAAATTCAAAAGATTTCAAGAGAGTTTGAGACTTCAAGAGAATAACGGTAGAAGGATATTGTTAAAATAAATAGTAACTCGACAAACAGTAACTCTGATATTTACTTATATTTTAGCTTTTTTAGTAAGCCAATTTTGTTTTTGGTTGCCCGATAGACCTACTTATAATCTCTTGCAGCCACCGCTGTCAAAATTAAAAGAAATATCATTTTCTCTTTCATAAACTCTCTCTCACAAATCCTTCTATTCTCTCTCTTGATCTTCATCTGTTCTTCATGTTCTTAACCTAAACTCTCACTAAATCTCTAATTCTCACATCAATGAATTTGTATTATAGAACAAGTGTTAGTTAAAACCACCACTTCCATTGTACCAGACCAGAGTCAAACCGAAGACGTTGGGCCACATAACCTCTTTTGTTGATGTAAAAAGTGATTGTTCCTTTTAGGCCATGACTCCTAGCTAAGAGAGATTACTTTTTACAATTGTATTTATTAATATCAATTCTTAGAATTAGATGACTTAATTATGGATATGATATAGCTGACTCACACTATAATCTCTCTAACCCCCAAGACTATGAAATACATAAGCAGATCGCATCGCATAGCATTGCATCTACCAAAAATGTTTTGGTTCGGCAAACAGATAAAAATAGACGAGATAAACATGTAATTAATAGTTAGCAGATAAGATAGAAGCCACAACTTCAGAATGGTTACAATAACAATTTTACTGTTCGCATCATCGTTGCAGTCGTCAATATATATGATTATGAAGATAGTCATCATCATAATTATCAGAATCTTTTATAAATGGATTGAGTTTTCAATATATTTAAGACAAACAATTTTGTGAGAGTTAAAGTGAGGCATTTCCCACCAAATCTTCTATTATTGGCTTTTATTGCAATTATTTGCGATCGACTTGCAGTATAGTCGAGTCGACAATATCTTTTTGTGTTGTCCATTATTTTCCCAAGTGATTCAATTTGTCTACTTTCTCTCTAGAGATTTTTGGTAATTCTCCTCAATTTTTAGTATATATATATAAGTTATGAAGCCAAATATACAACTTTTTAGATATGTAAAAAAATCAAGTATTTTTTTCTTTTAAAACGTCTATACTTTTACTATATGGTTTTAAAATGCGTTAAGAGTAAAATATGTTTCTTTCAGTGTTTTGTCTATTAAAATAGACTTGCGCATACGTAATACGTTCACATATATTCTTGAAAATGAAGATAAACACCTTAACCACGAATGTAAGTATGTAACATATTCTTAGATCATAGATAACTATATATGCACATGACTATAAACTATTGCTACGATTTTTTATCTACTCCTCATCAGTAATTATGAAGAGTTTTAAACTTCTAATATTGGAGTTTTAAGCGATTAGTGGTCTAATATGACAAGTTTGTATAGGTGTATGCTCAATTTGTATCTAAACTCGTTTTGTACAAATGAATACATGTTTTTTAAATGTTTTCTCGTTGCCAAGTGCTAACACGTACTTCTCAATATCTATCCACTAATCATGAAAGAAAATTCTAAGTTAAGCACACTTAACTGTATATAATTAATTCTTTCATAAGGACTCTAAAAACAAATTATGTTTTCGACTCTATTCTTAGAAAGTGATGTCTTTTTGGTGGACCAATTCCGCATTACTATTGAATACATTTAACTCGGGAGTACTCCCAATAAAAAGTTTAATGGTAATATCTTTTATATTATAATGTTACATGTTTCCATTCAATCCATAGAGAGTAACACATATATGCAATTTCACATACAATAGTTTTAATGTTAATGTCAAAAACGATAGAATCTAAAGACGAAACTTCAAACAAAAGTTTATAGAACCGGACATGTAAAAAGGTTGGAGCATCCTAATTTTACAACGTAATTAGTACCTTCTAGGCTTCTACCATCGAACCACCGAAGATGACCAGTCTTTTTCCCTTCCTTATCGTCACAAGCTTAGTCTCTTTTCAAATTAAAATTCTAATTTTTTGGTATAACACATTTGTATTTTATATTTGAAAGTTTACATACGCGACCCTTTGTGATCATAAAAACTAGATTATTATTTGCCTAGAAAGAGGCCATAAATAATTTAAGCAGCACACCTCCACTATCTTTTCCAAAAGGCTTTCAAGTAGTGGAGGAATCTACCAATGTTTCAAAACAAAACAACTTTCTTTCCTTCCTTTTATTAAAAATTATACATCAAAGTAAAAGGCAGTGTAAATACGCCAAACAATAAATAGATATTATAAACAAGAGACCTATAAAGCATAGTCTAGTGGAAAGGGAATATCGTTGAAATGTGAGCTGCAATGATATATATCCTTCTTTTGTGTTTCGATAAGTTGTTCAGCTTATATTTGTTCTACCACCTGATACATTAAAATATTAGTTCCCGAATCTTCGGAACTTTTTCCCAGAATAGTAACTTCACTTTTATATATGTAAATTTTGTAAAATTAGTAATCATATATTGTTGCTATGAATTACGAATATTTTTTTTTGATATGAGACATATATTAGGGAAGAGAAGACATGTTACACCTGCTAGCTAGCGAATTTTCAAAATAATTCAGTGAATTTGTTCCTTGAATGAAGTTCCCAAAATATTTATCATTTGATAAGAATTGAATTATACATCTCTTTTGTCTTCGTCTAAACGATGTAAGAACTCCATTTCAGATTGAAGTGATACCAGCTTTCTTAGCTTTAGCTTACTCATTTTCTTTTGTTAAACAGTTTTTGAAAAGTTAAGTTTGCAAATATGAACTATAATAATGGTAGATATGTATTAGTGATGCACTAGTTGGATCTGTCTGGATACGTCTTACTTATCAAATAAATATTATAGGTTTAAAAGAAAATTAAAAATTATCTTTGCATTTATTCTCATTCATTAAAATTTTCTCCAATGATCTCATTTTAATTGGTACATTCAATGTTTGAGGATTGTGTAAGTCAATGAGAGCATAAACATCTGTGGATGTTTGATAGACTCTCATGATCCATTGCTTGTTCTCGAATAGACATTAATCATCCTTTTCGTATGATTTATCTTCTCATATAACCCTAAAACATTAAATATTGTTTATAAACCGCGGGCCCGCGGCTCAAGAAAGATAAAAGCATAACACGAATGTATAATCAGCACAAGTCATTATAATGGAACACAAAGAGATTAGTGGGCATACGTCAGCAGCTCACATTAGTAAGGATCGAAGGTAAGGGTCGTGGTATCAGTGATCTCGGCTGTTGTCGGCCAAACTGATCGAGAAACGTCTAAATTGTCTTACCAACATATTGAAGATTTTAGATGATGGAATGGAACATTCAGAGTTGTAGCTGAAAAACCAATTTTTTTTCTCTTTACATATATATCATCAAAGTTAATCGAACGGAACATAGTTCGTCAAAAAAAAGTAAACATCAATGCATAGTTCTTAGTATAACAGTGCATTTATTTTACACATGTAAGACTTTTGTACATGATTAACCCTTGGAATTTAAAGTTTTAATATCTCCAGTTACATATATATCATCATACGATACATAACTTTTTGTGTGATATACGTAAGCTCCACTTTACGTTCTCGATTAATCCATTCTTAGAGCTGAAACCTAATAGTATGTAATGATAGTAATATATGTGATGAGAATTATAGTGGCCTTCATCAGTTGAAGAAAAGTGATCAAAATAGGGGTGCTAAAGTATAGTATTGGCAAATAGGGTTGCAAAAAGTAAAATGTGTGATTCTGGATGATTGCAAAAGAAACTGTTTATGATGTTGTAGATAAAGAATATACGAGGAATATTCGGTTTGGGATCAATACCAACATGCCATAATAACATCTGGAGTAAAAACATTTTGTTTTAACACGACAGCAAAACGAATCCAAATATATAACTACCACTAAAAAGAAGACAACCTAAGTGACCAAATTAAAATATTTAATCGACCTAGAAATATTTAAAGTTTAAAATATACATAAAATTAAATCGTCTATCGGTTAGTATTCGCAGCTTGATATTCTCAAAGATCATGGGTGTTGGGTGATGTAACTAGATTGAAAAACCTAGTTCAAGACAACGTTGATCGATCCCAAAATCAATGATAATTCAATTTCAGTGTTATGGTAGTAAAACGCAAGATACCGTAATGTCTATCAAGTTGAACAACAAGTATATTTATCAAACCGGGAGAGTAATAGACTTCAAATTGGTGAATTTGATTTCAGAAAACGATGTGATAAAGTCTCAACTAAATTAAAAAGGGACCCAAATTTTTGTAAATATTCTTCTCATTGGTGGTGACAATTCATATTAGTCAAACGTTCATGTGACATTCACTGTAGCAAATAGACTAATGTGGGGTTTAGCACTCGTCAAAGACACAATGATTTGTGATAGGGGTCCTTCCTTGTATATATATGATCCATCGATATATCCATTGGTCACTACTCACTATATATACGCATCGCTCGTTTTCTTTTATTATCATAAACTTCTTGTATGTTTTTTCCGAATGTTTTTGGACGGAATCTGAGTTATATCAAACTACCATCTTGTAAAAATTAACCCTTTAAGTAACATCAGATTAAACCTTTTTCACAATAAAATGTTGCAACGGATTTCAGAGGAGACAATGGCATATAGCATGTTACTGTAGAATAGAACTCAACCCAAAAAAGAAGTTGGTTATATCATACCAATCGTAGGACATGAAAATAGTTTGATATAAACCCACAACCTTTTTTTTCTTCTAAATTATAAACCCACAACCGAATAAATAGAAAAATCGATTAATTAAAATATTTTATAGTAATTTAGTTATATGAAAATATATAATATAATATGCATGTATATGATTTTACTTATACAATTTAATATTTGAAGTGTTGATTATTCTATTATTTTATTTAAAATTAAAATTTATTTGTTTTTTAAAAGATTTTTCCAGTTACATAGATAGACAACCCCCTCTAGTTCTAAATAAGAAGACGAGTATCACTTTTGTTGAGTGCCCTTAGGGCCACCACAGCAACCAGAGCAACAACTCTTGTTACTTGTCTCCTCACTCTTCTGCAACAATCCCACTTCTAGATCCTCTTCAAGCTTCAGTAGCGAGGGAGTACAAGACGAAGGAGAAGCACGGTAACATGCAGACACAGCTTCACGCTCATCACGTAGAAGCATCATACTATTGAGTATCACAAGCAAACAAGTTCCTGCATCTGCAAGAACAGCTGCCCAAATCAGAGGATAACCTGCAAAACCAAGCACCATGATCGCTCCTTTTATGCTCACAGACAAAACCACATTCTCAATCACTTTCTTATGACATCTCCTCGCTAGTCTCATCCCTTTAGGTATCTTCCTCAAGTCATTCGACATAAGAATGATATCTCCTGTCTCTGTTGCAAGTGCTGACCCTGAGATCCCCATAGAAATGCCAATGTCTGCTTTAGCTAAGGCTGGTGCATCGTTAAGTCCATCTCCCACCATCATTGTAGGCCCTTGGCTCTTGAACTCATCGATGATTCTTGCTTTGTCTTGTGGAAGAAGTTCAGTGTGAGCTATATCCAAAGCATTCCCTAGCTGTAATAATGATAAGGTTTTGATTATACATGACTCTTGAAATAAAACATATGCAATATTCAAGAAATAGCTAGGCGGGTCGTTTTATAGGAGATTATTGATTAGGCGGCCCTAGACCATTTATGAACACCTACACCAATTTTTTTTTTTAAATCCTAGGTGCCGCTTATACCGATTTTTGAAACACCGGAGACATGTGAATGATTAGTTTAGATACTTCACCTGTTGTTGAATAGACATGGCTGCATCTCTGTTATCTCCTGTGAGCATTGCAGTTGTGATGCCTAAGAACTTAAGCTCCTTGAGAGCTTGAGCGACCCCATGCCGACAACCATCCAAAAGGCTGAAACTTCCTGTCAGTTCTTCTCCAATGTATATGTAACCGATGGTTTTACCTCCCTTCATATCAGCTTCACTATCCGGAACTTTATTCAGCATCCACAAAGAAGAGATCATGCAAAAGTTAGATAGACAAAATAACAATATAACAACACTCAATATAGCTTCAGTTGCAAAGTTATGAGACCTGTTAAGCATCCAGCTCTCTTTGCAATTCTTTTGTTACCAATGTAGATATCTTGACCATCTATTCTCCCATAAACACCTTCTCCTGGAAAGTTCTGAAAGTTCTCAACCATATCAGGCTTAGGCTCAACAGAAACTGATCTAGCGTAGTCAATAAGGGCCTCTGCCATTGGATGGCTTGACTTGCTTTCAATGCTTGATACCCTATATGAAACCATCTCAAAAGTTTCATCACATAGGCTTAGTTACAGTGAGAAAACTACATAGATACTTACCAGTAAATCAAATGTTGCAGATTGATATTGTGAGAAAGAGACTGAAAATCTGAGACTGTGAACTCAGCTTTTGTAATAGTTCCTGTTTTGTCAAAAGCAGCAATCTTAATCTTTGCCAAAGTTTCTAGACAATCACCGGTTTTGATCAGAAACCCTGATGTGGCTGCCTTAGTAAGAGCACAAAAGGTAGCAACGGGTGTGGATAGGATGAGACCACAAGGACAACCGCTTACTAGCACTACAAGTGCTAAGTGAAACCAATGGCTGAGGTTTTGAGCCTTTAATAAAACCGGGATGAGAGCAAAACATGCTGCTACTACAACAACCGCTGAACAAAACACAAAGCAAAATGGGATCAACAACTCATCACATTATGTTTTAAACGTTGGAAGAAGATTGTATATGATTACTAACCTGGAGTGTAGTAGCGAGAACATTTGTCTATAAACCTTTGAGTTTTAGTTTGGCTTTTCTGTGCTTCTTCTACGAGTTTTGTCATTTTCGCAACCACGCAGTCTCTGGCTAGAACTGTTGTTTTCACCTTTATGTAACCTTCAAGATTACAATACAATTGTGTCACTGAGCTTACAAAGATCTTTTAAAAACTTAAGAGAAGAGTTATATCTTGGTACCATTAAGATTTATAGTTGCAGCTAACACAGGTGAGTCTCTTTGTTTGGAGACAGGGAAGGACTCTCCTGTTAATGTTTTCTCATCTACATCACAGCTTCCATCAACCACAACTCCATCGATTGGTATACTTTCTCCAGCTTTGACTGAAACAACAGTGTTTAAACCAACCTCATCTACATCAACTTCTATTCCAGTTTCTACTATCACTGCTTTTCTTGGCGCTAAGTTCATTAGAGATGACATCACTGTGCTTGCCTGAAAACAGTAGTTACTTCAAAACAATGATGAAAAGAAAAAGAAAACCTAATCATCTTCATAATGATCCTATTGGTCTAATTGTTTTTTTTTTGTATTGCTAAAACCTCTACACAAACTGACCTTATGAGCAGCACTTGACTCTAGCCAATCTGCAACCGAGAATAAAAACACAATTGTGGCAGCTTCTGTGTAATCCTCCATACACACCGTTGCAATCACTGTCAAGAACAAAAATTAGATGTAACCTCTCCTGCAGTCAGATAAGGCCATCCTATTAAAAAGACAAACTTAAACTAATGATCTTTTACCAGCAATAAGAGTGAGAGCATTGATGTCAAGCCTGAACCTTGTGACCGAAGCAACAGCTTTAGCTAGAATAGGGTAAACTCCAGCCACCACGGCAACGACAGCGAACCACTCAAGCAGGCCATAGAAGTATTTGAGGAAGGAGAGAGCAAGTAATACACCAGAGACCAATGCGAAAGGGCTTGGCCATTGACTCTTGAAGCTTGTCTCTCCATATGGCCTCACGCTTGCCTCTAGTCTTGCTTCATTCAGTGCCTTCACTGTCAAGAAACACATAAGTTATATGTTAGAATCAATGCCATGCAATTCAGAAGAAGAAGAAAATAAATCGCTTTTTTTTGGTTGTTTACCGATTTGAAGCGGAGATATCAAGAAGCTGTCGTGGACTACGATGACGGTTCTTGAAGGGACGATGACGGAGAATTCTTTGACGCCGTTAAGTGGACGGAGAACGTCTCCGACAAGAGGAACCTCCATTGAACAGCAGATTCCGACCACGTCGAAGTAGCTTGTCTGTAGATTCTTCTTCGTCGTGTCTTCACCGTCCGCCATCGTGGGATGCGTGAAAGGTATTCGGACAGATACTCGAGGAGATACTTTTAACTTATAAAGAGTTGTGTCGGAGGGAAATTAGTTGTTTTTTTTAATGGTTTTATATTATTAATTGTAACTTTTGCATTTTTCAGCTTTTACAAAAAAAAAACTTTTGCATTTTTCAATCAACATATAAGGAAACATATATGTTTATAATTATTATTGCTGTGTGAACTAAATATGGTATTTTTCTTGTCCACGATTTTTTGTTTAATTTTATTTTGCAAAATGGCAAAGGAAATTAATATATTAATTAATTCATAATATAGTGGGTGTCAACATGTAGTATATTACCGTATGGACCTTGCCATAATTGATTTTTAATAATGGATTTAATCTTGTTTATTTTTAAATTGTTACATATAATTAGATATTACTATCTATTACTAAAATCGGTCTTTACAATATTCTAATATATGTATTTCAATATTATTTTTTACAAATTTTATTTGATTCTTAGCTATAAAGTTTAAAACATTATGAGACTTTTCTTCGTTTTGTTTTGAAAATAAATACTTTTCATAGTTTCAATAAAATCTTGGAACTTGTGATGTTGAGAACTAAATTTTTTAAACGAGCGTCTTGATTGATATTTTTAATATTCTAGGTAAATTCTGGTTTTTCGAATAAAATTTCAGTTTACAATATATATTTTCAATCTATAAAATGTTATGAGGCATAACTTAGCTTATCGTGTTATACATCTTTTGACATACATTGTTTTGTATATCTCATAGCTAATTATATTCCAATTATATCTCATAACTAAATTTACCCGTTGAATTAATTTTCTTGAATGTTTTTCCTTCTAGCTTCTATTTCATTAATACTTGTATTGTAGAAAAATATAGAAAAAGGTTTAATCTAATCTTTAGTAGTTTTAGAGTAAAATATACTAATATTATTTATATTTTAATAATTATATCTTTTTTTTAATAAAACATAGAGTTTATATATCTTAGACCATCTTCAGGTAAACTCTATTTTTTCTTCTAAAATAGAGTTAGATGTTGTTTTAATGGTATTCTATTTTATAGTAAAAAATAGAGTGATGAACAAAAAATAAAAAAATTATTCTATATATAAAGTAAAAAAAATAGATTACTCTATTATAGAGTAATATTAGAACATTTTTATTTTAAATTCTATTTTAGAAGAGAAAATAGAGTGGAGCGAGAGAAGCCGTAGACCGTTAACCGTTAATTGCCATGCTTTATGATACCGTAATGAATTTCTTATTGGGCCATACTGGGCTAGAAATAACTCTTGTAACGCTCCAAATAGGTTTAGGACTGTGCCCTTGATGGCTTGTGATCGTAACAGCAGCTTCGTAGGAGAACTTAAGTGTAATTTCTAATGCTCTGAAATTACAAAAGTACGAACTCTTGGGTGTACACAATTCACATGCTGATCGTATTTTTTTCCATGAAACAAATCAAACACCTTTCTTTGGCTTATAATTCATTTCCAAACAAATATGGAATCCTTTACACAAATCAAGCAAATCAATCTTATTTATTTTAAAATGAAGAATAAGAATTTTAAGATAATTTTTATTTATAAAAGTGGGACACATCATTGATTTGATTAGCAATCAACCGTTAAAAATGTATAATGTTTATAAATTAGTAAAACAAAAACAAAAGCTGCATGTTTGTTGTAACGCCTAAACAAGGTTTTATGAAATACTAGTAAAAAAAAATAAAACAAGAATGGTGTGTGGTAATAACGCCTTTTGGTAAAAGTTTCATACACGAATAAAACAACATTGCATGTCCTAACGCCATTAATAAATAAATGGGCCCATGTAAACTAAATAAACGTACTGCTAAGTTATAATAAAACAAAACAATAAAAACACTCCATTGACTCATTGAGACTGCTGTCAAGAAATGATAAGAAAACATAAAACACATTCAGAGTGGAGATTATTAGTCCATAAACCAATGCAAGAACAGTGGCAAAATCGAAAATAAATGTGAAAACCGAGGTGGATAATAATAACAAGTCGTATTCTTTATTTCTGTGTTCCACTCTTTTTATCTTCCAAAAATATATATTTATTTTTTCTGTCATCTTCTTCACTTCATCTCTCCTACTCAAACAACATTTTGACCGTTGTTGTTGTTTTCTTCAACGTCTCTCTCCTTCTTCACGCTCCACAGCTTCTTCTTCTGTAACACCTGAAAGGTTTTGTCTTCTCTCTCTCTCTCTATCTCCTTCAAAAAAAAATCAAAATTTTTTATCTATTTTTTTTTATCTTTTTGATTTGGGTCCCTCAGTGAAGGAAAAGGGTAAACAAAATGTGTAAAAGAGTTTTAGATTTTGTACTCATTTTCTTTACATTTATTTCTTTCACCTAAAAAAGCTCATGATTCAGAAAATAATTTAAGACTTCTTTCTTGATTTCTTTGTTGGCATTTTTATTAAATGTTGTGTCTGACAAATTGACAATGAATAAATCTCCATGGAAAGTTCACCAAATGAGAGTAGTTTCTGCTCCGTGTGTTATAACTTACAAAATCACAACTTAAAGACAAAAACAATATAGTAGAAACGTTTTGTCACTTTAATTAAATGATATGTTGCTTTTGTTAGCTGTTTCAAGCGTTTTATTACATGTAAGAATCTGACAGTCTTGTTCTTAGTTGTGCAGTTTTCCAACAACAATTTATATACAAGTCTTGAGCTTTGTAATTGAAGCTAAAGTTGTAAACAAAATGGGATGCTCTAATTCAAAGTTAGGTGAGGATGAAGCTGTTCAGATCTGCAGAGACAGGAAGCGTTTCATCAAACAAGCAGTAGAACTCAGGACAAGCTTTGCTTCTGCCCACATTGCTTATATCCACTCTCTAAGAAAGGTTTCAGAAGCTCTCCGCGAATACATTGAAGGAGATGAGCCACACGAGTTTGTTAGTCCGGTTAAGAGAATGAGTAGCGGCTTCATCGAGTTATCTCCCTCTTCAAAAGCGATTCAGAACAAGGTAGAGTCAAATTTGGAAGTCAGTTGCTTGATGGCTAGTGGAACCAGACCGGTTCAGGTTGAAGAAAAGCCTCCTAGATCACCTGAGACTTACCACGTTGAGACTTATGGAGCAGATAGTTTCTTGGGGATGAACATGAACAACAGTCCTAACATACCACCTCCTTCGCCACATAACTCTCAATGGGACTTCTTTTGGAACCCATTCTCTTCGTTGGACTATTACGGATACAACTATGATAACCGGAGAGGTATGGAGGATGAGGTGAGGAGAGTCCGTGAGGAAGAAGGGATCCCTGATCTTGAAGAAGATGAATCATCTCCAAGGTGGTTTCAAGATCATCATAACATCATGAAAGCTACAGAAGACTGTAAAACGAATCAAGAAGGCAACGTTAGTGAGGTTGAAACTCAAGAACAAGAACAAGGAAACAATGTGGTTACAAGAGGTGACGCAAAAGGAGAAGAGACACAAGGCTTCACTGTGTACTTGACTCGTAGGCCGACAAGCATGGGGGAAGTTATCAAAGATCTTGAAGATCAGTTTGAGATCATATGTAATGCTGCTAATGAAGTTTCAGGTTTACTTGAAGCTGGTCGAGCTCAGTACATATCTTCTAATAGTGACCTCAGCGGTAAGATTATATAGCATCTTCTTTCTTTTCTGATTATATACAAACAATGTTCGAAAAATCGTTAGGCGTTTTATGGAGGGATTATTGTTTAGACGGGCGCCTAGACTGAATTTTTATAAAATCGGTTAGAAAAATCATTTCATTTAGACTGATTTTTAGAACATTTGTATACAAAAAAGGATGTTATTCTGAATCTTTCCTCTATTGCAGCCATGAAAATGCTGAATCCAGTATCTTTGTTCTCATCAAGATCTTCTTCCTCCTCATCAAGATTCTTGATCACCTCCGAAAGCAGCAGCAGTGAGTTTTCAGAAGAGTCTTGTATGCTTTCTGGTAGCCATCAATCAACACTGGACCGACTTTACGCGTGGGAGAAGAAACTCTATGATGAAGTTAAGGTAATAAACTGCAAACCCTTCACTCTCTCTCTCTCTATCTGTTGGTGACTGACTTAGAATGTTGTGACAGTCTGGAGAACGTGTAAGGATTGCATATGAGAAGAAATGTTTGGCTCTAAGGAACCATGATGTGAAAGGAGACAACTCTTCCGCAGTTGATAAGACAAGAGCTACAATGAGAGACTTACACACTCAGATGAATGTCTCAATACACTCAATAGAGTCTATCTCAGAAAGGATTGAGACTTTAAGAGACCAAGAACTGCTTCCTCAGCTTCTTGAGCTTCTCCAAGGGTAATGACCAAAACCATCTTTCTTGTGGGTCACGCAAACACATAGTGTAATTAATTAACATTGATTCTTTACAGATTAGCTCGGATGTGGAAAGTGATGGCAGAGTGTCACCAGATACAGAAGCGAACGTTGGACGAAGCCAAGCGATTACTTGCTGCAACCAATCTGAAGAAGAGACAACAGAGTTCATTATCGGAGATCAACACTCAGAGACTAGCTAGGTCTGCTTTAAACCTAGTGGCTCAGCTACAAAACTGGAGAGTTTGCTTCCAAGCGTGGATCACTTCCCAGAGATTATACGTGTTGTCTTTAACCGGTTGGTTACTCAGATGTTTCAGATGCGACCCTGATCCGGAGAAAGTGAGACTAACAACTTGTCCTCACCCGATCTATGAAGTGTGCATTGGATGGTCAAGGCTGCTCAACGGGTTGAACGAGAAGCCTGTGGTGGATAAACTCGATTTCTTTGCTTGTGGGATGGGTTCGATCTTTGCTAGGCA
This sequence comes from Brassica napus, assembly GCF_020379485.1. Classification (NCBI taxonomy): domain Eukaryota; kingdom Viridiplantae; phylum Streptophyta; class Magnoliopsida; order Brassicales; family Brassicaceae; genus Brassica; species Brassica napus. Next base: position 3,717,906 of record NC_063434.1, on the reverse strand, counting down.
GCTTAGGGAAGAAGATCAGTCTCAGGGGGGAGATGGTTCGAGGAGCATGGAGCTTGTTGAAGCTGACAAGGTGGAGGAAGAGGAGGAGAGGATGATGAATGCTGAGAAACTGGCTGAGATTGCCGTTAAAGTACTCTGCCACGGGATGTGTGTTGCAGTGAGCTCACTCGCTGAGTTTGCAATCAGCTCGGCTGATGAACACTCCAAGCTCGTTAACCATCCAGAGGAGGCCACGTCAGAGCAGCAGCATCAGGAGCAAACTGGGATGTAAACTCTTCTGTTCTCAATGTCATTTATTCATTTATTTGTTTTTTTTCCTTTAGGTTAGGTTAGAAGTTTAGTATCTTAGGTTAGTTGCTATCAAAAGATGGTTTAGATGGATGGATAGGGTTAGTATCCATGTCGTCACTATCTCTCTTGATCGTCTTCTCTTATTGGTCAACTATATTGCAATCATTTTTTTCGCTCTGTGTAGTTGATAAAGTGTATACTATATGGTTTTGATGTAGACGAAACCAGTTTTAAGTTTAAATTTTAAACTAGTATAGGCCATTACTAACTATTCACAAGCTGAGATATACTGAAGGGAGAAGTTATGACTCCGTTAAACGCTGAGGTAGCTATCACCGCATTGATCGTTTCCGTGGTGTGCACATTATTCCAAAACATGTATTTGGTTCGGTCAGGACAAACCGTACAGCAACTCCTATCACCAACCGTAACCCCTTCAAAATTTCAAAACAAAATGAATAATTATTAATTACAAGTGAACTTAACTCTAGAAAGAGAGGCAAAATCTTCAGCATTCCCAGAGAAGAGGTCAACATAAGTGAACTTAACCCTAGAAAGATGGTTGTTTAAGTCTGAGACTAGGGTTTTGAGTTTATTGCTGAAGATATCAGCGGCTTGATTCACCTCTTCTGCGCAGCCAACGCCACCACCGAGGCTAGCAACAATCCGTGGCGTACAACCAATCTTGCATATTCCAAACAAAGCCACGTTCCTTGCTCCTAGCTGGAACAGTTGCTAAACAAGACACATATGTAAAGTTTATAAACAACAGACTAATTTGTAGCTGGTTCCGTTTATTTATGTGCATATATTCTAAGATTAAGTGAAAACATAATGCCATTTACAACTTTATACAAAATAATTTGTAACTGTAAACTCTTTTGGGATCAACTTGTAAACATAAACTTCTTTTGTAACTAACATGGTGCATTCCTAATCTTGAGTAGCAGCAATTGGATATGTTCTTCAGATTAATTCAAACTAGAAGTGTAGAAATTTTTAACCAAAAAAAAAATTTATTGATTCTAATCAGTTAAATTAGCTTGGGTTAATTTTCTATCTTGATTTTATTATTAAAAATGCTGGATTCCAACGCCCAAAGTATTTTTTCGCCAAAAAGCATATGATTATGATCTTTGTACAATAGGTGTAAGTTAGCAATACATTAGTAGTGTTATAAATATGTGGTTAATGCCATATATTTGGTTCAGTTGGCAATCATTTAAAATTCGGTTAAGTGGTCACTTTACGGTTTGGTCATCGGTTAGACTTTGGCGGTGACTATTGATATTGGACCGGACTTTGTCTTGTCGTTGTCGGGATAAGCAAAAGAAATATAAAGTGGAGGCTCCCTTGAGGGTTTTAGGCCGCCGTTGATTGTTTGTCACCTCGCCGGTAGGGTTTTAACAATCACTCTTCTTCTCTTCGACCCTGTCACCGTCATCTGTTCATTAAACTTAGAACTTCGAAGATGAAAAGGAAGGATACCACTCCGCCGCAGAAACCCAATCTGTCGAAGAAAACAAAGAAGACGAAGAAGAACAACCCTCAAACTCAGCGTGTTGATGCTCCCGTTGATGTCGTAGAAACCAAATCTTGTGATCAAAAGGAAACAGCTTTGGGCATTGTTTCTGAAGAAGGTCCATGGAAGAACCTTGAGCTTATACTGTCGCTGCAGAACAATGAATTAAGCAACAAAGAGTGAGTTTTTAAATGCTTCTCTGCTTATACTTTGACGATGTTACTCTCTTAGCTCGTTGAAAGTTTGTGGCTTTTGAATAACATATGCAAATAGTAGAAAAGAAAGATTGTGAATTTGTAGCTGATATGTGATTTTACCTGTTTCAATTTCTCAAATTACAGCAAAAGATTCTATTTTTGAATGATGTTAAGGGAATATGATTTTTTTGCAGGAAGATGGAGTTGGCTTTCAGTTTTGTGGAAGCATATACAGGAGAGAAGAGGAGTGACGACGAGGATGATGAAGAATGTCAAGCGGTTACGATCTCTCGTCTGGTTATGTATCTAAGCGACTGGATCCAGTCACTGTTTTTCTCTAAAGAACAAAACTTTCAAGTCAAGGCTGAGATTTGTTTGGACTTTAGATGCTGGAACATCCTCAGGTTCTGCCTGAAGCAGTCGTCAATCTTGCACGTCTCTATCAATTCGTCAAGATACCTTTTGAAGGCTATAGGGTTTATCGCCGGAGATCTTCTATCTTCTATAGGAGATGGTCAAGGCTTTGAAGCGTTCAGCTCTGTGGTTGACTGCGTAGAGTTGTTGTTTTCATCGAAAAGTGGGCTTTTCAATGATAACTTCGACTTGTGGTTCTCAGCTGTGGAGCCTGTTCTGAACCTCACTCATAGAGTTCTTGCAGAGAATATCAAAGATGCGTTTGTGCTTAGATTCTCTTGCTTGGTTCTTGAGCCGTTCTCTATGTTTATGGTTCAGCCGACTAAGAAGAATGGGTTTCAAGATTTCGTGGACAAGCTTGTTGAGCCTTTACTGAGTGTGTTGGGTTTATTGATAGCCAGGGAAGACAAAGGTTATGGTTTGGAAACGGCCTTGTTGAAGTTGATTCAGGAAATACTATCTCTAGGTCTGTTTCATTCATCTCATATTGATGGGTTCTTAGGCCTGGGCGGAGCTGAGAGGTATTTGCCAGAATCGAAAGTGAGCAAAACCGTTTTGAAAAGCTATCACCGGCATTTTTTCACCAAGTTTGAGAACATGTTAGTGATGAAGAAGGAGGTAGAGCTGAGCTGTATGGGGTCATTGTTTAGTTTGTTTATCAACAGAGTGATGAAACAGCAAAGAGACTCAAATCAGTTACTGGCTACAAAGGCCTCAAAGCAGCAAGGCGCATCTACAAATGATAACGAGTCTTCTGCAAAGAGTCATAGCTCGAGTTTCATTCGCTGGGAGTCACGGAAGTCACTTTTTGATTTCTTCCTGCATCTTATGGAACCTATATTGCTAAAGATCGATGGACATGTTGAATCTAGCTCTGACATTGCATCTCTGTTAGCTGATTTCTGTTGTTTGATTAAGTCCGCAAATGGTTTACTCTACCACTTTGCTCACGAGAGGATATACGTAAAGACAGAGGATGCATCTGAAGGAGCTTGCTTCTGTTTCTTGAAGAAAATCTTCACAACAATAGTTTCAGTTGCTTCTCAATTACAACACACATATTCTGAAGGGTCGAAGATGCATGTTTTGTTAGCCAAGGAGCTGATAACTGCGATAGGCTACTTGCTGCAAATTGAATACGAAGTTATTGAGAATGATTTAGTTACTTTGTGGCTAACCATTCTCTCTTTCACGAGGTTTAGTAGTTTTTCATCAGAGAACGCAGAAGATGACTGCTCGTTGACTTCATTGTTGATTGGTCTCGGATGTCAGTTGATAAACTTATACAGTGACCTCCGTCAGGTAAGTGTTGCTGTATTTGCTATGTGCAAAGCTGTAAGGCTTATGATACCTTCTGATGGTGATAATGTGGAGATGGTCGACATCAGAGAGCTTCCACTGTTAGAAAGAAGCGCACAATCAGTGGAGAAGCTCATGTCATGTCAAGATCTAAGGCTTGCTATACATAGAGCTGTTAAAGCTATACCAGAAGGCCAAGCATCTGATTTCATCAAGAGCTTGACTACAGATGTATCAGAAACCTCAGATTGGATAAGAGTTAGTTGCTCAGCAAGTGCTAGAGAACAAGATGGACAGGTGGCAGCGTTCTTGGCCGGAGCTTTGTCTGCTATCTATTCACTTATTCTGGACTCGCTAACTATCAAAACCGGGAATAGTATCAGTGTCGCCGAGTCCATGAACTCACTGGTGATTCTCATCCGTCCTTGCTTAACTCACCTGGTTTCTTCCGGCTCAGATCGCATCGAAAACTTCCTTTCTACTGTCACCGGAAAGGGTTTGGACGTTATAATAGCTGAAAAGAATAGAGAGACCTACAGAAAGTCTGCGCGCTTGTTTATTATCTTCTTCTTGCGAATCTACATGTCTTCCCGAAGCTTATCTAGGCAACTGATTTGTCTTATGCCTCCGAAAAAGTCGAAAGAGATGGCTGTTATTATGGGTGACTCTGCTACAGCTCGCCGCGGAAGTGATTGGGTGAAAAAGAAGAGTTGGAATGATGAAGGCTACTTTTCATGGATCTGCCAACCTTCAGCTTCTATTGTTGACATTATTAAACAAATTTCAGATGTTTACCTCAATGATGACAGTGCAGAGGACTGCTCCTTGCTGGTGTATATATTATATGGAGTGGCTCTTCAGAGACTTGTTGATTTAAACAGAGATATAAAATCACTTGATTATGTGTCGCAGATAAGTGATCATCAGATGCATGGTACAGTGCTGGAGCATGTTTCAGTACTTAAGTCTGAAGGAGAAGAGCTTACTGAGTTTCTTTTGGGTAACACCATCATACCAGGATTTTCTGAAGTTGGAGCTTTTGAAACGATAGATGACACTGATCAGTGTTTGCCTGCTGTGCGTTTGGGGATTCTTAGCCAGCATATTGATATTTGGTGCCCCCATGCAGGAAAAAAGAATATGAAGAGCTTCCTGTCTCAGCTAATAGGAAGTTCCGTTATGTCAAAACTTGGCTTGGAGAATAGTGTAGACAAAGGCAATCAAAATAAGCAAACACGGTTGGAACAGTCTTCGTTGGTGCTTCTTTGTGATTCAGTATTGTATGAGCATGAAGTAAGTCATCTTCCTTTTTTTTTGCTTTGTTTCTTTATGGTCCTTTATCAAGATATTCATTTGAGTTTTTCTACTAGTTTGTTCGCAGGTCTTTGGCGCCTAGTCTTTCTCACATACTCAAAACGACAGCAGAAGCATTGTTCAAGAACTTCACCGAAGAAGTAGATTCACCATCAGATTGGTCAGAGGTGTTAGTCTTGCTTGAAAGTTCAATTGCCAAGCTTCAGTCGGAAGCCTTTTCCGAGGGGCATGTGTCACAGCTGGACAATCGAAAGTTCACAGCATGTCAAAATTTGCTAAATCTCTTATGTGTGATGCCCAAGGAGTACATGAATAAGAAGTCACTCCAACTTTATGCAAGTTTTCTTCTCGACCTTGAGAGGTAAATAATAGTATAAAGCATATGCATCTTCTTTGTATTTGATGTTGGCAAACATTTTAACGAATTATATTTTTGTTAATATCTCTTGTAGGTGTATAGTTTTTAGCATGTTGAGATGTTTGGACAAGCTGTCTCCGGGTGATATGCAAAACCTTTTCAGCCTGTTCATCACTTGCAGAAAAACTTTGAAAAGTATCGCTATGGTTTCTTGCGACAAGGTGCTAAGATCTACCGAGTTGCCTTTATCTGATATTTCGTTGCTGACTTCTTGGCTTTTCAAGTCAGTACAAGCTGTGGTTACTTGTCAAGAGAGAGTTAGGAGTGATTTCACAAGAAAAGCAAGGGACTCCCTCTTTGCTTTGATGGATCACACATCATATATGTTTCTGACCGTAAGTAGAGATCAGTTTAGCAAGGCGCTACCACTGTTTGATGGACAACTCATTTCAACCGAGGGAAGTGGAGAAGCAAACCTTGCTTTTGAGAGCGTGACAGAACAGGCAGAAACTCTACTAGATTCCTTAAGATCCACCTTCAGAGATGAGAATACAGTCTTTGAATGTAAGACACTGATACTGAACGAGTTAGTACCCATATTCTCTTCTCTTAGTGGGTTGTTGTGGGGGTTAGCATCTACAGTGAGTCACAGAGATATGCAGAAGAGTCATATGAACGCGAAACTGAAATGGAAATCAGAAGAATTCTCGAAGCTTTCTGGCATTATCCATGTGCTTAGCAAGTTTTTTGAGGTTTTCGCACAGTATCTGTTTCTTAGTGCTGATGTGCAGCAAGAAATTGGAACCAGTCTCAACTGGACTGGATTGCTTGATGGGACCGAGAGTTCTGGTGACATGGTGGAGAGTAGCAGCGATGTGAAAAAACAAATTATTGAGAGCTTAATAAAGGGTGACTCTACGGAAGTAGTATTAGCACTCAGGCATCTGTTAATTGCTTCTGCTGCTATTTTAAATCTAAATCTGCAGATCAAGGGCATCACATTCTCACCCTCATTCATCCCTGTCCTCACAGGCATCTCATTTGATCTACTCTCTGTATTAGCAGGCACGAGCGAGTTGCCTCTCGAATTCTCATTCATATGGTTGGATGGTGCAGCGAAATATCTAGAAGAATTAGGGAGCCACTTGTGCTTGTATAAACGTATGTCAAACAGAGATCATCTCTACTCAAAGTCGATTGAGTTGCACCTGAAGGTGATTGGGAAATGCATATCGCTACAAGGGAAGGAGGCTACCTTGGAATCTCACGAGACAGGGTTTGGTACTAACGTAATCCATGCTAAGAAAGTGGAATCAGAAAGAAGCCGGTCTCATCAGAGATTACATTGGTTGGAGGAATTAAAAGTGAGGTTTAGAATGTCATTTAAAGTGTTGTTACAGAACTCCGAAGAGTCACATCTAAAGTCAGGACTAGAAGCTATAGAGAGAGCACTGGTTGGAGTATGTGAAGTGTGCCCAGCTATCTATAGCATACAGACTGGAGACAGAGATGGAGGTAGAATCTCTGAAACCGCTGCGGCTGGTATCGACTGTCTGGACCTAGTTCTGGAGCATGCCACAGGTAAAATTGTTTTTTTCTATAGGCAGTCTTTAGTATACTTGATGTTAATAATTATAGCAGTGAACTTAAGAGTAAAATTGTTTTGTAGGTCGCAATCGTTTGAGTGAGGTTAAAGGACGCATCCAGGGATTAGTGTCGGCAGTGTTCGGTATCATGTCTCACATGCAGAGTCCATTTATCTTCTGCACAGATGCAGTTGTTGGCAAGCAGGGTCCCAAATCTCCGGATGCTGGATCAGTCATTCTCATGTGTGTGGAAGTCTTGATAAGAATAGCAGGGAAACAGGCATTGTTTGAGATGAATCCATCGCACATAAGCCAATCCATACATATGCCTGGAGCAATCTTTCGTGATTATGGGAATTTGTTACGTAAGGATGATCAGCAACAAGATCTCCAAGTAGACCAGAAATTCTCTGTGAGCATGTATGCTGCTTGCTGCCGACTAATATATACATCTGTTAAGCATCATCCCAAGTAAGTGGAATTTATTTTTGCCTACACACACAAAGTCTTGTTAAAATTTTACCATCTAGCTTAGAACTGTCTCTGATATTGTTCTTTATGTGACATTTCAATATCTAGAAAAACTGAGCGCTCCATTGCTGCACTACTAGAATCTACTTCTGCGCTTCTTCATTGTCTGGAGACAGCAGGGAACAGAGTGGGTAAGTTTGCTTCATTTGAAGTGAAAGAGGGAATCACATGTGCTTGTTTTCTTCGGAGGATCTACGAAGAGGTAAAATCATCTCACTGTTCTGCCTTTTGGGTTTGAGAATGTAAACCTGTATCAACGTATTTCCAGTGTTTTATTTGCCTGTAAAACTACTGAATTGCAGCTAAGACAGCAGAAAGAAGTCTTTGGACATCATTGTTTCAAGTTCTTGTCAACTTACATATGGATCTCTTGTGGATATGGTCCTCTTAAAACGGGTATCAAAAGGTAACAGCCTTCTTCCTTTTGCATCTCTCTTTTTACACTTTTCCGTGAAAGCGTTAGAATCTTGTTCAGTTTTCTTCAAAGTATGGTTTGAGATGGGTGCTCTTGTCCTGTTATAGGATGCCACTTAAATAAGTAGATAGGACTTAAACATGAGTTTGCAACTTTTGCAGGGAGGTAGATGAAGCTTTAAGGCCTGGTGTGTATGCTCTCGTAGACTCTTGCACTGATCAGGATCGTCAGTATCTCCACACAGTATTTGGTGGTAAGTACCTTTTTTCTTTTTCTTTTTATAATTGTGTCTTAAGGTTCTAATTCTTAGAAATAGTTTTTTTTTTAACGTAATTTGTTTTGTCTCATGGTCTTTCTTTGCTCTTCTGCAGAAGGTCCTTGTAGGAACTATCTAGCAGCTCTGAAACAAGAATCCGATTTGAATTTCAAGTACGAAGGAAAGGTTTAGAAAATTCACAATTACTTTTTCTACTCGTCTAACGTTGTAGTAAGTTCTTAATGGGATTTGCTCATTTGTTGACACTTGACAGTAATAGTATACTGTACCTTTTTTTTCTTTTAGAGTAATAATTGATAATTAAGTTCGCATCAGTTTCGTTTTGGTCAAATAATTGATAAATGGGATTTGCTTTTTTTTTTTTTTTTTTTCTCAACGAGTTAATTGTTGGGTGAATTTGCGAGATAGCCAAAATCTAGAGTATAATTAGGTAAATGACTATGATTTTGACATTATTGAGTGAATAACATTTTGCCTTCTCCCAAACCGGTTATACCCCTACTGAAAACAGGTTACCGGTCAAAACAAAAGGAGAGATGACATCGATGACTTAATAGATGGATCACATTCACTGTGTACTGTTAACTAACGAATCAAGCAAATATATCCACGTCACATGTTTTCTTACCACGTATATGTTAACTCTGCTATATAAATGTTTTATTCCATTTATAAAAGTACTATATTTGATAGAAACAAACAGAACACCTTCATATGAAACAGAACTAGAAATCTTAAACTCAACTCCACACCTAAATACTAAGCCCTAAACTCGAATCTCTAAACTAAAACCCAAATATTAAATCTAATTTCTAATTATAATATTTTTAACAATAAAATAAAATAAAAATATATAAAATTTGAACTATTGTTCTATACTATCTAAAATGGAATGGAGACAATTCTTCAGAACTAATGCATTTGTGTTCAACCTTAACCCACCTCTAACCAAAATAGTATATAACACCAATCTCATCCCAACCCCTCAATAATAAACCATATAACAACTCCACCATAAACACCTAAATACTTAACCTTAAACCATAATCATTATACCCTAAACTCAAATATAAACCCTAAATCCAAATATAAACTCTCAACGTAAATAGAACGAAACTAAATAAATAGCACAATACATATTTGGTGAAAATATGAAATGTCTATGATATTATCGAAGAAGTTAATGCTAACTCCATCTTTACCTCCTCCACCTACAAAATACTATACCCTAAACTTTAATCCCTAAACCCTAAACCCAAATATAAACCATAAACCCAAATATTAAAAGTATATAAAGCATTACCATTCTACATGAGACATATAGAATAGAAAATTTGAAAATGTAGTTACAATCTAAAAATCATCTTAACATATTTCTCAAATATTGATATGGTTATGGCTTCATGGAAGATGGTAATTCTTGTCACAATATCAACCCCAACCATACATAAACTAAATCCTACACGGAAATATAAATCCTAATCCAATGTCAACCCCAATCTTTCATAAACTAAACCCTAGCCACTAATCACAAAACCCTATATGGAATATAAACCTTTATCCAACCTCAAACTCAATCTTTCATAAATTAAACCCAAATTTTGAAATGTAAGTAACATGCATTTTCATTCTACATGAGCATATAGAATAGAAAATGTAACAAACGATATAGCACAATACATATTCAGATTGATTGTAGCGAAAAGAAATAAAGATTAATGGCATTAAAAGAGGTGGAAGAGACAAGATAATATGAATATCATTTCCATTCAACATCACACTGTATTCTGTTTTATTTGATGTCATAATAAATTATGTTCCATTTACGTTCAAATATATTATTTTTTCTTTACAAAATCATATAAAGACTAATATAAAACACATGTATACATCGATACAAAACTCATATCAATGGAACATGAAACAACAAAGAACAAGATTGAACCATTTCTTTCAAACATCGAATGAAATATAACTTTCTAAATAGTACATTATATATTAATAAACGTGACAAATAAGAGAATAGCTGTTCCGTTTCTTAAAATAGTATAGAAATACTATTATCCTTCCAGCTCATCCTTGACAAACCCGAAAAACACAATGAAAAATAAGCACACATTAGTATACAAGTTGGCAGGAAATGACAACATATGAGATAGGCTACTAGTATATGAATTACTCTTTGCTTAAGCTAAATGTTTAGTTGTGTCAATCGAAAATAGCCTATGCGAGTAAAGAAATAACATATGCAATTAGAATTATACCATCTGAAATAATATAGAATATATATATATATATGTGGAAAGGAACTGAAGGTGAGATGGAATGGAAAACAAATAATATATTAGTTTTGATACGATTCTTCAGAAATAGCAGAGAATGGAATTGCACGTAACCAGTCTCTAAAACTAAGATTTTCCATTTCAAATAGCACATGTTCCATAAGATATTCCATTTCACAGAGAATTAAACTTGTTTTATTGTAAAAGGACTTTTCATTCTAAAATGACTATCCCCTTCGCAGTAAACAAATGAGTACAACAAACCAAGAAAAGTTCAACCTTAAATCAATTTGTTTGCCTCAGCTTACTAGATCGGACATGCAACAGAAACGATGGGTTAGATTTATCAACTTAGAATATACTAGGGCCGAATCTATTCCACATAAGGGGAAAAGCATGAAAATAATATAATCTATGGCACAAAACAGAGAACTTACAATATTGCAACAGATCTCAACCTAATCGCCAATATGAAGGAGATGAGGCTATGGTGGTCGTTCATGCCGATCACACTTACGAACTCTAATGAATCTCCTTTGAATTCCGAATCGGCGCATTCGCTTGACGAACCTATGACGAGTGACGAGTTTGAATGGAAGACGATGCCTCCGCAGTGGATGGAAGAGCAATATACGGTGGAATCTGCTGCTTGATTCCACGATTCAACAAATCTCGGCCATAAACTTTTCACCTTCTCAAAAAGTGACGAAGAAGAAGAAATTACTTTTGAGAGATGTGTGACTTTCTGATGATCACACGTAATTTTTGCTTGGTTGAGTAATTAATAATTTTTTTTTTTGAACTGCAGGTTGCGCCGGTTGCGTTGAAGGCTAGCAGGGTAATATTATAGAAAATACACTCTATATCGATATATGGTAGGACATTTGGCTATAGAGCTAAATATTGTTTTTTTCTTAGCCATATGCCCTAATTTCCCTTAATTGTTATAGCTTCTTTAGCTATTATAGCAAATACCGGAAGAAATACACATAAAGAGAAAAAGAAAATAAATGATTGTTAATTGTTAATAATACATCAAAATAAATAAGGAAAAATTGTTTTTTTATACTAAAAAAATGATAACTATATCTTATTAGGCTAATTCCTATTTTGTATCATTTTTAGTATTTTTGAAAATAAATCAACTAAATAGTTTTACAAACTAGAAAAATTTGGAAAATAGTAACTACTGAAGAAATACCATATAAATTTAGTGGTATTTTGTTCAATTCTAAAAATGTTTAAATCATAATTCTACGAATTAGAAAACGAAATCCACTTTTTTTTTGATTGGATCTACTATGTTTAGAATACATGATCTATATAAATGTAAATAATAGTACTCTAAAAATATTTAGAATACACATTTCGCGTTTAAAATGTCGCTCTAAAATCTGTAGAAATTGGAATCTACAGATTGCTATAAATCTAAAACACGTAGAAATTAAAATCTACACATTCTTATAAATCTAAAAACCTGTAGAAAACGAGTTCAACAAATTTAATGTAAATCTAAAACCTGTAGAAATCGAAATCTACACATTAATATAAATCTAAAAACCTGTAGAAACAGAGTTCTACAGATTTACTGTATTCTACAGATAAAAATAACCAGTTCCGAAAATATGGGAAGAAAATATTTGAAAATATTCATTTTCCATATATGGAAAAACAATTTTTTTCAGAAAAATACAAATAAAAATCGTTTTGAAAATATTCAGTTTCCATATATGAAAAAACGATTTTTCAGATAAGATAAAAATAAAAAAATCGTGGGACATAAAGTGTAGGATTAGTTTTTTTTTTATTTGAAGATTTTTAATGTTTTTTTTATTTTAGTTACTTTAATTATTTATTATATTTTAATATTTAACAAATGTTTTCTTAATTGTAATTTTGAATTTATAATTGAAATTAAGGGGCATTACTGCCATTTTAAAAATAATTAGCCTAATGAGACATAAAATATATGAGATTAGTCTAGAGGGATATAGTTACCATTTTATTTTGCCTAAAAAACAATTTTCCCAATAAATAATTAGGTTTTTTGGGGAAAAAAATCTAAAAACCTTATATAGTTACGACCGTTGCATCGTTAACGAAGCAAATCTCAAAACTTTCGGCTTTTGTTTCTTTTCGATTCTCAAACCAAGAAAAGCGCAAGCGAGTGCATTAGTGGTCGGGGAGAGTGAGATGGAGCGATCATCGTCTGTATCTACCAAGGAGAACCAGATCATACGAATGAGGGATTCATCTTCTTCGAATTATCCAGAGGTTCCCGAAGAGTTCCGTTGCCCTCTCTTGAATGGCATAACGGTGGAACCCGTCGTACTTTTTTGCGGTCATGTAAGATATCTAATCTTTTGATTACTAGAGTTGATTTTAGTATATGGGAAGCTTTCTTTTCTTTGCCTATTCTTAAAAGATGTGACCTTTAAGTAGTTCTTGCGTTGTTCATGACAGACGTTCGAGAAGCGGTATGTAGAGGAACATATGAAGCACTCGCGAAACTGCCTGATCAACAATCAAGTTCTTTCACATCGGATGATGGCACCGAATCGGTGCCTCCGTTCTTTGATTCGCAATTGGGTTCGAGGGAAGGGGTCTCGGCTCGGGGGAGCAGCCTTGGCGGAATCAGTAGCCCTGTCGGCCCACAAGTATCATGAGATGATTCAGCCGGCAGCCCACGAGGATCAAGAGATGACTCAGCCGGCGGTCCACGAGGGTCAGGAGATGATTCAGCCGGCGGCCCACGAGGGCCAGGAGATGATTCACCCAGCGGTCCACGAGGAGATGATTCAGCCGGCGGCCCACGAGGAGCTGATTCAGCCTCCAGCCCACGATGAGAATCCGCCTCCAGCCCACGAGGAGATGATTCAGCCTCCAGCCCACGATGGGATCTGCCTCCAGCCCACGAGGATCAGGAGATGATTCAGCCGGCAGCCCACGAGGAGATGATTCAGCCTGCGGCCCACGAGGAGATGATTCAGCCTCCAGCCCACGAGGAGATGATTCAGCCTCCAGCCCACGAAGAGAATCCACCTCCAGCCCACGAAGAGAATCCCATCAACCCACAATGGGATTTTTTTTTTCTTTGTCAACGAGGTAATTGTTATAGCTTCTTTAGCTATTATAGAAAATACCGGAAGAAATACACATAAGGACAAAACGAAAATAAATGATTGTTAGTTGTTAATAATACATCAAAATAAATAATTTAAGAGATGGAACCCATGACTTGTTTGTCATATGGACAAGTTATCAACTACTAGAGTAAGGTGAAACTCTTGAACATTGGCTCCCGTCACATTTATGTAATGGTGTCACACAGGCGAGAGCGTAACTAAAAGGTAATTTAGGGGGGGAAAATCTAAAAACCTCACTATAAATCGATATCGTTAAGTTCTCTGCATCGCTAACCAAGAAAATTTCCAACTTTCGTTTTTTGTTACTTCGATTCTCTGAGATTCCGTTCTAAACTAGTTCGATCGACCGCGAGTGCATTACCGTGAAAACAGTTGTTTAGAAAGAAAAAAAAACATTAATTTCCTTGTGAAATTATGAGGAAGGTCTAGAATGCACAATTGAAAGTTTGGGGTTAATTCAAGAATTTAATTAGTTTTTTTAGAGAGATCAATTGAAGACATAAATAATAGATTTTGAAATATTGTAAATGATTCAATGAGGATTTTAATGCATTTTTAACTCTTTCATTTTAGATTTTAAAGAATGCAATTAAATTTGATAGAAAACAATTCATTTACATTTCATGAACTTTTTGAATCTTTGTATAAAATGCACTAAGAAGGAACAAATTTTTTCACTGATAAAAATAATAAGACTATAATCATTTTCATACCATATAGATAGAGAAAATCATTTTAAAAAGTAGAATAAAAATCTACTAACAAAAACTTATTAAAATCCAATTATTTTTATATCACTATATAAATGTATATATAATACTATATTGGAATATAAAATTATGTTCTTCCTTTGTAATATGGATTACAATAAATTATATACTTTTGTCATTCGTCAAACGATAATATATTTTTAAAATTGATAATGGAAACTATATTTCTAAATCTGTCGTATCAATACTTTTGACGTAGATATCTAATAAATAAATGGTTGAAAGAATTCTATTCAAATCCTATCTTGAACCTTTAAAATTGATTCTTTTACATTTTATAATAAATTTCCATTAAATTCTTTTCAAATACAATTTCCACTGAGATCCACCAAAAATAGAATAACACAAATATTCAATAGAGTTAAAAATTAGTGAATTAAATTAAACTAGAATTTAAAATATTTAGTAGTATGATTTGAAATACATAATCCAATAACATAAGAATTTACAAGAATTTGATGAAATACATACAGTATCTCTTATCTCTTATAATGGGATTTTTTACGTAATTTGTTTGTCACCTGGTGTGTTTCTTTGTCTTCTGCAGAAGGTCCTTGTAGAAACTATCTAGCAGCTCTGAAAGAAGACCACAAGTTGACTTTCAAGTTCGAAGGAAAAGTTTAGAGAAATCACAATGACTATTTACTCTTCTAATGTTGTAGAGTAAGTTCCTTTGAAAGGCTAATGAGATTTGCTCTTTTGTACGATGGTAATAGACATTAGTTTACTTCCTTTCTTTGCTTGAGAGAATAATAATCCATAATTAAGTTACGCATTGAATTTATTTTGGTTCTTGTCTGCCACTTATTAACCACACTCCTTGCTAGGATGTTAAGATTACATTATTAGTTAAAATTTTATAAAATAAAAAGTGTAATGATTGTTAAACCAAATAAAGATCATTGTATCTCAGCCATTCTGCGGCGGCTTCAACCACCAGTTTCCATGGTGCCGGCGGCGATGTTGACTAATTTTTTTGTTTGGTGGCGGTTTATCCGGCAGCCGTTGTAAATCAACAAGACAAGTCATTGTCTTTTTAGTCTAAATATGTCTATTGTAGCCGAAAGCGTACTTTAATATGGTCGGTTTTAGATATTTGTCAAAACTTATTTTTGAATAGAAAAATTAATTTGATGCATACATTTTCTGACAAGAAGACCTTTAACATCTCATCCCTTAAAAATGTCAATTTCTCTGCATGATGTAACCAATTGCATTTGTAAAATGACTAACAAACAAAATGTTGTAAAAATAATCATGTTCGTTCGGTCCGAGACTCCCATATGAATGCTTGCAAGAAAACTTTGAAGGCTATGCTAATGTTTTTTTTTGGCAACGATTTTGCTATTGTTTCTAATTTATTCTCTAATAATTAATACGCTTTATGTGATTATCTCTGTATAGTTGTGGACGTGCAGTTGAATATATAAAATCACCACATCACTAAACAAAAAAGACGATCGTCATTTCATAATTGCGTTAGTGTTTGACTAATCATTTCTCTTATAAGTTTTAACGATAATTCGTGGGCAAATTATTGTCCGCCTCAATCTAATATCAACCCGCCACTTTTGTACAAGCTATTTAGAATTTACTTCTAACATTGTAATGCAGGGCCTCCGGAAAAAGGAATATAAAAGTGGTTTCAAAGGTTGTTCTGTGGTGTAATGATTAAAAAGTATCAATAAAATTTAAGATCGTTGGTCCAATGTGTAGTAGATGTATGTAATCAAATTTCGGGTCAAATTTGAGGAGTCCATGAAATGTAGCCATACTACAAACTACAAAGCATAGGAAACGTGTATTCTCCGAACCTAATGACAACTTATTTTGTAGTGTAATCTTGCCAACAAGAAGCATGTTAAACTAATCTCATTTGCATGTACTCGGATTTTAGATAGTAGCAAGTATAAAAATATCACTGTTCTAAACATAAAACCTAATCGTCATCTGTAAACTTTAAACAGATAAAAAGCAAACAATCATCGTAAGATTAATAACTATATGAATACAACAGAAGTTTAAATTACAATTTTTAAAAATCAAATATACAAAAGTTAAGTCACAAACAATACTCTCGTCTGAATTCTGATTGCATACCAAATGATACAAAAGTTTGGTCATTTTAACATGAAACAACCGATGTCTTATTAAGACTTTTTACTTTTGATAAAAAAAATTATCAAGTCTTTGGCTCATTACAAGTAATGCACGTTCAGTCACGATTTGAGTTAAGAAGCAGATAAGCACCCGTATATAGCAAAAGTACAAAACTATACCAAACACTACATGTAGATAAAAATGGTCCTTGTTTCCGAAAACGAATATTCGTGGTCTTTCGATCTCATCGCTCGTTTCTTCTTACTTTTTATTATAAAAAACAGTAATCACATTATAGTGAAAACAACACAAGAGAAGACCATTGATAGATATTTGTTCCTCATACGTACTAATGTAATTTCCATTACTATATGCTTCAACATATTTATTTACTTTACGTCGAAGTGAATCTCTATTTATAAACTAGTTTCGGGAAGGCCAATTTTTTTAAAAAAATTGACTTTAAACAAACAATTATAAAAATTAATGAAATAAGTTAATTATAAATGTTGCTTAATATTTGTGGGAATTTAAAAACTAATCAACAATTTTGATATAGATGAATCTCTTTCAAAGATAAAAATAATAATTAAGACCCAAGAAAACTCATATTTAACACACCTAAGCAAAAAATACTAAACACCTGTCAAAGATTTTTAATTTATTGATATGGACAGAATCTTGTCTATTTTATTATTAACAAGGATTAGTCTAATTAAACCACCTAGGGAACTTCTTTATTCATCATACTTTACTTTCTTTCTCTTAATTCATGAAACTATTTATTTTCTAATCAATCATCAAAAAGCTCAAAAATATTTAACCAAGGGTGGAGAGAGAGAGCAAGAAAGTATGACAAACAGCCTTAAAGTTAAAGGTAATAGTACCTTTTGCTTGGTCTTTTTTGTGTGTTTATTTTATTTTGGTACTTAATTCTGATGTAATGAACTTATAATTAAATTTAGCAACGGCAAAAGGATCAATAAAAGAGTATTATATTTATGATAAGATTGAGCAAGTATTTATGAATAGATTGACTTGGTGGAAATAATCTGATATATCACATATAAACTATTGATAAAAAATCACATATAAACTAAAAAATAAATAAAAAAGAGATGTGACCGAATTTAGATGCGAATTTAATTATTTATAAATTATAGCCAAATTTTTGTGGCAATGTTGTCCTAAACCCTGAAGCGTATGTGAAGTCAGAACATTAATGGATTGCCATGAAATAACTAGATTTTTATGTTTGCGACAGATCATTACTGTGTAAAATATGGTCGGAGAAAGGACATAAAATCTACCAAACAAAAACCATAAAAAATTTGGATTTTTTTTTCTCGTTTTCTGGAGGAAAAAAACAAGGAACATTTTTTCATCGGAGGTCTAATTTTGTGGTTGACTTCTCTGTTTTTTTCCTATGTTTATGTTTTATAAATCAAAAGATTTCTTTATGACGTGGTCTTGTCCTGATTTATGAATTTTATGTTCGATCGAGATTGGGATCCGGGTGCTCATAGGAATTTCACGATTCGAGGAGAATCATATAGAGATGGGAAATTAGGGGAACTCAGCGGAGATCTGCGAATCAATTACCTAATAACGAGTTCGATAGAGTTTCAATCGAAAGGGGTTGGGAATGGAGATACGATTGGGCTTTTTAGGATATGGTTATCATTCAGATCCTCGGAGTGGATGCGGAATCCAGAAGATCAAGCACAATCATTAAGGGGTCGAACTGGAAATATCTTACAGATGGAGAAGGAACAGATATGGATCAGGTGGGGACAACAGAAGTTGTCGAAGAAGATAGAACTGGAGGCATTGTTGAGGGTAAGGGGGAAACGGCGGCGGAGAAGAAAACGGGGCTGCGCAAGCCTTTGTTTTCAGTTACTGGTGGACACAACTCCAAGTTTGCTCAAGTGCTTATGTAGCCTCGCAAACGGGTACAAGCTAAACAGAGCCTCCACAGGGGTGGTGGTGCTAAGCAAGTGGAAGAAAAGGGTACCTCACACCCGAAACAGCTACCCAAGCCTTAACTGTTTATGGATTGTGGGTGTTTTGAAGACAGCTATATTACGGGTTTGTTTGTTTTTTTTTACTTTCAGTTTTTTTGTTGGTTCAATAAGCTCTACGAGCAGTTCAAGTTTTATTTGGTATGTCTGGGTTTTAAATGGGCATTTATTAAAATGTGGTTTGTTTGGTCTTTGGAACGTATGGAATAATATTTTTGGTATTGGTTTTTGGATTTGGTTTATTTTGTTGAGCGTATGTGATCATAACAGGAGGGTTGGTATTCTCGAAGCGGTATTATTTATGCTGGTTATTGTTCTTAAAAGACAAATAAATGATTTGGCACTTGTGTGTTTTGTTGGTTTTGGGAAGTGGCTCACGACAGAACATAACGTTCTTGTTGTATCGACTCGAGACCTGTGGCTGGTCTCTTTAAACCAGTCGCAGATGGTTTATTTGGTGAAGATTAGAGTGGTTACTTTGGAAATAAAGGAATTGATATTTGGTATAGATATTGAAGATGATTTAGAAATGTATACAGATTATTCTTCTCTGCTTTACGTGAAGAACAAGTCTCATATGTTTGTTTTTTCTATCATGGTGTTTATTGGTTTCAAACTAGATGATGAGGTGGATTTGGAAATAATGTATATCATTGGAATAGGGACAGGGCGTACCATTATTATATTGAAGCCGTTTTATTGTGACGGGTGGAGTGAAAGTTTGGTGTTTTATGGGGTTATGGTGTTTTGGTGGTTGGGATTTCAGGGTATCATTAAACCCAATTTTGCTAACTCTTGGGAGTATTTTTATATTTTTTAATGAGAGCACTAAGTTGGAACTGTAGAGGAATGGGAAGTAAATGGACAATGAGTTATCTGCGAGAGATATGGCACAAACATAAACCAGATTTTCTTTTTTTATCAGAGACCAAACAGGAGTATGACTTTGTACACAGATTTCAATTACATTCGGGTTTTGATAATCTGGTTACAGTGGAACCAAATGGAAGGAGTGGTGGTCTAGCACTTTTCTATAATAATGAGTATCAAGTTAATATACTCTATTCAAGTAATCGAATGATAGATGTGGAGGCGGTGGCTTTGGGGAAAAAGGTGTTTCTCACATTTGTTTATGGAGATCCGGTTCAACAAATGAGGGAACAAGTGTGGGAAAGATTAACTAGGTATGGCATTGCAAGATCTGAGCCCTGGTTTATTATTGGTGATTTAAACGAGATTACGGGAAATCATGAAAAAGATGGAGGAGCTTTGAGAAGTGCGGATTCTTTTATCCCTTTTAATAACATGATAAGAAATACTGGACTTCTGGAATTTCCGGCTAGAGGGAACAAAATGTCGTGGCAGGGGAGAAGAGGAAAAGGAAAAGGGGCTGTGACTGTAAGGTGTCGGTTAGATCGCGCTCTAGCAAATGAGGAGTGGCATACTCTATTTCCCTGTTCTTACACAGAATATCTAGGTTTGGTGGCATCCGATCATCGACCAGTGGTGGCGTATCTAGACGATAAAGTTCACAGAAGGAAAGGGCAATTTCGGTTTGATAAGAGGTGGGTAGGGCAAGAGGGGCTTCTGGAATCCATTACGACGGGTTGGTCAGATGATAGGATTCGTAGCGAGGATGATATAGTAGCAAAAATTAGCAATTGTCGACATGAAATTGCAAAATGGCGGAAAAATAATCCACCTTATGGCAAGGAGAAAATAAGCGATTTACAAAAGGCCCTCGAGGAGGTTCAGACAGATAATGCTAGGTCACAGGAGGATATTGTGGAGGTCTCCAGAAAGTTACAAGAAGCTTATAAGGATGAAGAAGATTATTGGCACCAGAAAAGTAGGAATATGTGGTACTCTTCGGGGGATCTAAATACCAAGTTCTATCATGCCTTAACTAAGCAACGACGAGTTCGGAATAGGATTGTTGGCTTACATGATGCTGCGGGGAACTGGATTACAGAAGATATTGGAGTGGAAAAGGTGGCTGTTGACTATTTTGAAGAGCTGTTTAGTACCACTTCGCCGACAGGATTTGATAGTTTTCTCTCAGAGGTAACAACGGGTATCACTCCTCAGATGAATCAACGATTGTTGAGAGTGGCGACTGAGAGTGAGGTAAAAGAGGCTTTGTTTATGATGCATCCAGAGAAGGCGCCAGGACCGGATGGTATGACGGCTCTTTTTTTCCAGCATTCCTGGCATATCATTAAGAATGATTTGGTAACAATGGTAAATAATTTTTTGGTGTCTGGGGACTTGGATCCACGGTTAAATATTACTAATATATGTATGATCCCAAAGACGGAGAGGCCTACTAGGATGACGGAATTGAGACCCATTAGTCTATGTAATGTCGGGTATAAAATTATCTCGAAGGTTCTGTGCCAGCGGCTGAAACTTTGTCTGCCGTCTCTTATTTCGGAAACGCAATCGGCATTCGTGGCAGGGAGGTTGATAACTGATAATATTCTTATAGCTCAGGAGATGTTTCATGGATTACGGACTAACAAATCATGTCAAGGAAAATATATGGCAATTAAAACGGATATGAGCAAAGCGTATGATAGAGTGGAATGGGACTTTATTAAAGCTTTACTAGAGAAGATGGGTTTTGATCTTCATTGGATTAAATTAATGATGGAATGCATATCATCGGTTCAATATCGGGTTTTACTAAATGGACAACCAAGAGGCCTTATTATTCCGAATAGAGGGTTACGGCAAGGAGATCCGTTATCTCCTTATTTATTTATTTTGTGCACTGAGGCTTTGATTGCAAATATTAAAAAGGCGGAGGATGGGAAACAATTGACAGGAATGAAGGTAGCTCGAGCATGTCCTTCCATTTCACATCTACTGTTTGCGGATGATAGTCTTTTCTTTTGCAAAGCCCAGAGAGAGGAATGTCAAACTATTCTCAGAATCTTAAAGGAATATGAGATGGTGTCAGGTCAACTCATTAATTTTGAGAAGTCTTCGATCCAATTTGGACATAAAATTGAAGAGTCCAACAGACAGGAAATGAGAGACATCCTGGGCATTCAGAATCATGGAGGAATGGGAACTTATCTAGGATTACCAGAAAATCTTGGGGGTTCAAAGGTTCAGGTTTTTAGTTTTGTGCAGGATAGACTAAACAAACGGGTTAATGGTTGGACTTTTAAGTTCTTTACAAAAGGAGGAAAAGAGGTGATTATTAAATCGGTGATTACGGCATTACCAAATCATGTGATGTCTTGCTATCGATTGCCTAAGGCAACCGTAAAGAAACTGACAGGTGCGGTAGCCCAATTTTGGTGGAGCCCCGGGGGAAGTACGAGAGGTATGCATTGGAAATCTTGGGATAAAGTATGTGTTAGCAAGGAGGAAGGAGGACTGGGTTTTAAAGACATCACTGATTTCAATACAGCGATGCTTGGTAAACAGTTTTGGCGATTGATCGAGAAGCCAAATACTTTATTTTCTCGAGTTTTTAAAGGTCGATATTTCAGGAATGCCTCACCCCTGGAACCGATTCGCTCATACTCTCCGTCATATGGATGGCGGAGTATTACATCAGCTAGATCTCTGGTTAGCAAAGGACTAATCAAACGGGTGGGATCAGGATCTTCTATCTCTGTATGGAATGATCCTTGGCTCCCAACCACTCGCCCGAGACCAGCAAATAAAAACCAACACAATCTTTACCCTGACCTCACAGTGGCTTCTCTTATAGACCCCACTTTGGGAATTTGGAACTCGCAGGCACTTCAGGCTCTAGTGGATCCACAGGATGTGAAAATTATCGAGAGTATACGACTGAGTAGATATCAGTTGGAGGACAAAGATGGATGGCATTTCACAACAAAAGGGAAATACACGGTTAAATCGGGATATCAGGTAGAACGAGTTTACCCGGATAGAGCAAAACCACCAGCATTTTTTGGACCTACGGTCGATGGTTTGAAATCATTCTGCTGGAAAGTCAGGTGTCCACCAAAGCTTAAACATTTTCTCTGGCAGTTGGTGACAGGGTGTATAGCGGTTAAGAAAAATTTACAAGCGAGAGGGATAACTGGCGATATATGTTGTACAAGATGCGGAGCTGAGGAGGAATCGATAAATCATGTGTTTTTCGAATGTCCTCCAGCACTTCAGGTTTGGGCTCTCTCAAAGATACCATCAAATCCAACTACATTTCCCACACAATCCCTTTTTGCAAATATGGATCATCTTTTCTGGAGAGTCTTTCCGCAGTTAGATGATCATCAGTTCGCATGGATACTATGGTATATCTGGAAAGGAAGGAATAGTAAGGTTTTTAGTAATCTGGATATTGATCCTAGGGATACGCTCAAATTGGCGGAAACAGAATCAACCCTTTGGGCTGAAGCCCAACTAGTGAATGAACAGAGAATGGTCCCACAGGAAGAGATTAGGTCTTCACTGTTAAATCCAGGACGATGGTGTTTCACAGATGGTTCCTGGAAAGAGAAAGATACTTTCTCCGGCCAGGGTTGGCACAGCACTTTAGAAGGCTTCGCTGGGTTGCTGGGGGCGAGGAATGTTCGGGCTAGCCTTTCTCCTCTACATGCGGAGATGGAAGCACTACTATGGGCTATGGAATGTATGAGGAATTTACGTCAATCTCAGGTTACGTTTGCAACGGATTGTTCTCAATTGGTGAAGATGGTTTCGGAACCAGAAGAGTGGCCAGCGTTTGCAAGTTATTTGGAAGACATCAAAAGTCTGAGAGCAAGTTTCCTACAATCAGAGATCGTCCATGTACCAAGAGCGCAGAATACAAAGGCGGATAGCCTAGCACGCAGTGTTAGGATTCAGCCGTCTTTCGTCGTTCACATGGATCAATATCTTCCGGCTTGGTTTACAGAGTCTATATGAGTCTGTAAAGTTGACGACAAAAAAAAAAAAAAAAAAAGATTTCTTTTTTACAGCTGATGGATTGTATTGTGTCTTTGTGGGTTAGTGATAAGCACGCCTGGCTTCTCATCATTCCCTCCAACCTCTCTCTCTCTCTCTCGCTCTTAAAAATTGTTCTTTTCTCTCTCTAAATAAAGCTTTCAATTCAATTCTCCATTTCTTCTCTCTTCTTCTCTCTCTGTCACTTTTTCCTCTGCTTCTGTTCAAATCATTTGCTTCATCTCTCACAGGGAAAGGAAGTAAATTTGACTAAAATTTTGTATCTTTTTGCAATTTTCTCATCAGATTGGATCTGGGCTTGGAGCTGAACAACGGATTTGTAAAAGTAAATTACAGAAACGTATATTCTCCCTGAAAGTTTTCAGCTTTCTGGGTTTTTTTTTTTTGCTGAAGAGTTCGATTGATCTGATTGGGAGTATATGAACTTCCATGTAGTTATTGATTGTTGTGAAGGCAAAAGGTTTAATTTAGTGATATAGGTTTGTTGCCTTGAGTTTGGTGATGTTGGGGCTGGTGCGATATATGATGATGTTTGAATGGATATGTTCTTTGTGTTTTCTGGGGGTTTTCATCTGAGTTTTTTAATTGTTTGTTCGTCTGGGGAATTGAAATTTTACATAAACCGTTCTTCTGATGCAACACAAGTCTGCTCCTTTTGTGTTGGGTTTATCTGAGTGTGTTATATTGTTAATGAATGATGACGCATTAAGTTTTGACTGGAATTGACTTGAGCTGATGTTGACCTGTTTGGATGATGAGTTGTATAGTCATCTTTCAAATCATGAGTTCAGCTCAGTTGAAACCAATCCATATTAGTTTCTTCGGCTTTAGTTGGAACTCAACAACCTTTTTACATTGGTAATGGTTTAATCTGCGATAAAATGTGTTCTTGGATTAATTTTTGATAGAATTGGTTTTGCATTTTGCGGATACTTGAATTTAATTACTCTTACTTGGTGTTGGCTCATAGGTTATCTGTCGTTGCAGCTATTATAAGTTGGAGATTGTGATAAAGACTGCTTAAAGAATGTCTGTTTCCATGAGAGATTTGGATCCAGCTTTCCAAGGAGCTGGACAGAAAGCGTATCCTTCACCCTTCAAAGTCTTTATTATGCTACTTTGTTTTTTTTCTCCTATATCTCTCTTCATGATATTCTCCTTGACGGTTAATTTAGCGGTATTGAGGTATGGCGTATAGAGAATTTTAGCCCTGCACCCATCCCAAAGTCTTCTATTGGGAAGTTTTTCACCGGAGACTCTTACATAGTACTGAAGGTAAATTAGGCCTAGTAACTATGTGTTGTTTGTTTCCCTATTCTCGTCTTGACTAAAAGTATTCCACTCCTTGTGATCAATCTTTTGTGGACAGACAACGGCGTTAAAAACAGGTGCGTTGCGGCACGATATCCATTACTGGCTTGGTAAAGATACCTCTCAAGTAAGCACCTATTCAACACATACTTTTTAACTATTCTTCGTTTAGTAGAATGAGGGAGAACTAAGAGATGATAAATATTAGGATGAAGCTGGGACTGCTGCAGTTAAGACGGTTGAACTAGATGCTGCTCTAGGAGGTCGTGCTGTTCAGTATCGAGAAGTTCAAGGCCACGAAACCGAGAAGTTCTTGTCTTATTTTAAGCCATGTATAATACCTCAAGAAGGTGGAGTAGCTTCAGGGTTCAAACATGTGGAAGCTGAAGAACATGTTACCCGCTTGTTCGTCTGCAGGGGAAAACATGTTGTCCATGTCAAAGAGGCAAGTCACATTTCATTTTCTTTGGTTCCTTCATCTCACTTTATGGCTGCACACTAAACGGTTTGAACTCATTACAGGTTCCGTTTGCTCGTAGCTCTTTAAACCATGACGATATATACATTCTTGACACAAAGTCCAAGATTTTCCAATTCAATGGATCTAATTCAAGTATCCAAGAGAGAGCCAAAGCATTGGAAGTGGTTCAGTACATCAAAGACACTTACCATGATGGGACATGTGAAGTTGCTACAGTTGGTTAGTGATTTAACTAGGGATTAGTATCTTCATCATCTGTTTGCTTTGGTTTCTAATTTCATATGTTTCATTTTGCAGAGGATGGGAGACTTATGGCTGATGCTGATAGTGGAGAGTTTTGGGGTTTCTTTGGTGGGTTCGCACCCTTACCTAGAAAAACAGCTAATGCTGAAGACAAAACTGTCACTTTCGATATCAAAAAACTATTTTGGTAATATCTTCTTTCTTGTAGTTCGTTTATTTTGATCCCATTATGCTTCAGCTGAACACAACTTTATAATCTTGAAATTGAAGTGTGGAGAAGGGAAAAGCAAATCCTGTTGAAGACGATACTTTGAAGAGGGAGATGCTGGATACAAACAAGTGCTACATTCTTGACTGTGGACTCGAAGTGTTTGTTTGGATGGGACGAACAACATCTCTTGATGATAGAAAAATTGCCAGTGGAGCAGCAGAAGTAAGTGTTTTTTTTTATATATCAAATCAGAAGAAAGTCTTAGAATCATGATGTTTGCTGATGTTAGAAGAATCATACAGGAAATGATCCGTTCATCTGAACGTCCTAAATCGCAAATGATCCGCATAATAGAAGGGTTTGAAACCGTGCCATTCCGATCAAAGTTTGATACATGGACTCAAGAAACTAATACAACTGTGTCAGAGGATGGTAGAGGCAGAGTTGCTGGTTCGTAAATGCTTACACTCTTAATTTAGATAATGATTTAAATACTTACATGTAGCTGAAATGTTATCGTTGTGATCATTTGCAGCTCTCTTGCAACGAGAAGGAGTAAACGTGAGAGGACTAATGAAAGCTGCTCCGCCTAAAGAGGAGCTCGAAGCTTTCATTGATTGCACGGGGAATCTGCAGGTTTGGCGTGTGAATGGCCAGGAAAAGATACTCCTTCAGGCTGCTGATCATTCGAAGTTCTACAGTGGAGATTGCTATGTTTTCCAGTATTCTTATCCTGGAGAAGAGAAAGAAGAAGTGCTTATAGGGACTTGGTTCGGAAAGCAAAGTGTGGAGGTGAGCTCTCCAGTCTGTTGCTGTATATGTTGAAGCCAAAATCTTACAAGGTGCAAGTAGGTTTAAAATAGTGAGTTTGTGATCATATGTGTAGGAAGAAAGAGCTTCTGCCGTTTCTATTGCGAGCAAAATGGTTGAGTCAATGAAGTTTGTGCCAGCCCAAGTAATCTTCTTCTTCTGCAGTCATTCCAAAAGCCCGTATGCTGTTGGATTTTATCTCTTCTTTTTCTCTTTGTTCTGAACATTTTTTACTCTCTTGTCATTAGGCTCGCATCTATGAAGGAAAGGAACCTGTTCAGTTCTTCGTCATTATGCAAAGCTTTATAGTTTTCAAGGTATCGTTTAAAATAGTTTCAGTCTACAGTTTTCTTTTTATCAACCATGTTCTCGTTTGTTAACACACATACAATATCTGCTGATTTTTGTTTGCAATGATTGAATCTTTACAGGGTGGTATTAGCAGCGGATACAAGAAATACATAGCAGAGAAAGAAGTTGATGATGATACATACAATGAGAATGGTCTTGCTCTCTTCCGCATTCAAGGGTCTGGTCCTGAAAATATGCAAGCAATACAAGTTGACCCGGTATGTAATTTTCTTAGTCTTCGTCCTTTAAAACTTTTAGAAATCATTTAGAAGTGAGAACCAATTTCAAGTTACAAAGACATTTGGCTACGACACAAATCTTCAAGGCTTCTAATATCTTATCGATTTACTTCAACAGGTTGCTTCATCACTGAACTCCTCATACTGTTACATACTACATAATGATTCTTCTGTCTTTACTTGGATCGGGAATCTAGCTACCTCAACTGACCAGGAACTCGTCGAGAGGCAACTTGATCTTATAAAGGTAAGATAAGTTTCTCCTTTATTGCTATAGTGATAAGTCAATCATAATTATTAGTGATCATATCTAAGACTTAATTATGTTTAAGTGTATCTGAAGCAGCATCTGTTATGTTGTTGTTTTTCCAGCCAAACCTACAGACTAGAGCACAAAAGGAAGGTTCAGAATCAGAACAGTTCTGGGAGTTATTAGGAGGCAAAACCGAATATTCGAGCCAAAAGCTCACAAAAGAACCTGAGAGTGACCCTCACTTGTTCTCCTGCACATTCACTAAAGGTAATGAAGATCAAAATATTTTCCATAAATTTTAAAGCCTAAGCTGACAATGACTGTTTTTCCTTTTTTTTTTTTTTTCTCATTGCTGAATGCAAATTAATCCAGAAGTTCTGAAGGTGCGTCCACTTTGAAAATATTCTCTTATCACTAAAGATTTATGCACTCATAATTGGAAAAAGTTTTGGCATGTGGCTCTATCCCAAGTCTTTGTTATGTTTTGGCAGGTGACAGAGATATATAACTTCACACAGGATGACTTGATGACTGAAGATATATTTATAGTAGACTGTCACTCAGAGATCTTTGTATGGGTTGGCCAAGAAGTAGTCCCTAAGAACAAGTTGCTAGCGTTAACTATTGGAGAGGTTAGATCTTATTAGACACATTGCAAACAGAACTCTTGAGAGAATTAGTCTCAAAAGATCTTGAAACCTTAGGCTTGTTGCTCATCTATCTATACCTTTTGTTTCCTTAGAAATTCATCGAGAAAGATTCTCTCCTGGAAAAGTTATCCCCTGAAGCCCCTATATATGTGATCATGGAAGGTGGTGAGCCAAGTTTCTTCACCCGGTTTTTCACTTCTTGGGATTCCTCAAAATCAGCTGTAAGTAACAAATACCTTCACTTAATACATAGAAGGAAACCTTGACAAATGATTGAACACTCTCTTTGTTTGCTTACAGATGCATGGAAACTCATTCCAAAGAAAACTCAAAATTGTCAAAAATGGTGGAACTCCAGTTGCAGATGTAAACACTCTTCTCCATGCTTGATAGAGTGTGCTTTCTAAAATTTGTTTGTTTGTTTGTTTATCTCTTTTGTTGTTGCTTTGATGAGTAGAAACCAAAACGAAGAACACCAGCTTCATATGGTGGCCGTGCTGGCGTTCCTGAAAAGTCACAGCAGCGGTCAAGAACCATGTCGTTAAGTCCAGACAGGGTTCGCGTGAGGGGAAGATCTCCAGCGTTCAATGCACTCGCAGCAACATTTGAGAACCAGAACGCAAGAAACCTCTCAACTCCTCCCCCAGTAGTTAGAAAACTCTACCCGAGATCTGTTACTCCTGATTCCGCAAGGCTTGCTCCCAAGTCTTCAGCCATTGCTTCTCGTAGTGCCCTTTTCGAAAAATTCAAAACACCTCCTCAAGAACCTTTAATCCCAAAATCCATCAAAGGTAATACCTGAAAGTGTCAATCTATATCATCTTTGCTCTCATTTTTTTCACTTTTGAGTATTGACCTTTTGAGCTTTGTTGGACATGAAGCGAGCCCGAAGACACTCGAGTCTCCAGCGCCAGAATCCAGCTCAAAAGGAAAGGAAGAGAAAAAGGAAAATCACAAGGAGGGGGAGAAATCGATGAGCAGCAAGATAGTATCTCTGACGATTCAAGAAGATGCTAAAGAAGGTGTGGAAGAGGAAGAAGATTTGCCAGCTCACCCATACGAACGTCTCAAGACAACTTCACCTGATCCTGTCACAGACATTGATGTAACAAGGAGAGAGGTAAGTTCAAACCAACAATCAATTTTTTTCCTTTTGTAAATGGAAAGAAGATGTTTACAGTTGTTGGTCTCTGTTATATATAGGCTTACCTTTCATCAGAGGAGTTCAAAGAGAAGTTTGGTATGACGAAAGAAGCTTTCTACAAGCTGCCTAAATGGAAACAAAACAAATTCAAGATGGCTGTTCAACTCTTCTGAGAATGATCATCCTTCTACATGAGACAGTGTCAGTGCATTTTAAGCTGCTGCTTCTGCTCCCCATGAGAAGCTTAAATAACATTTTTTTCATGGCTTGTTTAAAACAAATAACCCAGACCAGTATGTTTTTTTTGACCAAATCTTTTACCTTTCTTTCATCATCTGTTTGCTTGTGTCTATTATCATTTCATTTTTTCTTAGTTTGATGAGCTGAGGGTAGATTTTTTTATATTCGTACTTTTGAATTGTTTACTCTTCAGGTCACATGTTGTGGTCTTGAGTCTTTGATTTATTTATTCTTGGGGTTGTTTTGCTATCAAATTGAGGAAATTTGGTTGCAAAAGAAATATTTTGTTTAGTGAGATTTCATATAAAAGCAATGCTTTGCATTCTCTCTTTCTGCATCTTTTCTTTTGCAGAATTTGAGGATTGTATTATCAAAAGTGCAAAAATAAACTATGATATGTTATACTATGTGGTTGTACTTTATATAATCATGAAAAATTATAACAGCATTTGAAATTAGATAACTATTTTTTGAACTTGAAATAACTTTATTTACATATGAAAAATAAGAGATTGTTACACGGGGGAAAAATCTGAAGTGTTAAATAATGTGATCGGTTCCCATTATAATATGAAAGTAAATAATAACTAGGTCACATCGTATGCATAGTCTAGGAGTTAAGAAGGTTCCAAGATTTGACAATTTTATTACCAAACAAGCAAAAGTCTCTGTGTCAGACGGAGGCTACTGACTCGTCACGTCATACCCCGTCAAGACAAGGCATAAAAACCGGAACGAGAGTATACGCGATACAACGAGGGATTTGATGATCTTCTGATAGATTGAAACTCTTTGTGAGTAGGTAAGCGATAGATGACGAGAGAAGAGTAGTATGTGGAGAGAACAAATGTATAGCTCTTTACCATTCTTGTAGATGGTTTAGGAAAGAGAAAGGGAAAGGGAAAACAAGTCTTGGCCTCTCTAAAAGAGAGTATTATAACGGATGTAACTGCATGAATACACTTATACAGAATGGACTAGTGGTAAAATATAGCAATCCAGCAAAGTAAAAAACTATTTTCTAAAACCACCCTTCATTGTGTGTTATATGTGTAGAGAAGTAAGAATGAAAATTGTTTCCACAACATGCTCCACCACTGGATGCTAGTCAATGGTCTCTTGTTTTGATACCTCACATCCAGCTCCTGACTCAGTAACTAATTGTCCAACAACGTGTTGACCAGAGGTCGACTGTATTCCATCTCTGGTAGCTGTAGCCCAGTGCACGAGAGAGAAAGAGTTATGAAAAACTGATTAGCTGTTTCACTTGAAGTGACATTGATCCTTTTTAAACTATCCACAATTGTCAATACTCTGATCCATATAACTTTATAAACTTAGCCTTTGCAACTGAGAGAGCAAACCATTCTCGGCTCATATTGTTTTTCTTCTTTTTGTCAAATAAAGATGCTCATCTGATTAAAAGATGGAATCCATAAATAAACCCTTCTTCAAGAGAAATTTATCTAAATATAGGCATTGCTTTTGCTCTCAACCAATAATACTATTTTAATGTTGAAATCACAGTAAAATAATGTGATTTCAACGTTGAAAAAAGTTCATCTCCAATCCAATTCCAAATTGGGGTGAAATTATAGTGCAACTTTTATTGTTGGACTGGAGAAATAGAATGTGAAAATTACACTAAAATAATGTTTTGGAGTTGGAGTAAAAATGATCTAAACATCAATTTTTTAGAAATACGGTTGTAAAGTAAGAAGTGATTAGTTATTCGAAGATTGCTATTAACTTGACCTACAAGCAATCTCCTTGGGAGGGAAACTTCTCGATTTAATAGTTATGGACCACAAGGAGGTAATGTATTAGACCCGAGTTTATCACTTGACTTTTGTTATCTATAGATAATAAGCTTTACTGTTGAATATGGAATATAAATGACTATCTGGTGACCACTGACCAATTTCAATCAAAAGAACAAATTTATCATATGAATTAAAGACTAAATTACAGTAATTAACCAGACTTAATAACCAAGTTGTTCATGCCTACATGGCAAAATCTAACATAATCTTACAATGAAAAGGTTTCACACGTGGAATATAAAAAAAATAACAAATAATGGTACAAGAAAAAAAGGAGTAAATCCTAAGAGCAACATCTACTTAATATCTCATTGTTTAAATAAAATTTTTTATTAAAAATAGGAAAAAGACAAGTGAAAAGTTCAAATATTAGAGCTTTTGAGAAACTTATTAGAATAAATTTCCATGTGTCAATCATATATAAATTCAATTTAATTAAAAAAGGTAAAATAAATATTTTATTAAAATATTAGTTTTTTTTTTTTAGAAACTCAACAGGTTCTAATTTTTGTAGATACTCTGATGCAGTTTTTCAGCAATATAATAATGTACATAATTGTAAAAAGAAGAGCAAATAAGAGAAATAGTTTAATACGTCTCTCCGAATAAATTCACCAAATTGTAGAGAGACTAGGTTGCAAGGTGTCCTAATTCACTTGGCTCAAATTTTTTCTTTTTAAAATTTAAAAAAATAAATGTATATTTTATTATATTGGGAAGAAACCCTTGACAGAGTATGAACCGACGTTGTTGCTCTAAATTCTTGATAAATACTCAGACCTATTATTTAATAGCAAGAGCAATAAACTAGCTTGTGATTCCTAACCACACTTGTTTATTTATTTTTATTCCTCAGGAGCGAAGAGTTTCTTTACATTCTTAATCCTATTGAGCTTTGTTTTATTCTGTTTCCTTAAACTTTCTTGTTTTAGGTTCTAGCGTGTGTTTGATGGCGAATAATTCGTGGACAAACGAGGAGATGAATCAACATAGTACCTACTCCGGTAACTCGAGGATCCCTCTGAAGAAACCAGAGATGAAAAATAACACAGGAATCGCCATGGTATGGACCCCTGAAGAGCAAACTATTCTGGATAATGCCCTTGCTAGATATCCATTGGATTCGTGTGTTTCTTCTTGTCTACGTACTTACGCAAAAATCTCGTTAGAGCTTCCAGAAAAGACCACCAGAGACATTGCCATGCGTTGCAGATGGAACAAAGAATTGAGAAGAGTCAAAGTTGAGGATTCAATCTCAGCACCTCATGATGCGGTCACCAGTGAGTTTCTTTTTTTTTTGAGCAACTGTCTGAACAGATTAATGCAAATCTCACATCATCATCATCCTCAAAGGTCATAGATAACCTTACTCTCTTCAATCAAATCCATGAAAATATTATGAAACTTTTCAACAAGTTGACGAGAATGTTCCGGACAAGATGAAGAATAATGCCACCATTGCGGGAGATGTTGAAGGATGATCTACTTAATTTAATTCTTCCTCAAATCTACCTAAACCAACATGAATGACTCCTTTTTCTTATTTTTGCAATTTGATTTCTTCAGGACCTCTTCTAATTGTTTTAATTGATTTTTTAGTTATTAGTGTAACTAGGTCAAAGTCCAACTAATCTTCAAATTAGGCATAATATCAACGAGTAGTGCAGTCTCGGATTTTCTAATGCCTAAGACATGATCTCATCTTTATCTTTTGTTTTTTTGAGTAATTTTTTTAAACGAATATTATGATAAAGAAACTCGTCAACTAATAAACACAAAAAGTAATGAGGTCTATCCTCTGTATAAAACATAAGAGTTTTCTCCAATCAGTTACACCGCATAAACCCTAACTAACCATCGACAAAAACGAGAAGTAATTAACAACAAAACCCTCTCACGAGATAGCTGCGAAGATACGTCTTGGTTACTTGAAGGGCTGAAGAGCGGTTAATCACGTCAAGACTCAGCTGTTCCGTATCTGATCTCAAACGTACGTTGAAATGAAGTATTGCTCATTAGTCATGAGGGGTTGATTGTTTCTTCTTTCTTCACCGTACAACTAAAAACTTATGGTAGTGACGAGTGATGCTGTCAGAGGTAGTTTTTAATTAGATTGCTGTCTAATAGAATTTTTATTAGTTCAAGTATTAGTATTTTTTTTTAAAATAGGCACATTAGCACTTGAAACTAGATAATTATTTTCGACATTTATCTAAATATATATGAACAAAAAAAATATATTCAGAAATATATATGTCGCTGGTCCTAGTGACTTGGGTATATACGGATATTCATTGCTAATATAATTGTATGAGTTTTGTCAATTTAGAAAGATAGTTGTATGAGCAATAAATCATGAGAATCAAAAAACCATCATTACGCCAAAGCAAAAAAAAATAAACTATCTTAAAAACCAATGAGATTAATAATAAAGATATAGTTAACGTTTATTTCTCTTCTTATTTGTGATAATATCTATGGAATTAAACTCGTTAACAAAAAATATAAATTAGAAACATACTTGTGTTATCTTCTAATATTTAAAAACAAATGTGATAATATATCGGTTTTCCCTACTAAATCTTACTAAGTTTGCATATTTAGAAAACTAGTTGATCATGTGTTTATGGATAGAGGTCAAAATTTACTAAAGAGGTTTTTTAATTTCTTTAATTGTTTACGATGGATGATGGAGCCGGCGTCGTCCTTTAATCATGGTTAAATGCCATGTGACTGATTATAGAGGCGTCAAGACACAAAACTCTTGCTCAAATAATTCAGATGCCAACTAGCGATTGACCCAAAGATTACATATATTCAAATTCTTCCTAAAATTATGCTTAATAATTTAAAAATAAAAGAATTCTAATAATTTTTTTAATATATTATAAATGCAACCATATGAATTACTTTGATGAAACATCAAATTAATTTTTGAAATGAAAGTGTGATAATTCAAATGCTAGTGCTACTAACTCATCATTTAAAAAATGAGCCAAGATGAAAAGACAGATACTCCCATAATAAAAAAAAAAATCATCCTTACACAAGCATTTGGGATTATGCAAGAGGTACGTAAATGTTCTAATTAGATGAGTCATTACATACTGCCACATCTCTCTAGTTGACGTCTTAACGAACACCCTAATGATTTAGGCATTTTAGCTTGTCCTATTCTAATGAATGAATATATATAGCATACAAGACTATATATATTAGATCATCAAGATAATTAATTATCTTTTATGAAAAGAAAAAGATAATTAATTATCTGACTAAAATTAATATTCATGATCTCAAGACTCAAGAGAACAGAGCTAAATTAGCAATTACTAACATATTGGCATCATGTATATTGCAAGCTCACTAGGAATTAATGTAAACTCTCTTAAAAAACTATGTTCATATATTTCTATTAGTAATCTTTATATGTCATTTATTGTATAATCAAGAGATTTCGGAGTGAATACATACTTAATCCAACTCTTTTTTCTGAAATAGCGAATGTAAGTTAAATTCCTGATAATATTCGAAATTATGGGCTAACGGTTAGAACCAGCTTATTTTAGTGTAACAATCTAAATCTGCGAAAAGCTGCTTCTTATGATTAAATTAATTCACAGTTGGTATAACAGTGACATGCTCTAAAAAGGATTAATAAAACAATACATTAACAACTCAATTATTGACAATATTACAGTAAAATGAACATGTTCGTGACCGTGACGCCCATTTTATTAGTTTTTTTAACAAACGCCCAATTTATTAGTTATTATAAATTTTCTTACATTTTGTTTCTTCCCGGATCATTATAAATAATTTCCAGACAACTATTAGAAAAAAATTCAAATAAGATAATTATAAATTACTTTAACTAAAGAAAGCGACAACCATACATTAATTTTTTTTAATAATAGTTCGGATTAGGTCTCAATTTATCCGATGAAAGCAGTATTATGCAAATACATACAAATTACTTGAACTTTAATAAATTCGTCGAATCAATTTGTAAGTAATAATAGCGTAATAAGGTAAAAATGTCTGATACTTTTCCAATGACATGGGTTTATAGATTTAACCTCATCATATCAAGTAAGTTTTGCATGCACAAAACCAAACTGTATATGATGCGAACAACAGTTTTGGTGTCATAACCATATTCCAATAGCGGTTGTACCGTTGCAGAATTTAGGTAAGACTGAAGTTTTGATCAGAGCTACTTATATATAAAAGAAAAGATCGATTCATGAATAGCTTCAAAGAAGTAGTGTCACTCAAAGGTATAGACATGGTTTTCATATAATTTCAAAGTAAAAAAGGAATATCACTGGTATATAGAATTATTATTTAAATCAAAACATGTAAGGACGGATTCCACATTTAAAGAAATCTAGATCTAAAGTCTGGAACTTCAATTCCACCTTTAATAAAAGAAGAAACAACAACAATACCTTGCAAATGCAAATATGTTCGAGTTTTCAGTACATGACTAAGGTATTGCCATTAGTATATCTGAGTAAGCCTATTTATAAATATATTTTTTGAAAAAGGGCTGCCTATATATATATATATATATATATATAAATTTCTTCAATAATTTCATAAGATGAATTAGTTAATTATGACAAGTCAACTTTCGATCATATTCCATATTGTAAAATAAATCATAAGTTAGATTCATTCTAATTCGACCCCAAAAAAAAAAATTTAGATTCATTCTAGTAAGTTGAGTTCTTCGTTTTGTCCCATTTCGATCTTGTTTAAGTAGTTGGTGAGGAGTGGTAACATGCGGGTTGAGTTGTTAAAGATAAACATGCATAGACGATACATACATGGAAATAGACAATTAATATCGCATTGTATACATATATATGTAAGGATTATCCACGTACACATTTTTATAAATGTAAATTAATTTATCAAATTTAAGTTCTTCCCGTTATAATACATATCTCTCGACTAAAATAAAATCCAAACCAATTGTAAGAGTCAACATCTCATACGAATTCAGCAGTGATCAATATTATACATCTACGGTCACTGTATCCATCAATATAGACCAGTAGATTACAGCTAATTGTTTGATTTACTTGATTATTAACACAAACGTAGAAAGAAAGATTAAAATAATAACTTGAAACCTCACTTCAGCCTCCTCTCAAATTGTCAATATCTTGATGGATTGTTGCATCCACATTCCTAACAGTTTCTCCTTCTTATTTTAATATATCATTACACATCATCTTCAGAGTTCAGGCTAAACATCACATCATTAGTATATTTAAATATCCCAAACTGTATCATACCCTTCATTTAAATTACTCGTTCCTTCTCCTATAAGAAGAGGCTCCCTTCAAACCAAAACAATAAAACTAAGATTAGCCATGGAGAAGAAGACTAACCAGACCATCTTCTCTATATTTTCTCTTCTTCTCTTTTCTTCATGTGTCTCTGCCCAGCTTCGGACAGGTTTCTACCAGAGATCATGCCCGAACGTTGAAAACATTGTCCGTAACGCCGTCCGTCAAAAGTTTCAGCAGACTTTCGTCACCGCTCCAGCCACCCTCCGGCTCTTCTTCCACGATTGCTTCGTTCGCGTACGTAACGATTTTAATATGTCACACATAGGAATCCACGTCATTTTCTTAATCTCTAACGTACAAACAAAAAAATATTTTCTTTGCAAAGTTTTGAAATGTATGAGAGTGATCATATTTCTTACAAATAATTCATTTTTATAGGAAATCTGTGCAACTTAGAGTTTAAGATGTTTCTTTATATATTGCCCATCTCCGTCGTTACGTACTTAATATCTTGTATTATATGAATATCTAGGGATGTGATGCTTCGATATTGTTAGCATCTCCGTCGGAGAGAGATCATCCAGATGACATGTCATTAGCTGGAGACGGATTTGACACGGTGGTTAAGGCGAAGCAAGCCGTTGATAGAGATCCTAACTGCCGCAACAAAGTCTCATGTGCTGACATTTTGGCTCTCGCTACACGTGAAGTCGTCGTTTTGGTATAAATATAACTTTTTCTGTTACATGTATTATTTATTCATCTCTTTTTATTGCTTTCAATATTATATAGTGTCCGAGGTATGGATAATTCGTTTTGGGTGAAAAGCTACTCATATTATAATGTGACACCTCTTACGGCGGTTTGTAATTATTTTATACAAGTAACAGATCATATAGTCCGAAAAAGACGAATTATTGATATATCATATCACTCATGGTTATAAATAATTATCGGGTCACTGAAATAGACTAAATTTGCAGACAGGAGGACCGAGCTACCCGGTAGAGCTAGGGAGGAGAGATGGCAGGTTATCTACGAAGGCCAGTGTACAACACAGTTTACCGCAACCCGGTTTTAACCTTAACCAGCTCAACACCATGTTCAACCGTCACGGTCTCTCTCAAACCGACATGATCGCCCTCTCAGGTACGTACCGAACCAAACTGAACCATTCTCATTTTTTGTTCTTAAAACGGAATGGTTATGATTGATAAAATGTTAATTACAATTTTAGGAGCGCACACTATCGGATTCGCACATTGTGGGAAATTCTCAAAGAGAATTTACAATTTTAGCCCTAGAACCCCTATTGACCCGAGTTTGAACCGTGGCTACGCGTTTCAGCTTAGGCAGATGTGTCCGATACGTGTTGACCCAAGGATAGCGATCAACATGGACCCAACATCGCCACGTACTTTCGACAACGCTTACTTCAAGAATCTCCAACAAGGGAGGGGTTTGTTTACGTCTGATCAAGTCTTGTTCACGGACCGACGGTCTAGAGCTACGGTTAACATGTTTGCCAACAGTGAAGCAGCTTTTAGGCAAGCTTTTATTTCGGCCATCACGAAACTGGGTCGTGTCGGGGTTAAGACTGGTAATGCTGGTGAGATTCGAAGGGATTGTTCACGTGTTAATTAGTCTGATTTGAGGATTTTTTTGGTTTGTTTCTTTTATTCCTTAAAATAAAAATAAAATTTCGTATGGGTTTTTGAAATAAGGAGTTCAAAAGTGTCTAATGGAAAATTCAATTAATAATAAGATGGTTTTATTTCACTTCGATCTCTCCTCCTTTTGTATTATGTTTATATTTGATTTTTACATATGGTTTATTATTATGAGAAAAGTAAATTTATCTTAGGTGTCTAAGCTATTTGGATGTTTCATTATTAATATTTTATTTTCTGCATTTGGATGCTCGGTATTATGTCATAGTTTGCTAATTCACTCAGCAGAAAAAGAAAAATATATAAGAAAAAATGTGTTGACATCGAATGAATTCAAACAAAAGATGGTCTAGAAAATCAGATAGAATAAAAACAATCAACATAATAAATTTCACTAAGAAAGAATTTTTGAATGCTTGAAATTTTCTTTGAAGAGTTTATCTCTTTCAGCTCCGTTAAATTTTTTGGCAATGTCTAAAAGTTCTGTAATTATGGTGATTAAATCCTGATGAGATAAAAATATTTTTGAAAAGAATATATTGATGGGATTTAATTTTCTGGAGAACAAAGAATTTATGTTTATTCCATACTTCAACATCTTTACAAAATTTGAGACGAGAAATCAAAAAAACTATTCTTGATAAACTAACCAAAAGGTGTAACCATTACAATATTTTCCTAGCATTGTCGAATGATGCACTATACTTTGTTCTTATTAATTCATATCATTGTTGTTATGCATTTTCATTTCTTAGTTACTTGGACTGCGTGGTTTGTTGCGTTTGGAATAGAGAGGCCCATCCCCTTGGCCCAGCACTAATTATGTTTATTGGATGTTTCTTCTTTGCTTTCCATACGAGTTACCACCAGTGTTCTCATTCCCGAACCAATTCCGCTAGCCAGACTGGTAAATCCGTGATCTACCTAGTCAATCATTCGATCCAGATACATCTGTAAAAATCATTTGATATGATACTACTGCGTTCTACTTCTCTGAAGTAAATGTTATTTTCTCTTAATTTATTAGAGTCTTGTCAAGCCTACTGGCGTGTTGATATCTTCATAGACGACCAAAACAAAATAGAAAATAAATCTTTTCTTTTTACTTAGAGAACCCAAAAATCACAATTGCTTTTTTTGTACACTTTTGAGTTCCTTTTTTGGCAAAACAAAAAACTTACATGTTCTTTTACTAAATGTTAAGAAAAAATAGTTACTCAAAAAGCTAAAACCAAATAAAACGAAGAACATGAGGAGAAAGAGAAAAGAAAGTATGTGAAGGAGGATGAGACTCGTAGTTGCAATTCCTACCAAATGCAAGGAAATGCTTACT
Organism: Brassica napus; assembly: GCF_020379485.1. NCBI lineage: Eukaryota > Viridiplantae > Streptophyta > Magnoliopsida > Brassicales > Brassicaceae > Brassica > Brassica napus. The sequence continues at coordinate 3,678,389 of NC_063434.1, read as the reverse complement.
GTATTACTCCTGTCCTCTTCTAGATTTTTTTTATGGTTACATTATTTGTACTGCCAACTAGTTTTTTTCTTTATATTTCTGCTATATAATTTGACAACATTAAATGCTGCAACATATTTCCCTTCGTTTCTTATTTTAGTTAGATATTTACCTTGTGTTACCAGTGACCAGGTATCATGAAACACTAAAACTAGCTAGAAACCCCGCGAAAACAAATTAACATATATTACAAATATAAAAACATATAATTATCTGTTTAGCAATATGGACAGAAAAATAAACAACATATCTAAAGTCTAAACGTTGTCAATAAAAAAAGAGTAGCAGTAGACGATAAAAGCACGTGTGGCAGAATGGTGATCTTGTTCGTTTTAGTAACTTCTTTTTGTTTGGTTTTATTTTTAATAATATATGATCATATACACTAGTAAATCATTAATATAAAGGTATAGGTACAGTATGAAGCAGAAGCCAGCACTCTTTGTTTTAAGCTCGCAGTTTTATTAGTTAACCTCCGTTTAGAAGTAATCCTTGTATTTAACCTCTATATTTTCAGTAGTATTTAGTCTATAATTGTTCGTGCTACTAAAACTTTGATCACAAAGAAAGAACATTACACTTGAGATATATAGATTATATAGACGATTTGTAAAAAGAAAGCATTGAAGTGAGTGCACGTGGGGACATTTGTGAAAATAGATCCAAGTTAAGAATAAAAACAAAACACTCGAATTCAAAACCACATGAAATGTGTCCCTCCCAAAATCTCAATCCAAGCCATATATTTTCTCCTCTATCTGGGTCCGCTTATTTATTATTATTGCTTACATTTTACATAAGTTAAATAATTGAAAAACTTATATAAAAGAAAACAAATATGAAGAACAGCACAAACAAGTCGTAACATGCCATTTACAATATTCGATATCAGTCTTTACAGACTTTGTACAAATTTATTCTGACAGTCTTGTACGATTTCTTTGTGGTTAATTCATACAGACAAAATAGTTCTCTTTTTAAATATTATTGGCATTGGTTGTATTCACTGTCTGTATCTTATTGTTTTTATATAACGATATTAGTATTGAATAACTACAGTTCTGTCTTTACCTAGCATGGTAGTGTGATTGGAAAGAATACATTTATTTCTGTCAATATTTTCAACGTGAATTGTTGAAATAGTCAGAGGTAGAAACCATTCATTATGCAAAGTTCCAAGAGACTTTGATGATAATATGATTATTCTTAAATGTCTATAATATAACAATCTACTCGTATTTATTGATAATTTGGTATGCATCCATAGTTATTTATGAGACAGGAAAATCATAATAGGAACCCTAATTCATTGTAAACCGAGTTTAGAAAATAACTGATTCCTGATTTAAAACTCTACTACTGATTTTAGGAGAGGTAACTATGAATGCTTAATAACTCATTTACAGTCAACAAATTTGTTTTAATATATATTCATATCAAGTATTCCTAATTAAACGAGATTAAACTTATGAAATTAATTCTATAACTAGTATACATGCCAATATTCACCATGTACTTCGCTCTAGTTTCTTATATTTGTTTCTTTCACATATCTATGTCATTGCTTCCCTCTTGGTTGCTTTCATTTCTTTTGTTTTCAACTATAAAATTACTCTACATTTATATTCGAAAAATGTTGAATAGATATACATATATATCTATAAAGTGCAAAATGCAGCTATATGGTTACTGTAAACAACTAAACACAGGTTGTGCACGTTTAATCGAAGATTTAGGGGATTGCATTAAAATAAAAGAGAAAACATCACATTCTAACGAAATTAATAAATACTAGTATACAAAAAGCTAGAAGCAATTTCAGATTTCCTTGCTGCGTTAATAATATACTAACCCTTGACTTTTTCTGTGGTAGGATGACTAACACAACAAAAAAAAAACAATAAAGGCCATTCAGCTTTGCTGTTAACATCAAAAGATAGTAATGTATGGATTGCATGTTTTATAGATTGAGAGACAACTTATAATGGCTCAACCGCCCATGTTTAGTAGTTGTAGATACTATTTTCATTTAATTTATATTTTAATTTGTTAATAATAATTTTTCTGTATATCGTGTTTTGGGGACTACAGTTTTTTTTTGTATGAATATTAAATTTAATACCATTTTAGAATTTTTGACAAAAGATACAAAGAAAAACTAGTACCAGAAACAAGTAAAAACAACTAAACAACACCAAAATACAAAGGAAAAAACACAGAAAAAAGTAGTAATCCAATAACTGATACCAATTCCTTTTTTAAAATAAAATTAACTGATACTAATCTTGAATAACGGAATAACTTTCTTTGCCTAGGATCGCAGTGAGCCAAGAGCTGCAGTCTCACTGTTGTGGGGATTTAAAGTTCTGAATATAGTTAAAACTAAAAAAACAAATGACGGACTTTCATTTCATATCAATAGTTACCCTTTTTGTCAACATAAACTATATACTCAATGTAAGCCAACACAAAGAAAGTCATATTAGTAGACCAAAAGTCCTTGAAAGTCCTTGACAAAGAAAACATCATTTATAACCCAGTCAATGACCATAGTTTTATCTTAACTTGGTTTATTATATATAATCAGGAAATTTGTGTCCATTAGATTTTAACCTCCATAAGATATGTATAAACCATAAAAATTACAGTATGAAATAAATTCAATTTGGGATATATTCAATTTGGGATATATTAATTATGGGTGAGCATGGATTGAATATCCAGATTTGTAGAAGTATTTGTGATCCAATCGTTTTGTCCGAGTTTTCAAATTTTTTATTTGATTCAATCCCTAATCATCGGGGTATTCGATGTCTACATCCGGAAAATTATATATATTTTAAATGGATATTCGATTTGATCCATTCAAATAACATAAAAATGGAAAATTAATATATAATAATAATGTTATATTTTTTTAAAAAAAATTGAAAACTCTGATAACATAATAACAATAATAAATTTAATAACTTTTTTTTTCAAAACTTGCATGTAAATATAATAATTATATAATTTATCTATATAATTCTTTAAATACATATATATATATATATATATATATTTATATAGCAGATCGGAGTGGTATCATGTATTTAAAATATAAGTATCTTTTAATGTTTCAATTTTTATGTATATTGCATATTACTATTTGGTTTGCTCTTTAGAGTTACAAATATCCGGATATTTTAGATGAAGAATGAATCGAATCAAATTCTACGGATATATTAATGTCCACTCATAATAATGTTTTGCACCTTAGGTGACCGCTTGAGCGACCTCTATTGATCTATATAATCAATTTTTATAGTAAATTACCATGCATCTGCTTTTAGCACACAAAAAGGGAAAGTTAATCATCTACATTCAAAGATTGCAAGAGAAGGAGTGAGATGATCTATAGACTATGCAATGTGTTGGTAGAATTACGTAGACTGATCCAAATTAGGGAAATCCAAAGGACATACACATGCATATATATAATATGGGGTGTATGTGTGTGGGTTTGTATATGAGCGAGAGAGGGGGTTATTAAGAAAGGAACATGTGAAAGCATTAACAGAAGGTGGGGTTTTGTATTGATGTCTTGTTCTTGGAATGGAGCCACATGGTAGGAGGGACTCTCAAAGCGCCTCTTTTAGGGGTAGTTGTGATGCAGCCAAATAAGAGCCCTTGCATGTGACTCCATGTGTTTTTTCATCCCTCACCCATATTATTCCCTTCTTCGTCGACTTCTCTCTTTACAAATTATAATATATATACTTTTACATAATTACCTACATGTAATATTATTATTTATTGTGATATTCTTTTTTTTTTTTTTTGGTTGCATGTCAGTTGATATTGTTGATTCAGAAAAAAGATTACTACTAAGTATATATTACCATTAACTAGTACTTTCAAATCCTCGTAATAGATTGTGTTTTGTACCTGAAAGAAAACTAATAGTACTCAAAAACATATTACCTCATTTATGTATACAGTGAAAATTAACTTCACAATAAGTTCCACAAAATGACATATATCATCAGCCATTGTTACATGCAAACAAATGTAGGACCTACTACTCCTTTTTCTCTGTCTCTCTCATATTCTAAGTTTGCTATATATGTAAGCTTCTCCCTTGTAGACTTTCCTTTGTAGCAAGAATAATTTCTCATATGGAGAGGCAAATCATAAACAAGAAGAAACGAGTGTTTTCTGTTGAACCAAACAAGATACCCCCTAGTGAAGTTTTCACGAGGAAATACACACGCCTCTTAGTTCCTGCACTCAAGAAGCTCAACATGAACAAGAACTCTTCACAAGCCAACCAACTAACCGTGAAGCATGAAGTAGACATGGCTTTGGCTTTGTCTGCCCAAGAATTTGCATGGAGCCGTTTCTTGCTACAGAAGCTATCGTCATCGAACAATCCAACCACTACTACCAGTTCTTCTTCCAATGGAATTCGTATTCAAAAAAGATCCGGTAAAGAAGGTGGAGACGAAGATGGAGAGATAGAGGAGAAACTGAGGGAACTGCAGAAGCTTTTGCCAGGTGGTGAAGAGATGAATGTAGAAGAAATGTTGGGTGAGATTGGCAATTACATTAAGTGTCTTGAGTTGCAAACGATTGCTCTTAAGTCGATTGTTGAAGATACTACTTGACTTTTAGTTTTAGCTTGTAATTTTAGTTTGTGTTTGAGTTTGTCCTTTAACTAAACTCATCTATCTATGTTTTATTTTCTCTCGTTTCTATAATTAAGAACGAGAGCATATATATTATAGTGGTTTTATCCTTCTTCTCTTAATTAATATGGTTTAGGAAATAGCTAATATATATCTAGCACACATATTTACTGGGCGTTAATGAATAAAAAATCCTTATGGATATATATATACTATACTAAAAGTTGCATATCCTGAGTCCTAAAGCTATCCACGTAGGCAAATTTAATCAACCAATGAGAAAGTTTAATTTTGCCATATCACCATTGCTGATATAGATTGAACTTTCGTGTGGGTTTATGAAAATTATCAGTCTGGCCCACCCCACCCAGCCCATGAAGAGGAAAAACAGAGAAACATGTATCGTTGTTTCAAGCTTCGAGTCTCTTGACTCTTCCACTTCGTCTTCTGCGATTTGATTTGTTTTTGCATAACCTTCTCAATCATTAATCAATAATGATCTTAAAACAATCCTTGAATGTTTCTTTTCACCTCCCTTGATCCTTCTCTTATATAAATATATATGTCTTAATCTAAATCAAAACCTATTCTGAAGAAGTTACATCTATGGCCATGCAATCCACCGGAATTCTAAGCTCAGCCGCCGTCGAAGCTACTTCACCATTGAATCATCATCATCCAGGTTCTTACCAGGTTACAGCTATCACCGTTTTCAACCCTCCGAGAATCTCCGGTAAAAAAATCAATTCCCGTGACGGAGAGATTGTGAAGAAGGTGGGTCAATCAGTTTGAATCATACTGATATAAATGATTATGCTAACCTGTTTCCGTTATGGATCTTTTGTTAGAACTACAAGAGTTTTTTCTTAAATCCAGTTATGGATCTTTTGTTAACAGATGATATACATATTTAAACTCAGATTTCAAGTGAAGATGTTGGTTTTCTGAAGAAGATATGCTTTTGTGTGAGGTATAATTCACTTATAAACTTCATCATATATGGATAAGATTTGAGATTTTGTATTTGTGCTTAGATGTGACATTTAATCTCATGTGTGATTTTATAGGCACAACGAGTGTTAGATGGACAGAGATACAAAGATGGGTTCAGGCAGGTAGATGATTATTTTCTTTGTTCTGTTTCTATTGACCATAGGAAATGAAAGGAAGAAGCCTTTTATTGGGTCCTTCTCATGCAAAAGGAATCGTCCATCAGAAAACGTAAGAGCTATATATGAATTGGCTTCTTTATCTGCTTAATTTTAGTGTGGACAGTGGTGTTGATGCGTGAGTCTTAGTGTTCGAATATGCAACCGAATCGAGGTTAAGCAGCCTAACTCTGTCATCCGTAAAGTGTGCTAGAGTACAACTTATCAAGAACGGTAAGAAGGTTATGCTGTGACCAATTTACTAAACGTGGATTAGTTTTGTGAAATGTTGAATCATCTTCTGTTAATGTCTGCAGGAGGAGTTCTTTATTTCTGGATTTGGTCGTAAGGATCATGCTGTGGGAGATATTCCTGTATGTTGCTCTCTCGCGAGTAACAACACCGGAGGGTCTAAAAATACTAGATGATACGGAGGGTGCAAGAAAGAGATTTTCGGTGATCTCAGGCCACGTAAGTCCAAGCTATCCTAATCTAATGACAAAGGTTCTAACCAATTACAAATATATAGCATCCATAAATCTACTCTGTTCGATACAGGAAGCATCTAAGGAGATCAGTCCAATTACGAACTTATCCTAAGACGGCTGCGATGTCCAGATATCAGTGGAGTCAAAATACATTTTAAAAATAATCGATGGACCAAGGAGAGGTATAAACTGCAGAAAGTAACTTCAGGACCACTGTGTCTTCTTTGCATTTGTTTTTGTCTAAGTATTTTGGTAAGATAAAAACAATTTAATACGTTTCCATGTGTTCTACCGCAGACAAAGAAGTTTCAATATTATGGCTGACGGCCTTGAGAACAATAATGTTACTTTTGAGGAGGTAGACTATAATTTAGTTTTGGTATTCATCAGTACTTCGTTGATCTTGAGTTCGAGTTTAGATCATAACAGGCTCAGAGCCTCAGACTGTCTGTGTTAGTGTGTTTGATAATGTTGCAAACTTAGATGAGAAGCTACACTCTTGGGCAACACGTCTTTCATATGTTCATGCCCTGCTACTCTGTCTGAAATCTCCTGCCTAAAGGTAGATATGAAATGAACAAATAAAAACATTAAGATGTTTAAAGTACCCTTATAAATTCCCTTGACAAGCACGGAAGCCAACACTGCTGCTCCTTCTCTGTCCCGCCAAACCTAATTAACATGTCAAAATATATTGTCTACTACTTGATATTCAGAATATACGAAAATATTTACGCACCCGAGCTTAAACCATATTCCCTTAATATATTCCATTCCCGACCTATACAGTTCATAGTTTATTGTTAGATTGCACCAAAAAAAAAGCAATATACATACCAATCAATAATTAGTAAACCAATCCATCTCCAAATCAAAAACTCAAATTCACATACCAAAAAAATAAAATCAGCATTAACATACCAATACGTTTCCATGTGTTATACGTTATTTATATATTTAAACGTTTTTTATTTGTAATAGACTTTCTCCGATGATTGATCAAAGAAATAAAATTATACTTTCTCGGATGAATTTCTAGATATTAGAGACAGGCGAGAGTCTTTCAGAAAAATTCTAGAAACCAGAAAAAAAAAAGATTTTTCCATATAGCGTAGCGATCAAACATGAGTTATGAAAATAATCGAAGGAGACACCTGCTTAAACCCCATTTGCTTATATCGAGTGATATCCAACACAATACTAGATGGCTACTCACAGACGTGATTAGAGGCAAAAAAATGCATGCGCATATGAGAAGGTCATATTTGTTTTGTTGCGGTCCCATGCAAAACCACGTAACTCATATTTTAAGAAACATAACTTATAAAATAACAAAACGTTTTTCATATCTATCGTTCATCCTTCGTAAAAAAAAATAAATATGCCACTTCAGCCATGAATTCTATAAAATTAACTCAGTTAAAAGTCATGCGAAGCATAGCAATGACCCAATTCGTTAAGAAAAATATTTTTACGAGCAATTAAAGATGATTAAAGGTTATTCTTATAATAGAGGTCTTTTCTCTTCTACCCTTATCAATAAGAAAAATCACATATTATTGATACACTAATCGAAGCCGATCAATTTAAAGACTACAACAAGAACGCGACACCAAGACTGAACGTCGATCTCATCATCACTGATCTAAATCGTACTAATAGGCCTCCAAAAACTGAAGAAGAAAACGATACATGCATAGTATGTTTCGGAGATTACAACAACGGAAACAATCTTTGCTCTCTTACTTATGGTCATGATTTCTAATTCACATGCATTATCAGTGGCATGCATAAACTAAATATGCCAATTCTACAATGTTCAAGTATTATCTACGTTGCAAACATCATCAGCTTTTCCTGCTGCAGAGAAACAACATGAACAAATACCCAAAATAGAAAACCCGTTAAAATGATATGTCCGAACCCGGCGCGTAGCGCCGGCATACCACTAGTTGATCTAAAATCTGAAAGTGTTGGTTGTCACTTATCCAAAAAAATATATATATTGTTGGCTGTGATGTCAAATAGACTCTTTGTGCCCATGTATAATCCATTAATCGTTATGCTGTCGTTGTTCCTTTATTTTAGTGCCTTAAATTTTCTAATCATTTTAAGCTGACAAACATGTGTATATGTTTATTTATTTAACATGCAATGTTTTTCAGTTTTTCTCGTTGATTCCAAACTTATAAACTTTCAACTTTGAAGAAGATAAAATTACTATTTATTTTCAATCCGTTAAATATGTATTCTCTGTTTTTTAATATTACATATTTTAGAGAAAAAAATTGTTTTAAAAAAATTTATTTTTTACATTTTCAAAACATATTTTATTAACTAATTATAAATTTTAAAAAAACTTAATTGCATTTACTGAATTTTTATTTGTTTAAAATTATGGAACAAAGATAAACACAAAAAATTATGCAAATTTAATGTGTTGTATTAAAATATGTGAAAATGTAGAATATGTAATATTAAGAAACACGAGGGAGTAGCAAGCACACCATTTCTGAGTAAACAAAATAAGATTAAAATACTATTTTAGTATTTTCCAAAAAGTCTTAGAAAAATGGAAAACCAAAAAAAGGTAGAAAAATTATCTAAAATGGAGGAAAGTCAGATGACATTATGTAACTACGCCTGTCATGATTTGAAGTCATCATCCATATCTATGCACGTGTCTCAAACTCACCACACCCATATTAATCTCTCTTAAGATTCTAGCCGTACTACTACTACACAACTTGTCTGATGACATGTTTTTAGTTGGGATTTTAATAAAAGTATTTTTAATTGATTTTGGGCTCAGTGGAAGCAAAACAAACACTTATATAGGATGTCTTCCCATTTAAAATTGCCAATTGTTTGTAGTAAAGCAAATGAAAATAGAGAGATATGAATTTGATTTAAGGAAAAAGAAGAAGATTAATATTACATAGGCTCATAGAATAAGAGCAATGTAGAGAGTGTTGATTAAAGTGCCAAACATAAAAGCATGCCTTGATTCTTCTAAAGAAGGTTACATATCAGAGAAACAAGAACACTAACAATAGAAATTGGGGAAGAGTTATGGCAATAAACAAAGATCTCTCTTCCTATGCAAACAATAACCTTAAAGAGGCAGTGAAGAATAAGAAAAAAAAACAAAAACAAGGGATAAAAAAGGATCAATCACATGTTTGGTATCTTCTTTTCTTTGCTTGTGACTTAGACAGTGTAGTGTCCTGGAGTCTCAATGTCCAAACCCTTTAGCTTCACAACTGATTCCACATGTCCCTTGAGTGTGTGCAGCTCCCTAAGCCTGTTTTAAAAAAAATACAAATCATTCTGTTAGTATCTAATTCCAATCAAAGAGTGTTAAATTCTTTAAAGGTATGATTAGTTTACCTTGCAATCTCAGCTCTCTTCTTGGCTTGCTCAGCAATCTCAGACAACTCTCTGTAACCTCCTTGCTCAGGAATGATGCTAACAGGTTCCTTTGGCTGCAAACCGTGAAGTGTCCTCTGAGCAACTGCCCATTGAGCCTCCCTCTCTTCTTTTCCAAAATCTTTCTTACTCGTTAAAGCAATCCTGTTCTCAAACAAGTTGAGCCAAGCCTTTCCACTCAAGATGTATCTAATGGCAAACTTGAAAACGTCCTGTGGGAAGTAAGTCACAATACTGTATAGCCAGATCACACCAGCCCATCCCCATCCAATACCCCTAACCTTTGCAAACTCCCAGTTGGCGTAAACAGCAATCAAAGTAGCAACCTGCATTTATAAAAGGATCCAATAAATTAAAAAAACAAGTTTGGTTTAAGAAGAAACCCTTGGAGATAGTAGTGATGATCTTTACCAGTTGTGCAACGACGAAAGCAATCATAAGTAACGCTCCAGGACGTTCAACGAAAGACCAACTCCTTGATCTTGTGACGAAGATGAGAGCCTGACTAATGATACTGACTTGCAGGTACACCGCACCCATTAGCTCATTGTTGTTGTCTCTGATGGACCTCACACCAAACTTGTCCTGTGAATCCAAAAGTAAAAAAGTTTAGTTACTACAACTCTAAAACACTTAAAAGTGAATGAAACAGCTCAGTTATATTAGTTACCGTGAAAAAGTCGGTTTTGTGTGCCAACCAGAAGAAAATAACACTCATGATGGCTTGGTAGCTTCCAAGCACAACTCCAGTAGCGAAGATCTCCTTAAGTTTCCAGCTGTCAGGTGTGGGAGATGGCTTGACTCTGTCCTTTGAGATGGTCATGATGGTACCGTCGTTGAGAATGGCGATGATCAGAACCATGAATGCTGAGAAGTCAAACTCCCAGATGAGAGCAATAAGCATGAAACCGAGAACGATACGGATTGTGATTGAGACTGCGTAGATGGTGTAGTTCTTCATCCTCTGGAAGATAGCTCTGCTGGTGAGGACAGCGCTGATGATAACGCTGAGTCCTGGCTCAGTGAGAACGATGTCAGAAGCGCCACGAGCAGCATCTGTTGCATCATCCACAGCGATACCGATGTCAGCTTTCTTCAAAGCGGGAGCGTCGTTGACACCGTCACCAGTCATTCCTACAATGTGCTTCCTCTCCTGCAACTTCTTGACGATCTCGTACTTGTGCTCTGCAAGTATCCAAGACAAAGAAGCTTAGATCTAACATAAGTACACAACAACCTTTGAAATGAACAATGAGTCTAAAATGATATTAACCTGGGAAGACTCCAGCGAATCCATCAGCCTTTTCGATAAGCTCCTCAACGGGGATGGAAGCAAGGTTTGCGTCCTTGTGGTTTCCAAGAAGAGCTGAAGATGGGTACATGTTTGTTCCCATTCCAAGTCTGCGACCAGTCTCCTTACCAATAGCAAGTTGGTCACCTAGCCACATACAAGAGAATGTTAATGAGGAAATGTAAAATGTATACAAGTAACAAAGACAAGAGTGATGGTTAAGTAAAGTTTATTACCAGTGATCATCTTGACGTTAACACCAAGGTTCAAAGCTCTTCTGATGGTTTCAGCACTGTCATGTCTTGGAGGATCAAACAGTGGCAATAAACCAACAAACTCCCATGGTCCACCTGGGCTTTCCTTTGTTTTCTCAGGCACAACCTATACAAAGGATACAAGAACAGTTAAGACACTTGTTTACAAGTCTGAAACCAAAGAGTATCTATCACTGGCAAAACAAGTACCTGGCGAGCAACAGCCAAAGACCTGAGACCACGCTCGGCATACTTGTCGATAATATTGAGCACCCTCTTGCTAAGGTCATTGTTAGCTTTGGCAAGTTCAAGGATCTGCTCAGGAGCACCTTTGCTGACTCTGTGCCAGTTACCACTTGAGTCTATGTATGTCAAAGCAGTTCTCTTATCAGTAGGGTTGAATGGAAGGAAGTGAACCTCCCTGATTCCAGCTCTAGCCTCCTTTGGATCAGCAAGCATACCAACCATGGCTGCATCAATAGCATCCTGGTTCTCAATTCTCGAAGCCATAGCAGCAAACAACAGAACCTGGTCCTTCTCCACACCCTTGCAGAACACCTCAACCAAGTTTTTATCAACACTCAGCTTGTTGAGAGTCAGCGTCCCGGTCTTGTCACTACACAACACATCCATACCCGCCATCTCCTCAATGGCAGTCATACGCTTGGTGATGGCACCTTGCTGAGCGAGCTTGTGAGAGCCAATAGCCATGGTGACAGACAACACCGTAGGCATAGCAATAGGGATACCACCGATCAACAGGACCAAGAGATTGTCAATACCGTCTCTGTACTTTCGGCGCTGGATAGGGTACATGACGATGATCTCAATCACCATACCGATGGCGATGGAGCAGATACAGAAGTTACCAATAGCGGTAAGAACCTTCTGGAAATGTCCAACTTGGTTTGTGCTGTCCACAAGGTGAGCAGCTTTGCCGAAGAAAGTGTGGACACCAGTGGCGATGACAATGGCCTCAATCTCTCCTTGCTTACAGGTTGAGCCGGAGAAGACTTCTTGTCCAGGGTGCCTGGTCACAGGGAGGGACTCTCCAGTGAGAGCAGACTGGTCAACCTTTAAAGGATCACCTTCAAGGAGACGACAATCAGCAGGGATGATGTCTCCGAGCTTGATGCTGACGATGTCTCCAGGGACAAGGATGGCAGCTTCTTGCTCACTCCATTTCCCATCTCTAAGAACCTGAACACATACAAACAAACAAACATTAGCTCAAAGTTTGTTATAATCTTCACAAAGCGTTTCTGTTATGAGAAACATCAAACAAACCTTTGTTTTGGGAGCAAGACCAGCCATGAGAGCAGCGGCGGCGTTACCAGCGTTGTTCTCTTCGATGAAACTGATGGTGGAGTTGATGACAAGAAGACAGATGATACCAACAAAGTCCTGCCAATCCGGAGGCCTACCATCACCGTTGGCCAAGGCAATAGCCATGATTGCAGCAGCTTCCATCACCCATGAGAGAGGATTCCACATGAACCCCAAGAACTTGAGGATTTTGCTTTCCTGTAAAATTGTTTTTTCGTTGACAAACTCAGTAACCAAACAACAACAAGAAACTAAAAGTTTATGTCTGAGAAAAGCAGCAAAGTTGAATACCTTTTTCTCTTCGAGCTTGTTGGGGCCAAAGATCTGAATCCTCTCTTCCCCTTCCTGAGTCGTCAAACCTTCCTTGGTACATTTCAGCTGCTGGAAAACTTCCTCAATGGGAATCTTCTCCTGCAAAAGTCAAAGCAAGTTTTGGTCAGACACAAGACTAATCCTAGATCTTCAATAAAGGAGAGCAACCTTTTGATCTTATTCAGTTCATGTGAATTTATTAAAAAAGATCCTTTATAGATTCATATGACTACAACGTGTTTTTAACTGCGAGTCAGAGATTGAATAGTTCGGTGTGACATCGAAAGGTTAAAGACAGAACATGTGATTCACAAAGTTACGTCTGCACAAAAGATGTGTTGTTGATTGCTTCAAAGACAGAGAAGTTAAACGTACCACGGAAAGGTACATAAAACTTAAAAGAAAAAAAAAAGAATCTGAACTTCTTTCTTTGTTTATAGAAGATTGTAATCATAAAACTCCTTTTTTAAAAAAAATTACCGAATTAATTTATATGATTTCGTTGTCCTAGCCAATTAAAAAAAAAAAGTAATTATAGTATTATTATACTACTGGTAGAGTTAGAACAAAAAATAAAAAGACAAAAAGCATGTGCACAAGTCGAGTAGTAGATTGGACTTTATTGAAACGTAGCTTAGCTCCACCACTAAACGAAAACTCTTTATCCTTTTTGTATTACCCATTCACATGCGTAGATCTACTTTTTTTTTTCTCTCTTTTTGCTTATTGGTTTATATAAAAAGGATCTTATTAAGTCATCAATCCTGGTAATAATTTCACAGATTTCAATTTAAAAGAACGAGTTTTTTTTTCTTGGAAAATCCGGAAGAAAAAAAATGATTTGTGTTCTCCAGAATAACAAACAAAACAGAACATTAAAGCATAGAGACAGAACACGAAACCAAGATCAAATCACAACACAGTTTACAGATCTATAATAATCTCACTGAAGCAAAAAAAAAAAAAAACATAGAACAGACATGATGATCATTAAACATAGATTTTTAATTTTACCAGATCAACAGTCTCGTTTTTGATATCCTCGAGACTCGACATCTCTCTTCTCCTTCACTGACAGCCAAGTAGCACTTAAAACGACAGCTGTATCCGCCGTTTCACTCGATCATATATGGAGGAAAGGGGGAGGATTAGGTGAAGCGAGCTATCTGTTGCAGAGCCTATACGAGTCCTCTTTTTATACCACTCAAAACGACGAATTTCTCCACCGTATTAGTTATTGTGGGTCCTACCTGGCAACTAGTCTCCATTCGTTGCCCCGTAAAAAAGATTTTTATTAATTTTTATTAATTTTTGTTTATTACTCCTTTTTTTTTGGCTCTTAACCCTTTGACCGTTGATTATTGTTGGCTTTTGATATCGTTCAAATTCTTCTCACTAACACCACCCCCAGTCACTAATACGTGGGTCCATTTTTTGCTAAAATTATGGGTGAAACTTATTAATTTCAGTGTGATCCAAATTTTCCACCATGACCTATTTTTGATTTTTTGGTTATTAGTATAACACACAGATAATGAGTTGCAAGATTATTTTTTTCATATTTTCTGTTTAATATTTTGCTGTGTTATGAATCTATGATATCCAAAACTTACGAATTTTATTTAACTTTTTTTTGAATAAAAAAATGTTAATTTAACACTTGTACCCAAAAAAATATAAAACCTACGAAAATCCTTACTAATAAAAGGGACCTTTTGAGGCTCCATAGAGCGTCCACATCAGCAAAAAAAATTCTCCCGAAAGATGACACGTGGCATAAAATATAGTTTTACATTGTAAACATACAGCATTAAAAAATGAAAAAACTACATTAAACATATGTAAGATTACTATTTTTCACTTAAAAAAAAAGATGGCTTATCTCCATAATGTAAAACTACCGTTTTATAAAAAAAAACAAAAAACATTATATATAATTTCGAAAATAATAATTATATGTAAAACATACAATATAAAAATGGAAATACTACAATAAACATAAATATGTTTGACTATTTGTCCAAGTTCTTCTATTAAACATTGCCGTTTTACATTAAAAATAGAAAAATACGTAAAAATTTAAACATCTATCTTAAAATATAAAATATAGACATTAACTAAATATAAAGTATAAAAAAGAGAAATACTCAATATATAAAAAAAAATAATAAGTAAATATTATAAATATATAAATATACGAATTATATATAAAAAATGAAAAAACTATATTAAACATATGTAAGATTACTATTTTTCACTTAAAAAAAAAGATGGCTTATCTCCATAATGTAAAACTACCGTTTTATAAAAAAAAACAAAAAACATTATATATAATTTCGAAAATAATAATTATATGTAAAACATACAATATAAAAATGGAAATACTACAATAAACATAAATATGTTTGACTATTTGTCCAAGTTCTTCTATTAAACATTGCCGTTTTACATTAAAAATAGAAAAATACGTAAAAATTTAAACATCTATCTTAAAATATAAAATATAGACATTAACTAAATATAAAGTATAAAAAAGAGAAATACTCAATATATAAAAAAAATAATAAGTAAATATTATAAATATATAAATATACGAATTATATATACAATAATAAGTAAATGCACAATTTTTTAAAAATGAAAAGAGTATATTAAATATTAAACATCTATCTTAAAATGTAAAATATAGATATTAAGTAAATAGAAAATATAAGAAAAAGAAATAAACAACTTAAAAACAATGAAAAAAGTATATTAAGATTTAAACATCTATCTTAAAATGTAAAATATAGATATTACGCAAATAGAAAGTATAAGAAAAGGAAATACACAATTTAAAAAAATGGAAAAAGTACATTAGTATTTAAACATCTATCTTAAAATGTAAATCAATCTTAAAATATAAAATTATTAGTAAATAGAAAGTATAAGAAATAAAAATACACAATATAAAGAAAAATAAATAATAAGTAAATATATAATATAATCTCGAAAGATGACACATGACATTAAACATATGTAAGATTACTATTTTTCACTTAAAAAAAAGACGGCTTATCTCCATAATGTAACATTACCGTTTTATAAAAAAAACAAAAAACATTATATATAATTTCGAAAATAATAAATATATGTAAAACATACAACATAAAAATGGAAATACTACAATAAACATAAATATGTTTGACTATTTGTCCAAGTTCTTCTATTAAACATTGTCGTTTTACATTAAAAATAGAAAAATACGTAAAGATTTAAACATCTATCTTAAAATATAAAATGTAGACATTAACTAAATAAAAAGTATAAAAAAGAGAAATACTCAATATATAAAAAAAAAAGTAAATATTATAAATATACGAATTATATATACAATAATAAGTAAATGCACAATTTTTTAAAAATGGAAAGAGTATATTAAATATCAAACATCTATCTTAAAATGTAAAATATAGATATTAAGTAAATAGAAAATATAAGAAAAAGAAATACACAACTTAAAAACAATGAAAAAAGTATATTAAGATTTAAACATCTATCTTAAAATGTAAAATATAGATATTACGCAAATAGAAAATATAAGAAAAAGAAATACACAATTTAAAAAAATGGAAAAAGTACATTAGTATTTAAACATCTATCTTAAAATGTAAATCAATCTTAAAATATAAAATTATTAGTAAATAGAAAGTATAAGAAATAAAAATACACAATATAAAGAAAAATAAATAATAAGTAAATATATAATATAATCTCGAAAGATGACACGTGGCATAAAATATAGTTTTACATTTTAATATTACTTATTTTTGAAAATTATAAAAAATATGTAAACATACAGCATAAAAAAATGGAAAAACTACATTAAACATATGTAAGATTACTATTTTTCACTTAAAAAAAGACGGCTTATCTCCATCATGTAACATTACCGTTTTATAAAAACAACAAAAAACATTATATATAATTTTAAAAATAATAAATATATGTAAAACATACAACATAAAAATGGAAATACTACATTAAACATATGTAAGATTACCATTTTACATTTTTATTTTAAGAAAAAATATGTAAACATACAACATAAAAAATGAAAAAAGTACATTAAACATATGTAAGATTACCATTTTTCACTAAAAAAAAAGACGGCTTATCTCCATAATGTAACATTACTATTTTGTAAAAAAGAAAATTATATATAATTTCGAAAATAATAAATAATATGTAAACATACACCATAAAAAATGGAAATACTACATTAAACATATGTAAAATTACCATTTTACATTTAAAAATAAAAATAATATGTAAACATACAACATAAAAAATGGAAAAACTACATTAAACATATGTAAGATTACCATTGTTCACTAAAAAAACGGGTTATCTTCATAATGTAACATTACCATTTTATTAAAAAAAGAAAAAAAAACATAAATATAACTATTTGACTATTTATCCAAGTTCTTCTATTAAACATTGCCGTTTTACATTAAAAATGGAAAAATACGTAAAGATTTAAACATCTATCTTAAAATATAAAATATAGACATTAACTAAATATAAAGTATAAGAAAGAGAAATACTCAATATATAGAAAAATAAATAATAAGTAAATATTATAAATATATAAATATACGAATTATATATACAATAATAAGTAAATGCACAATTTTTAAAAAATGGAAAGAGTACATTAAATATTAAACATCTATCTTAAAATGTAAAATATAAATATTAAGTAAATAGAAAGTATAAGAAAAGGAAATACACAATTTAAAAAAATGGAAAAAATACATTAGTATTTAAACATCTATCTTAAAATGTAAATCAATCTTAAAATATAAAATTATTAGTAAATAGAAATTATAGGAAATAGAAATACACAATATAAAGAAAAATAAATAATAAGTAAATATATAATATAAGTGAATACCAAATTTAAAAAATGGGAAATTACATTAAGATTTAAAAATATATATTAAAATTTAAAATATAGATATTACGTAAATAGAAAGTATAACAAATGGAAATATACAATTTAAAAAAATAGAAAACGTACATTAAGATTTAAACATCTATCTTAAAATGTAAAATAGAGATATTAAGTAAATTAAAAGTACAAGAAATGGAAATACATATACATGAAAATAAATAATAAGTAAATAATGTAAATATATAATATATGAATTATATATGTAATAATAAGTAAATACACAATTTTTTTAAAAATGGAAAAAGTTCATCAAGCATTAAACATCTATCTTAAAATGTAAAATATATAATATAAGTAAATACACAATTTAAAAATGGAAAAAGTACATTAATATTTAAATATCTATTTAAAAATATAAAATATAGATATTACGTAAATAAAAATATAAGAAATGGAAATAAACATTTAAAAAAATGGAAAACGTACATTAAGATTTAAGCATCTATCTTAAAATGTACTTCTATCTTAAAATGGTAGTAAATTATATAAAAATGGAAATACCACATTAAACAAAAAAAAATGTATAGTTTTACATCAAAAAAGTCCCTATAAAACTCATTATTCCATCCACATCAATCTCACACTATTAAGGAAAATTTCAAAGCACTCGAGCAAAAAAATGGTTTCACTATCAACTCTTGCCGTCCCAAAAACCTTTAATGACCTTGAATGAGATTTTTTTATAACAACAAACTTTTTGTTATGTGGATTCATTGTTGGGAAACACGCAACTTCCAAAAGCCAAACTTATTCATGGGAATTGAATTGTTTTTCATAGACTCAAAGGTATTCTTACAAATTTAAATTAATCTAATCCATAATTTTATTGTTAATATTCATACTAACTCTTTCATGATCAAACCATTTCAGTTAATAACCATTCAAACGTTTATCCCGAAACACTTCCTTCCTCGCCGAATCAAGTATTGGTTCATATTGGTTTAGTATTGTTTTTGGTTTACTAACCGGTTTAGGATGGTCCTATTGTAAATATAATTTAAGTTGGTTTAGCATATATTATGTTTAAAATAACTTAAATTAAATAATAATAATATTATGCTTAAAATATAATTTTAGAGACTTTTCAAATATAGTTTACAGAACATTATATTTATAGGTGATGAATTTAATTTATTAAATTTGTTTATTCCTTAAAACTAAGTTTTTAAAAAAACGTACTGAGTTATAAATTTCAATGATGGATTGGTGAGTATAACATGAAGACAAAAATATAAATATCTGATTTTCAAGATAAGAAATTCAGCTTTTATTCAGATACTCAATATATAATATCTTAAATTATTTTTTTAAAAATATACATAATTTATATATTTAGATTAATCTTCCAAACTTAAACTATTATATTATATATGAATAATGTTTTTAAATAAAAATAATTTCTGATTTAAAATAAAAATAAAAACAACAAATGTTTATTTTCAAATAATGGATGTAATTTACATTATAATATCATTTAACAAGTATTAGATACGTTTTGATATATCATTATTTTCTATTTCCAGAAAACAATAAATTTTTAAACATCAATATCATCTAGGTTAAGTATACGAACAACAAAAATTCAAACATCACAAAAAATATTTACATAACCATTATAATACAATAATTTAATCAAAAATACAATTAAAAAATATTAAAAAGAATAGTTATATACTTAATATTTGAAAATAAAAGATATTTTTGCTAAAATTATACTTACCTGGCGAAGGAGATCGACCATCATTTTACGGATCGATCGAATGTTGAGCATGTGGTCGATCCAAAAATACTCTGTAGTTTAATAAAATCTCTAAAACATTTATTCCAACACTCAAAAGATAGTTTTGTTAAATATGATAACTAGATAGCCAATAAAATTACAAAAAATATTTAAATAGTAAAAAATATGTTAATTTAACGTGTTAAAATTTAAAAATAAATTTTAATTATGACATGCATTTTAACATTTATATAAATATAAATAATTTAACAACTTCAATTAGAAAAAAAATAAAAATCCCGGGCGTAGCCCGGGTTAATCCCTAGTGGATCTTAAAAGAGGAAGTAGCTTAGTATAAGAGAGAATTGGTTTGCAAAAATATCTTTGTCTAATTAAAAGATTCAAAGAGTTATTCCTCCCGTGAATCATTATTAGGCAAGAAATAATTGGAACACCGCTGTGTAGTTTTAAATTAAATTTGACAGAAGGCAAAATACGTCTTAGTGCCTAATTTTCTTATTAATTTTTGTTTATTCTGCCACCTATTTGGTTCTGTTACTATTTTAGTCGAGATATGTTTCATTCTGAACTTTTCAACTAGAAATATATATATATATATATATATATATATTTTTTTTTTTACAATTTATTTTCAATGGTATAGGTCTGTATGTCCTGAATTCTTTTCCTAAGAAATTTGAATTGTTTCGACTTTGCTTTTCTTTTTTCTATGGGTCTATATATATATATCTCAATTAATTTCTGCAAACCAAATACTAAATCTTAAATTTTGACAGAAATGTCTCTTAGCAAAAATATTCACCTTATAAGGCAGGAGATCAAATTAGTTTAGTCAGGAAGAAACTAGTCATATCTTATACTAAAGTCTTACAATTGTTAAAAAAAATTCTTACAGTTGTTAATTTGGACGTTATTATGTGTTTCCAGCCTATATAGTTAATTACAAATGAGAAAGTTGTCTGCAATCTTTTATATTAATGTTATTTATTTTTAAAAAGCTCGATGTGCATTCCTAACATGTTTTCTTAGATACTTAATTTTGTTTTTATCAGTTTCAACCAATTTCTACTCTCTTTTTTAGAAAGGACCAAATTCTACTTTTAAAATTGGTAATAAATATTTTCGGATTACTCTTAACTAAGTCAACAAATGAGACCACGATACTATATTAAATTTGCAATTATCATGATCTTCTAGCTAAATGGTAGTAAATGAATTTGCATAAATCATTTATATCTTATATATTAAAACATAAGTCACAAACTTGATTCATGTGTGATTTTTTTTAAAAATGGACCTAATGGACCTATTCATATAAAGTCATGTTACATTTAATATCTAATCTTATCATTTAAATTTTGGGTCTACGAGAAATTTTTATTGAACTATCAATAATTAGATTTAAACAATAGATGATCCATTGGATTTATAGTAATATAAATTAAATAGATATAATTTAATGTTGTAATATTATACCTCTATATGCTAAATATTTAAATATTTGTCGATGTTAACCTTTAAAATTAGAAATATTTTTTTAAATAAAAAAAATTATATTATCTAATAATGATTAATATTTACTACCTTAAACCAATGAAAACAAATTTTAAACTATATAGTTTATTTTAAAAATTAAACAAAAACTAAATGTTTAATTATTAACCTTTATATCTTATATATTAAAACAGAAGTCACAAACTTGATTCATGTGTGATTTTTTTAAAAAAATGGACCTAATGGACCTATTCATATAAAGTCATGTTACATTTAATATCTAATCTTATCATTTAAATTTTGGGTGTACCAGAAATTTTTATTGGACTATCAATAATTAGATTTAAACAATAGATGATCCATTGGATTTATAGTAATATAAATTAAATAGATATAATTTAATGTTGTAATATTATACCTCTATATGCTAAATATTTAAATATTTGTCGATGTTAAACTTTAAAATTAGAAATATTTTTTTAAATAAAAAAATCATATTATTTAATAATGATTAATATTTACTACCTTAAACCAATGAAAAAAAATTTAAACTATATAGTTTATTTTAAAAATTAAACAAAAACTAAATGTTTAATTATTAACTCGATAATATAAATCTATAAAACGAAATGTTTAATTTTTTAAAAACTTTATAAATTTGTGAAATGTTATAATTTCTTTGAATATGATAATAAAATAATATTTTACTAATCTTTATATATATGGTTACAATTTTAATAATGAAATAATAATCCGAAAATATATATATAGAAGAAGATACAAATACATGTGAAAGTTTGAAACAATCTATTCAATGAAAAATATACAGTAAACTTAATATGTTTTAAAGCTTGATAGACACATATATATTATAATATATACCAATTTAGAATTAAAAACAAAATATTTATATAAAAATAAATGAAAACAAAAATTTGCGCAGTTGCACGGATCGAGATCTAGTTTTAGTATTAATCTCTTTAAGTTTTCAATTAGGAATTCTAGTTGTGGATGGTAATTAATCAGCGGGAATAAGAGTATAACACAATATAGAACATGTTACTCAATATGTCGGATTCTGCGTTGACTTGGAATCAACTTGTATGGGTTTTAGAAATTAAATTATTGAGATATTTGGAATACTTTAATTTTCTAAAGAGAAAATATGTGTATTTATAGCTTTGATTGTGGCCCAAACGGGCGGTGATGAAAAAAATTGGCCCTTCCAAGGTGCATCATGGCAAGGTCAGCAATTGGAACGATGTCACATGTTGTCGATAGTAGTTTACTTATAATTTCGAAAATAATTGAATAAATACTTGTGGTACAAATTAAAATTGTTCCCTGTGAAAATAAATTGAAAATTTGACTTTGATAATTATGGGTCCCCCAATAATAGAAGTTCGTCATTTATTCCTTTACGTTTTTAAGTTTTGATTAGAAGCAGCGGTGCAATTTCTAATAATACTCGAGCAGAAAAAACGAATAGCAAACTATCAGCTCTGAGGGATTTCTCAACTGCTTCTTTTTGAAGTTCATTGTAGCATAGTGGTTCTTCTAGGTATATATGAGCACATGAACGTCAAGTTCGACCCTCCCAAGTTTCAGAATTATTCCAGTTACAAAAAAAAAAAAAAAAAAAACGAATAGCCAGATATAATCACTAGGCTAGTCCTAAACAATCACGGAGTTTACAGTTCCGCAAGACACAAGTACATGATTGAAAGCTCTTGTGTTGACCTCTTTAAACACACATTTGCAACCATTCGTTTTTTCTTCAGGATTGCCCTTTCATATGCGCTAAAAGTCTTCATTTTGACTTGGTATATTAGCATTCGAATTGTCTTCGACTGTTTACAACCAGTTTAATCTTTGTATATATGCTAGAGATTGACTTCATGATAGATTAGATATATGATATATCTATAAATATAAATATACACAGTACTATTAAATATTGATCTCTATTATATGTAACAACGTGTCTAGCTGATTATTTGTCTAACTCGAGTACTTCTTAAGATAATCTTGATTAACTGACATTAAATCATGGAACGCAGATTATATAGTGGTGATAATTCAGAAAAAAAAAACTAATAATTACTGTGAATAATAGTTGATTCAAATAATTATCAGAAGATAGCGTAGACTATGAGCTTGCAATCACGCTTGTTATCAGATAATTGGTCTTAGAAATATTCTTCAGATTTTACATAAACTTTATATTTTAAACTTGAATTACTGTAGTAGTTATAATTAAGATTTCACTAATCCCATATGTTCAATCATAGTTTAAACATCTCCAATATAATACTCCATTTTTTTCTTCCAAAATAGAGTAAAAAATCTCAAACCCAATTATATTTATCATTCTATAATGAAGTGATGAACACACAAAAAATAGATTACTTTATTTATGAAGTAAACTCTATTATAGAATGAGATATGAAGTTATATTAGAACATTGTTTATTCCATAATCACTTTTACTTTATTTTTAAAGAAAAAATAGAGTGAGGTTGGAGATGTCCTTAGGCCTTAGCCATTCATTTTTACATACTTATTGATTACCATAAATTACAATTACAGTTTCTTAAAGATTACTTGAATGATCCTGTTTGCTGTCATCAGAATTTCATTTCTCGCCAGGGTTACAAACCTTTTCCAAACAAATGGTTCCAGTCGAGGAAAATCTCATTTCATGTGATTCTGAATTATTTTAAGATTGATATTTTTTTTCTTTCCAAATTGGTCATCTGGTTCATTGTCTCTCTATAAATAAATTTTGTTGATCAATGAATTTTCTTTTGAGCAACAAGTGAGTTAGATTAAATTGTGTCGATCAATGAATTTAACATTTCGATGCAAACATATTTTATATACTACTAAATTATATATTTTGTCACTTCCTACAGTACTTTTTTCATGATTCCTATAGTACAGTTTACATAACTTTTGTGGTACGATGTCAAAACCCTTACAGAACTTTATAAAAGGTACGTCTCTCGTGCCTTTGACATTTTTCATTAGTTATACACATACGATTCGTGAATTTCCGCGAATATCACTAGCTCGCTATGATGAAAGTGATGTTAAAACTGTTCTAAATCATTATGTAATACTATATGCGCCACGATTCATAATAATAGTCTTCTATAAAATGGAAAAATATAGCACACAATTTTTGACGTATTTATTTAATGAGTACTGATCTAATTAGTACGTATGGTCATCAAACAAAGAAAAACATATCAATTCATCACTGACTTGAGATATCGGAACTTTTTATGTCTTTCATTTCATCTTTATTCTTGTAGAAGTAATAAATTTACAAAGGTTGATGTACATTATTGTATTTGTTTAGTAAATTTAGAAACGGCTGCAATTTGAATTTAACAAGCTAAACATCAACGATATTTAAGTTATTAATCAACCTTTTGTTGTAAAAAAAAAAAAATCAACCACGAGATAACATTTATGATACATGTACTTGAAGGGTTGTAACGGTAATGATGTTATAGTAGTTTAATAGCGAGTTTCCAAAAGATTATTTTCGAATATATGTATGCAGTCTAACAAAATAAGATATCTCTGTTTACTTTATTTTTCTGAAAGTAAACATATACAGACGTACCCAGATAATCCTGCACCATGTACGGCCTCACATGCCGTCCTGCTATTCGAGATAAATCAAAAGGTTAGTTACTTGTTCCCCTCTTTTGTATTTCTAATATATATGCTCAGGAAAAAAAGAACGTTAATCTTTTCAATAAAGCCCGTCTCTCTAATCAAGGAATTCCAAAAATAATTAATTATTTATATAAATATTTAAATTTATTTGTCTGAACCCACATTGGGCAAGTGACATGAGCATTTACTCACAAAGACATTCCTTAAATTGAAAGTCACTGAATTCTATATTTTTCATTTGCACTTAATTTCTCTATAGTTTTAGTACCTTTCCTCTACTATAATGTAAAATTGTTTTCATATGAAATAAAATAACAAAATATAATTATTTGATTACCTTATGTCAAAAACTTATCAAATAAATAGTATTATAAGAGGACTGTATTTTTGTACAAACCTTGTTAATTAGCATGAATATTATTTTAAAAATGTTCCTTAAAACTTAATCTTATATATTGGAGGAGATTAGAATATGATTAATGGGGGGGGGGGGGGGGGGGGGGGGGGGGGTGTTTAGAGTATCTTCAAAAGACATTCCATAACTTCAAATATGAAGTTTTTTGCTCTCCAAAAAAGAACTTCAAGACTTCAAATTTGAAATTTCATATTTTTATTTGCATTTTTGTCCCTACAACTACACATAATATTTATGATTCATCAATATTTTCTTATTTATTGTTTTAATCTTTATAAAAATTATATCTCATAAAGATTTTAGGTTTTGTTTACAAAATCTAAGTTATACACATAAAATTATAAAACTTTAAAATAAGATTTAAAATATTTTAAACTAGATTTAGACAACAAAAATATACAAAAGAAACTTAACCAAAAAAACCTTTAAAAATTACATGAAGACATAATTATTACACAAATTTAAATATTACAACACCACTAATAGTCATGTAAGTTTGATCCAGAACCTTCAAAATTTCTAAATATTGTCCAAATTTTTTTGTGTAACTGAAGATGGTTGTTGTTGTTGTTGATGATGATGTCTTTTCGTACAATTCTTTCTTGTTCACATTGAAAAGTATTAATATCATCGGTAAAAGTTAGTCTTTTAGCAATATTTTATGTTTTTTTTTATTTTTTGTTCTGATCTAATGTATTTACAAGTATTAATATCACCTGATTTCAATATTTTTCTAATCTCTAGTCTACAAATTAAAAATGAGGAGAGCCATTTTTACTTTAAAATGCACTAGTAGATCATATATGCATTACGAAAAATCACTTTATGAAATAATATGATATTTTGCTTGAAGTTTAATATTAATTAAGATATTTTATTTAAAATTTTATATTTTAATATAATATTTTATTAATTAATATTGTTGTAATATGTTATATATGTGCTAGTTATTTACAAAAGTTTTATGAATTTAAATTAGTTATGACAAATATAAAGACTATATTATAAAATACAAATAGTTTTGAAGTTGAGTTTGAAAGTTTGCGTTTGGAGAATAACACTTTTAAATTTCAAATATAGAGTTTTGAAAACTTCAAGATAGAATTTCTTTTTGAAAATGCTCTTAGGATGGAAACGGTTTCTTATATTCTGCTAAGAACCTCCTTTACTCATGTTTTTGTATGCCAAGAATTTTCAGAAAAAAACATGACATGTAAAGCTTGGGCTCAAGAATTTTCAGAAAAAAACATGACATGTAAAGCTTGGGCTCAACATTTTTAGCCGTTACATGCGACCAAGTAAATATTAGTTTATGTTCGGGGTCACTAGAGAGATACATTAGAAAACTTTTATGGCAAATATCTGTGACGTCAAAATTAGCAGGCGATTGTGTCCATTTTACGGAGCAACCAACCAATTGTTATCTAAAGGTGACTTAACTCTTTTCAACGTTACCCATTGATTGGTAAAGAAAAGCATGCGTTTTGAATAATTGTGTTTAGGGGTTTCCTTATTTGTAGTCTTTTTTTTTACTAAATTTGATATTTATTAAATATAAAAGTAACAGAGTTTACAATTGTTAAACAAAAGCTCACAGTTGAGAAAACATAGATTAAAGGCAAACATATGAGTAAAGATAAACCAAGATCTCAAATTTGAAAATTAAGAAGCTACTACGATGGAGATTAGCCGATTTTAAATACGGGCATGTTGGCCACGTTTTCGTTAATTTGTAGTCTTTTTACCAATATGTTATTTTTATTTTCATTGATATTTTTTGCAAAAAAGTTTCGATATATGTTTTATTTGTGTAGGCTAGCTACATTATAGACATAATTAACAGATGTTGCCATTTAAAAATAAATAAATAATATTTGTTAGTAAGATTCTCTATAACCAAGAATTTCTAAACATTATCCATATATTACATCTTTTGGAATATGAACCAAAACTTCCAAAAATAGTGATCTCTTTGCGGCCGGCATTCGAACTCATGACCTAATTTAGTTGAAGTTTTTCTAAAAACCAAAAAAGAGAAAGAAACAAAAACATTTCTGTTTCTTGCATAAATTAGAACCGTTCTGTATATTCCGTTGGAGAGATTATAACGGTGTTAAGTATCTATTTTAGTAGCCGGCGTGAAATTGACATTGGATGCCAAGCTGGGTTTTCATGAGAGGCGAAGAGAATAAGAACAGAGTGGTGGTGGGACTTGGGGGTCTTCACCTAATCTTACGGCACCATTACCTGTTACAAATTAAGAAGAATCTAATATAATGGCTTTAAGGATCTGTCATTTTACGTACATGACAGACACTAGCTTCCAATCATTTCTAGCCACATGTACTTGTCTACTTACAAAATAATTGCTAGTGCAACTGCTTTCTCTGTTTCGGATAAAATGTAAAGCCACTGAACCTTGTGATGTGTGAACCACTTGAACCAGCTTTTCTGGTTTGCTAGGTCGAAATAATTCCAAGTGATAACAAGGTTAATATACTTTATAAAAAATATATTATATTATAATTAAAAAAAAAACCGAAACGGGCATACAAAAATTGGTTAAAAACCCGAACTCGACCAAAATCTATCTAGAATCAAATACTACAATACTAGTTTCACATCATCACTTTAACCGGCGCTTTCTATTAGACCTTTCCAAAATCTCTATATGACCACTCACCTTTCTGAGTCGTTGGTGTGAACTCCGGGAAGGTGAGTTTTAATCTCATTTCCTCGGCTGTCGGTTTTTTCCAAATGCCGCTTGAAGTAGCTAGTTCTCAGTGGTCTTGTCAAAGCTTGTCAAGGTTAAATACTTGCAACGGCTTGACCACATAAAAATTAGGATTTTGACTTTTGAATATTAGGGGATAAATGAATTGTATCGACAATGAAATCAGTTGACTTTTATGCTATTACATGGGTTGTGCTAATTCATTTGGTAACGGCAATGTATTATACGAAATGGAATAGTAACAAGGTAAAATACTAAAATCAAAATGACACGAACAATTTCTAGATTCACATAACCTTTTCCGTGACCAGTAGTTTAGGCTTTGTAAAAACTAAAATTTGGACAATATGAAAATACTCGTCTTGAAAAACTAAAATTCACACCAGATTCCTCGACAATTTTTTATTAAAAATCGTTTAAACTGACTTAACAACCCTGTTTAATCAAGTTTCTGTGACTACACACTCGTGTATCACGACTGATCAATTCTTAATTACCCAAAGAACTCAAAAACTATAACCGGTTGCTATCCTTACAGTTCTTTCATTTTCTCACTTTCTCTAAAAACTCTAATTATGACTTGATATCTCGTCTTGGAAAGTATGTCATCTTTCTTAGATTCTCATTCTCCTTATATCCTCGGTAAATGAAGATTTTCTCAAATTTTCTTTCCATATATTTCTCCTCTTTTCCATAACCGTTTAGATCACGATCACGTACTCCTCAAGTTACTAAACCGATCATCTCGACTTCCAATCGTCACGAACTGGAACCAACTTAAACCAGTTTCAACATCTTCTCAAATCTTGATTCAACAGGCTTTAAGCATTGTGAACATCCTTCCAGTTTTTTCACTGCTAATAATTCAGTCGTCTACGTATGACCTTTTAAAGCATATAGTATAAGTCAATGTGGCTAGTAAGTAAATTGGTACATTTTTTTTCATTCAATACAGTTTAAGAATGTTTCACCAAGATTCACAGTCAGGATTCAAAGTCGAGAACCTTGTGATTTTGTGACTATTCGTTTAGTCTGTTCACTAATAAAGTTAACGGCCATGCTTGTAGATGTAGTCATTAACTTTTTACTCTCATCTTGCATGGTAAAAATAAAATATTTATTATCGAAAACATTTATTTGAATTTTAAATCGTCTTAACTTTTCGAATAAAAATTACTAAGGAAGAATATCACATACATATAGTGCTGTCTATATATATCAATATATGGGTCTATGTATGTGTGCAAAAGCCAAGGATTTGATAAGGAGAAAAAAACCAAGTTTAGAGAACATGGCTCATTGAAATGATAAAAGACGTAATTAGAAAGAACATTAGAGAAATGTTTAACCTTTTGTCCCATATTCTTTTGGCTTTATGAAAAGACCAAGACATGAGATATATTAATTAGTCTAATTAACTTTCTTCTTTATATGTTGTACAGAAGCAAATATGTCGTTATTATACATATGAGTATGTCGTAGTATATACACAAGTTTATATATATAATACTACTTTATACATGCTTTTATCTTTTTGATAATATTTTAAATTATCGAACAGAAGTCCAATAGTATGGTGACATTCACAAGTGACATACCTTCTCCTTTACTTCCTAGGCATAAATTGTGTGTACTGCGACATGTATCATGTATCATGTTTTGTATTAATTATAGTTAAAATATGTACTGTATATAAAATTATTTTTATTTTTTTTGATAATTTAACAGTGTACTTATATTTATATTCAAACCCGTCCATGCCAATTTTAACGGCTATAAAATAATTTTTATACGAGTTAAAATATATGTATAGAAAGAAAAGTTAGACAGGCTTGTTAAACAAAGTTAATTGTCATTTTTGGAATTTACGAAAACGAACAGCATCTTTTTATAACTTACGACTATTCTGATAAAAAAACTGGAAAGTGTAGAAATATTTACCGACCAAGTCAGTCAGAAAGTAATTAGGTCGGTGCACTAGTAAATATTTCTATTAAACATTACCTGCTACATGTAGTTCTTGTGAAACACGTTATCTAATTGTTTTCACTTGTTACCAATTAATTGAGTTATTTCTCCGTCAACCAGGACAACATTTATTAAAATACTATAGATATACAGTAAAAATTCTATAAATTAATAACGTCAAGACTATAATATTTTATTAATTTATAAAATTATTATTTTACAAATTGTTTTATGGATTTTTATTAAAAAATATATTTAAAAAATAAAAAAAATAAATAATTAAATTTTGAAATTTGAACTTTTACATTAGTTTTATTATACTATTTGGTGTATATATAATATGTTTTATAAAATTTAAATATGATTTAGATATAATTTTACTAAATATAAACAAAATATATCGAAGTGTTCAAAAAATATAGAAATAATTATATTGCGAAATAAAAGAAATATTAATTTATGATTTCAGTGGGACCATATATTTACATAGAATTTTATAGAATATTATTGTTTTATTATTTTATCGATTTGTGTCATATTTTTAACCAGTTCAACTTGAAATCGGAAAAAATATTAGTCTATGGTGTTTATAATTTATTAAATATTAATTTATAAAGTTTCTGCTATAGTATTCGGTAATGTACTATAGATAAATATTTCTAATCCTAGTACTGTAATTCTCAAAATCACGAACTGCGTGAAAATAAATCAAAAAGTCAAGACCGTACGAACTAGTTGATGGTCAACTAAAGAGGACTAGATGTTGAACTTACAACTAAATGCGACGACAGTGAAACAGAGTATGAAAATCATTTTCAAAAATAATCAAAAAGGAAATTCAATTGAATTGAATGGATTCACACATATGTAAAATTAAAGTATTATTATTAATTATAAACGTCTTTTCTTGTTTAAGAACTTCGTGTAAATATAGTAAAGAGTTTTTTTAGAGCCTATAAATTAATAAAGAGTTATTTTGAAATTTAAGAGAAATCAAATTGTTAGGCTGGGCAAGCCGGAGCTACCAAAACCTCTTCACAAATGTAAAAAAATCATAATATTTGTTGAGACGATACTAACCTTCGTCGTACGAATCGTACTAAGACTCTTTATTAAGGAGAAGAGTAATAGTTTACTAATTAGCAATTGGCATTTTAATTTCCAGGAGGGTTGGTGACATTGGACCGTTATGTCTTTTGGTCAGCCAATCCATACACATAGGTTAAATACATGTGGATCCACATATACACATGCTTCCATGTGCATGTTCATTAAAATTTCTCTCTTGTAGAGAGACCAAATTGCGGAAGTAACTTGTGGTGCTGGCTTTTATCATTTGACAATGATTCGTAGCTTTCGTAATAAATATAGTGGCTGTAATAATCTTTTCAAAAATCTAAATATCATCGGTTGATTATATTAATAGTAATAACTAAAAATAATGCAATAGTGAGTTGCATTATTGTAATACATCGTCACAAGTACATGCACCGTGTCTCACGCAGCAAGTTGCAACTCTTCCGCAAACACAGCACACATACTAGAGTAGAACAGTAGAGTTTATTTTAACAAACCTTGGTTATCTGAGCCAACATCAAACCACATGATACGTTGATTGGTATCTTTTTAAAATCATTAGATAAACCGGATTTGATTTTAACATAAAAACAAAAATTGAAGCCCAGAGATCTAACTATATGCCAGAACACATAAGCAACTTAAAGTTGAAAAAAAAAAAAAACTCCAAGTGAAACATTGAGCCAAAAAGCATTTCAATTAAAAATAAGAAAATATTAAAAGTACAATTGAACAATGGTAGACTCCTAAAATACCAGTGTTTAAAAAAAAAGACTCCAAATACCAATACACTCCTAAAACACTGAATAGATATCTCTTCTTAGAGATACTTTAGGTTTTAACACAGAACTGCACATGAATTATTCTTTGTGACCAACCACTTTTTTTTGTTCTACTAGAAGAACTCTTGAAATCCAACATGCAACAAACCCCCTTTCTTTTTTGAACGACCAAATGATTTCATAAACGCCTTAAGCAGGCAAATAGTAAGCAGTACAAGGTGCTGATTTAGCCAGACCATCAGCAATGAAGTTCAAGGTTCTGGGAATAAAAGAAAACTGAATAGAGATAAAAGCAGAGGATAGATACATCTGGTGATTTTACTTGTAAAATGTATGACGTTATATTTTGTAAAATAATATGATGACGCCGCCCGCATTTGCTTTGCTACATCAAAGGCTACGGTTCTAGAAGAAATAAATGGATTTTATAGTCTGATGATAAGTTTTGACCGGGTTGACCAAAAAAAAAGTTTTAACCGCTGTAAAAATACAGGAAAAGTGTCCGTAAATGTACATCAAATCTAATGAATCACTTAAATCATATTAATGTTGCTTAATTGCTTAGCTATATATTCTTAGCTAAAAACAAAATTGCTTAGCTATATCATTATTGTTATGTTGACATTAAACTTAAACCTTCTTTTTAGTCTACTGGTATTTTCGTGTTTTTAATTATGTTTGTCCAAAAAAGAGTTTATATATAGCTTCTAAGTATATTGAATATATAGAGATTGCTTAGACGGTTGAAGACTGTTATTGCAATTAGAGTCGGTTAAGACAATATTCAGCCTTCGATTTGCCCCACCTTTAATTCTAACAAGTTATAGATTAAAGTAAAGTCAAATTTAAGAGGAGAAAGGAGACGACTAACGTGACAAAGATCATAGGAAGAGAGAAGAATACGATTCTTAAGTTTAAGGTTAGTTTTAGGTTTCTAGGCTTTCGCAGAGATCATAGTCTCTAAGGGCATCATTATCGGTGTCCCTTAGCTTGAGGCCCTTAAGCGTAGGGTCCCTTAACTTTTAACTAAAAACGCTAAGGGACTTCTCTCAAGTCCCTTATTTAAGGGCCGTTCCTTAGCGTTTTTAGTTAAAAGTTAAGGAACCCTACGCTTAAGGGCCTCAAGCTAAGGGACACCAATAATGATGCCCTAAGTCTCTTACATTTTAACGAGGGTTAACTTGGTTGTCTTGTCACCTAATCTGTGTCGAAATAGGTTTATTATAAAATAGTAGTACACATAAACAAATAATAGTTACAATTTTTAGAGATGCAAGTATAACTTATGATACATACAAATAAAACAAGACATATTTTCGTATTTGAAAACGACATATTAAATATTACTCCCTCCGTTTTTTATTATAAGTCGTTTTAGAGAAATTTTTTTGTGCCAAATTATATGTCGTTTTCGGTTTTCTATATAAAATTTATTAATAATTAATGTTGTATGACCAATGGTAATATATCTTATATTTTTCTATTGGTTGAATTGTGGTTAGGTAAATAATTAATTATGTTTTTGTTTAGAAAATATAAGAAATTAATGGTTTTCTTAATCTACGTGCATAGCTGTAAAACGACTTATATTAAAAAACGGAGGAAGTAGTATATATGAAGGAAAATTTCCCAAAGATCGACATGTGAACATGTGGCTTGTACGGATAAAGAAATAGAGATATATTGGGCAAAATGAAAGAAAAAAAACAGCGAATGACCTAACATTTATTGATAAACATTTAGATAATTCACAAGGGCACTAGACACAAAGGGACAACTCTACTTAGAATACAGTTTGGCACTACCTCTAGACCTAATTTTCTTCGTGTTCTTGTAATAATTGATATGCAGTTTTTCAAATTTAGTTAATGTTATTTTTATTTTAGTTATTAAAAAAAAAAATCAATGTTAGGTTTTAAGATATTTAAATTTTAGTGATAAGTGTGGTATCATGCATGTGTTTTCTTTTTGAATCTATTAGGTGGCCATGCTTGTGCATCTGCTTATTCACACCCCACTTTCTCTATTCACATTCCATGAAATATTAAAACCTTTTCTATAATAAATAAAAGCTTTTCTTTTTGCCTAACATTTTTTATATCCCCTTTTAATCTTATTTTGCATAATTAAAGATATAGTATGGTGAGTGGAAGGCATATTACGATGGATTTTATCTGCAAAATCGTGATGTGATCTAATCATTTATTGTGTTATTCACGTTGATTAGTTCCTCTCTATGGTTATTATAATTTTCTTAGCTTATAATCGAAGCCACATGTGCTAACAACATAAAGAGTAAGTGACAACTAAAAGATCTTGAGTTTGTACGTAGCAATCCGTTAATGCATCATAATATGGATACGATCCAACTCTATTGTCAAATCTCTGCTTTTCTTTAGTTATCAATTATATAACTTTAGATTACCTAAACACTGTGATTTGCTTTTATAGGGAGTTTTTTCGTTAAATCAATACTATGCGTGGTGCGTGTGCACTCTACTATGGAAAATTTTATCTACTTAAAGTTCAGTTTTCAGTCGAAAATAAAAGAAGACTAGTATCAATCATTCATAAGTAGAATGCGAAAGTGCTCTAAAGTATATATAAAGCTCCATGACAGTGAGATTTATCGGTGTAGAAGAGTAGTTGGAAGAATATTAATAAAGATTATGTTAGACAAGATAAAATAAAACTTTGCAGAGATTCTTCGGAACACATATTTTGATAAAATACGACATATAGCTTAAACCGTACAATCACGGAAATAATAATAAGTATTTAACTATAATGTTTAATGAGATGGACAACACTCCAATTAAGAATAAGCATATCATCTCTTTTCACTTTTAATTAAAAAATGTAACAATATATCTTTCTATCTTTCCGAATCTTATAAAGTCTCATTAGAATGACTAAAAAGGAATTTTATCCCCTTTTTTGTTGTTAAACGGGTTTAAAGAAGCTGGCTGAAAGTGAAAGATGAGATCTTAAAGAAACAAAGATCAAACTCGTGCAAGTATAAAACTTTACAATCAAATTCTTGTAGTAAAAAAAAATCAAAAATCAAAACGGTTTTAAAGAAGCTGGCTCAAAGTTAAAAGTGAAATCTGAAAGAAACCAAGATCAAACTCGTGCAAGTATAAAACTTCAAAATCAGATTCTTGTAAGGAAAAAAAATCAAAAATCAAACTCGTTCAAGTATCTTGATTATCTAAAAGTTATATGTAACTACTAATTTGTAGTTACCATAATAGGTTAACTTAAGAGAGTTTCTCTTGATGATCTTTTTTTTACTCTACAAGTTAGAAAGCCTTTAAAAAAAAATTGGGGTTTGACAGGAAATGAGCCCAAAACAAAGCGAAAAGAGATAAATGTGATGTTTGGTTCGACTCTAGCTTTAAAAATTTTGATGTAAAATTTTAAATGTGGGTAAGTCGGTTATATCTTTAAAGTTGTAACTATAGATTTTTTACAGAGATTCTTGATGTCGTTAAAACTGTTGTAAATGTATAAGCTATAGACCGTAGATATTTTAAAATAAAAATAAAATTTGTGATGTATATATAAAATAAATTTGTTTTATTTCTAACTGTAATTTTAAAAAAGAAAGGTACAACATGATTGGTAAATATTAATAAAAACTTGATATATGTTTTAACTTTTAAAAATAAAGCTACAACATAATTGATAAAATTTAATGATTTAAAAATAAATAAAATTGTTGTCAAAAAGAAGAAGAAAAAGGAAGTTTGCAGGTTAGACTTTTACAAAATAAACGACTGCCTAGTTTTTTTTTGTTCACAACATATCATTAATTCAAATTAAACTAGGTTTGTTACATAACCATTTATAACCTGTTTTGCAAGCTCATCTTCAAGCATCAGATTGTTTCGATGGACAAATCTAAAGGAAACATAATTGAACGATAACGAAAGGAGAGAGATGAAACGACTGCCTAGTCATTTAACTCATTTTGTGTCTGACTCCTAACTTTTTGCAACTTGAGAATAAAAAGCTTATAGGTATTTTTATTTTACTTTTGTAATCATTTTTTTCTCGTGGTTCTTTATCAAAATTTCTTACAATCACAAAATTGGTTGGGGTAACAAATTAGAAAGAACCCGTGTAAGAAAACCGTGTGAAAGAAAGGAAAATCTCAACATGTGAAATGGCATCGATTTAGAAAAGGTCGATATTGTGTAGCCAATAGAACTGGTTGGGCTTTGAGGCCCACAGTGAACCCAAACAATTGGAGAAGCACTCTAATTGAAAAAGCTGGCCCTATTTATCAACCAAATGATAGCAAGCTTTACACTTCGACGAGAAGAGTTGATAAGTGAGAATGATTATCATTTTCTTGACCTACTTGTATAAGAATAAGTTGATGTAACCACAAGTCAACGAAATAAATGATTCAGCCTAATACTATTTATAACTGGATTTAAAATCCATTAAAATAATCATCCTGACAAGAAAAACAAAACAATTCGATACCAAAAGCATTTTTCTTGCATGGAAATGTTCCAATAATGATAAATAAAGTTCTTTTTTTTTTTACTTTTAATAAAACCGATTAAACCCCAAATATCTAATGCCATAACTTCATGCAGAAACCAGACTGAACAACCGCAGACGCACCACCACCACCAATCGCAGAACGCTTACTCGAAACGCGGTCGCTGAAACTATGAATAAGCTGCTCAGCTAAAGCCACGGGATCATCAGCAAAGGTATCTATAAATATCTTCACAACTCTAATCTCTTGTGGCGTCGCTCTCAAGCCATACCAAGTCAGAAACTTCTGTCTGAACTCTTTCTCAATGTGTCCTGAACATTCGAGCTGTCTTATGATCTTCACACAATGCTCTAAACCGCTCTCTGATCCTCCGTTTGCTGAATGATGATCACCGTTTTCTTTAACAGACTTTCCTTTTCTAGCTTGACGGTTCTTGGTTTTGTCTGACCTGAAGGGAGTAATAGGCAAAAGATTTGTCGTAGTAACCGGGTTTAGAGTTTCTCTGTTCTTGTCTGGAACAGCTTCTTTCTTCTCAGTCTGCACAATCTCTGTTGTCCTTTTAGCAGCATTCTCATCAGTAGGAGAATTTTTTATCTCGTTCTGAGGAACAATGTAACCGTTGTTGGACTCAGCTTCAACAGAAGAAGGGTTAGAAGACAACGTGCTGCAGTTCGTGAGAGGGCTCTCGCTTCTTTCTTCTTCATTACGCGTCAAGACATTGATCTCATCCACTCCAAGCTCTCGTGTTCCGCTATAGGACACGACTTTGAAGCAATACTCAGAAGCTGGAGCTAATCCAGAGACAACAAATCTCGCGTTTGGTGTAAACAATGTGCAAGTTGACTTCTCCTGGTACTCTTTCTCAGTGGCCTTACGATGCCAGATACTGTAATGAACGATGTTCCCAGGTGAGGTGACTTCATTGGAGGCTAGAATCACAGTGAGTGAAGTGGCGTTAACATCCTCGAATCTGATCTTGGTTGATACTGTGGTTGCTGTATCTGCAGACACCTCATTGTTCAGTCCATGATAACAATCTAGCAAACAAAAACAGAATCATCAATTATTATTCATACTTTAAAAGGATTTTAAATGATAAAACTCCTAAACTATTTTTGAATCGCAAGGAAACTCCTCAACTAATATTTTAACGTTTTAAACCCTCAAATTACCTCAAATTACAAATCGTTAACATATGTTATGTTAGCC
The DNA here is from genome assembly GCF_020379485.1 of Brassica napus. NCBI lineage: Eukaryota > Viridiplantae > Streptophyta > Magnoliopsida > Brassicales > Brassicaceae > Brassica > Brassica napus. The sequence goes on along the minus strand of NC_063434.1, from coordinate 3,640,811 downwards.
TCCGTCTATATTTCAGTTAAAATGTTATACTTTTATCATTAAAACATGGTAAAACATTTTATAAAAGTTTGTAAAATCGGATAGAGGTTTAAAATGGATAAAAGTTTATAAAATTATTTGCGTAATAAAAAAAAGCTGACCGTGCTGCATCTTGGAGCTGCGTTGTGAAGGCAATGCAGCAACTTCAGGAGGTGTTTCAAGAGATTCAAGAGCAGAAGAGCAAAGTTTCTGCACATCAGGTCCTGATTGTAGTCTGTTCACAATCCCTCTACCCATTTTCAAAGGGAGACCAGTGAGAGGACCCACATCAGCTTCAAGACTCTTCACAGCTTCATCAACAGCCTCACACAGGTTCCGGTACTTACTAGAGCCCTTTGTAAGCTTCTGGACTAATAAAAGACGGTAGCAAAGCACATCCACCCTTCTGGTTTCTCTAGCAATAGTCAGTTGCTTCTTCCAACACTCAAGCAAGCTGTTTGGTTTACCGCAAGAGACGCAGTAGAAGCAGCAACCACCCTCACTTTCCTTAAGACCAGACTTTTCACTCTCGAAAGCACATTCAAGATGACAAGAGAATCCGCATGAGTCACCTTCAAAGGGAGGGTCTGAGCTGCATGTTAACCAGAGACTAGGGTCTTTGTTATCATCATACTTACGGCAAATGCAACAAGAACACCTTCTGCAGAACGAGTCTCCCTCTCTCAATATAGCCCTGCAAGCCAAGTTGTTGCAGTAGATAGCATTGTTGCAGCTCCCTGAGGAATTGTTGTTACTAGTTGGAGCCACATAACGAGTAGGTTCATCGACTTTCCTTTGTCTCTTTGAGTTTCTCTGAACAGGCAAACATTCAGAATCTCTCTTCTTCTTGTTCTTCTTGTTATTCTCATCATAGTCTCCGGAGTTTTTCTCGGATACAAGTTTCAAAAGAGCTTCAATGATCTTGACTTTGGTCAAGCCAGTGTACTTTCTCTCTTTGCCCATTTCAGCGCATAGGATCTGTAGAATCTCTTGGCGGCTCCATGCCTGCAACACTTCGGTAGCTAGGTGTGATTGCTTGGAGAGATCATAGACAAGCTGTCTCTTCTCATCAACACTCATTTGACTGCATTTTGATGAGTCACCTGCTGCTACTGTATATATATAGAAGAAAATAGTGTGAAAATTTAAAACTTTGACTCCAAGTGAAGGCAATGGAGAACAATGGCATAACCATAACACAAAAATGAAAAATCCCTTTGAAGCGTGTTGTGTGTGATCTTACACAAATGATGATACTTTACGCAAACTTGTTTTTCCAAATTAAGAAGAATATTTCTGAACTCAACTTAAATGCAACTAAAAAGCAAAAATTAGGAATTTTGAGGAGTAACATATTCATTCATTTAAAACAAAGGAAGTTGAACTACCATCACAGGAGAACAATGTTGAGGTTGGAACAAGGAGTCAAAGAGGGAATCAGAACAGCATGCCAAAAGCAAAGATCATGTTCCTTAGAACGAAGTTGAAAAAATGGAACAAGAATCAAAGCATGGGTTCTGTTAGGTAAAGAATTAGAACCCACATTCATCAATAAGTTAACAGTAGTAGTGACATCTCATGGAATCTTATTCCCATACAGAAAGAAAATCTTTTGACGCACGATTAAATTATGTACAAAATCTTATAGTATATATCAACCAATATAAGTGGGGGAAATAAACAAAGAATATGGAGTTGGAACCAACCAACAAGAAAAGTGAAAGACCCATTTATCAGAATCACCAATGAGAAACCATAGAAGAAAAAAATATTTAGAAGCCAGTAAGCTAGATCAAGTAGCAAATCAGTGAAAACTACAGTAAAGTCTCAAACTTTGTAATTAAAAAAAAAAAAAAAAACAAATGAGCATCCAAAGCTTCATCATCAGCTGTGAACACTATAGTACATAGGGAATAACAAAGATACACGAATATCAATACATCTTTAACAACCAAAGAAACACCAGAATGAAAAAAGTTGAAAGTACCATCGAGAGAAGAATCCATAGAGAGAAGAACGTTAGTTAGCAGAGAAGTGAGTCAAACCCACATTACCATGTAAGAACCTGCCAAAAAAAAAACCTGCGATGTGAAGAAGACGACAAAAAAAAATAAAGAAAAGAAAATAAGACTGGTGGGTACGAAATAAAACAGAGAGAAAGAAGATTAGACAGAGAGAGAGGGAGAGAGATCGGTGAAAAATAGGAGAAAAGGAGAAGACTTTACACAATAAGGGAGGGAAGCTATTGGTTGTCGAGCAGAGAAGAAGAGATAACCGGACCGGTTTGTTCCTCTCTCCCTCGAACTGAGAAGAGAGAGAAAGAGCTAGCAAAGGGAGGAGAGAGAGAGAAAGCCAAGAGAAGAGAAGATGTGAAGAAGAGAGAACAGATACAAACACAAAGCCTATAGAGCTGAGGAGATGCAGTTTTTGGTGGGCCCCATATAGAGTTATAATATTTTATTATATTGCTTAACCTGTTTTTGTATATTTCACGTTATTTCGGTTTGGGGAATTGTTTTTACTACTTTTTAATTGTTTTTACTATTGGTACGTAAAGAGTGTTGATCGGTAAGTGGACAATTCTCGTTTACTAGAAAGTATGATTCTAGATCTTTTAAAACGTTAATCAAACCATATAATCCTATATAATTCAGTATGATATATTTATATTTGCAATATGATAATAAGATAGCTGTAAAGTGTAAACTTTCCTCGTCCATTTCTTTAACAAAAAAAAAAAGAAGAAGAAGAAGATGATGAGATAGCCGTAAAAACTAGTATAACATCAAACATGAACCATAGATAGTAAATATCAAAGTGCTAAAGTATTAAAAGATAAGTTAGACGTTCAAAGTGTTAGTTAAAATATCGAATTAGTAGGCTTACTACGAACTGTTGACCTTATTATAGATCTTGACAAATGGTAGGTAATCAGCTTAAAAATATGCATATATCTGATAACAAAACGACATAGTTCTAACGCTTTGAAATATGATCGACACATGTCACCAATTACATTACCATTGAGGCATTGACTAGTTTTTAGAAGGAAACATGATAACCTTTTACGAATTATGGATTAGATGCTATATGGAGATGGAAGTTTTCAGATATACTATGATAGAAAAAATATATTCGGATAAAAATAATGGAAAAGTTGCTGCCAAATAAAAGCATCCATTCCAAAGAAATGAAAGAGTATTCTTATGTCAATCATCACAAAATCACACAAATCCCATATGAAATTTCTCCTTGTATGAATTGTTTTTGACTCTCTTCCCGTGTATAATTATGTGACACTTATCTTATCTTATCTTAATCTTGTTTTATTATACACGATATGTCACGTGTTAGACTATCATTGGCAGGTCCCATCGATTGTAGAAGTGTGCGTGTTATGGGAACATTGGCTATCATCACAAACGGGAAGACTTGGTGTAGCTGAGAACGACATGTGAATACAACGGAAAATTTTATGCTAAATAATGAAATATTATCAAAATGTCATTTGCCTTTATTTATTGGATCACAAGTAGAGAAGAAGGGATAAACAACTTTGGATCCTTTTGGGTGTACCATCTATCATACTTAGCTTTCCGTATATAGTACTTAATTTTCAAGAACGCATTAAACTTATAAGTAACCAATAACCGTTAATAAGTCTTGACTTACTTTTCGAGAAAACTAAAGATAAATAATCTATTTTGTTGGCTTTTGTCTTGTGAAGGCACGCAGTCACAGACGTCTATTTCTCTTTAAATTCAGAACATGGGATGTTTGCATATATATATGTTTAATCATAGTAAACTTGCCTTGTTCGTTAGAGTTCTTTGATCCAAGTATACATGTATCGAATGTACAAGGTTTTTGAATGTTACATTGGTCGGATTGATTACCCGAACTGAGATACAGTATCTAGCATTAGTCTATATTACATACATACATCCAATTTTGAATTTAAGCAATATATCCATAATCATTTGCGTGTTTTATGTGCAAAATTTTTTGTTGGTAGCAGTTGTATTTACAATTTTGTTTAGGTTTTAAAAGTTTTAAGTAGATCCACTTTTTGGATTTTTATATTCTTTCTTATGTTTTTTCTTTTACTAATTTTCCAAACAGTTGTAAACATACATTTCCTTCATAGTTACTTGGGTTATTGGTTGTTGTATTTTAATGGATTTGAAAATCCGAACTAAATCTAGTGTTATTGGTTCTGTAGTTTTCAAATATGTATTAAAATCAGGTGTTATTGGTTTAGTGATTCATAAATTCTATATCAAATCAAGTGCTATTCAATCGTACGGATTTACTAATATATTTGATTTTATAATGGATTTGAATGGATTCATTTGGATTTTCTAGTTAAAAATACAAAGACTCAAATCTGAGGGAAAAACTCCGGATTTGCATATTTTACTTGAATTTATAAATACTATATGAATTTCTAAATTAATCAAAATATATAAACCAATAACACATCCTAATTAGTAGAGCAAGAAACGTGTAGATGCGTGAAGTATTTGGTTTTAGTTAAGCTTCTTTAGTATCAATGTATCATTGAATTTGTTGTTGGTGCATCTCCACCTAATCTAGCTTGTAAGCATCTATGTCATAGTAAAAGCAATTTGTACGGTTAACATACATGTTTTCATTGCATTTATGTTTGATTATTCAAACAATCAATACTATTAAAAGGGAAGAAATCATAAAAAAATCTACTTACAAAAGTTTGTTGAACCTATTCATTAGAAACTTAAACATATATATATACAAAATTTGTTATTAGGTTCCCTTATTATTTGCTAAGCCTTCCAACAATTAGTTCCTATATATATGCATTTCATCATTTATTATCTTTACATATATTTTATTATTTGCTAAGTCCTCCAACGATTAGTTCTTATATAAATGCATTTCATCATTTATTATCTTTACATATATTTGGATATCTATTACTCCATACAATTTTTTTTTTTTTAAATTTAGAAGTCAAAATTAAATGCCTTCAAACTACACTATTACCATACATGCATACAAATATTTCATCAATAAATTTGTGTTCATCAACTTTTTACCAGCTACAAATTAATATCATGTAAAACCAATTATGTTCAATGAAAATTGATGATAGAATTTAAATAAAACTATTATTGAGTTTATTGTTAATTTCACTGTATGCAATTCAAAAATTGGTTTACCGGTTTAAATTAACGAGTTTTTTTTTATAAGCGCATATCACACTTGATTGCGAGTTTTTTAAAGTTTGCATGCTTTAAATTAACGAGTTTTCCTTAAATCCCAACCAACTTATGTACAAGTCATTGTTTACCGGTTTGACCGTTGGTCTGAACTTGATATAAATTTTTTTCTTATCTAATTTAAAATAATAGGCATGCTGAGTTTGATCACACCATATAAAATTTTAAAAAATAATTAATAAAAGCAATTGAAAATATAATTACATTAAATAACCAAATTAAAAAAATTATCTTTTGATAAAATATGACTTTGTAACATAATAATGTAAAAAAACAAAAATACTAATTCCTATCAAATATTTTTATCAACCAAAAAATAATCCGCGCTTTTAAGCGCGGGTCAAAATCTAGTTAAGTTTAAAGTTAATGGCAAATTTACTGCTCAAATCTCATTTGATTGAATATCCTAAAATTATGTGAAATTTTGATATCTGAACTTTAGGAAATTTGTAATGTAACCTTAATAATTAGTTTAGAATAATGATATGTTAAGTTAAAGCTTAACATTAAACAAAAATAAGTATTTTGCGTTCAAAATAATAATTAAATAAAACATCATCTTCATCATCATTAAACGTATCTCTGTAACTTTGTGACATAATTGAAAAAAAAACTGATAACTTCATTAACGATTGAAAAACAAATCGGCTGTGTTAAATAAGACAGGAACAGAGAAATAGATAAATGTTCATTGAGTGGCAGAATGTAACTTTACACTTGTATTCATACAAGTGATTTTTAATTTAGCTTATTTTTAGCAATAAAACTAGCCAACTAACAATAATAAAGCTGATCCTCTGTTCCTAGTCTATTATTTTGTGTTTGATCATGGTCTTATTGATCGATCTATTTTTTGGCTCATATGGTCGGTTTTATACCTGTGGCCTGTTGATGGTGGGTTTAGATAGGTGCTTATGTGGTTGTATGAACCTTGGTGATGCTAATATGAGGAAAAAAACAATAATAAAGCTGTTCAGTTAACCAACAACACATGCTAAAATCCATTAAATCTATTAATCGAATGGCTAAACAAAAAAATATTCATTTTTGTTGACCTAATTTTTAATAGTTCTAAACAAAATCAAAACACCCAAATCTTTTTTGAAAGAATGGATTTATCGAAGGGCTTATTTGTGTACTAACCATTAAAAAAAAGAAAATTGGTTTTCAAAAAAAAAAAAAAGAGAAATAGGAAGAGAGAATCAGAGAAAGAGAGTGTTTTTGGTTATTTAACAAATTTGAGTTTTTTTTGTAGTTATAAGGGCAAATTTCCCTTTATCGAACAATAAGTCTTATGATTGGCTTGCGCAGACATGAGATCATGAAAGTTTAAACAGCAATTTCTGGCTACTTTACATCCAGAACATTATGTAGTTTTAACTTTGACTATAGTTAAGTTAATACTTGTAAAAATATGTATATGTTATCATCATCTCCAGGTTGTATGCATATTTTATGCCGAAGTCGTGTATGATACATTTGTTTTTTTTTTTATTATTATCTGAAGGTTCTGGAAACAATGCCCATAATCTCCCAGGCCCAGAAACCGGCAGGCACTGATACCATGGGGATAAGGCCCATGGTGTAAAATATCCCTCCTACGGTGAATCGAATCCATGAGCGCAACAGCACCAACGCTTAAACCAACCAGGGTGCAACATCCGTGGTTATGGTACATTGTTACGAGCTGAATATGACAATCATATAGATGCAAGAAAATTCTTAGACTTAATGGTGGAAGAATTAAATACTATGGATTGGCAAGTGGTAACATACCATAAATAAAAACATTAAAATATAACAATTTTAATGTTATCATCTCATGTGGTCCCTAAGGGTTGTTCAGTTGTGAACTGTGACTGGTGCTTTACCCAAAACAACAATAAATAATTGCATGGGGTGAGTATGAAAGGAGACGTAGAAATACCATATACGTTTCATAATGTTTAGTCTTTGAGCCTATGTGCAAATGCCAGAATGCTAATCCGACCCGGCTTTGTTAATTAGTTTATAAAAATTGAATCTCAAGAACAATTCTGGTAGCCTATATACGATCAACATGACCTATTTTAATCAACCAGTTTTGAAAACCGGCACAGTCGAAACAGAACTGAGCCAAACCATTGCAAGTTAACACCACATCCATATATACATCTAGATTATTCTATACGGGCCATGCTGATAATCTTATATTTTGAGTAGTTTGATCTAACTAACATCATCAGATTAAAAAAAACTGCATATATATAGTCTAGTACTGTTTTATTACTCAGGCTAGTGGTTTCGTTACATCAAAGTCGGGCGGTGTGTGAATGAAACTGTTTCTGTTGGATATGCAATCATAGATTTCGTAAGTGGCGTGAGTTTTGGCATAACACACTAAACAGATTTACGTCGGTAGAAACTTGAAAGCTGAAAGTTTGTTCTTTTTTTTCCTTTTCATGCACATTGATTGTTTTGAAGAAGAGTGCATAAAATGTGATTACAACAAATTCTGCAGCTTAATAATTAACTTTATCATAATTGGGGTTCATACTTGTAAATGGGTACATAATATATGGTCCATACCATCAACATAATTATGCACTTTGTAGCACTTTTATGACGATTTAAAGAAATCGCACCAACCGAAACATGTCATACTATTAATAAAGTCAGATTTCTATAGCAAACTGTCGTGAATTCTTAGTCATCTTTAGCTTATTGCTTTTTCGACAACAAATCCACTTATGTTATATGACATTGACACAAAGTTGCAAAAAGAATGGTCGCAAAGGAGATTCTCTATGTGCGGAAAGAGTCGGATCATTTCTCTCTTTTCTAATCCATTTGAAACGGAAAGTTAAGCTTCTTCTTGTGTGCTACTGAATCTAAAAAATATTTATGTGATCTTTTCGTATGTATGATACCAAAAATTATGCAAGGACACCCCCGTACTAAAGCTGGGCATGTTCTATAAGATATCGTGAAAGGTAAAGTTAGGGTTTTACGATTTTGATGGGGAAACACTAGTAGAGTTTCTCAAAAGTTGAAACCAATAAATGTTATTGCTTTTTGTGTGTTGATGATATAGTTTGAGTTATCTTATTGCCGTTAAAATAAAAGATACGATCAATCGATTGATATAGGCCCAACCAGCCCAATGAACTTCAAACAAAAAGAGAAAAGCATACTTCCATGGATTCTGTAAGGCCTTGCAAACATTTGAGACCTACAAAATGAATCTAGGCCTACTTTTGATAAATTAACGCCCGAGTAACCAATAAACTGTCCAATTATCAGCCATGTGTGAATTGTTAAGAAAAGAAGTATAATAAGATGCATGTCTGTGAAAAGTATGAAGTATCATAAGATGCAATAAGTGTGATCATTGATAATATCATACCAGATTAATTTCAAAATTTCTTCTCTTGAGTATTTTTTAAGAAACATAGAGCGGGTGTCAAACACAAAAATGGAATAAAAACTCATTTCAGAAACTTGCATATATATGAAATATAGGCCGACTTCAATACACCTCTACCCCCATACTATTTTCTCATGTATATTGAGTTCATTATTGGTTCTTTCTCTTGAACTAATATTTTGAATCACTAAGGACATTTCCATCCTCATTCTATTTTTCCCTCTAAAATGGAGTAATGAATGATCCAATCAAATTTCATATCTCATTCCATAATAGAGTTCACTCTATAAATGGAATAATCTATTTTTTGTTTGTTCATCACTCTATTATAGAATAGAAAATGAAGTATGGTTGAAGCATATTTAATCCATATTTACTTTTACTCCGTTATAAAAGAAAAAATAGAGTTTTACATTGGAAATACTCTAACTTACCTAAACTATCTATTTCAAATTAGTTCCACATCGACGATTCAATTTGTGAATCTATGTTTAATTTCTAGTAATTTTGTTTATGAATAATATATATCCTGTTTATAATTAACTCATGGGTTAGATGTCGGCTATTTGGTGTTTGAGAAAGTATTTTTTAATGTCCAAGTATTTGCCTCATCTCAGAAGCTCAAACAAAAATAGTAGGCCCAAGTTCAACACACAACTCTTAAAATTGTATGGTTGTGTAGACTGTATAATCATTGAAAGTAACATTTTTCAGTGAAGTATTAAAATAGGAACAACCTCATTCACAATCAAACGTTCATCCCACCTGCAACAGTGTTCCATAGTGTTGACAAACAGCTGAGAAATATCATTTCGGCGATAAGAATAAGAAAGCCTTTCAACGCCCTCATGTCGATGTGGCTGCGATAGATTTCTTATAAAACTTTTTCTTGTGGTCCATCTTGTTTTTATTTCTTTTTTGCCAAGATGACTCAAACTTAAGAGATTACTTTGTAAAATCTTTCTATCATTATATGATATTTACAGTTTAGCAAAAAAAAAAGTATTAAAATAGTAATTTTTGTGAATTTTATGTAAATATATTTTATCAGTAATGCACTTAGAAGTTTAATTATAATGAGACCAAGAGCAGGTCAGTCAATTACAAATAACAAATATACTGTGTTGATAAGTTTTTGTTATTGCGCGTACGAACTTTATTTCGTTGATGAAATAACAAGCAAAACATGTGAAAATGTTGACGCCTTCATATAAATTTTGGTGGGAAATGGATGAACCAATTGGTTTAGGTTTGCCCACGTGGGAAGTGTTGGGTCACAGTTTCCTATCTACCAATCAAGTTTTGGAAATATTATTTCCCATCATTGGGCTTCTTACTGCCTCTTATTTCCTTTGCATTTTAGACCTAACATAACTCCACCTTCACAAACCACTTTGTATAATAAAAATTAAAAGGCAAAAGAAGTTTAATTATAACATAACTCCAACAAGAATACTTCACAGTTAACATGTTTGATTTCTTTTGGGGGTGTGCTTTCGTATAGGGAAAACTGGGTCTAGGCATTTTTAGCATGTATTTTGGGATGAGACGTTACTACTAAAATCATAAATTTGATTTGCCTAACCAGACAATTACAACAAAATATATCATTATAACTGTTTTTATTTGTTACATTTTTAAAGTTGTTACAAATTAACTTTGGACATATATAAACTTTAAGAGATTAATAAAAAAGGTACGTAGTATTATAATTTTGATAGAAGGTTACTATTTTTATTCACGTATCAGTTTTCCGTTCCAGAGTAAGTAATTGACAAACAAATGTATTATGTATAATATACACATAAATTTCAGAACATGTGAACGATTATATTTGGTAATAAACTAGTGAAGTTTGATGATTGTGTTTTTTTGTTCTTGTTTTTATTGAACTTGTGTTTCGATTTGTTTTTTTTTTTTTGAACTGATTTGTAATGTGTTTCGATTTGTTTTGAAAGTGTGAAACGAAAAAAGACACGTGTGTTGTGGTGTTTCACTTGTCTTCTTTCTTTCTTATTTGTGGTGGATCTCTTTGGAGATCTAATCAATTGTGTTGGCAGAATCATGATGTTGACACAAAAGTCGATTAATTTGGACATAAGCATAAACGCATATTCGATTATTGAAAGAGCAAACGTCAGAAGATCATTTACTAACACATTACATCTTTTTTCTTATCATCTCACGGTTTCTAAAATGATATCTAAACTTAAATATCTCGACCATATAGTTGGGTGGGGTTATCACTTATCAATTATCATCGAACAACTTTGACATTGAGTGGTTGGCCGTCTTACAACATGTCTGCGCTAGGAACGCTCTTACAATACACCCTTAACCCTTAAATTAATATTATTGCCGTCTTTTTGAATGATGCACTATATAGTATCTAGTATATGTTTACCTTTTTTTTTAGTATCTAGTATATATTAGTATTAGTATCACATAGAACATAACTTGTTTGCTAATATAAAAGAGTCAAAGCTCATGTCATATTTGACCAACCAACAGCTTGACCGACTCAAGACTTCCCATGGATCCAAGGCCATAGTGGTCGTTGAGGTATTGGCTCAATGTAATACCACGGGCTATGGAATCCCACCGCTTAATTAAAAACATTTGCTTTTTTTTTTTCAAACATATAACTAGAGACAGAAAATTATCTCCCTCTCATATGATATATTTTCTTCATTTGCGTCTTTTTTTCATGTTGTTCATAAATAACAATAAAAGAATGCATTACAATCTCTTAAGTCTTAAATTATAAACTTGTTAAATATTAGTTATTTCAAGCTGGATAATACTAATAAAAATATCTTAAACATGGGTTGATAAAAACAAGGGAGAGATATAAACATAAGTTACAATCTCTTAAATAATGAATTACAATCTCTTTTTTTTTTGTCAACGCATTACAATCTCTCAAGTCTTAAATTATAAACTTGTTAAATATTAGTTATTTCAAGCTGGATAATCTATACTATAATAAAAGGGTTATACCCTCCCCTCTCAGCCCCTCCACGTCACATTTTAATTCCACGTCAGAAGGTGTCCACGTCCTTTATAAAAATCAACCAATCAAGAACCGTTGTTTTGCCACATCATAGCAATTCAAGTCGAAAATGTATAAAATAGGCTTCTCGTGGGTTTATAATATTAAGGATTGGCCCGGTTTGAGGTTTGAGCCCACATCTGAAACCCTCCGATTGAAACGTCAATCATCTTCTTCAAAGATAGTACGTCTTCTCTGTTTCCTATAGTAAATCTCCGTTAGAGCTTCGCTCACTTCAACAATTAATTATGTTCTTCACTCTCCTCTTAATGAATTCGTATCACCTTCTTTTCTTTCTACTTCTTTATAAACTTACTTCCAAAGAAACCCGAAACTCTCATAAGCCGAAGTTATGGCGATGAAACCCAATCAACAATGGCCCCTAACAGTTCTAAAGCTAAAGCGGCATGAATTGTATCCTCTCCAGGTTTGTAATATCGTAAGCCATGTTCTATTTTGTTTGGATTCCTTGCGGTAGAAGGACGAGCCTTTTGATCGTCTGGCTCGATCTAAATCTCTCTTTTTCTGGTGATCAAATCGATTATGTTACCAATCTCAGTGTCTTCCGCTGTGATATCCATCCGGACCTCCACCTCAAACGTTTTCGCACGAAGGAGACCCTATCAGGAGTACTTCTCAGTAGGCTTTCCGCCTCTGCCTCAGCCTCCACCACAGCAATACAATCACTGCCTGCTCTCATGATAATAAGCAACGAACGAATCGTTCCAACTCCATCTGTTTATCATCCTATATAAACCTCTAATATGATTCTCTTAAACCAAACCCATTTCAAAACATTGCGTTAGATTTCTAATCTTCATGTACATTTTGCAGGAAGTAATTGTAAAGGCAGTCACTACGGATCCAAACACTGGATTGAAAGTTCCTTTCAGTAAGCTCTTTGCTAGCTCCACTGTGAGTTCATTATTACCTCCATCACTTTATCGGGCTAATTTCATAGGCAGGTTCAAGATGTAGAGTATGAGTGGGGCTCTGGAGACGGATGAGAGAGTATCGGCTCTATTGGTGGTGCATGAAGCAATAGAACCGTGAGGAGACAGAGGTTCTAAAACATTTTGGATTCATACTTTTTGTGGTCAGTATGTTCTGAAAACTTATGATGTCCATTTTCTTGGTTGAAAGATATGAAGTTGCTTAGAATTCTGATTGCTTATACATGTAGTTTTGGATTCTCAGATACTTTCTTAAATTCCGATGATATACTCATCAAACTACACTAAAGAGTTTACGTTTTCCTCTGTAAACACTCAGATGGATAAGATCAAGAGACTGTCGTATGTGCCTGCAGCACTTAGTCTGAAGCATGCACCTTCTGTAAGTGGTGTCAGTTTACCAACATCATTAAAAAGAGTTTATGTTGTAGCTCAAACCAATGGTGTCAATTAAACCTTATTTTTAGGATTTTGCTTCATACTTTCATCATTTTTTGCATATCGTTCATATAGTAGGTGGAGTAGACTTCTCTATGGTGTTTTGTACTCTTGAGATTATCACTTCCGCCATAACCGTCTTCTTGAATAAGAGTCCCCAACAACACCAATAATTAATTCTGCTTTTGTGGTGACAAATGTTTTTGTTTCTTCAGTTCCATTGAAACAACAAACATCCATGTTTTGAGTTTCCATCACGTGTATATAGATAATCTCTCATTACTTTGGCGGCTTTTGATTTAAATCTAGAGACTTTTTTTTCACGGAAGTTACAAAAGCTTTTGATTATCTTTCAAATGATTTGTTCCAGTAGATATCTATTCTTGGGTTCAGTTTTATTTTTATTTTTAAAAAGTTAACAAATTACCCTTTCCTTTTGCCTAGACAAAAGCAGGTGTTATCAAGATGAAGAATAAACTCGCCTAACACAAGTACAACCCGCACATCTATTAAGATCACTTGATCTACGAGATAAAAAAAGGTTTATTCAGGGGTTTAAGAGTTCCCTGTGATTTATGTTATAGTTTCTTTCTTCACATTTTCTGCTTAGAAGATACATTTTATAAACTATGCTCCTTTTCTATGTAAGGTCTGTAAAGTCTCTTTGGAAGCGCAACTTTTTTCTAAACCTCCGGGCTCCGGGTGTCCCCTTTCTCGAGAGTCAACACTTTGCCATAGTTTTTCTAACATTTTTTTTTCTTCTGCTTTTTACTATTTTTATAGATGGAATTTTCTGTATGAATTAGTTTTTATCCATATTCCTTCATATTGGTTAACTATCCACTTCTAATTTGTTCTACCCATTTATGTTACGATTATTTACTGGAACCTAGACGAACAAAAACAGTATATTATAAAAAGACTAGAGAGAGCTAATAAATAACAAACATTTATAATCTGGGTATGTAGAAGAGATTTAGGATGGAGAAGGAAGAGATCGACCTCTGGACAATACAATGATTGGTAAGAGAGACAAAATATGGCGACAACAAATATTCAAAGTGAAACAATGGTAAAAAGAACCAAATTAATAATCATGTAGAAGACCAAAGATAATTATCCTGTTAGAAACAGAGAACCCCTCCAAATTTGTGCAGATAGAGAGAGAAGATACATTGATACGTGCCGAGAATGTTTTGATTAGCACTTACGAATAATAAAAATGCTTGAGAAAGAAATAAAGAAAAACGATCAAATTGATGGTGTTTTTTTTTTGTTGTAAGCAGAAGAAAAGAGAATGGCCAGTGATGCAATAAAATCGCAAACATTGATTTTCACAGCAAAACACACAGAAGTAATTGTTTCAACTTCTAACCAACACTTGATCTAATTTAAATAGGCAGCTACCAATAGAAAAAACAAAGTAGTTGCCAAAAGATTAATGGAGAGCCATATTGGACGGTAAAAAGAGGAGAAAATTAGAAAATGAGTTTTTGTGTAAATTAGAAAATGAGTTATTTGGACATAAAAGAAATTGTGGCATTCACATCAAAAATATATAAGTTCAAGTCTTAGAAGTCAATGCACTTATGTTCATAAGAACACCATGAATAAATAGTAGCTCAAAAATCCTACAAATAAGTGGACAAAAATTTAAACAATCTCAAAATTATAGGTATGGACGTTCGGGTACGGGTCTGTTCTTTGGCATATTAGTTTTTTTGGTGTTTTAAATTAGGTCATCTTCGAATATTACAAAATTTTGTATAGGGTTCCTTCTGAGCCAGGTGGGTTCAGTTATGATATATAGAAATCTAAATATAACCGAATAACCAATACATCTTAAACGGGTCCGGATATTTGTACCCAAGATAACAATATTACCCTATTCAGTTTATGTATTTTATATCCAAATTATTCAAATGTACCAAAATAACCAAAAATATTTATTATACATAGTTTTTGAGCATTTTTATTTAGGCTATCATGTTTTATCCAAAAAGACACAAAATATTAAAACTAACTAATATATTAATTTAAGATTTTAATTTAAATTATTAAAATAGTTATATGTACAATTATAAATAATATTTTTAGATGCAATTCTTAAGTAAAACATTTTAGTACCTTGATTATTTTTTGGCTGTTTGTGTTTAAATATCTCGAATCACAAATGATGAAATCAAAATTTAATTGCTAAAGCCCTTTAGAGGATTAGTAGAATTTTGTACATGTTATAAACAGCCTTCAAGCATAATATTCGAAGAAGTCACACTCATGGAACTAGAACATTGACTCTTCCTTACAATCTCAGCTCCGGTTTTACCATGTCTTGGACTGATCAATGACTACTAAGATAATTTAATTAAAAATACGTTGTAAGATATGTATTGACGTTTATTGCGTTCCAATCATCTTGAAAAGCATACAATTTTTTTTTTCCAAAGTAACATGTCAAAAGTAGAGAGGAAACCCAAAAATCATTCATAACTTTAGTTAGCTTTTGTGCTTAATGTACTTTTTAATACTAAAATAAGTAATGCTGATTTTATTATTCTGTAATTTTTATTGCAATTATTTTACATATTTTACAATATACACATTCTATATAATACAATAGTGAAATATATAATATTTTCTTGAGAAAAATCCGGGCGTAGCCCGGAAAAAGGCCTAGTAATAATAAAAACATCTTAAACATGGGTTGATAAAACAAGGGAGAGATGATTATATAAACATAAGTTAACCATGGCTAAAATCAAACGCGGTAGGTCGGTTTGACCGGTCTGGTTTGGTGAGCGGTGGCAATAATTATTTTAATAAAATAAAATAAAAATAATTATTTTAATAAAATATATATATAACTCTCTTCTTCTTCATACTGTGTGTTTTCATATTTAATTTCATTCTCTCAAAAGAGTCTCTCTCTCACCTACACCACACCTAACCAAACGCTCCAATTCAGAGAGAGAGATCTTCTTCTTCTCATTCTTCGTCTAGGCAGCACACCAACACGCCACCATGTCCTCAACACCCATGAAAGTCTCTCCCTTTGATCTCATGTCCGCCATCATCAAAGGAGAGCCCGTCGTCGTCTCCGACCCGGCGAATGCCTCCGCTTACGAGTCAGTCGCAGCCGAATTGAGCTCAATCCTCACCGAGAATCGCCACCTCGCCATGATTGTCACCACTTCCATAGCTGTTCTCATCGGCTGCATCGTCATGCTCGTCTGGAGAAGATCCGGCGGCTCCTCCGGGAACAGCTCCAAACGCGTCGAGACAACGCTTAAGCCGTTGGTGATTAAGCCTCGTGACGAAGAGGTTGATGATGGGAGGAAGAAAGTCACAATCTTTTTCGGAACGCAGACCGGAACTGCTGAAGGGTTTGCTAAAGTAAGTTGCTTTGATTCAAAACAGAGCTTTGGTCCAAAACAGAGCTTTGATTCAAAACAGAGCTTTTGGTTCAAAACAGAGCTTTTGGTTCAAAACAGAGCTTTTGATTCAAAACAGAGCTTTTGATTCAAAAACAGAGCTTTTGATTCAAAAACAGAGCTTTGATTCAAAAACAGAGCTTTTGATTCAAAACAGAGCTTTTGATTCAAAACAGAGCTTTGGTTCAAAACAGAGCTTTGGTTCAAAACAGAGTGAAGATGATGAAAGTTAACTTTTTGATAATTTGTAGGCTTTAGGAGAAGAAGCTAAAGCAAGATACGAGAAGATCAGATTCAAAATCGTTGATTTGGTATGTACCCTTTTAAAAAAGCTTAAACCTTTCTTGTTTATTTCGATTCTGATTCTGATTTGTTTTAACAGGACGATTACGCGGCTGATGATGATGAGTACGAGGAGAAGTTGAAGAAAGAGGATGTGGCTTTCTTCTTCTTAGCCACGTTAGTTTTTTTGTTTTTTTTTAAGCTCTGGTTTTGTCTTTATTGAAGTTGATCTTGATTTTTACAATCTTGTTGGTGTGTAGATATGGAGACGGTGAGCCAACAGACAATGCGGCGAGATTCTACAAATGGTTCACCGAGGTGAGTCTTTTTGTTGCTTGGGGTTAGTTAGTTGCTGTAACGAATGTGTTTAATGTTTACTTGTTTCTCAAGTTTTGTACATGTGTCATGTGTGTTACAGGGGAATGACAGAGGAGAATGGCTCAAGAACTTGAAGTATGGTGTGTTTGGATTAGGAAACAGACAATACGAACATTTTAATAAGGTTTTTTTTTTTTAAATGGAATCTTTATTTATGTTTTTTTAAATTATGATCTTGTTTACACTATTTTAATTTTTTTTTGTTGTAAATATGTGTTGCAGGTTGCCAAAGTTGTAGATGACATTCTTGTGGAACAAGGTTTGTTTGTTTCTTTATTTTTTATCATTCGTCTTGTATTATAGTTTTCTAACTTGATGAAGACTTGGTTTGTTTCAGGTGCACACCGTCTTGTACATGTTGGTCTTGGAGATGATGACCAGTGTATTGAAGATGACTTCACCGCATGGTATTTACTTGGTCTATATACATTCCTACTTTGGATATTTGTTTTTAAATTTTATTTTTCTGAGCTCAGTTTGTTATCATCTCTTGCAGGAGAGAAGCATTGTGGCCAGAGTTGGATACACTGCTAAGGGAAGAAGGTGATACAGCTGTTACACCATACACTGCTGCTGTGCTAGAATACAGAGTTTCTATTCACAACTCTGAAGATGCGTTGAATGAGAAAAACTTGGCTAATGGGAATGGTCATGTAGTCTTTGACGCTCAACATCCTTACAGGTGAGGCTTCTTCTCTTTTCTTCTTATAGTTATTGTCTTATTAGTTTGATCTAATCTTTGCTTTGTTTTGGTGATTTTAAAGGGCAAATGTTGCTGTGAGAAGGGAGCTTCATACTCCAGAGTCTGACCGTTCCTGCACCCATCTGGAGTTTGACATTGCCGGGAGTGGACTAACGTGAGTTTTACTGCTATTTTAGAATGTGTGTACAGAATAACATAATTAACATAATGTTTTTGTATGTCAGGTATGAAACTGGAGATCATGTTGGTGTACTTTGTGATAACTTGAATGAAACTGTAGAGGAAGCGCTTAGGTTGCTGGATATCTCACCTGATACTTATTTCTCCCTTCACTCTGATAAAGAAGATGGCACACCAATCAGCACCTCTCTTCCTCCTCCATTCCCACCTTGCAACTTGAGAACAGCTCTTAAACGCTATGCATGTCTTTTGAGCTCTCCTAAAAAGGTTGGTTGGTTGGCTTCACATCTAATCATCATACAAAAGTCAATTTGTATTCATGCTTGTCTTCTTGCAGTCCGCTTTAGTAGCTTTGGCTGCTCATGCATCAAACCCCACCGAAGCAGAGAGATTAAAACACCTTGCTTCACCTGCTGGAAAGGTTTGTGCCATGCGGTTATTGATTTTTTTTTCATTCTCTTGCAAGTATTATAATTGTTTTTGTCTTTTCAACAACATCAGGATGAATATTCAAAGTGGGTAGTAGAGAGTCAAAGAAGTCTACTCGAGGTAATGGCCGAGTTTCCTTCAGCTAAGCCGCCACTTGGTGTCTTCTTTGCCGCAGTCGCTCCGAGGTTGCAGCCGAGGTTCTATTCAATATCATCATCTCTCAAGTGAGTTACTTCTCACTGTCTTCTTGGTCTTTTGTTTTCTGATTTTTTTTTTGGTGTATTGACCATTCTCATGTTATCTTGTATAGGATTGCTGAAACTAGAATTCATGTCACATGTGCACTAGTACACGAGAAGATGCCAACAGGAAGGATTCATAAGGGAGTGTGTTCCACTTGGATGAAGGTAAAATAGAGTTGTGTGATCTTTTTGTTGTTTGGTGCCATTTCTCATGGAAACATATGAAGGAGAGCTTCTTTTGTTGGGTTGTATTAACAGAGTGCTGTGCCTTATGAGAAGAGTGAGAACTGTTCCTCAGCGCCGATATTTGTGAGGCAATCCAACTTCAAGCTTCCTTCAGATTCTAAGGTACCGATCATCATGATTGGTCCAGGGACTGGATTGGCTCCATTCAGAGGTTTCCTTCAGGAAAGGCTGGCGTTGGTAGAGTCTGGTGTTGAGCTTGGACCATCAGTTTTGTTCTTTGGATGCAGAAACCGTAGAATGGTAACTAAACTCATTTACTCCAAACTCAAAACTTATCATCATCATCATCATCTGTTTGTTCAGTGTTGCTCACGTCTTGTCATATAATACAGGATTTCATCTACGAGGAAGAGCTCCAGAGGTTTCTTGAGAGTGGTGCACTCTCAGAGCTAAGCGTTGCCTTCTCTCGTGAAGGACCAACCAAAGAATATGTACAGCACAAGATGATGGACAAGGTAATGAGCTTAATAACCAGATCTTTGCATGGTTTTACAGGTTCTTGAGCTGACAACTATTCGCAATGCAGGCTTCTGATATCTGGAGCATGATCTCTCAAGGAGCGTATGTATATGTTTGTGGTGACGCCAAAGGCATGGCAAGAGACGTTCACAGATCTCTCCACACCATAGCTCAAGAACAGGTTCGTATGAGACACCCAAAATCTAAAAAGACATAATCTCAACTGCCATATCTCACATGATAAACAGTCTTTGAGGGTTCTTACTTTTGTCGTGTCATTGTTTCAGGGATCAATGGATTCTACAAAAGCAGAGAGCTTTGTGAAGAATCTGCAAATGAGTGGAAGATATCTTAGAGATGTATGGTAACGAGGCTGTTGAAGCCCCCCCCCCCCCCCGTCACACATTCACTGTGTACTTATATATAGAAATGCCACAGCATGATCATTAAGTTGTGATCGCAAGAGGAAATAATCCTTCTTTTTCTCCATTTTTAATTTAGTTTATTTCATATTTGTATTTTGTCAATTCTATTTTTCCAACCCTTGTTATATAGTCCACAACAGAATGATAAAGAAAACCAAAACTTTGTATAAGATGTGATGGGTGTATTTGTGAAACAGTTGTGTTATATGCAAAGTCTGTACCTTTGAATGTAAGAGCCAAATGGATTTATAATGGTTGAAAGTTGAAACCTTTGGTTCCCAAGTGCCTTTTGTTGAAGTATTATTTTAAACGAATTTTTATAATAAGATGAATGGTATAGGGGTAGGTAAGCTGGGGGAATATTGTAGATGTGATTTAATAGCATGTGTTTTACACTGATACGTGCGGAATGAAGTTGGTGGTGGATAGGATACAAGACTCTCCAACAATAACAACATGTTTCTTTCCTCTTTCAACTACCTCTTTTGGTCTTTATGTGTTTCTTCTCATAAACTACTCTTCTTATTGATTATTACTACAAAGTATAAATAAGGGATTACGACTGCATAAACGAAAGTAGTTTAGTAAAAGAAGAGGTCTGACCAATGAAAAATCAAGTGGACATTGTCACATTGGCAGGTGACGTAAATGATCTTACATGATTGCATAATTGATTTCTGTATTTCACATCCAAAATTTGGAGAAAACACAAATCGCTCTTCGATCTATCTTATGGTTTTGGTTGGGCTAACAGATTCGTTGCGAAGTCCAACAAAACTGTGCATCATCGTGTGATATTTCTTAATGGCCCGTTCAAAAACTCAACGTCCAAGTCCTTATTACTAGATATATTTATGTATCCAGCCCAAAATTATAATTTTGATTTGTTTGGGCTTTGTCCAAAGTACACTATACAAATAACGTTACTTTTCCAAAGTACACCAACATGCTTCTTTTCACGTTAGAACAAAACAAAACGAAAACTTTTTGGCCAACTCCTGTGTGATGATTCATTATACTTTTTTGCGTTTAAAGATAATAGTGAAATCGCACCATATGAAAATGTTATAAAAAAGGAATACAAATCAAACTTTGTGGTCAAGCAATGAGGATATGAGTAACCTCATTATGACTTGTGCCTTGCAGCGTAAGTTGGTGTAACTTGAAAACGAAAGGAAAAAAGTATAGTTTGTGGCTCTAACTGCTTTCATTTAGTTATGTTCTGTAACAATTAATTACCTTTCATTACTCTTCCATGAGTTTTTTTCTTTAATTTCTTTCTTTTTAAATTCTGTAGCAGGATAGCTTCTTCACCAGTGCGCTATTATGGTCGTTTGCAATTAGTGTTGGCCGACAAAAGTTTCCCATCATTTCTCGCTAACCTCATTTACTCGCACTGATTAATACGTCAACACTTGTTTCATTTTATTTTGCAACCAATCACCATGTCTTAGTCTTCCTCTTAATTAATCCTGACTATCTTTCCACAAACAATACTTCATACATTTTCTTGTGTAAACGTTGTTCTTTTTAGTGAGAACTTTATATTCCTATTTATAACATATATTTAGTGAGTTTGTATTTATTTAATACTCACTCTCACTCTATTCTTAAAAGATCCATGTTTTTAAAAAATATTTTGTTTCAAAAAAATGTATATTTTATGTTTTCTATGAGAAAATTGTAAACTTTAAAAAAATTAATTAGTTTTATTAGATTACTATTTGCTAAAAGTTGTTGAAAATTAAAAATTACATAAAACAATAAATTTACTATAGTGATTTAATGCGTCTTTTTAATATGTGTGAAAACACTAAAAAATCTATCTTTTAAGAACGCATGGAGTATATATGTACAATTTCTTATATATATGCGATAGTACTTATTTATACATATGAAATTTTATGATACAGTGTATGAGTATCTGCTAAATAATTTATCAAAACTTTGCAACATATCAGGCGTACATAAACAATTGATGCGAAACTTTTTGGTGTAGCCGTGCAGGGTTCCATTAATTGCGTACACTAAAGACATCCTTATGTAAAAGCTTTAAAATCTGATGCAACTAAACTAAAAGTAGGAAATCATAAAGTATTTCGTTTTTTAACTATACTATTTTGTAATAATTAATACATACTGAAATACTGGTATTTCCAACTTGGAAAATTAGTTACTCCATCCATTCATTAAGGATACATATTCTAGAGAAAATTTTTGTTCATAAAAGATCTATTTTTTTTTATTTTCAATGCATGTTTTATTAACTAATTGCAAACTTCAAAAAACTTAATTGTACTTATTGATTTTTTATTGGCTTAAAATTATAGAAAGAAGATAAACACAAAAAATTATGCAAATTTAATGTGTTTTATTAAAATGTGTGAAAAAACTAGAATATGAATATTTTAGGAACAGAGAAAGAGTATTTTTTTTGGTAAAATCAAAACTGTTTTGGATAAATTTATTATAGTGATTAACCTCAGAGCAAAAAAAAAAAATATTTGGACCTAAACTCTGGCATCCGTATGTAAGAAGGGGAACTATTGGGATACAAGTCTTTCTCTTTGGAAAATTAGTTGCGCAATATTCTAATTTCTACATTAGAAACGCAATATTCTAATGTAAACTTTCATATCACTATTTCACAGAAATTCAAAATCGATTGGGTAAAAGTTATTTAATACTTTTGACTATATCTATCACTATCAGTATAGAGTCTAGACCATACTTTTGGATCACACAATTTTCTCAGACGAAATAAATCATAATTCAATAAGATGATCATGTGAATGACATATAGATCTAGCGGTCACTAATCTTATACGCTATGAATATTTTGTTGGTTCATGGGTGGATACGTAGCAAGGTTTTGATTAACAAAACAGCATGTCTGATAATTATATACTAGGTTCTGTTCGTAGAGTAGTAAACATGTATAGAGGATTAGGAAAAAAATTACTAAAACCAAATTTACTCATTTTAACACGTCTTCTTCAAGGTTTGGGGAAGATTATCGGTGAACAAGTTAATCGATGATGTTTGAGATTGCCTTTAGTGCAGGATAGAGAGTATACAATATATTTACAGGCTATATAGATTTCTCAAAATATGTAAATCGGATATGCGGTTGGTTTGATCGATACATCATACATATAGTGATTTTTTTACATAAAACATAAACTGATTTTCCAATTTAGTCAGAAGGATGCTTTGAATTAATGATGATGTTGGTAACTTGCAATTATGATTCTAGAATGGGATAGGATGTAAACAAACATGCATGTTGTCGTATTTATTTTCTTTGTTAAAACAATTGAAACAGTAGTATATATATATGTATGTGTGTGTGGTAACAAAAACTTGAAAACTTTCTTCATTCTATTTCTCTCTCTCTCTTTCCCTAAAAAGATATGGAAACTTCAGAAAACACCAATCTCCAAAACCCTAAACCCACAACGCCATTTCACTATCACCTAGAAGAAGCACTCTCTCTCCGAGATCTTCCCCTCAACACCGAAAACACCAATTCCACCGCCACCACAACAACCACCACTGAAGACCAACGTAAACGATCAATAGAGCTTTTTGAGTTCCTTACCTCAACCTCCAACGACTGTTCTCCGGCAGAAAACATAATCTTCGGCGGCAAAATCATCCCCTTAAATTACCAAAATGCCATCCTTTCATCTCCCGAGTACATTCGCCCTCGCATAAGCACAAGATCCGAGCCCTTATCCACTATACAAGGCAACAAGCTCAACCGTCCCGTGGCACGTGACAATGCAAGACCCATGAGGATAAGCCGTTCTCTAGATCATCGCAACCTCTCACGTGGATCAACCACCGCACGTGGAAACGCTTCTCCGACAAAAAGTACGACAAAGCCTGAAACGGTCTCGTCTGGAAATAGAAAAAGTGTTAAACCGAGATGGTATGTCACTACAAGAAAACATCGGGATACTGAGGGAAAAAATCGTCGGTATGTCGTCGGAATAACGTTATTCCGAGGACATACCGACGAAAAAAGTCCTCGGAAATAACTCCTCGGAAATTCATAATTCCTCGGAATTCCGTCGGAATTTTCCGACGGAATTCCGAGGAAACAAAATTCCGAGGAAACTCCGAGGACACAATGTTCGTCGGAAGGTTCCTCGGAAAATACCGAAGGAATTCCGATGGTCCAATCCTCGGAAGTTTCGACGAAATATTTCTCGGAATATTTATCGGAAAATTCCGAGGGAAGAAAGTTCCTCGGAAAATTCCGAGGAACATTTGTTCCTCGGAAAATTCCGAGGAACATTTGTTCCTCGGACATTTCCGAGGAACTTTCTTCCCTCGGAATTTTCCGAGGGAATTGAGTTTCTCGGAAAATTCCGAGGAATCCTTTCCCTCAGACAATTCCGAGGAACTTAATGTTCGTCGGAATTTACCGAGGGATAAAAGTTCCTCGGAATTATCCGAGGACCTCCATTCCCTCGGAATTTTGAAAAAAATTATTTTTTTAAAAAATTTATTTTTTTTAAAAATTATTTTTTTTTGGAAAAAAATTAAAATTTTTAAAATTTAAAATTAAAATTGAATAAAACATAAAATAAAACATAGTAGATAATATTCAAATTTAAATAAAACATTCAGAGTTTTTGGAAAAAAAAAAACTACGGGTCTTGAATGTTCGGGAACGTCTCGTTCGGGTACATCCTCTTCATCATGTCCATCATCTGCTCGTTCAGCCTCTTCTGGGTCTCATAGCCCGCCTGTTGAGCTGCCATCTGAGCCTCCAACGCAGATATCCGATCATCCTTGTCCTTCAGCTGAGCCGTAAGAACTTCTGGATCAACATACGCATGTGGTGCAGAAGAAGGAGCAGCCGACCGGGAGCGACGACCCAAACCGACCAAACGTCCCTTTTTCTTTGGAACCGACTGAAATATAAATAAAACGAAGTTAAGATAATTTAAATTGATGATAAAATAAAAATCAAGAAATAATTAAATTGAACTTTTAAAAAAAAAAACTTACCGATTCAACGATTTCGTTGATTCGAACCCGAGACAAGTTGGTCGAGGCCGTCGAATCGTCATCATCGGTTTGAAGCTGAGACACTTCGTCATACACCTGAGTCTGGACCAGGTCGACCACGTCCCTCACAAGACCATCATCAATCTGGCCGGTCTTCTTGTTGGTATACGCCCTTTTCATAAGGGCGAGATCATCAACTGGGTGGCCTTCATTTTCTTCCGCCTTGAAAAAAAATAAATTAGACAAACATTAGAGATTTGAAAATGCAAAAAAAATAAAATTCTGAAACTTAAATAATTGAAGAAAAAGCGGTTGAGCTTACCATGCGATCCGCCAGAGTGGCAATAGATTGAGCACCCAAGTTATGCTTGTAGATGCCCTTTCCTTTACGGTCGCTCCTGCGGTTGTTGGAGTTGGTGGAAGAAGTTTCTTTCGTCTCTTCTTTATCCCAATGCGCACACAACTCCTTCCAGACCGTGCCGTTCATCGACTTTGGGACCTTTTAATTTAAAAAAAAAAGTTTAATAATTTTAAAAATAGTTTAATAAATTAAAAATTGTTAATAAATTAAAAACTACCTTGTTTACTTCCCACTTCTTCTTCCACTCGTACATCTGCTTCCCATAGTTGTCCATAACTTTATGGACAAAATGGTGATAGATAGAGAGCGTATCATCGGCATTCCAGTTGAATTCTTGCTGAAATAGTTTAAAAATAGTTTTTAAGCACAAAAATATAATAGTTTAAAAATTACAAAAATCGTCGTTTTAATAAATAAAAAATAGTTTAATAATTAAAAAAATAATTTAATAATTACAAAAATAAGTTTTAATAATATTTAAAATGTCTAATAAATATATAAATTAGTTTAATAATTACAAAAATAAGTTTTAATAATATTTAAAATGTCTAATAAATATAGAAAATAGTTTAATAATTACAAAAAATAGTTTTAATAATATAAAAAATATAATTTAAAAATTAGAATACTTACCGCAAACTGCTGAAACCACAGATGCTGCTTCTCGACAGGGAAGTGAGTGAAAGTCGGATGTCCGCTGTCGAGGGCCGAGTACATCATACGGTTGATCCATGCGCTGATCCCGTTCCCGGATCGGTTGAACCTAACAAAAAAATAAATTATTAATAAAAAAATAGTTTAAAAATTAAAAATAGTTTAAAAAATAAAAGTTTAAATTACCATGTTTGACCATGTCCATGTGGATACTCAGTGAGATAGGGAAGATGGTCACGACCGGGCTGTCGAACCAACTCCGCAACCCTCATCACTCCCAGAGGACCAGGTGCAGCAGCGGGACCAGGAGCGGGTGCAGCAGCGGGACCAGGAGCGGGTGCAGCAGCGGGAGAGGGAGCAGCAGGAGCGAGTAATGGAGAGGGAGATGTTTGGTATGAGCTGTGGGGCGAAACGGAATCCTGAACATGGCTGGAAGAACCCCGAGACTGGCTCCCCATACCACCCCGGCTACGACGCTGGCGAGGCCGGATCTGATCATCATTAGACATGTAAATTAAAAAAAAACATATTTAAAAATTAGTTCTAATAATTTTAATTAAAAAAAACAGTTTAAATTAAAATAGTTTAAAAACATAGTTTTTAATCACAAAAATATAAATAGTTTAATAATTAATAAAAAAAGTTTTAATAAATAAAAAATACTTTAAAAATTTTAAAAATGTTTAATAAATATATAAATTTATATTTTACATATAAAATAAAAAAAATGTTTTTAAATATTATATAAATGATTTTTAATCTTAAAAAAAGTTTTATAGATTTTAAAAATGTTTAATAAATTTATAAATGAATTTAAAATGCAAAAATAGATTTTATATACAAAAAACGTTTTCATATATATATATATAATTTCAAATTCGATTTTTATAACCACAAAATTGATAAAAACTAAAAAAAAAATTCAAATCAAGTGAAATACATAATCAAACTCCATTTTACACAAATCTACCATTCACCCTAACAAAATCTATAAATCTCATTCCAAAATCATCAAATCTACTTAAAAACCATACAAATCTAACCTAAAAGAGTGGGATAGGGTTCTTACATGATTATGGGGGAGGATTAGGGGAGAATCGCCGGAAAAACGGGAGAGAGAACGGTGGAATCGCCGGAAATCGCCGGAATCGCGAGAGGAGATGTGCAGCGGCGCGGAGAGAAAGAGAGAAATGGGGAAGAAGATCGGGCTCGCCCTAATCTTATGAGGCGTCCGACGGAAAATATCCGTCGGAATTTCCTCGGAAATATTTTATACTTCCGTCGGAATTTCCTCGGAATTCTATGATTCAATTTTCCCGAAATATTTGGCGGCTTCGTTTACCCGGTTAGATGAAAATATTCCGACGAATCCAGTTTCCTCGGAATACCCTCGGTAATCTCCGAGGAAATTCTGAGGAACCAGGGTTTGGGGTTTTAAAACATCGATTATTTTCGCCGTATTTCATTTCTTATACAATTATAATGCATACCATTGAGGATTCTTTGTATAGATGATCATAAACCATGAAATAACACAATTTCAAAAATAATTCTAAGTATTCCCTTTACCGTTTATTAAAGTGTATAAGTGTTTCTCTTACGTTGTGTGGTTTTCGTTCATGCAATCGTAAAAGTGTTTGTTATTGGATAAAACACCAAAGTTCATAGTTCCAAACATCATAATCTGGTTATGACACTTAATGAAGGTTATATACGTGTTATTCAATCCGTAAAACGTTGTTTTCGATTTAAAACCCCCAGTTCCTCGGATTTTCCTCGGAATATACCGAGGAGATTCCGAGGAAATCCTTATGTTCGTCGGAATTTCCTCGGAATATACCGAGGAGATTCCGAGGAAAAAGAATCTATAATCAAATCCCCATCTCCTCGGAATTTCCTCGGTATTTTCCGAGGAAATTCCGACAAACAAAAAGAGTTCCTCGGAATTTCCTCGGAATTTTCCGACAGAATTCCGAGGAACTTGGGGTTTTCAATCGAGAAGATCTATTCCGAGGAAATTCCGAGGAAAACCTATCTGTCCTCGGAATTTCCTCGAAATTTTCCTTTAAAAAAAAAAAAAAAAAAGGTCGAGGCTAGTCTTCTTCCGAGTCGTCATCACCAGATGAATCTGAATCTGGATCTTGGTGAAACTCTCCAATCACTGGTTCATCCTCTTCGTGAACGGCGGCTTCTCCTCCGAAGTCAGTTAAATCGACTACAAGGCCAACTCCACCTAAATCTTCTGCTGCACTTAAGTTGCCGGATGTGCTTGGTTGTAGTGGGTCTTCCAGCTCAGAACTTCCCTGAACTCGGCCTCTCGGGTTGAGTCTTGTAACAGTAACCCATGGATCATCTCTGTTCCTTACCCGGGGGTACTTGATATAACAAACCTGATCGGCCTGAGAAGCAAGAATGAAAGGATCATAATATTGCAGCTTCCGTCTTGAATTTACTGATGTAACACCAAATGCATCTGTTCTCACACCTCGATCTGGAGTGTTGTCGTGCCAGTCACAATAGAAAACAGTACAGCGCAATCCAACCATGCCCAAATACTTGATTTCCAAAATCTCATTTATGTGTCCGTAGTATACATCATCTCCTGATGCAGAACAAACACCAGCATCGTAAGTCGTACTCGAACGTCTCCTCTTCTGAGTTGTGAATGCATATCCTCGAGTACAAAATCTCGGATATGACTTCACAACAAAGTTTGGTCCAACGACCATCTCGCGTATCCAATCGTCAAATGTTTCACCTCTGGCCAAACCATCACTCACATAGGTAAACATCCATCCACCAAATTCTCTCTGCTTCATTTCTTCTAGTTCGTCCTCTGTGGCGTATCTATATTCTAACCGCTTTTCTGCCATGAAAATCCTTTCATATTGAAGAACATCTTCGCAGTTGGTGAGTAAATATGTTTGCAAATGACTGCGCTCCTGATCAGTAAGTCGACGGTCTTTTGGTTTTCCGCTAAGTCGTCCAACGTCTGTGAAAATGTCTGGAACCTTCCAATGATATGTTGCCCGTTCGCCTCTATCATCATGCCGAGCAGGTCTTCTGTTTTTGGTCTGAACTTCTGCTGGAAAGTAGTACTCGGCAAAGTTTGAAGTTTCTTCATTGATCATCTGTGCGACTATAGACCCTTCCACCCTACTTAAATTTTTCACCATCTTCTTCAAATGGAACATATACCGCTCATACAGATACATCCATCTATACTGCACAGGACCACCAAGCTCCAATTCTCTTACCAGGTGAATAACAAGATGCTCCATAACATCAAAAAATGAGGGAGGAAATATCTTCTCAAGGTTGCACTGAATCACAGCTATGTTAGTCTTCAAATTTTCAATACCTTCAAGAGTCACTGATCTTGTGCATAAATCGCGGAAGAAACCACTTATCCCTGCAATTGCTTCATGAACATTTCGTGGTAATAGTTCCTTGAAGGCAAACGGAAGGAGACGCTGCATCATTACATGGCAATCATGGCTTTTCAAGCCAGTAAACTTTCCTTCCTTTCTGTCGATACAGTTACGCAAATTAGATGCGTAACCGTCTGGAAATTCCACATCGTTTGAAATCCAATCAAAGAACGCATCCTTTCCCGCTGCATCAAGTCGGTATATGGGAAAAGGAGCCCTACCACTCTCATCAACATGAAGTTCTGAACGAGCACATATATCGACTAAATCCAGTCTTGACTTCAAATTATCCTTTGTTTTACCTTGAACATTAAGGATCGTGTTCATCAGGTTGTCAAAAAAGTTCTTCTCGATATGCATGACATCTAAATTATGCCTTAGTAGATGATCCTCCCAGTATGGCAGATCCCAAAAAATACTTTTTTTGTGCCAGTTATGTAGGTTTCCAACACCATCTACCGGAAAATGCTCATGTCCACCGACGTCTGGCGTTCTTTCTGCACCAAAATCTCTAAGTTGTGTCTTCAAATCTTTCCCACGAATTTCCGGAGGTGGACTGTCAAACACCCTCTTGTTCTTCGTAAACAAATTCCTACTTCTACGATATGGATGATCTGGTGGTAGAAATCTCCTGTGACAGTCAAACCAACACGTTTTCCTTCCGTGTTTTAGTTGGAAAGCATCAGTGTTATCTTGACAATATGGACATGATAGCCTTCCATGCGTTGTCCATCCAGATAACATACCATATGCTGGAAAATCACTTATTGTCCACATTAGTACTGCCCGCATTTGAAAGTTTTCTTTATACGAAACATCGTATGTTTCAGCACCTTGAGTCCATAGTTGTTGCAACTCATATATTAGTGGCTGAAGAAACACATCAAGTGATCTCTTAGGATGCTCTGGTCCGGGAACGAGAATCGAGAGGAACAAAAACTCTCGTCGCAAGCACAAGTTTGGGGGTAGGTTGTATGGTGTAAGAATGACTGGCCATAGAGAATACTGTCTTCCACTCTTGCCAAACGGGCTGAAACCATCAGTACATAATCCAAGGTAGACATTTCTTCTCTCATACGCAAAGTCGGGATACTTTGATTGGAAATGCTTCCACGCTTTTGCATCTGAAGGATGTCTGATCTCACCATCTGTTGAGTGCTCCGCATGCCATCTCATTGGTTGCGCTGTGCGTTCAGACAGATACAGCCTCTGCAACCTTTCCGTCAAAGGCAAATACCACATCCTTTTATATGGTACTGGAATTCTTCCACTCGTATCTTTATAACGAGGCTTCCCACAAAATTTGCATGAAACCCGCTGTTCATCCGCCCTCCAATAAATCATGCAGTTGTCTCTGCATACATCTATTACCTGATACGATAAACCAAGACCAGCTACGAGTTTCTGAACCTCGTAGTATGAGCCAGGAGCTACATTATCTTCAGGTAGAATACCTTTTACATAATCAGCAATCGCATCCACACAGTCTTCAGCCAAATTATAATCCGTCTTAATGCCCATCAATCTTGTAGCAGATGATAAAGCTGAATGACCATCTCTGCAACCTTCGTACAATGGTTGCTTTCCAGCATCCAACATATCATAAAATCTCCTAGCTTCGGCATTGGGTAAATCTTCCCCTCTAAAATGATCATTTACCATCTGCTCAGTACCTACACCGTAATCTACATCCGTTCTAATTGGATCTTCTAATCTAACCGGTGGCTGAGGTTCGCTAGTACTACCAAGTTCATAATCAGTTTCTCCATGATGATACCAAATTTTGTAACTTCGTGTAAACCCACTCAAATATAAATGAGTCCAAACATCCCATTCTTTAATAACTTTTTTATTTTTACAATTAGAGCAAGGACATCTTAACATACCTGTTTTTGCTTCCGGTTGTCGGTGAACTAACCCCATGAATTCGGTTATACCTTGTTGGTATTCTTCCGTAAGCAATCTCGTGTTCGGATCCAAATGAGGTCGATCGATCCAAGAACGAAAATAATTGGAAGAAGACATGTTTTTTATGAATCAAATTCGTGTGTAAAGAAAGTGAGAGGGAGGATGAAGATATGGTGTGAATGAAGAGGAAGAGGGGTGCTTGTATTTATAGGTGAAATCCTGCCGACGGTCCGAGGAAATTCCGACGGAATTCCGATGCAAACGGCTAGTTCGTCGGAATTTCCTCGGAATTTTTAAAATCCCCCAACGGCTCTCCAACGGCTCTCTAACGTCTATAATATTTCCTCGGAATTCATCGGTTTTTTCCGAGGAATACTAGTTTCCTCGGTATTCCGTCGGAATATTCCGACGAAATGTGTTTTCCTCGGAATTCCGTCGGAATATTCCGACGGAATTCCGAGGAAGCAAAATTTTGTATTTCCTCGGAATTGCCTCGGAAATGCCTCGGTATATTCCGAGGAATTCATTTTCCGTCGGATCGTCCGTCAGAATACCGCTGTTTTCTTGTAGTGTGTGATCATGTTCGGAATGGTTAAGTTCCCGCCGGAAACCGAGCTGAGGAATATAAAGAGCCGTCAGGTTCGCCGGAATGTTCCACCGGTTATGTTCCCGTCTCCCGCTGACCGGAGACCTCGTAGAACTCGAGGGTCCTCACCGTCTCCTTCTTGGAGGTTTCTCAACGCCTTGAGTTGCAAGGAGCCCACAAGTGTCGCTGCAACGACACCGCTTTGGTTTCCACATGTTTAAATTACTATATTATCCCTAAGAACCATTGTGTTGTGGCTACGTACTCGTTTTGTTGCGACTGAGAAGAATATAACCGTCATTTACTATAAGATATAACGATATTGTAATTTTTCTTTTGTCAGCCACGATATTGTAATTTATTTTGTTAAACAATATCGATAATAGTTTGGACCATAACATACCCTTTTCTTTATGTTATATACATTTCTTTTCTTTTCTTTTGTATTTCAGCTCATTTTGTTTGAATATTTGAATACATATTATAAGAATCGTCAAATTTTTATAAAATTAATTGGTTAGGTAATGGAGGAATGAATGATGATCAGAACTGGCACGAGAAGGACATGAACAAAATTTATTATTTTACTTTTCCCTCTGGGACTAGTCGATTTTTGATATAGACAGGAAGTTATATAAGCTTCGTGAGCATTTATTTGTGCTTCGAAATGCATGGTTCATATATGGTATGATAATTCAAATTCCAATCTTAGAGACTGTGACGTTCACCGTCTTTTTGTCCAGAGACTTCTAGAATTAAATCCATTTCAACATATTCATGTGTCTATGAAACTACTACACCATATGGTAAGAAAACGTTATTTTTGTCTTGCGAATCGCGCATTTGCGACTTTGGATATTTGTATTATCAAAAGTATAATTTCACCATATGCAGGTTACCCATCATAAGCAATTATCAATCATGATGATCAGTTATAATTTCACTATAATAATAATTGACCTAGATTGGTAGTTTGGTAATGAGCATTTTAAAAGGAAGATCAGACACTGATTCGAACCACAGACTTGCGAAGTAAGTGAAGGGGTCCAGGTGACAAAGATTGTCTGCTCCAAAGCGAGACAAACAAAAACTGGAGATATCATTTAACACAACACGCATTGGGTTTCTTCAGGGACACGTCTAAAGTTTATTAAATGTAGCTTATCCTTCTTTTGGCTTTTACCTGAGGTTTGCTCTTGACAAAGCTTTTCACCTCTTCCTTCTTGAAGAGTCTGAATCATGTTGCATCTAACGTATGTGCCCAATACAGAAGAATCTGTACAAAAAGCCGACAATATAAGAATGTAACAACCAAAGAAAACATGGTGATTGTTATGTGTTTAAAGATTGGTTTAGAAAACTTAGCGCAATGAGTCAAGATTCTGAAAATTCATTCATCTGTCAATCTTACTTGAGAGTTTCCTAAAACCCGGTTTAGGTTCTCAAAATCTTACACTGGTTGCTATCAAACACCATACTCAAAAATCCAATTTTTTCAAAGGACCATAGTGAACTTCAACAACCTTTAACCGTATCGATTTCACACAATTTTTTTTAGTATACTTTACAAATAGACCTACGAAGTTACAAGTTCCTATATATATGTTTCTTGAGGATAAAAGAAAGTAAAAGAAGGCAGGCTTGTTCTTGAGAAAGCCTTCAATCTCTCATCTTTCTTGAGGGATGTTGAATCATGTAGAATCTAAGGTGTGTCACTAATACGCAACAATCTTTAAAAAACCTGCAAGAAAGGATGCAACGTTTAAAGATTATTGTACAAATCTTTAAAGTTATGATTTGGATTTTCAGAATATTAGTATTCACCTGTCAACCTTTCTTGAGAGTTTCCAAACCACAGTTTAAAGTTCTCAAGACTAATAAACTCCAAACATTACTGCAAAATGGAAATAAATTGGTACTGTTAAAGAACAATGGTGTGGTGTAAGTGTAACTCATGATAAGCAAAAGAAGATGAGACTCACATAGAAGAAACAAGATTAGCGTGAAGGAAAGAACGAGCTGGACCGGTCTGCTATATGGAACACGAAACCGCCTTTGATAGCATCTGACTCTGTCAAAGATCTGCAAAAAAATGATAAAACAACTAAGTAACTATAATCAAACACAATCGTATAGAGATGAGGTGAACCTTACTAGGTTATAACCAAACAGAGGTTTAGATCCTTTCTCTTTAGGAGTGTCTTCAACGTCAAACACAAGCCTCTTCCTCTTCTCCTCTACCTCCACATCAACAGGAACACTAACCCTCAACGCAGTTACATTAGGAACATTCGGCGAACTCCATGTCCTTCTTGTCCCAAACCTTTTATCAGCCTGCTGCACGCGGATTATAGCATCAGCACTCTCAGGGCTACCTCCCTCGTCAATGTCTATCACACAGGAGCTTGTCGAGGAGTCTCTGAAGTTGATGCTACTCTCTGAGGTAAGAGAAGAGCCAGAGAGAAACATTGCAAGGTCATCACGCTCTTCTTTGTTAAGATCCACCAAACGCAAAGGCTTCTGTTTCCCGTTCTCGGTTAAAGCCTCTTGGAGAGCAGAGTGCACTCGGTAGATCTGGTTCTCAATAGCGTTGACAAACTGTTTATGCCGAGTTAATGTGGTGTCGTCTCGGCAATGTCCGTGGCTCAACCTCACTGCCCTCTCAAACTCTTCCAGCTGATTCACATTACACAAACAATACACTCATTTGAATAATGAACAAAATAACCTGTGGTAAGTGTGGATTCGAACCTGCCACTTAGCAGTGCTCAAAGCTGCTTGAAGTTCAATGCAGAGCTGGTCTGATTCTACCGTTACTCGACCTTGTCTCTTCTCTTTAACCCACACCCTATACGCAGATTCCATTCTGGAACACACAGACAATAGCACACACAAAAAAAACTGAAACTTGATAACTCAATTCCATCACCTATTGGTAATAAATCAAATTACACATAAAGGTCGGACCTTTGATCATGCTACAACCAAACAATTCACAATTACTCAAAGAACCATATAAAGACTAACACTTTCAACATCACAAGCTACATACAAACCAATCAATACGAGATTAAAAAGAAAAAGGACATACGCATCGGCAGATTCTTGAACCTCCTCTGCTGCTGAGAAAAAGACATCCTTTTGCCAAAGATCGAAGCTGTTAGCTACCATCATCTTTCACAAATTACGATTGAGCAAAAGGGTCTGGTCTACACAGCAAAACCTATCGGAGATTTATGTTCGATAGATTCTCTTCTCTTTTCTTCTGCAGGAAAGAAGGAATTTTTCTTTCTCTTCTTCCAGCTTTCTGTGTTGTTTGTTAATTCGTCTGATCTTTTTTTTGCTTCTTCGCTTTTAATTTAATAAAAACGTTAATGGGAAGGTGAATAAAAGAAGATAACATGTTTATTTAGTAAATGTCTTGTTTTTAATTGGTAGACAGCTTAACTTAAAATAGTCTTACCCGCAGGGGATAATTGCTAGCGTTAGGAACTGAGAAAACATCAAGGGGATGTTGGTTTTGTGGCCCCACCCACTTGTCCCTCAACAAACATCCATCGTTATTAGCCAACTCAAATGGAATTTATTTACGAGAGTCAAATGCTAATGACGCATTCTCAGATTTTTTTCGCGAATTAATTAACTCAATGGTGATTTTAAGTTACGGGTGGTATGTCTAACCCTTGTGATGGCAAATTTTCAACTAATCTATAGACATTAATATATCAGCAACAAAAAAAACATTTAATGAAATTTGAATTACTATAATAGGATTACTACAATTTGGTAAAAGAACATCATTCTAATCACACGCTCTCCAAAATGCACAATCTTTCTGTCTCAGCCACTAACACGAATGCTTACCAAGACCGGTTCGTGCTCCAGTGTAGACATAAATTGGCGTTTCTTTCAGGTTTCGGTTACAAAGCCCAAGCCTTTTTGAACTTGGTCTGTCCAATATTAACATCCCTCAAACTGATTTACAATTACACTTGGGTAAATGGTTTGGTCTCCGACTCTCCGTTGTCCATTTTCATTGTTTTACTTTAAAACTCCATCTTCAATACCGTCTTCTGTATAGATTGTGTCATTGGTTTAGCTATATTGAAGACTATAGCAAAGGAAGATCTTTATTTAGTTAACTATGTCATGTGTTAATAGTCTATGGAAACCCCGGTAAGAGCCGCCATCAAAACTTGAAAAGCTTCAACGGGAGACAAAAGCTGAATATCCTTCACCGACAAAAAAAACTAGGACACCAGAAACAGCCGGACGACCATCAATAAGATATATGCAACACCTGGGACAAAGCCGATCGGTAGAGACATAAACCAGAAAAGAGACCGCCGAAAAAAAAATTGATAAGATCTTCTCTCAATCCGAATAACTATTAAATTTATTAATTAGATAGTTAAAATATAACCCAAACAGTCAAATACTTAAATAATATTGAAACGACATAACACAAATATCTTCTGATTCAATCCAACCTAGTGCCTATAAATAACTTGATTCCAATCTTTAGACATCATCAGTGGATGTAAAAACCTTTTATGGTATGGAGGTTTCACTGAATTGGGTTTTGACTTCGGTATCACCAAAATAGATAAACAATATACTATATGATTATGATATGTCTTTTTATATTTCCTCTTCCAAGAAGTGAACATGTACATCAAGTGTTTGAGTATAGCATTAGTGATTCAGTTAAACTCAAGTCCACTCTTCATTGATTTGGATGTTTCACAAGATTGGGGTTTGACTGTGATTATAGCAAAAATGGATAAAACCTTATATTATATGATTATAACAATCATAATGATTATAATATTTTTGAGTGAACCAATAAAACAGAACAAATATCAACCTTAATGAAAAAACACATGAACCATTACAAAGACCTACAGTGACTACTACAGTCACTTACCTTCACTTGTCTGCATCTTCATCTCCATCTTTTTCATCTTCAAACCCAAAGAACTCTCTGTTTCCATTGGGACTATCCAAAGCTCTCTTCTCTTGTTCCTCCTCTGCTTCTTCATCTTCATGTTCTCCTTCCTCTTTCTTCTTCTTAACCCCACCACTCTTCCTCCTCCTCACAACCCTCTCCTTCAACACACACAACAGCTCCCTCACCGCCTTCTCCGCATCGCTCCTGTTCCTAATCAACACCTCACTAACATCAGCCGGAGTAATCTCTGCCTCCTCCACACACTCCTCCATCTCCTTCAAAACAACACCATCCACCTCACCTTCCTCCATCCTCAGATAATTCTTCAACAGAATCTTCAACGCTTGAAACCTACAAAACCCCATGTGAATATGCATATCCATCCTCCCACTCCTCAACAAAGCCGAGTCCAACTTCTCAATATGATTAGTAGTAAACACAAAGATCCTCTCGCTCCCACAACAAGACCAAAGCCCATCAGTAAAATTCAAAAGCCCAGACAAAGTCACCGAGCTACCCGGCTCGTCCATCAAACCCGACCCGTTAGTCAAATCCGGGTCATAACATCCGTTATTATTATTCTTCCTCTTAACCTTCTCTCTCTTCGTCAGACTAATAGAACAGTCGATATCTTCTATAACAATTATCGACTTAGAGCTAGTCTTCATCAACAGCTTCCTCAACTCCGAGTTATTCTGAACCTCAGTGAGCTCAAGATCATAGATATCATACCCGAGATAGTTAGCCATCGCAGCGATCAAACTTGACTTCCCTGTCCCCGGCGGTCCGTACAGCAAGTACCCTCTCTTCCACGCCCTCCCTGTCTTCTGATAAAACCCTTGTCCGTTCGCGAACTCTCTCAGATCCTCCATGATCCGTTTCTTCCTCTCCGGGTCCATGGCCAGCGTCTCGAACGTGCTCGGGTGCTTGAACCTCACCGAGTCCCACGGGTGGGTCCTTGAATCCAACGAGACGCCTCTCGAGTTAGTGTAGAGGAGCCTCTCCTCGTTCCTCCGGCGAATCTCCTCCGCTTTTCCGACGATGTGGTCGAGGTAAGAGTCCAGGACGAGGGCTTTGTCTCTCTTGCTGATCTGCAGCGTGAAGCCTCGCTTCTCCTCCGGCATTGGCCGCCACGAGAAGCTCTGGACCTGGCGCTGGACGACGACGTGTTCCCAGAGGACGGTGACGCCGTTGAAGACGTCGGTGATCCTGTCGTTGTTCGAGAGGCCGAAGGTGACGGAGCTCGAGTTGGGGACGCGCGTGAGGCTGAGGCGCGTGTTGTTGCTGGTGGATGATACGGCGCCGTTGACGGTGACGGAGGAGCTGAGGTAGAGGCTGACGGCGTTGTAGAGCTCGTTGGTGTTGACGCCGTCTATCTCCGTTATGTCGAAGTAGGTGTGGGAGGAGAACACGTGGCGCATACGTGTCAGGAGGTGGATGAGGGCGAGACGGAGCTCGGGTGGGAACACGAGCTGGAGGATTGTTTGGCAGAAGGCTAACATGCCGACTAGAGAAGCCATTGTCGTCCAGTAATCACTCATCTTCATCTCTTTCTTTGTTCTGTTTTGTAGAAACAGAGGAAACTGACTTTTTTTGAAGTTCTTGAGATTTGGGAGGGAAAGCTTTTGAGAGAGAGAGAGAGACGTTGGTGTGGTTTTGTTGGAATATGAAAGGAGGAGATGCTTCAATTTATAGACAATGGGAGGAGTCATTTTAATATTTTACTGATATACATACTACCATTGGGTTGTGTTGTGTGGTGCTAATGATATAAGCAAACTCTATTTCTCAATTATTTTCATAGGTCTATGGTTTCTAGACTTCAAAATCAATTACATCCAAGAGGTAGTGGTTATGTGACATGTAAATTTCACATCGTGTACTATTCCACTTTGTGTTTTTGTCCCACGGTGTGATAAGAAAGAATAAAAAGTGAAGTAATAAGTTTGGAGGAAAAAAGTTGAACAACTTGAAAGGCGATGAATGAGAGAATATAGAGGACAGTCCTGGAGAAACAGATAAGTTTTTTCTCACTATTTACACTGAATGAATCGGACAAACAAGTACACTGAGAAACACCACCATAAAGGACAAGAAACAGCTTGAAATTTTGAATGCTGAAAAAGGGTGAGTTTCTAAGAGACAGCCAAGAACTGATAACTTAGCTGGATTGGTTCAATCTAGTAAGAAGTATTGTTTTATTGATTGGTTCTAGTGTGTTCAAAGGAGGTTCAATCTTACTATTACCAGTCACTACAGAAAATTTGATTACTATAAAGAACACTTAGATTTATTACATATAAAGTCAGATTACAAACCTCAGAAGCATCAACTAGGGGTGGGCACGTTACCCGATATCCGAAGTGGCACCCGAACCCGATCCGAAAAAACCGAACCGAAATCCGAACCGAAGTAGCAAAATACCCGAACGGGTATTGAATAAAGAGAGACTGGATACCCGAACCCGAACGGATAATACCCGAACCCGAATGGATATCCGAAAATAACCGAACATATGTATAATTAACCTTATGTTTCTAGTTTATATCTCTCATTTTATATAAAATATTTATATTGATACTACACATAATTTAAGTTCATATGATATACATACAATTCCGGAAAAAATGATTTGCTACTCACTTAAAATGCATGTCAAGTTTTTTATTTCAAAAATTAACAAAAAGTTATATCCAAAATTAAAAAAAAAATAACTAAATTAGTGCCTTTTTAGTTTTAAAATGTTATGTCCAAATCTATTAACCATTCAATCTATTAAAAATAAAAAATTAGTTAACTAAAAGTTATATTTTTAAATACAATAAACTTGAGAAATGAAAATTTTAATATTTTTTTTCAAAATCTAAATATCCGAACCCGATCCGAAATAACCAAATCCGAACTAAAAATACCCGAACCCGACCCGAAGTACAGAAATACCCGAACGGGTTCTAGACCTCTATATTGAAATACCCGAAAATCTGAAATACCCGATCCGAACCCGAATGGGTACCCGAACGCCCACCCCTAGCATCAACTAATGCATGAAAAGAAACATAGAAAAGGGAAACTCATAATCTGTAGCTAGTGCGATGGTTGGTATCTCTTAAACTGAATCAGTTTCACCATATATAGAACTTGGAGGTCTATACCAATATGGTAAGGAGAGAGATTATCATATTTAAGGGCAATGCAAAAGGATAATGATCAGTGTAGTGTTGCCTTTTTGAAAATAGAGAAGTAACTAGTAAAAGCAAATTAGGGAACATGAGGGTCTAGTTTAGGGTTTGTGAGTGTGACTTACAGTTGGGTTTGTGTTGTTTTGTTGGGATTTTGTGATTTTATTCTTTAGGACACTCGAATTTACGTGGGACATCATTGTTTGTCTACATTTGCATATCAACGTCTATCACCATAATACTCAAAACTCTTTCAACTTTCTTTCACATCTCCATCTAATTCCACCATAATAAACCTCATCACAATCCCAAATTAGCTAAAAGCATTTTTAATCAATATATATGTTGAACTCCGAGATTAACGGGTGTAATCAAAGCTTAAATAGTTTAAAGAAATATTTACTTGTGTAACTTGATAGAACTTGGGTTTGCAGTTTGTATTTGTAAGACTAGATATCTTGAAACTTATGTAAGCCTGGCTGATCAGCTTAATTCCATATTGGTTAGTCTCCATAATCAAAAATTATCAAACAAAAAAAATTGTTCAATCAAATTATCAATTATGAATCGTATTATAATAAGACTGGAAAAAACAAGTAGTCGATGTTTCGCTTGGCCGACAGAATAAAAAAGTATTGACGTTTTTCAAATGTTTTAAATAGGGGAAAATAGTGAGACATGTAAAAGGAGATGACACAGAGTGAAAACGACAGTAGATAAGGCCCAAGTTACTAGAGTCACTTTTGCAGAACAGTAGAATCTCCCAACACCCCCAAAGCCTTTAATTTACTATTTTATTTGTCTTAAAACGTTTTCTAAGTTGCTTTGAAATGTGTAAATCCATACTTTAAGTAACGTAAACAGACTAAAGGATATCCATATTGATTGTCAATATCAGAAAACTGTAAATTCCAAAGATCAAAAATGAAAATGATGTACGTATAGAAAACAATTAGGTATCTACAAATGCATTGGTTGATACTGTGGGGAAAAATTTGGACCAAAGATTCTGTACAGAGATCCGTTGGTGATTCTGCTTTTGGAGTTTAGCATCCTCTGGTTCCGAGCTAAACTCAAAAGGGCCAACAATGAATAAACAATGTTAAATGTCAAAAGTTGTAAGGCCATGTTATTATGTAATGTCACAGAGGCCTGTATAAAGTACAATTGGCATTTTATAATTAGGGTTTGTTATGATGGTACCTTCTGAAACTGACTCTCTTTGGCATTTTCTATTTCAGTTTTCAAAAAAAAAATATAGAAAGAATCATGCACTTTAATATCAATCCCACTCTCTATTTGTTTTTCTATTTCTCCTTCATTCAAATTAATGAAAAAATCGACTCCGCCTTTGTGGTATTTTCATTTCGGCAAATGCAAGAAAATAACTTATTATTAAAAATTGGTGTGTTTGAGAAATTTGTCACAATTCGACCTGAAGAGGTAAAAGAAATATTAATAAAAAGAGATGACGTATTACTCAAGCAAACTCTGTCTTTCTACTGTGGCATACCCGTTCCCCAAAGTTACTTATTCACTGGTTACTACTTACTACTACCAAACAAAATTTAACTTCAAGAGACAAAAAGTTAAAACATAACGATAATTGAGAGTGGGGTGTGACACAGAAGCTAATATCTATACAATTAAATGCAACAAAACCGAAGAAGATTTCAACCAGAGTTTTTAAATTCGAGCCTTTGTCAGATTAATAACCACCACCACAAAAATATTTGCTGGAACTTATTACTGTGGTTTTATGATTTAAATGTTTATAGTGTATATCTTCTTTCCACACAAATTAGATTGATCCCTTAGAAAAAATAAACTATAGCAGTTCGTAATACAAAGTCATGCACAGTTTGCATTATTATGTATCGCAAGGTAAATAAAACAGCCTTGTCTTATAATCAAAGGTCTTATACAAATAAAGTAAAGTCAACCAGAGTATAACAAAAAAGTGTTTAAAGAGCATATTATACATATGGTCTCTCATTAAAACTCAGATTAGTTCGCGTTGGAAAATTCTCTATCTACTCTATACCACATGATTTCCAAACTGAATTTCCATTTTTTCCAGATGGAATTAATCAATGGCAATGATCAAGAAGCCGACAGAGACATACATGAGGAAGACCGGGTAAAGTGCGAGAGCTTTCCTTCTCGGGTTCACTGCGGCGCTCATGAAAGGATAAGCGGCCCAAGAGCTCCAGGCAAGAGTCACACACACAACTATCATTTTGAGTATCACATTGTCCTTCAACATGCAGATCACTGCTCCAACGTCCAGTGGGAATAGACAGTAGCCCAAAAGGCTTAGGCTTTGGAAGAAGATTATATGTCCTCCCTGAAAATTGTATTGTTCACAGAAAACAAAAACAAGTGGGATGTTTACAAAAAGAAATCAAAGCTTGGAACGAGAAATACTAATACATGAATCAAATGTGTGCTTACCAGGAGCAGCACATTTAATGTGAGGATCACTGCCCCAGCTGCAAGTAGTGCAAATGCCACGGCAAATACTTCGGACTGTAAATTAAAGAGCAAAAGAATGAGACCAAAAGCCAAGCCAAGTAGACAGAAACTGATTCTTTATTCTAACTTATTAAGAACGTAATGCTTTGTGAAGCATCATCCTAAGAGAAACTCTCAATTCAATTCTATGTAGCACCAACGACAAACCAATTCTCAAATCACATTTGAAAAGGGCAGCTTAAAGGTAAGATTTTTATTCACATATGCATCAAAAGAAGAGAGCTTTGACCTTCTTAACGGAAGCAGACCAAGAGAGAGTAAGGCCCAAGAAGACAATAAAGAAAAAGGGACCCCACAGATCCCAATCCCTAAGCGCCTTCCCCGGATCCTCCCTGTTCGGATTCGGAAACACCACCAGCTTCAGGTTACTCCCTATCCTCCCCACATCCCTCTTCACCGTCTCCCACACCGGCTCCGTCAACGTGTTCGCCGGAGACCCGAACCCCATCGCCTTCCCTCCTTCCGAGCCCCCGCTTCCCGCCGGAGGGACGGGAACTGGCGTCACCTTCTGCGCAGGGGCCAGCGGCGGGAGGTTGGATTGGACGAAGGGGGAGGATGTCACGGGTATCGAGGGACGGATCGGGCTCGGCGGGCGGGCCGGGAGGACTGACCCGGGTCCCGATTGGAAACCGCCGTTCATCATGTTCTCGATCTCGTCGATGTCTGATTGGGAGGATTGGTATAGCGGAACTGTATCGTTGTGCGACATTTTCTTTCCGACGGTTGGATTCACCGGAGGAGAATGGGAATTGAAGGGATTGATTGATGATGGGGTTTGATGATTTTCCCGGGAAGAAATTGATCAGATCTGACGATGAAGAAGATGAGTGGAAAATTACTAAACGGAGGAAAATAAAATTAATTAAATAAAAGGAACGTGTGACGAAATGCTCTCACTGAAACGACACCGTATAAGTGCGCCGACGACGTTTTATTTATTTTGGTATGA
The DNA here is from genome assembly GCF_020379485.1 of Brassica napus. Taxonomy (NCBI): domain Eukaryota; kingdom Viridiplantae; phylum Streptophyta; class Magnoliopsida; order Brassicales; family Brassicaceae; genus Brassica; species Brassica napus. The sequence continues at coordinate 3,597,332 of NC_063434.1, read as the reverse complement.
ATGTTAAATGGACTTGTTTGTCATCGTTAAGAGTCTTTGATGGAAAATGATTAGTTGATAAGTCTTTGATGGAAAATTAATACTATTGGAAATATTTTTTATTTGTATTTAAACTCTTTTGATGAATTCTTTAGTAAACAGGATATGATTTGGTTTTATACTGAAATTTCCAGTGATTGCATTTAGATTAGATGCATTTAACACGTTTATCATATTTCTTGCAATATAAGTGAAGTAAACTATAATTATTCATCTGAAAGAATGAGCAACTATTATCATTTGCATAAACACATTTTTGTTTACAATAGACAATCTCTTAACATGTATATGTAGACACACCTTTAATTTGCTTTTATTGGACAAAGATACACACAATCGAAAGAATCAACACACAAGTAACTAAAGAAGAAGCAGAGTACTTTACATATAAAGGAAAAGAAAGCCGAGGAGGATAAATAGATAAAAATGTATATGATCTCTTAAAGCTTCTATGACCTTGTTGCACATTCCCTAGGGATTCCCTGTGGAAACCTCTTAGTATCCGTACAGTAATTATAGATCATGTAATTCTTCTGAACCCATCTGAGTCTAGCTTGGCTTGTCGAATCCATTTCTTGAGTGTACCAAGTAGAGGTTGGTTTCGTCGAGGTACAAGACGATCTTCCGTTTGAATGAGCACAACCATCAATCTTAATGTTCCTGTAAGAAGCAGTGAATGGAGCTTTGGACCAATCTGTTTTAACCAGACCGCCTCTAGTTGCCCAATCGTCTGCGTTCCATAAACTTGCGTACATCCTCATCGGCTTGCTCTTTGGAAACAAAACACCTAGAGATTCAGAGTTTTTAAACTCTCTAATCGGTGTGTCATCGACAGTTAATCTGATCCAAGAAAACAGATTAAGGATGAGAAAAAAAATAAAAATAAAATAAACCCTTGAATGTGGTTACTTGTGAAGCAAGAAAGGTAATTTTTGACTTTACATGATTCTTTGAGGGTTCCAGAGGATTGAGTACGTGTGGAAATTGGCTGTTGGGTCGAACCAGAGATGGAACTGTTGCTCTTTGTCACCTTTACCTTGAGTGTAAACATTGGTGTGTAGAGAGTATAAGGATCTCCAGTCATATTACCCAAGAACTCAAAATCAATCTCATCCCAAGTAGATCCTTCAGACTTCAGCTGAATTTAATTAAAAAAAAAAACATAATTATCAAGAAAAACTCTAACAAACTATCAAATCAAATAACATAAAAAAAGGTTAAGTAACTTACGTAGAAAGTTGTGACCGTGCCTGCTGAGTTACCAGGAACAAGCTTAATCTGCATATCAATCTTACCGAACAAATACTCTGTTTTGGATTGAAAACCAGAACCAGATGATTTGTCTAAGGTGAGAGTAAGAAGCTGGCCGTTGTTGAGTATCTTCCCACGGCCGTTTCCCCAAGCCACGTTGACGTCGCTGTTGAAGTCAGCGGCGGAGGCTAAAAACGCCGCCGCGAGGAGAGCTGAGAAGAGGAATATTTTGAAAGGAGACATTGTTATGTGTGCGTACGTGTGGGTGTATGTGTTTGGAGTTTGGTGAGGAATGTGAGGAAGAGAGAAGAAGGGAGAGAGATATATATAGTGGGGTGGAGAATAATAAGTAATGTTAAGAGGAGAGTGGGTGAACAAAAGAGGCTAAATATCAGGACATTGCATGCAAGATGTATTACAGCTGGACTCTCGATTACTTCCATCATTTGGTGAGCAGATTATTTTACAATCTTAATTGAAATATAAACATGGTCATACTGTTAGAAACGAGTTGTTTCATTCTTAAAAGTATGTTTGAGAAGATTACAAATTATGAGTTGATATCTGCTCTTCTTTAAAGTCGTGTATTGATAAATGCTAGTATTAACTTTCCCTTTGGTTAATAGTACTTGAGTACTTTCTTTATTTTTTCTTTGTTTGCCAGTTTTGACTTTTAGCTTTAAGAATTGTTTAAATAACGTTTGCTATATAATTGGTTGCATGCTTTGTAGATATTTTACACGAATTTCCAAATTCAAAATTGTTTGTATATCTTCATTACCACGTAGAGGCCTGTCTAGTGGGAGGAGGAAAGAATAATAAGAGGTCTAGAGGGATATTACGTGTGGAATTGTTCGACTTCGAATTTCGTTGAAATTTAAGGACAATATATATTTGGCATATATTTTGTCTTGGAATATATATATTTTGATATTTTTTTTTCTAGTTTTAAGAGTTTGTATGTATCCAATTATGGGGTCGTTAACTTTACCATATTCTTGAATAAAACTTGCTTCGACCCTCAAGTCCAACTTTTCTACATGCATATAACATAGGTTTCCGATCGTACACATTTTCCTAGCAACTGGTATATATTACGAAACGATGTGATTCAGTCTGATTTTGTTATTATGTGTATGGAGCATAGAAGCAACTACGAAAAGTTTAATTGTATGGGTTAAAGGTTTGGTTGCGTTAGCAAAGGTGCAAGTAGTGGTAGCATTGACACGTTTTCTTCCTCTCTCTTTCTTGTAAATCAAAAAGGTCAATTTCTTTTGGTTGCTCACTAATTAATGGAAGGACTCAATAAAGATGTTCCATTGCAAAGAAATGTAAAGTTATAAATCAATATATGCAACCATACGTATAGGTCTAATTCATGTTTTGTGATATGAAATTGATGTATAGTAGTATAACAATACCCAACACTTGTTGGAATACACATATGACAAATTAGAACAGCTATTAGTCCATATTTCAGGTAGAATTAAATCGAGGAAACCACAAACAAAATAAATTCTCTAAATTTAATGCCTGTCTATGAGGACAACTACTGATATTTATTGGAAATGTCTAATGAATATGAGTGGTCCAAACTCAAAGGCTGTTTTTTTCAAGCTCCAAAACTACTTCCATCCGCATTTGTTCATTTACAGGAACTGTCAACATTTGGCATTTCCAATTTCTTTTTGCTGATTTTTTTTCTTCTGTTTTTACGCCAAAAAGTACTAACAAATTGTCGAATTTTCCCCAAAAAACATAGTCTTTTCACATTTTTTGGTCAAGTAATATCATAAAAGTATAGATTATCAACATGTTAAAATTCATATATGATTGTGACAAAAAAAACTCATATATGCATGTAGGTCGACGAGGAGTATCCAACACTTGAAGCCATAACCTGTTGAAAATTTCCTACGCGTTAATATTTAATATTTTACCCTTCTTCTTGGGTAAAATATGGCATGTGGAACTTGACCATTAGATTGAATGTAAAACTATTCAGATCACAGAGACCACTTTATTTTTGGGCTAAAGAACCGCCACTTTAAAGGTTAAGAGTTCTGTAACAGAAAGCATGGATAAATTTATGAAAGTCCTTGTCAAACACAATTTAACTTTATTATTACACCGACATACTTGCGGTAAAAACAAAAGACAGTTTGGTTTTAAATAGTAGCATGCATACATACTTTGGAGTTTTGAGTATGTAATAGTATGGAATCTATGGACCATAAGAATTAAGATAGGATAGCTACGTAATTAAAGCGAATACTATTACAAGAAGTTACATATGAATATATATGATTCATTGGATGAATTTTCCTGACACGGAAATTTTGATTTGGACCGCCTAACCAAACGTCAACTTGGTCCCAGTAAGCTTTACAGCTGTAGCAGTACAAAATTAATTTCTTAGTGTAATGGCTCATCATAATTCTTAATCAGGGGCCTAATCTTACTGTTAGTTCAACTCAACCATATTATTTCATTTTAACGAACCCATATCTCGGACAACTATGTATGGTCTTGTCAATTCCGGCCTCCATAAATGTTGCAGGTTCGTATTAATTTTCAGAAAAGTTATATAGTCATTATTGAAATTACATTCAAATTTCTTGGTAACCATATCTTCTGGCTGACCTAAAAATAGTAGTATTTTTTTTTGATAACCGTTAGAATCCGAAAAGCTTTTAAGTTTAAAAACTAATCTCACGAAAACTTGCAACCAGGTATACAAAATCTCATCGTTAAGAATGCGGTCAGGTGACCAATACTACTCTAACCCAAAACTGAAATTCCAGCTAGAGATCATTTACCAATATGCCGAGGCGACTTGGTAAATAAAAATATCAACTAATTTTTTTTTGAGAAGACCAAAGATTTTTATTTATTTTGAAGAAACAAATTTGTAAATTTTAATAAATCAATTAATTAATTAATTCGTGGATATACAGCTTTCTTTTTGTAATCCAAAACCAAAATTTTGTGTTTGGATATATTCGAGATTAAACAAACAATATAGACGAGGTCAACTTAATATCATATGTATGTTTTAGAACGTTTATCACCCCCATTTCATGTTTAAGCGATTAAATGTTTCAGAATATTGTTTGAAACGTTATATAATGTACTAAAGGTCTGCTATTCTGACTTTCTGAGTTACTAACTTACTACTCTCTGGTAAATTATGAAATTTTTCAACATTGGTACAGACTATAGTTTTTGTTCTAGAAATTTCTCTATTGGCCAAGTGTCACGGAAGATGAGACTGATGAGTGATAACGATAGATTCGTCATTGCATACAAAATTATAAAAGAGAGAGAGAGCTGTAGTCTCACCTCACGACCACACAATTATTTAGAACCAGATAAACTGTCCATATACATTTGTTACCGAACATATTGTGCCTAACCAGATAACTTCATATGTTATTCTACTAAAATAATTGCTTGAATGTCGTTTTCATAAACCAGCTGATCTCAATGGATAAGCGTAATTAGCAACTGACACCAATTATTTTGGTTTGTCTTGTAGGTCGCTATGTCCTTTTCATACTTGGTTATTGCCAGTAGTTATATGTATTAATAATGGTACTATGATCACTTTTCTGAACACTAATCCTCAGCACTCAGCAGTTAAATATCTATTACTATTATCCACTTGTTTCGATAACAACCTTATCGGATAATCATCAACCATTTCTCTTTTATCTTTTCTTTTTTCAAATCAAATACTCCTTCTATTTCTAAATGTAAAATGACTCGATAAAAAAATAGATATTAATTTTGTCTAAAAAATATCATTTAAACTATAAATTAATGGTATTCAATCAATTATAAAATAGATTATTAAATATGATTGATTACACAGTTTTTAATAAAGTAAAAACTACATAGAAAAATGAAAACATCTTATATTATAACATCAAAATTCTGTAAAACATCCTATATTTAGGAACGGATGGAGTATAATATTCTGTTATGCTTAAAAGCATATCCAACAAGGTTCTTATTCTCCAACAAGTCCTCAAACTTTCAAATTTTAAAAATCTAAATAGTTAAAACCTCAAAACACTTTTTACTTTTCAGTTTAGTCTTTACAATTATGTAACTTACATTTAATTTTATTAATATATTATTTTGTACCACTTTAATCTTTATAAATATATTTCGATTAAATATTCAAATATATATTTACATATATGTTATTATTGATACATAAAATACTTAAATGTGTCCAAATTTAAATCAAAATTGTTAATATACACTAATATTATGTAAAATAGAAATATTATGCATACATAATTTAACCATTTTGCAACTCTTTTTCTAATTGATGCCTTTAAAAAAAAACCATTTTGTAACTCTTTTTCTAATTGATGCCTTTCTTGAAAAAATAAATAAAAAAAGTTTATTTGATTAACCCAATGTGTATATATATATGAGTTATAATTTTTCTTTTGCATATTAATATGTATTTATTAAAAAATGTGCTTATAATTAATTATTACGAAGGTTCAAGATTGAAATGTAATATCCAAAATAACTTTAAATATATATTTGAGGTTCCTTGTTGGAGCAACCTGCCTTCAAATCCTCATTTGAGAATCATCCACCCTCAAAAATTTGTTTCTTGCTGGAGATCCTTTAAATAGTTGCATAAACAAAACTCATATAAACCCACAACGCTAATCTGATGATTTAAACTAGTTTTGGGCAAAAAAATCAATACTGGAGATCCTAATATGAACCAAACTAAAATAATTGAAACCGGAACATGAAAAAAATCTTCATATACTGGATGGTTCTTATATTTGTATATCTAAAATAACTGAACATAACTAAACATATATTCATATATATAAATTTTCTAGTAATATATTAGATATAACATAACTAAATATATATATATATATAATACCTAAAAATTATTAAAAATATCCAATGTATTTGAGAAAAAAAATTATCAAAAAATGTTCAGATATTTATCCAAAATATCTAAATAATCCGATATTTTTATCTGAATCATCTTAGTTACTCAAAATTTTACCCAAATAACATATATTTTACCTGAATTAGCCTAATTACCCGAAATAACGGAACTATAACTGAAATCAAAACGAAAACCGATTTTTTTGTATATTAAACAGTTCCTAATTTATTATCTGAACCGACATGAACCAGAAACTATTCAAACCGATTTGAACCAATAATTTTGTTGGTTCCTATATGGATTTTCTAACCCCACTATCTGATATCCAAAATGCCGCCCGAATCGAATCTATACCCAAAATGTCCATATGCCTAATTTAAACACCAGTATGTGCAACCGATTGTCGCGATATATAGATGCTAATTTTCTTTGGAAATAATTTAATGCATAAGTTCATGATCATACGTTATTTTCCAACTTCCTCTTTTCTTCTGTGCAACTTTCTCAATTTTCTATTTATCTACACGATAAAGCAATTCATAAGTAGCTAAATTACATTGTTGTTTGGTATGATGGTGGCCAAGCTTTTATTATTGCTGTTTCTAACACAATTTTGAGTCTTCTTAGTTTCTTGTTGTACAAGCATTAGTAAAGCTACTTAGCCAGCCCATAGGCCCAGTCTGCTAGAATAGCGAAATAACACATATTTGTTTTGTAAATATAGAGACAATATGTTACTCAAGACGAGTTCTTATTCTAAATTGTTGTCACTAGTTTTTGATAAGGGTACTAATTTTTTGGTGATATTCTCTTAACTAGTATCATATGCATAAAATCTTGCAACTATGCTTCTTTTCCATATCGTCACATATTATTTTCCACTCTTTTGATTGATTTGACATTTTCTGAATGAAGATTTGTTTACATCCATCCTAATCCAACAGAAAAAAAGAAGAAGAGAACAACAAAAATCGAAAACAACAAAAGCTAGATTATACTATTGAAATCTATATATTATTTTATCCTTTTTGTGACACTAACTTCAAATTAGTGCTAAGACGCAAAAGACTAGATTGTTCTGAGTACCTAGTATCACTTGGACTTATTCCTCTTCTTTACCATAATGTCTCGTTACTCTTGTGCATTAGTAGAAGTCTTCTTGATATATATGAATCTATTGTGATTTATTGTCACCTAATATACTGTTACTATGTAAAAAGTTTTCCCTAATCCCTATCCCCTATAAATAATATATATCACTTTTATCGTCTTACTATTAAGCAAAGCCATTCCTACGACCAAACTTGAAACCAACCCTAAGCATAAGTTTTTAATGTTCCACCCAAGTATTTCTTCTATATTTTGAACCTCTCTAAATGTTAAGAACTTTATAACTCTAGTGAAATCAATAAAGTTGTAGTAACGAAACCTTTTCTTTCCATAATTTATTATTTGTTATTACTTAAAAAATCTTCCACAAACACACACACACACATAATATGAGCAACGAATGAATGAAACATAATAGATACAACTCATTTGAGTTACAAAGACAACGCCAAGTAACTCATTCACGAATCAAAGAATCGATAGTTTAAGTGCACACTTTAGGAACACCTTTAGGAAACCTTTTTGTATCGGTGCAATAGTTATAGACCATGTATTTACTCTGCGCCCATTTCATTTTATCTATGCCTCTCTGGTCGAGTGTCTGAGTGAACCATGGGGAATTCGCAGGGCAAGATGATTTTCCATTAGCCCAAACACATCCTTCCACATTGTAGTTTCTGTAGAAAGCAGTAAAAGGAGCCTTTGACCAATCTGTTTTCTCCAATCCTCCCCTTGTGGCCCAATGCTCTGCCTCCCAAAGGCTCGCGTAGAGCCTCATTGGTTGGTTCTTTGGGAATGGAACTCCAATCGACTCAGAGTTCTTGAACTCTCTAATAGGAATACCATCGACTGTAAAACTGAAAAAGAGGAAATAAAAGAAAACTTATTAGGAATCCTACATCGAAAGAATGTATTGAGACCTAGAATAACATCTAAGAGAAGTTTATTAACCTTAACAAAGTATAAGCTAATGAGATTCTGTATGGCCGCAAAACTTGTAATATTAATGTGCAAAGGATGGAATGATCTGCTTACATAATCCTTTGGGGGTTCCATGTGATGCAGTATGTGTGAAAGTTCTTTGTTGGGTCGAACCACAAATGAAATTGTTGTTCTTTGTCTCCTGATCCTTGTGTGTAAACATTAGTATGGAGGGTATACGGATGACCACTTATGTTTCCCAAGAACTCAAAATCGATCTCATCCCACATAGTTCCAGGCGCTTTAAGCTACACCAAGTCATCATAAAACACGAATGTACTCATCAATTATATGTAACCTAGCGAATAGGAAACGATGCCCAAATATGTTCGAAACGGTATGTTACTTACGTAGAATGTTGTGACTGTTCCAGCAGAGTTACCAGCGACAAGTTTCATCTGAACCTCGGCTTTGCCATAGAGAAACTCCTGATTGGACTGAAAACCCGAACCAGATGATTTGTCGAGCGAGAGAGAAAGAAGCTTTCCATCTCTGTCGCGAACCTTTCCACGTCCATCACCCCAATGTATCTGAACGTCTTTATGGAAGCTACCGGCATAAACAGCCACAGATTGTGCTGCAATCAGAAAGAGAACCAAGAACGCGAATCTTGTACCACAAGAAAACTTCATTTTATATATTTCTTGAGTAGTATTGATATCTCGAATGTTTTTTGTTGATGAAAAACTGAGATAAGTGACATGAGTTTATATAGCTGCTGGAAAATGGCAAAGGAAAAAGAGAGGGAAGTTTCATAGTTTCATGGTTTGATTATTGATATTGTGCTGTATTCTAGTTGGCGCATTCGACCGCTTGTTGGTTGTTACAAAATAATTCCATAAAATATAATTCCACTACTCGTTTTTTATTACAAAGCAGAGAAAATAATGTATTTGGACAATTTGTATATCACATGCTGGTCCCGCGTTCTGAATGTACCGAAATCATTTCGTCAACGCGGCTTCGACTTTTGACCTAAGCGCAAACCCTCCCCGCCGCATAGAGGGTTCGAATATATTAATATTTGCGTTAAATAACAACATCCACTTTTATACTTTTCCACAACTTTAATTTAATTAACCATGATTTATGAAAAAAAAAGCATGGTATATTCCACATTTTGAATGTTGCATAAAAATATATTTCTATACAGATGACATTTCACTCTCTTAATGGTTGAAACCACTAGCTAAACTAAAAAACATAAGATGTTTCACTTTGTTTGGGTAAAATAATAGCAAAAGCTTTGACGATTAGTATAACGTTACGGGTAATATAATTTAGTTAGCTGGATTTTATGACATAAGCCTGGACGCGCAAGTTTATTAGTATATATGAAATTTAGTTTGACAAATTAGTCCCTACGTTGACAAACTGCCATTCCAAATAATTAATTATGAGATTAAGAAACAAACTGTGTTCCACTTTCACGATCATGGTCCTTGTATCAACATAATCTTGTTCACGCATTGTAGCCTGGCCGTATAATATAAACAACACGAAAGCTCATGATCCGATTTTTGACGTCGAGTCTACAAAATCATCAACTTCCCCACACGTTAAGACTTAAGAGAAACATTACTTCTGGCTAAATTGTTTTGTTTCTACTCAATTCAATTGTGCGTAGACAAAACCGATACTATAGTTTTCTGATTCTCATTTCTCATAAAACTGTTTTATTTGTGCTTCCCAAGAATTGATGTGTAATTTACTATTTTAGTAATGAACTTATCAATGGTCTCAATATTTTATAAATTTCACAAATCAAGTGGATCCAATTAAGTTAAGTAACGAAAACCCTTGTTTTATTATTCACTTATTAATTTAATAAATTTGCACATACACCACCAAACACACATACATGAGCAACAAATGAATGAAACAGAATAAATGAAACTTATTTGAATCACAAAGACAACGCCAATAACTTATTGACAAATCAAAGAATCAATAGTTTAAGTGCACACTTTAGGGACACCTTTAGGAAACCTTTTTGTATCGGTGCAATAGTTATAGACCATGTATTTACTCTGCGCCCATTTCACTTTATCTATGCCACTCTTGTCGAGTGTCTGAGTGAACCATGGGGAATTCGCTGGACAAGATGATTTTCCATTAGCCCAAACACATCCTTCCACATTGTAGTTTCTATAGAAAGCAGTAAAAGGAGCCTTGGACCAATCTGTTTTCTCTAATCCTCCTCTTGTAGCCCAATGCTCGGCCTCCCAAAGGCTAGCGTAGACTCTCATTGGTTGGTCCTTTGGGAATGGAATTCCAATTGACTCAGAGTTCTTGAACTCTCTGATGGGAATACCATCAACTGTAAAGCTGATAAAGCAAACAAAAAAAGAGGAAAATATTGATTCATAAACACATAACCTCAAAACATATGAGACTATAAGGGATCAAAGGAGAACTTACATAATCCTTTGGGGGTTCCATGTGATGCAATAAGTGTGAAAGCCAAGGGTTGGGTCGAACCATAAATGAAATTGTTGTTCTTTGTCTCCTGTGCCTTTTGTGTAAACATTAGTATGAAGAGTATAAGGATGACCACTTATGTTTCCCAAGAACTCGAAATCGATCTCATCCCACATAGTTCCAGGCGCTTTAAGCTACACAAAGTCATCATAAAACACCAACACGCTCAATAACTATATGTAATCAAACGTATAGTAAAATATGACAAAAATGCTTAGAGACAATATGTTACTTACATAGAAAGTTGTGACTGTTCCAGCAGAGTTACCAGGGACAAGCTTCATTTGAACCTCGGCTTTGCCATAAAGAAACTCTTGGTTGGATTGGAAACCGGATCCAGAGGATTTGTCAAGCGAGAGAGAAAGAAGTTTTCCTTCATTGTCGTGAATCTTTCCACGGCCATCACCCCAATGTATCTGAACGTCTTTGTGGAAGCTACCCGCATAGACACACACAGATTGTAGCGCAAAGAGGAAGAGAGCCAAGAAGGCAAACCTTGTACCGCAAGAAAACTTCATTTTAATTTGTAGATCTTTGATGTATATTGTTAATGGAAATTGAGGTACGTGACATTGGTTTATATAGCTGCTAGAAATGAAGCGAAAGAGATAGAGAGATGGAAGTTTCATGGAGTTTGATCATTAATGGTGCATGTGCTTTTGTCTCACTGGATGAGCTTTCTAATAATACAGTAATGTATTACATTAATGATTTGATCCGTTGTTGGCTGTTGCAAAACGAATCCAATTAAAATATTAATTTCATTATTTCATTATTGTTTCAAATTGTCTGGTTCCAATGTTTTGATGTGTCAACGCGGCTTCGACTCTTGAGCACCGCCTATAGAGAAGTTCGCCTGTGTTTTATTAATTTCAAACGTAGCCCACCTATAAGTCTAGAACGTAACAGTAAGTCATACACATTGAAGTATCATTAAATTCTGTCTATTGCATTATAGATATCGTAACAGTTAGGAAATTATTAACTGTGGTAGAGAGCGCATTTCTTAAGAGTTTTTTTTTTTTACTGAAAGTTTCATGTACTCAGTTTCAAATATGTTCATTATTGGAAAGTGTATAATAAAATAAAAAAAAACTAAATTATAAACATTTGTTGAATTCTTAATAAACGTGAACACTTTAGAAAATCTTACTTTCGAAAACATAGGAAGTATTAGTTGAACAATTTCCAATAAAGTTAAATTTAACCTTAAAATCTCAAAAACATCATTATTTTGAAACAACATAAACATTATAAAACATCGTATAATTTGAAACGGCTGGGATATTAAATATTACATTTATCATTAAGAAGTTCAAGCGGCTTCACGGATGGAGCTGTTCTAATGCCAAATGTCATAAAGACGATGAAATTGATTTTCCGGAGCTATCGCCGTTGGACATGTTCATTGAGAAAGCCTTTATCAATCAAATTTTCAGCTGAGAGGTCTAAGGTTCAAGGTGCACGACTGAAACCGAACTTAGAGCATCTCCAATGTAAAACTCCATTTTTTCCTCCAAAATGGAGTAAAAGTGAAAATGGAGTAAAATTGCTCTATCTCTACTCCATTTTTCACTTCATTAACAAACAAAAAATAGATTACTCCATTTATGGAGTAGATTTCATTATAGAGTGAGATATGGAGTTGGATTGCAGCATTCCTTACTCCATATTTATTTTTACTCCATTTTAGAAAGAAAAATGGAATGGGGATGGAGATGCCCTTAGGACACAAGAGTCCATACTCCATTCTCAATGTTGATAAGGAAATGTTTCTAAAGCATTACAACTTAATATTGTGACAATAATGATGCATATATAAAAATATATTTTAAATCTCAAACTATTTTCATGAGAGACCATAAAAACAACATGCTCATTTAAGAAGAACACAACGACTAGTAAGGTCAACTAGTTCAAACACACCATCTTTCACGAATCATCAAATCGAAATGACTAGAGAATTAAAGCGCTCAGACAACTCGGGGAGCTTAACCTCAGTAACAGGCCATTCTATCTCACCCCAAACCTCATTTCCATGGCGCTTCTCTAACATGATTTTCGCGCACCTAAGTTTCCATCCCTCTATCTCGTCGTATTCCTCAAAATTGCAGAGCCACATAACTAAAAGTTTCCCACCGTGGTTGAGTATATTAACCATACGCCACTCATACAATAGTTCGAAATTCGAGAGCTTGACGTCTATCCATTTTTTACATTTGGAATCATACCAGACTAGATTATCGGAGTAGTATGAATAACTATACATTACATCATCTATCACACTCACACACAATTTGCCTAAATATCCCAAATTATCGTGGACTTCCACGACTTCCCACGTACCTTGTTTTGGGTCATAAGCACAGTAGTTTATTTTAGTAATTAGGTAAATCTTTCCTTGAAGCCCAACTGTATTTAACCACCCCTCTTCTAGCACAGCATCTTTATGTCTAAGCAAGGGGCTCCAAGTATTAGTCTTCATGTCCAATACTTCCATCCAAGTATCATCTTCCCCGCAACCGTCAAATACATATATTTTCTCATCGAGAAAAACAGCATAGGGACACCTTCGAGCCACCAACATGCTAGGGCCATCACGCCACGTGTGACTTCGACAATCAAGAATACGAACAGATGAAGAAGGCTGTTCAGAGGAGGTCACACCGAATAAATAGATTTCCGAACCAACCACTACATTATGCAATCCATAAATGGTACGAGAGAATTAGATTCAGGAAGGGGAACCAGCGAATATTCGTTATTTGGAAGATCATCTTCTTGAGCATTGTCAACAGTTAATGTTTCAACATGAGCATGTTTCGTCCAAAGAGTGTACCATTTAAGACCAAGGTCTTTGAAACGTTCCACGCAGATATAGATGCATGGCTCTGTGGTTCCGATGCGAGAACGTGTCGTGTAGATTTCTGGAGAAAAGAGGAGAGATAGGAATCTCTTGGAGACGAGAGAGAGGTTAGGGTAATTGCATTTCGAGATACGAGCAAGAATGTTCTCAACGATTACATCTGGGAGTGAAGAAAACGAATGAGGTTGTAGATTGAGCGGCGGAAGCTGCGGTGGAGGATTGGTGTTCTTATTTTCATGCAGTTGTTCATCTTGGCGGATCATATTCAGCGAGAATTACTACCTGTCGATTGGAGAAGCCCTATAAATATTGTGTTAAACTTCAAGGTCTTGGAAGAGTACAATTAGCTTTTATATGGACCCAACAAAATCAAATTATGAAGACTTTTTCCTAACAAATCAGTAAATCTCAAAACATTAAAAATATAAGAGAGAGAAAAGAATCTAGTAATTGAAAGTTATAGAATTGGTAGATTTTATTTCTACTTATATTTTCTGAATAATTTAACAAAAGTTATAACTGAAACTTCTCTTTCTAAAAGAAAACAATTGCAGATTTATTAGATTTATTACTTAATTTAATTTAGTCATAATCTGGCAAGAGTAAAAAAAAGATCTAAAGAGATAATACAGATCCTAAAAAGTTTGGAAACAAACGTTCAATTAAAAAAAATATCAAATATTTTTTTCAAAATCATCACTTAAGTTAGTAAACGTTTGTTTCCAAACTTTTATGAATACATAAACTTTAAAAATCACTTAAGTTATCATGCTGCTTTCAACGAGACAAATGATGCAGATAACCTACAGCTAGCAGGCAACTGGAACCAAGAGGTTTGGAATCTAAGAACAGCGCCTAAAGTCAAAATGTTAATTTGGAAGGTTCTGAGAGGAACTATGCTGCTGATTTAGTAGCAAAGCAGTTGCTTGGTGTAAGTGAGGCCTTTATGACCTCCAACTAACTTTTATTAATTGAATGAAGTGTGTTTCAAAAAAAAAAAACTACATAAAATTCCATTAGTATTTTCCTAGGCATCTGCTTAGTGAATTTGAAATTAAAATGCATCATTCTGCCTCAATGTTAATAACGTACACAAATCTAGATAGCAACGACCAACTGAGCCCTGAACAGAAATAGGATCAATAACATAACGATGCGACGGGGGACTGACAAAAAAAACGATGTATAATCACTCACACACAAAAACGTAGTAATCTCATTGGATAGGTCTAGCAGGTTGTCCTATTATTCTTCCCCAAGAAAGAGACAATACTCTTTTGGGAGCAGCAATATTCTCCATGATGCTATGAAAGCTTTGAACGCAGCTGGACGAGTATACGCTTATCGAACTTCATTGCTTTGGGTACCCAAATTCATACATTTATCATGTCATTTATGCGACAAATGTGATGGAATTTAGGTGGTTCATTCAACATCAAACCTTAAGGATCTTACGTGACCCTACGAACAACAATTGTCTTATCGGTCCATCATCGCTCAAGCTCTTGCGTAGTGTCCTGATCAACATAACCTGTATAGTACTCTGCAGCATATCTTTCTTTTCGTTACTTATACAACTAGGCAAGGAACCCGTGCGATGTCGCACAGTAACTCATTTATAAAAATAGATATTTCATATTTTATAAGATAATCTTTTATAGAAAACTGTTTGCAATTTTTTGTAAATAAATAAATGTGTTACAAAAATAAGTTATCTTTTATAATGAGAAGATATGACTCTTTAAAACTAAATAATTGTAGAAACATACTTATTGGAATATTTCAATTATTTTAAACTAATTTATTTTACAATGAAAAAACACCACTCTTAATATTAATAGAGTTCAGTTTTTTTTTTGGTATGAAAAGACATAAATTTTTCTATAATGAAGAAACACAACTCTTACAATAATACACTTCAGTTTTTATAAAAATATATCTTTTTAAAAATGTAAAATACAATTCTTAAAACTAATACATTTTTTATATGAAAAGACTCAATTTCTAACATTATTTCAGATTATTATTACTAGTTTTTTTATAATGAGAAGACACAACGCTTAAAACTATTAATTGTAGAAAAACACCTACTGAGATATTTTTAACTACTTTTAAACTAATTTATTTTTTATGATGAAAAGTTACAACTTAAAACTAATAGAGTTCATTTTTCATAAAAGACACAATTCTTAAAATCAATAGAGTTTAGTTTATTGTGAAAAGACATAACTTTTTTTTATAATGAAGATACACAACATATGAAACTAATAGACTTCATTTATTTTTATAAAAAAGGCATACCTTTCTAATATATTCTACTACGTAAAAACACAATTCTTATAACTAACATATTTCAGTTTTTGTGGAAAGACACGTCCAAACAAAATTTTCAAAGTCTGAGTCCAATGACATCTCTTCGTTCGTACAGAAGTATAACACTAATTTGACAAAAGGTGTCAAAAAACTAGAAATCACCTTGGAACAAGTGGGACTACAGGCTACAGCCTTTGATATCTCTCCATTCTCTATTATTGCAAGCCTTTAGTGAAAAAAAAATTTGAAGAGAAAAAGATGGTACCAACTTCGTTGTTCCAAAACCCATTAATATTTAATTAATGGAATCTAGTAATTAAACACCTACAAATATAGAACAAGACGTAACTTTGATTAATAAAAATCTTAAAAGATATAAAAGAACCAATGGAAAGAGTACAATATCAGAGAGAATGACATATATAAATAAATCTTTTAAAGAGGTGCCATTGTTATTCGAGGAAGACGTTGGTTCAGGGATGACAAAATATGTCGTTTGCTTTAAGAAACGAAGATGTTGTTTGCTTCACCAGGAGATGCATTTTGTTTTTCCTATAAAAAATGATAACATCAACAGTTAACAAAAAAAAAAAAACAGGTTTGCTAATTAGGAGGCACATGAATAACAAATAAAGTTTTGTGTTTGATTTATTTCTTCAGGATCTTTGATGATCAATTGAAAAAGTGAATCTCTCTTTTTCTCTCTATTTTTTATTTGTTTTAAATTATGATTTACTAATACACACAACTTTACAACTCTTTATATAGAGAGTTAAAGGTTACAATGATTAATAACCAATACCAAAAATTGCAATGGTTCTTAACCAAAATTTACTATTATGAATAGTTGCAATAGTTCATCTGTAAAGACTACAATCATCAATAGGTACAATAATTTATAGATATATCTTACAAAAAAATTAAATTATCTAAAAATTAAATTTTCTGAAATTTATAGATAATTTTAATATTATATTTAAATGTATATAAAATAGATAGGAAAATAAAATAAAATATAGCTCATTTAAAAAGTTATGCATAATTTAGGATAACAATATATGTCCTCAGCAATTTTGAGAATCCTTAAAAAATTATGCATTTTAAAAAAATAAAAAACAAATCTTTAGACAAAAAAGCGTTGAAATAATATTAGAAAAATTTATGAGAAAAATCTGTATTTTATATTTTATCTACAATTTCTTAAGCTTTGCAAAGAAATCATGCCTACTATTTTTTGCTTATAACGTTTCATTTGAATGTCTTTTAAAAAAATTTATCCAAGTAACTGCTTAAAACTTTTTTTTTCCACCATTTTATTATTAGTTCAGTACTGAAATTTTTATTTTGAGAAATGCATGGCAGAGATATTTATAGAAGTTAAAAATCTATTTGAATAGTCACAACTCTTTTATTTGAATAGTCGCATTCTTCCAATTTAAAGGTAGTTATTTTGAAAAGGTACTTATAAGAAAAATCACAATTTTTCACTTTTTAAAAGATATTTACATGAATAGTTACAACTTATCAATTTTTTTACAAAAAAAAAAGACACAACATAACCCATTACTCTAACATATACACATCTCATAAACAAAGAATTGTACAAAGAGATTTTTGAGTATTTACGTCATAAAAAATAACACAACTATTTAGACAATTTTTAGAAAAGACACAACTTTCCAACATTGAAGTTTTTGAAAAAACACAACCATTTTTAGATTTTTGAGAAAAGATACAACCTTTCAACATAAGTGAGATTCACAACCTTTGGAATTAACTGAGATTGCTATTATTAGTAGATAATAAAGCTTGGCTTTGAACTTGTTGACAATCAGCATAGAATATAATGTTCATAGTTAATCATGTAGTGCATTAGAGTTATACTTTTGTTGCACTATGTGGGCTTTTAGGCGTTTTATCTCATTTGCATTTTGGATCCAACACAACTCCAACCTGGTCTAATGAGAACCACTTTGAAACTTATACTATCAGTTATATAAAATGTCAAATGGTAATAATAAATTAAAACTAAACTTTATGCCTAAATATTGCCGGCTGACTTAGTTAAAAAACAATTATCGGTTATATAAATAATATTATACCATTAACGAACAATTCTTTACATTAAATCATCTCGCCTCCCAAGACTTTTTTGGGGTAGTCTACAATATCGATTAATATATAACTTACCTACTATGCATAAAATATACGTTAAGCATATATAAACTACTATAATACATGCTTAGTTATATACAAAATCTAAGAATTCAAAACAAATTCAAATGTGGCTATCATAATCGAACATGTACACCACTAATAATAGAGTTGAAATTTCATCACTAAAACCTTATTTTAGTATATAAAATAAAAATACATATCACTAAAAAATCATATAAACAAATTTCCCCTCACGATTTGAAGCTTATATAAAACCAAAGTAAACACCATTAGGTGAAGCTTCACCCGCAATGGCTTCTCCTAAACACATTAATAGGTTTTCGTCTGCATTCGCGGCTCTCATACTAATACTCGTAGCATGTTTTCATTGCGTTGATGCTGCAAACTACCAACAACAATTCGTGGGTCCACAAAACGCAGCAAGAGCTCGCTTGAGGCTCAAACCGCTAAAGTGGGACGCCAAACTAGCCCGTTACGCGCAGTGGTGGGCCAACCAGAGGCGCCGTGACTGCGCCTTGATCCATTCGAATGGACCGTACGGTGAGAATCTATTCTGGGGATCAGGCAAAAGATGGAGCCCGGTTCAAGCCGCTAATGGATGGTTGTCCGAAGCAAGGAGCTATAACTATTACTCCAACTCGTGTAGGGCCGAGATGTGTGGCCATTACACGCAGATTGTGTGGAAGAACACGCAGAGGATAGGCTGCGCTCACGTGATTTGCAATGGCGGACGCGGTGTGTTATTCGCTTGCAATTACTTTCCACCGGGGAATTTTCTTGGGGTGAGGCCTTATTGAGTATGATCCATTTGTACATCTCACAAAAAAAACTCATACCAAAAGAAGTTGTTCTTGCGTTCATTTTATTCTTTCTTTTGTATACAGCGTTATTTATTATTGGTGAAGTTTTAACGTGCGGTCGGGAAAACCAGACAACGATTGTTTTCGGACGTTTTCTTATGTATGTTTGTGTGAGGACCATTTCCTTTGGTTAATAAGACTTAAGTAATTATATACATATCTCAAATTTTGGACAATAAACTATTTTAATCTAGTAGTCTCAAATTATTTCTAAACTCTATATTTTAAAAAAATGATGATTAAAATAATAATGATGTAGTTTTAAAAGTTAATAGCTCTATTTATATCTTGACAAAAAAAAAGTAGCTCTGTTTATATATATTTAACGTTTTTTAAAATTATAAACCCAAAATTTTGAAGTATATCTAAAATTAAAAAGTTTTAGATCCTTTTTTTTTTGAAACACTTACTCAAATTTTAAAGTTTTAGATCCTAAGTTTTAGATCCTAATATATACTTTTCATAACAGTTAGGAATTGTATCATAGAATAGTTATATCACAGGGTCATTCTCAATGTTGTCACTAAATCGATTGCAAAACAGTGAAGAAAAGACATGGATAAGCATATTAAACATGACGAGTTTACAAGATTTAAAGACAAGACCATCTTCAAATGATTGCTTGAAACTTGACTGTTTTTTAATAGATACTGAAAACATCATCATAAATTACAATCCCTTCCAAAAATACATTCATCATAGGCACAACAACAACAACAACATCAGCAGCAGAAGATGAACAGAGATGGCTATTTTGACTAATTAATAAAAATACAAATAGATCAGGCTCCTCTTTTTTCCTATCACATCATCTCATAAAACCTCTGGAAAATGCTGAGATCATTCACCATTGATCATTAGCGACTGAAAAGGAACCTTTTTGATCTCCACAAAAGTAGAATAATCAGTTTTCATCGGTTGCTTCCATGGCTCACCATCCATTTGCAAGAACGCATCTTTCCAATCACCTCCTCTTAGTTCAAACCTAATCGCAGCAGCCTGAAAATATTGATAAAACCGGTCAAGATGAAACCGAGGCTAAACCGGGACATGACCGAGGACAGATTGTTTTCTATACCTGAGCAATGTGCTTAGCCGTGATGATTTGAGCCATTACAAATGACGCATGCCAACCTTGCTTCAATCCAAAAATCTCTATCAGCCCGTCATCACAATGCGCCTCCACAAATCCTCTCTGTGAACAAAAAAAAAAAGAAAACCTATTTTGTTGAAGCTTGAAGAGCAAGCAAAGAAACAAAACATTAGTGTACTGAATTTTTTTTTAGAGAAACATTACCTTCTCTAGATAGTTTGGTTTCAGATTACCCCATGGATGTCTTCCACTTCCATAGTTATCAAGATTCAATACCACAATGGATCTCACGCTACACAAAAAGAAAACAGAGAGATTGTATAAGTGAATGATAATGTTTTTTTAACCAATGCATATAATTAAACTTTTTGTACCTTTTAGGAATCAGGATCTCTTCCCACTCGGAGCAATTTGCCTTTTTAATATGGATTTTCATTATGTTTCTTAGTCCCCTACAAAAATTCATCTTACCACAACATGTCAACACAACAAAAGATAGAGAGGAGTAGAACTCAGAATAAGCTCTTCACTGGAAATACTAACCTTAAACCTGGATTACTGACACAAGGTGTACAAAACCAACCTTGAGTGCAACTATAACTTGAGTAAATAATCTGCAGTGTGATTCATAATCTCATTATATACCCTATAAACTCAGCTAATAAGTGAAACATTAGCTTTTTAACAAAAATATAACAACCTTATTTGTAACGGGACCTTGAGCTAGATATGGCTTCTCATTGCGGAGATGGTGGAATCCATATGCAACTTGAGCATCCATACCTTAACAAAACAATACAAGTGTTACCTCAAAAAAAAAATGAGTACAAGGATACTGAATAAGAGAAAGTTACCTATGCTGAAGTAGTTGTAAAATACTCCTTCATATGACTTTGCTTTAGGAGGTACATCTCCTTCGGCATCCAAAGCCTGATCAAGTGCAGTTTCCTCAGAAGGCTTCAAAGAATAAGGAGGATCCACGACTTCTCCAGATGGCATCGACGCTACAATACTCCAGCTATCTAATTTAGCAACGGGGCCTAGAGTTGCTCGGTGTAATGTTCTTTTCATAGCAGATCTCCAAGCAAAAGGAAATGCACCACCCTAAAGAGACATAAAGAGTGAGAAACAGTTATTCAAAACCTAAGAGAAACATTATTAGACTCACTCACCCAATTAAAACTCCTAGAGAGGTCGTTTCCTGTACCGAGAGGAATGACACCAACGGGAGGAATATGTGATTTTCCTTCTTTGTGAAGCTCACCGAGACAACCAAGTACCCAACCAACTGTACCATCACCACCTGCCACCTATAATCATCATTATGACCACTCACTTAACAAATTCAATTCCAATTGCTGAAGATGGTCACAAAATATATATATACATATCACTCACCATGATCCGTATCCTTTCTCTGCATTCTCTTGCGCATTCATCTCCTTTCGCTGCAATAGTCTCCAAACACGCCAAACCGTACCGTACAAATTCATGGGGCTTCACTTCTGTTAGATCAAATACCTGTAATTGTATAATAACCACCATGAGCTCACAAAGCAAGTACAATTATCAGAATTGCAAAAAAAAAAAAAAAAAAAAAAACTACAATCCGAGTAATAAAGTTTCTGCCTTTTTCATGACAAGTAAAATTTTAACCTTTTTCAAGTACCAAAGAAAACTTTTTGACACAGGAATCAGAATCTTTTAAGTCAAAACAGTGTCTGACTTCCACTGACTAGAATCAGAGAAAGACATGAGATTTGATCCTGACAAAACACTAAGAATGTTCTAGCTCTCAAACCCACATAGATTCTGCTTGTACCACATACTTTAGATCAGAGTGATGCCATCCACAATCTAAACCCAAATCTAGATTTAAGATCCTCTTCATATAAGTGAAGAAGTAATGACCCAGAACCATGAACTAAGTTAATTTCACCCAACATCAAATATAAATGCAAAGTTGAAGTAAGATGAGTTCAAAAGTTACGATCTTTAATTTCTGATATACAAAACAAGAACAAGTGACCTGTTCTTCGCTCATCAACTGTTGAAGCCTCTCTTTAAGAACAGGTCCATGACGACCTCCACTTTTAGGATTAATAAACACAACCATCGGTGTATGAGGAGCTAACTCCTCCGTAGCGGCGGCGGCGGCGCCGGGAAGTACCAAATGGTCCGGAACCGCGGTGGAGTCTTTCCGCTTGATGCAATCTCGCATGGCGAGTCGGAGATACTCAGGCATCACTATCCTCCGACGAAGCTCCTCTCTGTCTACACCGAAGTTACCGAAACCACAGCCTCTCATCGTCACCGCGTCATCAGTCTTCGCAGACGGTCGTGCAACCACGAAGTTAGTCGTCGACGCCTCGCCGACGGACCTCGGTGTCTCCTCCATATCTCTCCGGTGATCAAATTCGTTAGTGAACAACAGATTAAAATTAATATTAAAAAAAAAAACTGAAACTTGATCGAACTTCGAAGACTTGAGTTCTGTTCCCGAGACAATTCAAAAGCTTTTTTTATTTATTTGTTTTAAGTTTTTTAAGTGTTTCGAAGACAGAGCTAATCTGTATGTTCGATGCGATGTGCATGTGTTTAGTAGATTTTCCCGAAAAGCTTTATTTATGACTTTTCTAAACTGTAACTAGAAAATGCCCACATGTGGACTACACATTTACATAACTGCCACTTAAAGCTTTATAAAGTTTACTTGATTTTTTTCCTTTCTTGTGAAAGCATTTTTGAAATTTTAGACTGAGTTTACGTAACATTACTAGAGTCAAATAGTACAATAAGAAGATGTTTTTTTTTTTTTTTGTTCTATGAGTTAATCCTCAATTTTTTTTTTTACATTCTTGCCCTAATAACTTTTAAGATCTTATGAACGGCAGATTTGATATATGGTTTGTAATTTTGTACTATAAAGCAGTGTATTAAATGCGAGGTACTTGTTGCACGTTGTGAATGTAAAAGGGTAAAAAGGACAATCAATATATCAGTGGGCTGGGTCAGGATAAACATATGGGCATATTTATGATTATTATTGTCTTACTTACTGGTGTTGTTGGATCGTGAAGCTGTCATATCCATATATTTATTGCATCTTATCAACGGTGTGCTACATAACCACTTTTTAAGTTTACTAGAGTCTATAATTGATTTTCTCTTTTAACTGTCAAAAACATTACCACAAGTACAACCACGTCTGATTTTCAGACAAAATCTAGCAAGAGTCTAGATACCATAAGTTGAGAGTGTGTAAACAAAAAAAAAACTTCCTAGAGCTGAGAGAGATAATTTGTGAAATTACCTAAACCCTAACCAAGTTTCACTTTATATCTCATTTGATAAACTGTCACTCCCAAAGACAAGAGAGGCAGCCTGTGAAAATGATTCGTTAAAAAGCAAAAATCATCAAAACATTTGAACCTAAGAGTAGACGAAAAGAAGAAAAAGGTATATTCAATTGATTACATGGTGTTGGCGTCTTCAATTCAACAGAAGTAATATGGAGCGGTTTTTTGGATCCATGTCTAACTAAAGCCCATAATAGCTTTGGGTGCATGGTTTTATAGCCCACTAGTGGTGTAAAGGGCCCCTATACACTTAATTCTCATAGTTTACTAACTCACCTTGAAAAGAATTCAATTAGTTAATTAACTATGTAAAAATCCGAATAAACGAAATCGACCCAACCCCGCATAACTGAAGAAACCGATCAAAACCAAGTTGGTTTAAAATTTGTACACTTTTATGTATCTAAAACTTTTAAAACAAATTTAAACCAAACTAAAATTCAAATTTGCGGAGATGTTTCAACCACACATCAGATAATTATCAAAATCACTTTTTATATCCCCTTCATATTGGTTGGAAATTTATAGAACAGGAAAGGTTGAATCATAACCTATCTGATTTTGCAATGACTTATTTTAATTAGTTTTGAATCTTAAACCAGCATTACTATTTTCAATATTTTAATAAACCAATTTTCTTATCAGAATCATCCTTGTTATTGGTAATGCATCATTTTCACACCATAAACGATTTTTGGTGTCTTTCAAATTAATCTGAATTTGGATATTAGTGAAAATCATATAAAATGTGTAGATTAGCATATAGTGATATAACTGGTTTGGACCCCCAAAAGAAAAGTAATATTAGTGGCTGCCAAAAGAAAAAAGAGCCATACAGTGATAGAAATGGAAATTGGAAGTCTGCCAAATTGTTGTGGACCGTCGCCTTGAGAGGGAAAGGTGGACATGTAGTCATCATGTACATATTCACATTTTCTTAGCGTCAAAGTTTCGAAACCGCGTCAAAAAAATAAAAAAAAATTATGATTCAACTTGTTTTCAATTCGTTATTTTGAATTGAATCAAATACGTTTTGCTTATAGCACTCTGCATTCGGCAATAAAGTTCGACTCTACTCTCTAATACGTAATCCAATAGATTAGTCTAATTAATTACTATAAAAAAACTTGATCATAAGAAATGCATAAAATATTTCAATTAAGGATATTTTGAAACAAGTAAGCGTGGTATCATGTGATACTTGAATCACTCAAAGTACACCAAGAATTTGTATTTATTACTCCTATAACAAAAGAAAAGTGAGCCATCAATGTGATTCGCCCCTACCAACTAATGAACTTAATGGGTTTAGCTTATATTAAAAATTGGGGTTTACAATCTTAATATCAGGTTAGTCAATCTTCTCGTTAGCAATTTTGACTCTATTGTTATATTCATCAGTAGTAATCAGACGTGTTTCGCATTTGTTGCGCCTTACGCGGGTATCATGTACTGTATTTGACAAATACATTTGTGACCTAGACTGTACGTAGTCTTCCTTATCTGGAGTCAATCTTTAAATGAATTTTCTCACCCTTCTTAATAAAGCAGCCTCAAAATCAGGGGACTAGACTTCTTACTCCATTTGAGGGGATATCTAATAACGTCATTGACACAATTTTTTAATTCAGTAATATTATAAAGCAGGTAACAAACTTACAGTGCCTCTTATTAACGCTAGCATCGCTTATAAAGAAATAAAGATGAAATCATCAGTGTTACAAAAAAAAAGATGAAATCATCATTCTATAATTATATATTTGCAGGCTTTTGAACGAATATGTTTTGTCAGAGAAAATAGAGGGGTTTATGCCACCATCGTGGAAGAACAATGGGGTTTGGAACAGCGATGTTATTATTCTTTAACTATGTAAACGTGGGGACTTTTTTTGTTAGGTGTAATGTTCCTATGAACTCCAAAATGTCTAAAATAGCTGAACAAAAAGAAAATCCCATTAAATTTTTTTCTGTGGTCGATAAATCTTATTGAAATGTCTCGTGAGATGGTTAACTTCGTGAAATGATAACCAAAAGCTCAATCCGCTTTTTTTAGTTCAGTTCGGTCGGAAATTTGATAGAATTATTCTGACACCGCAATTATTAACTCTCGAAAATGTTATATTTTTTGGCAAAAATGTTTCGATATTTTAAATACATTTTTGGACAAATTATACACCAAAAACATTATTAGAGGGGGAAAAAAGTAAAATAACAAAACAAGAACTTTATTTTTATTTTGAATAATTTATGATTCGGTTTAACGTTGATCTATTGTTTCTTAATCTATATTTCGTTAGTATTTTTTTCTTAGTATTATTATTATGATGTTCAATACTTTGGTGAATTTATAGTATTGAACATCATAATAATAATAAGTTTTATAAGTGATCTTTGAGAAAGTTTTTTTCATCTGTCCAGGATTCATATATATACCATATGAAAAAGTGGTATTTAAAGCATAATTAAAAGGCAAAGTTGTCATTGCGTAGAAACAGTAGGTCGACAAGAATTGTACGTATAGTTGTAATAAATGCAGAAAGCTGAAACTCTCAACTCTTTTCAAACTTGCACTTTTATGTTCATCGGCCTTTACGATAAAACTATTCTTCTGCGTCAGCTTTTTTTTTTCTCTTTTTATTCCATCGCTACACGACAATTTCCGCCTCGTCCAAGAACCCAAAGACCCCATCGTAGACTTGTACAGAATGACTCCGAAACAATTAGGATATCCAAAGATAGTCCAAATCTTAATTTAGCCCTTCACTTACAGATTTGAAACTCATTTTTATTTGTGTGTTTTGTTAGGAGCGTATATGATATTTGGGCGGTGATTATGGATTTTGCTAAGATAATATAAGAATCGGTACTAACCAAAACTCACTAAATTGTACATGCATATAGTATCTGATGTGATAATATCTAATATAGAATGTAACACCTGGGAGTATTCTGACTGCAGATGTTTACCTAGTTAACCTTTCGTTTTTTGGAAACAAGGGATTAGGATATATCTTTTATCGATGTATGCAGTACTCCTATTTAGTTAGTCCTAATCATAAAACATAAATAATTTTAATGAAATATTCGGAAGTTAAAATAAGAGGTGTGTGGAGTATGGACAAGAGAAGAGAGTTTTTTTTTTTGACAAGGGAAGAGTATAACAGAGAAAAGTTTAGTGTAAAAAGGCTGCAAAGGACTAGTTGGTTAAAAAGTGAGTTAACTCGATAAACGCGTAACCCAAAGGCAAAGCGTGCGCTACTCTTACCCAGTTACTTTTTATATTTTCTACTTTACGCTGGTAAATTAAATAAAGGTTACGCTCGTAAATTGCATGCAAGTAGTTTGATCGACTGCTTGGACGATTTTTTCTCTCTTTCTACCTTTTTGGAGTTGTCAACAACTTAAATTAACTAATTTATTCATCTTGAACTAGATGGATCTTATGGCAAATCAATACCTACACTAATTATTTTATTGAGACATGAATATATGTTTAGTCAAAAAAAACATGAATATGTATTTGAGTTTCCTTGCATTATTGGTTCTGACAAATGAAATGTGACAAGTTATGAAGGGTAACAAATTATGAAAAGACAATGAGTTTGGTGTAGAAGTATGAGTCTTTTTGCACAAAATAGATTGTGTATTAAATGGTCTCTGAATTTATTGGGTCGGCTCGCACATCGGCACATGTGATGACCTTACAATTCTTGTCTATACATTTAATATTCTCTATCCAAACAATGAAAAAATGAATTGTTATTGTTGAGTTGGTAACACAATCAATGTTATGATCTTTGTGATTTGGTCCTTGTTCCAAAAGGATGTCAAGCTGTCGCCAAGCATTTGGTTACTGAAATTCAAGTTTATATCAAATTGGTCTAGGGGAAATCTTACTTTTAAAAGTTTTGGGTATGTTATAAACATTATGATCTTCGAGTCAAAATAGCAACTCATAAAAATGTTCGTGTTGTATCTATTAATCATTATTCTCGAGTCTATTAGCTTCAAAGCTAAGTTATATGTTCGTTGGGATCGTCGTTCATTATGAGAAGTTCAGATGTATTTCATTTGTTTCAAATCATTTATTAAACTAACCTAGACGTGAAATATTTGCGTCTTTAGCTTTTCATGGCTTGACTCCTGTCTACGCTCCCCTTCTCAATATAAATGTGGTTTTGGGAATATTTTTCTGTTTTAGAACGAGTGTTGTGTAATTTTTTTTCTTTTTTGGTGCTGTGTAAAATATAACCTTTAGCCAAATCCATTACATTTCTTACAAAATTATGAATCAAAATAAAATCGTCGGAATCACATGTGATATTATTAATATACAGATATCGGATTACGACCATTCATTGTGGTGGCACTTTTAAAATAAATTAAAGATATACAAGTATAGTTCTATACACAACATTTACTAAACTGAGATTAATATTTAGTATTTATTATATTAATTGCTAAATTCTAACAAAAAGGTTGAAAAGGAATAACTTTTGTAACGGCGGAAATGAGTCAGAAGAGAGTAAAAAGGCAAATACGAAAAGGTGAAAGTTTTTTTTTTTTTTGTGATTCCTTTTGCAGGGATTGCGTGTGAAATACAGATATTTCGTTTAAAAAGGTAAAACCCAAGAATGATAAAAGAAATAAAAAGTAACCAACGTTTTTTCACCAACACGTTTTCGATGGCACGTGAGCACACCGCTCTTCACGTTCAGGAACGAAACACTCAAGCGATCTCGTACACGCGCTAGTTTCAGACGCGCGAAACTAGTTTGTCCTATTTCTCTGACTAGATTCAACTTTTATTGCGTCATCAAAACTTTATTACTAGTTGGTAACCTTTTTTCCACACTCATCCAAAAGTAGTATAATTAGTCTGTTTTGTTTTCCACAATAGTATCAAATACACAAATTCTAATAATATTCATAAAAAATATATTTCGCAACCGTATAGCAAATTACAAAGATTAATATTTTATCTTGTAGATGAACTAGTGGATACATAAAAATGCTTAACAAATCAATTAATCGTCAAATAAGTTAATCATATAATGGTTTACACTCCAAAAAATAACGCTCATTAAAAAATTCGAAAACACTGCAACTCTGTCAAAGCAAATATTTTAGTCTTACAAATTACGTATATTAGTTGGATGTTTATTGTCTAAAAAGGTACTTTCAAACCAAGTTTAATGACTTTGAGGCTTTCGTCCCATTATAGCTGCAGACACAATAACTTGGTCATTTCTAATGATGTTATAATATTTGGCGTCAAATAAATTCAAATAGATAGATGATTTTTTTTTTTTTTGGCACAAAATAGATAGATTAGACATTGAAAAGCTATGAGAAAGTTTTTGAAGTTGTTGTGAAGCAGATGATTCCATCTTTCTTTTTCTTTACCAATCTTCTTTTTTCACACGCGCTCACACTAACAAGACAGATACAATGAAAGTCCACAGTAACTCAAGAACAGAGACAGAGATAACTTTTTGAAAAAGCTCCTATTTTACCTTTCTGTTGATCGCTTTTGTTTTTCTGTAAAAAGCCATCTTTTGTGTTGCTCCTTTTTTACCTGATAAACAATTTTTCTCTGCCAAAACTTTCTTTCACTTCTTTTTAAATTTAATATCTTGGCCGGTCCAGAAAGCTCTTAATGCAAAGGTTTCTCCTTATTAAGATAACAAAGAGAAAGAAAAGAAAAACAGCAGCCAAGACTTTTTCTTTCTTCTCGTTGAGATGAGAGCAGATTTGATTACAATACAGCAAACGCTGACGCCCGAAGCAGCGACTGTTCTCAACCAGTCCATCGCCGAGGCGACACGTCGCAACCATGGCCACACGACGCCCCTCCACGTGGCGGCCACTCTCTTATCATCCTCCTCTGGTTTTCTCCGACAAGCTTGCATCAAGTCCCACCCAAACTCCTCTCACCCACTCCAGTGCCGAGCTCTCGAGCTATGTTTCAGCGTCGCCCTCGAACGCCTCCCTACTACTACAACTTCTTCCCCATCGCAAACGCAGGAGCCTCCTCTTCTTTCAAACGCTCTAACCGCGGCTTTGAAACGCGCGCAGGCTCACCAGCGGCGCGGTTGCCCGGAGCAGCAGCAGCAACCGCTTTTGGCGGTTAAAGTCGAGCTCGAGCAGCTTATCATTTCGATTCTCGATGACCCGAGCGTAAGCCGGGTCATGCGAGAGGCTAGCTTCTCTAGCCCCGCCGTGAAGTCCGCGATCGAACAGTCTCTTTCTGGTAATTCCGTTAGACAAGGCGGGATGGTTAACCCGTCTTCAATTGGATTCGGTTATCGACCTGTACCGGTTCCGGTTAACCGGAATCCTTACGTTAACCCCCGGTTACACCATAACGGTTCCTCGGGGGTGATACAGAGGACAGACGAAGTTAAACGGGTCATCGATGTAATGACCCGGACCCGGAGAAGAAACCCGGTTCTCGTCGGAGACTCGGAGCCTCAGATTCTCGTTAAAGAGATTCTCGCCAAGATCGAGAGCGGAGAATTTTCCGACGGTCCGCTTCGCAATTTTCAGGTGATCCGGTTGGAGAATGAGTCAGCTGCGCAAATGGCGACGAGGTTCGGTGAAATCTCCGGGTTGCTGGAGACCCGGATCGGGAATTCGGGTTTGACCGGCGGTGTTGTTCTTGATCTCGGAGATTTGAAATGGTTAGCGGCGGGCGGCGGCGGCGGCGGAGGAGGAGCTTTGGCGGAGATGAGGAAGCTTTTGGAGAGGTACGAAGGGAGGTTATGTTTTATTGGTACGGCTACGTGTGAGACTTATCTACGATGTCAAGTTTATTACCCTTCGATGGAGAATGATTGTGATCTTCAAGCGATTCCGATCGCCGCTAAATCTATTCTCCCGACCATGTTCCAAAGGTTTGTCTTTTATTTAATTGTTGAGTTTCGCTATTAATTTTCGGACAAAGTCTCAGTTTTTTTTTGTTATGCTCAGGCTTGGGAGCAACTACAATAATAACTTCTTATTAAGCAGTAATATCATATCTCCGACGAGAAGCTCCCAGATTCCGACGAGTAAAATGGGCTGTTGCTCTCTGTGTTTGCAGAGTTATGAAAACGACGTCGCTAAATTGGAAAAATCATTAACCGGAGATAACCGGTCGGTCTTGCCACAGTGGCTGCAGAACGCTAAAGCCGACAACGTCGGTGACAAGAAACCTGTAAGTCTTATTGGTGAATTGATTCCAACATAAGAAACCGTTTTTGCATTGAATATTAATTTTTGTTTTGTTTTTTCTTTTTACTTGTAGACGAAAGATCAAGAGATAGTGGAGTTGCAGAATAAATGGAATGACTTGTGTTTGCGTTTACATCCAAAACCATCTCTGTCTGAAATAACGGCTCCTTCGTCCTTGTCTATGTTGAAACCAAACCCAAGATCGGACATAACTCCACCTGGAAGTCCAATCGCTACAGATTTGGTTCTCGGACGTTCCAACAACAGAATTGTATCATCACCGGAGAAAAAGAAGACTAGTGAAGCCCTTTCCGGAAAGCTAGGAGACTCATTCGACATCGATCTATTCAAAAAGCTACTCAAGGGCTTAGCGAAAACCGTCTGGTGGCAGCACGACGCAGCCTCTTCGGTAGCATCAGCGATCACCGAATGCAAACACGGAAACGGGAGATCAAAAGGTGATATTTGGTTAATGTTCACCGGTCCAGACAGAACCGGGAAGACCAAAATGGCCTCGGCGCTGTCCGATCTCGTCTCGGGAAGCCAACCGATAACCATCAGCCTCGGCTCCGGTTCACGGACCGACGATGGTTTAAGCCTCCGTGGCAAAACGGCGTTGGATAGGTTAGCGGAAACCGTTAGGAGAAACCCGTTCGCGGTTATTGTGATGGAAGACATCGACGAAGCTGATTTGTTGCTGCGTAACAACGTGAAGCTAGCGATGGAACGAGGGAGGATCTGTGATTCGTATGGACGTGAGGTTAGTCTAGGGAACGTTATTATAATCCTGACTACGGATTCGTCACTCGGTTTAGCTGAACACGTTGTTCCTATCGACGAGACAAGACTAGAGAGTCTGGTGAGGAGAGGATGGAAGTTAAAACTCTCGGTTTGTAACCGAAGCAATACACGAAAGCGAAAACCAAACTGGCTTTGTAACGACCAAACAAAGCAGAGGAAAGAGGTATGTTTTGATTTGAACGAAGCGGCCGAGTTTGATTCGTCTAGTGATGTAACGGTCGAGCACAACGATCAAGAAGATAATAGTAACTTCCTCCACAAGCTAGTGGCGTTAGCTGACGACGCTATAGTCTTTAGACCGGTTGATTTTGGTTCGATCAAGAGCATGACCAAAGAATCTTTAAAGAAACGTTTCTCTGACAGTCTAACGGTGGAGATTGAAGACGATGCTTTGGAGAGAATCGCTGGCGCGATTTGGCTTAGCAAGATTAGCTTAGAGGAGTGGCTTGAGGAAGCAATGAGTTCGAGCTTGAATAGACTGAAGTCTCGAGTGTCTTCTTCTTTAGAAGATTCTGTGATTAGGATTGAGCTTGAAGATGATGTAAGTGATCGATCATCCGGAGGGTATCTTCCGAGTAGTATAAGAACGGTGGTCGTTTGAGTAGTTTTGTTTTTTTCCGGTGAGGGGTATATTCGTAATTATTGAATTGGGGAAGGGGAAATATGTAAATAGTGTTATTGTCTACAAACCGTCTTTGGCGGGGAGAGAAAAGTTCGGTAAAAACATTACAGTAAAAAGGAGTTATCAACGGCTCAGAATAACTTACAGCCTTTAGATATGATATGAAAGTATAATTTTTTGTTTCTTTTGAAAAAAATGAAAGTAGAAAGCTAATACGTCCACAAAAAGAAAAGGAGGAATCTTCTTATACATATGAAAACAAATACGAAATTAATTAACATACAGAGATGTTACTGGTGACATAGTGGATTTATAATATTTTGTTCAGGGTTATATTTGATTATTCTTTCGTATGTTTCTTCTTGGAGTTTAAAGGAATATATTGTAGTCTCTCGTAACATACTGAATTTTAGAAAAACTATACTACTATTATATACTTTTATAATATTCAGAAGACATTTATTTCAGTAGAAAGTTATACTTTTAAAAGTACTAAGTGGTTGGGCTAGTATGTGGCTTGTCTTTATATCACCTTTTTAGAATGAAAGCATCAAATCCAACCACTCTCATGGACCAAATATTTATTAAAAAAATTGCAAATATCAGACTCAATAACTCACAGGCTTTTCTTTAATGTGATTTTATTTTCCGGTTTTATGTATTTGAAATAAGCATTAGGCTAAATATATTTAATTCAAGTAGCAAATATTGAAGTCTTTCTAGTGAGTAGTGTATTGACAACAAGATTTACACTTAGTATGTTTTTACAAGTGTTTAAATTAGGATCTTGATTAACATCTTGACGTCTATTTTAAATAGAGTTTCACTTTGGTCAGTACACGATTTAGAGGGACTTCAAAACAAAGTTAAAAACTATCGACTTATAATGAAAACATGTTTAAAAATTCAGAACGTAAAACTGTCGGTCGGACCATACATACGTAGTGATCGGTCCCTTTGGGTTCTTAAGGCCACAATTTGATTTTATGATTTATGACCATTGATTCTAAGCTTCAATCTGCAAACCGGTCCAATATGAAATTTAAATCTAACTAACGTATGATAACAAAAAACAATTGGACATTCGGTCCAATGATCTAAACTACATGACACCATGAATTTTCTTGTTCAATAGAGACTCTAGCTCGAATTTAAAACTACATTGGGAACATCCACAATTCTTTTTATATATAAGCTATTATGAGAGGAGTAGTTATTAGCAAGGATATGCATGCCAAGTGACTTCATGTGTTCAATCAATATGCATATGTATTTATATATTATTTATCTATCAAAATTCAGACTGTTTTCAAACTAAATACAAATATTGTTGTGATAGTATATATATCTACTGAAAATCGATCTTAATGCACAAAAATTGAAAATCGCTAGACACAAAGTGCACAAATTGTAATGTCATTTTATTGGTTTAATGTCTCAACCACTTAGTAATCAAAAATGATATTTTAATATTTACTCTATAAACTTTCTTTTGCTACAAGTCATTAGTTATAGATATCTGGTTTTTTTTCACAGATAACTCCGTTTTTTGCTACACACTTGAAGACAAAGCTTTCAAAATATATTTATTTTCCTTTCACCTTTTAAGATATCACATTATAGATTAATACTTAGGAGTGGAAGATAAGGTTGACGTGTTTGGTACTTGTTTATACATAATAACATAACTAATAAAAGCATGTCCAATACCTTTCATTGTCATCAAATATGGATTTGTTATATATAAAGCAGTCTTTAACCTAATTATTGACAAAAAATAATTAGTGGAGATATTACTTTAATATTATTTTAAAATGAAGGATTTTAGCCAAAGAGAAGCACTAGAACAAGGAGAAGACAAACCAAAACATGCCTTTATATCATTCAATTATTTAGTTATATATATGGACCTTATGGCCTCTTTTATCTTTTGGTGGATTTGCATTATGTCTCCTCATTTCATTGTTAAATATATCATCAGCCAAAAGTAAGAAAGATTATACGCATTAGACACTGCAGTAGTTGAAAGTTCTTAAAGTTTAGATAGATTCAGTTTATCTCAAACAAAAAATTCATCATACACCATGCCAATACTTGATCTTGAAGTGACAAAAATAAACTCATAATAACAGACCAACCTGAGAGTGTAATTGAATAATCTTCAAGTGGAAACTAAAATAATGCAGCAAATGCTGCAACTTTACTCAAAGACCCGTTTCATATTTAATATATTTTCCAGTCTTTCTTTCTTTTATCATAACAATGAAAAGGGCGTGAAGATAATCATTTAGGAATATAAGATATGTATTATATTATAACCAAAAGGGGTCACAAATCTGCACCTTACATGATTGAAACCTCATGTTGAATTTGAGCTTTTTGGAAAGGGGGCATGAACTTAACTTCTTCGGTGAGCAACTTACACACTAAGAGCAAGAGCATCAGTGAACCCCCTTTTGGGTTCATCTTCTTAATTTTTTATTATTAAAATTTTTTTCTTTTTTTTTTGATTTTTTAAAGAAAAAAAAAAAGAAAAGAATATTGACTAATCACGGGCCGCCACGTGTCGTGGGGCCCGCGCTACAGTGATGAACTTTAGAAGAGAGGATATCATGCAGGAGAGACGAGACAAACCGAGTTCATAGCTTTTGCTTTTTTTAATATTTTTTTTTCTCGTAAAACGTGTGATACTCTCCTAAAAATCACTACTGCGCCTGCTCTAAGGTTCAAGTTGCTGTAAATTAAAAAAAAAAAAGATAGAATAACTATTCAACTAAAATGCATTTTCTCCGTTTTTAAGAAGGCTGATAATTTCAGGACCTGTTATATGCATGACTAACTTCTTATGCAAGAGATCCTTAATTTTCTATTAATATCTGGAACTCGAAATTTCTAGAAAGCTTTCAATATAGTAAATGATTTAATCGTATGCTCAGAATCCATGATTCCAATGAGTCGGTCATGTTGCCATCATGAAAAGAAAAGCCCAATATGTATGTAATCGTGTAATATAGTTAATATCTCGACGCTAAAAGAACCTTTATAAGAATGTGAAGGTTGCAAAGGACAGACTCAAGTCTCAGTCAAAATAAAAACAATCAACGTACGAGAATGCTTCTACAGAAGATATAATTCCAGTGAATCTTTTGTTCCAAAGCTTAGATTACAAAAGATGTTTTCATGTACAAAAACCAAAACACACTAGATTTCTTAATTTATAACTCCCCAATAACCAGGAAAGCTCAATATGTAGCGTTACTTAATCATAAAAATCACCAGTGTAACTAAAACCAAGTCAGCTTCTTTTCTGTTTATATGAATGCAGTCAATCATCAGGCTCAGCAGAGAAATCAGGCTCTTCAGGTTTCTTGAACCGAGGCATCTCCACATCCTTAACTCTCTGAGCTGCAACACCACGTCTTGTATTAGCTGCAAAACGTGAAGCCAAAACCATAACTCCAATGTTCATCTTTGTCTTTGGACTCGACCCTACACACTCCTCTTCTTCTTCTACTACTTTTCCAACCACTACTTCTTCTTCTTCATCATCTTCATCACTTTGCTTTGATTCAACCGCAGTGAGATGATTCTCCATAGCTCTTCTCTTGTACCTCCGCCAAGCAGCTTGTATGAAGCAAGCAGCCCAAGTCCTCCAGTGGTGCGAGTAGAATCTGAAAGTATGTTGAAGCTTCTTGCTGTGTAGCCTCCTAAACTGATTGGCAACAAACTTTAAATCTTCAGCTCGAAGAGCGAATGCTTCAACTTCAACTAAGGCCCTAACTGTTCTTGTAGAAGACGGTAGATTCAAGGTTGATTTTGGAAGCAAAGCCCACGAAAGAAGCTCCTCCCCGCAGAAATCTCCAGGTCTTAGTATGATCGAGTTGAAGAAACCGGTTCTGCCTCCATTGGTTGTGGAACTCTCGAGCCTACCTCTGATGATAAAGAGCATCTCTGTGATCAAGTCACCTTCACGCACAAGGTAAGTCCCTTCCGTACACAGAGAAGAGACCAGACGCTCGCATATTGCATCGAGCAACTGATCATCCATTTGGGAGAAAAATGGAACCTGCATGATTCAGACATAAACACATTATGGAGTTACAAAATATTTTACAGTGTAAATGGCTTGCAGCTAACACCACACTCGATAAACTAAAACCCAACCAAACTCTGGACCGTAAGAGTTAAACCATTTGAAGGATAACCAAAACTAGGGCCGGGATTTTGAACCGAACAGAAGCAGCCCAACCGAACCAAAATATTTGGTTAGTTTGGTTAGGAGTTCAGTTCGAGTCTGTTTTTTTAAGTTTGGTTTTCGGTTCGGTTCGGCAATCAGTTACTTTGGTTTTCTTATAAAAGGAATATAACCAAATCACAATAAAACCCCAAACCGAACTAACCAAATTTCAAACCGAACTAACCATAATAACCGAACTAACTAAATTCAACCAAACTTATCCGAAATTTTAACAAAATTAAACCAACATAACCGAAATCAAAACCTAGGTAGAATAACAAATCGAACACCGAATCGAACTTTATTTCGGGTTAATTCAGTAAGATTTATGTTGAACCGAACTAACCAAAAACCAAATTACCTGAACCCGCAGGCCTAAACAAAAAAAAAACTGAAAAACTTACTCGTCTAACAAGGTCTAAGCATAGGTGACGTTGGATATCACGGCGAAGATCAGTGGGTAAGCTTTGTAGGAGAACCTCTTCGTCAACTCCTCTTGCTGCAAGCCACTTATACTGCTCATATCGCCTCACACGGTCTCTCAAATCTTCAGGAAGTTGGCGATGTCTCATCCACTCCTCCGTGTCTCTCTTCTTCAACCTCCATTCCTCAAGCCGTACAGTCAAAGATTGCAAATATGTCTAACAAACAAACCAAGAAACATGAGATTAAGAACAAAAGTAGAGACTTCTACAACCATTTTCTGGAATCCATACCTGCATATTCCCAATGAGATGAGCAAAGAGGACAAGACCAAAGATTGCAATGAGCACAGCAAACGTGGTTTCACCAATGAACGTGGTCGTGGACAGATTCTGTCCATAAGAACTGAGACATGATGATAGTAACAGAAAAAGCCATTAGGTTATGACATATCTAAAGTCTGAGTTTTGATGATCTATGTAATTAATTACCTAAGCTGTTGAAGCCCCCACCACAAGCAGTAGAAATATCTCTCGTTGAAGTTTGAAGACACAACCTTTTTAGTGATTGCGTTCTCGAACATCCCATACTTGAACTCCCCCTTTCGTGCATCGCAGAGTTTAAACACGTTTGTGACATTTGCCCATTGTTGCTGCTTGGCGTCATAGAGTGGTGAATCACAGTCTAGGTAATAGAGAAAACAATTAACACCACCATGTTCTTTGTTGCATCTCGTTTTCCAGCATGACGTGTATCTATCAAACGATAGTATATACCACGCCGCACCAAGCACCTGTGCCAAAACAAAAAAACAACCTATCTAGATTATAATCATTATATAAAATGAAATAAGTCTGGGCACATTTATCCGGAACCGGACCTCAGAAAAAAACCAGTTCAGGTCGCGTATCCTATCAATGACCTAAGCGGATTATATATCTCTAAAACCGGAAACCGAAACCGAACGGAAAACAAATAAGTACCCAAATTTCTACAATATAGTTTATATAATTATAAACGTTAACCACATTTGGTTTTAAAACAATCAAATATTTAAAAAAAAACTATTTATAAACCGAATTATCAGGAAAACAAAGTATCCGAATACTTTTTTATCCACAATATCTAAAATTATCCGATTTTATCCGAGAATCTAAAAAAAAAACTGATATCTAATCCGAAAACTCTGTTCTAACTTTCTTAACCCGAATTAACCAAAAACCAGAACCGAACTTGGCCTGATTATTTCAGATATTAGCCGGTTCTCAACTTTGTTACCCTAACCGAATTTCCTAAATACCCTTACGGATCCTATATCTCTACAACCGAAAAAAAAAACGCAAACCGAAATAAACAGAGGCCAAGAATGAAACATGAGAATAACAAAGGAATGTGATCACATACATGACTAGCAAGCATGTATAGCAAGAGATTATAAGCAGCTCCAGCCCAAGCAGTCTTCGTAACCACACCAGTAGCTTTAACGATCTGAGAACTCAACGGTATTATCAGATAGAATCTAGGAATGTACTGTAAGAGCACAATCAACGCAAGATCATTGTTGCTATGATCAAACCGGTAGCTTCTCGTAGCCGGCATAACAAACCATATAACTATCTGAGGAAGCGGCAACGTCGCAACGAGATCAATGATGAAGTCAGACTTAAGATACCTCCAAGCAATAGCCTTGGGATCCATCACAAGCTCGCCTCTACCGAACACACGAGTGCTGGAGTTGGGAGCGATGAAGCCTGTCCTGAACTTGATGAAAATGTGGAGCAGGTAGAAAAGATCCGCAATGGTTCTGAAGAAGGTGACGAGGATTCGCAAGTTAGTGTCGGTCTTGGCGCAGGGGTAGTCTTTGTTTCCACCGATGGCTGGGACGAAGAAGTAGAGAGGGTCGATGAAGAGAGCGAGCATGCAGGAGATGATGAAGACCCAGTTCCATTTCAAGACGATCTCGCTTCCTGGGTCGAGAATGGTTTTGTACCATGAGGGTTTGGAGGATTTTGACTTGTTGTTGTCAGTGTATCTACTGATTCTGTTTCCAGACAAGAGGTTGTTATCAGGAGGTTTGAGTGCTGAAGGTAGAGAGAGTTTGTATGATTTGGACATTGGATCATTCACTGCCCATATGGCTTCTTTGGGTTCTTTTTTATCTGAATACAACCTACAAAGATAGAAACTTTACTCTTAGGGACAAGCTTGAGTTTTGATGTAATAGAAACACCAACTAAAGCAAAGTCTAGATTTTTATTTCTGGGCAACCAATCAGAGAGCTGGGAAAAAAGTTCACGACTTTGAGGAGAACTAATATGACCCGGAACATTAAATCTAACTAAAAGACAGTGAAATTGAAGTAGAAGAACTTACATAAGAATCTTGTCCTTTCTCAACTCCATTAGAAGAAGCTTTGAGCTCGAGAAAGAAGAACCCTTTTGATCGAAACGAATTAAAGAAAGAGGCTTTCTTTGATTCGTGCAAACTCTGACACTCTCACTCTTTGATGTCTCTCTCTCTAAATCTGAGGAAGCTCTGTTAATTCCTCCTGGGGGGAATTGAGACGAGGGAGTCACGGGACGAGTCAGAGAGCGTATCTTCTTTCCTTTTTCTTTCTCACCTTTAAGAGAGATAAAAAAAAAGGAAGATCGAAGAGGATATTTGTGTGTTTTTAGGAATATTTAGAGCTCATCGATGTAATAAAACAAGAAAGTCAACATATTTGACCACATGACTTAATTAGCTAATCAGAGTCATTATTAGTGGGGGAATTAATGACTTTTATAGCTTTGTTTATGTGTGTTGCCTTGTTATTGAACCAATTAAAGGGAATTAGACTATGATACGCTACGTCACAAATGAACACTTTCATAGGCTTGTCGTTAGATCCAATCACACTCATCTAACTAAATTACAACTTTCGATCGCCCTCATAAAACAAAACATTTGACATAACTCAGGATATGAAACTGGTAAACAGAAGTCACAGCTTCCAAGTTATACTTCATTAAATAGACAATTTGAAGCAGAAACATTGATGAAAAAGACTAAACTTCACTTTACAATGGACAAATCTCAAGTGAATTACAGTATATCATCAAGTTATAACAGAAGCAACAACTTACAGTGACAACGAACAACACTTTTGTTTGAATTGATCTGTATATCAATTGAGTCTCATGTGAAAGATTGGAACTTTTTAGATGATATAAAACATCTGAATCAGCAAAAAAAGCTCTGCCAAATTTCATCAGAAAGCTGGAAATATTTGAGTAGTATATTGCTTACTAGTGAGCTAAATGGATTCTCTACAAAACAAGGAGTACAAACATTGCTAGTTACTTTAACTCCCCAATCTATAACTTGACCAGATTGAGCTTAACAATAGGCATGATATTCAAATTCTTCGGATCCAATCTTGAAACTAGTTGGATAGCCAATTCATCACTCAATATTGGCTCAAAATCAAAACAGTTAAGAAAGAAAGGAACAAGCTTTCAATTTGTTGAGCTCTGTAATAAATAAATAAACTGTACATGATTGATTATTGATGAAAACCAAATTTGTTTTAACATCATCGTAATAAACTAAAGTAAACCAACAAACTTTAAACAACAAATCTACTACTAGAGAAACTACTTCACCCATCAAAAATTTCTCACCTTTCTTTGCCTCTTTCCAATCTTAAACCCTATCCCTACAAATCGGACAAGTCCCAACTTTCACCAACCAAAAGTCCACACACTTCCTATGAAACACATGCCCGCATCCAGGCAACCTCCGACACCACTGCCCTTGTCTGAACCCATCGATACACACCACGCACTCGCTTCCGTACTTTGTCGGCTCGCAGAACTTGAACTGCGGAAGGCTCTTCACGCATCTGGGAGACAACCCATCTGAGGATTCGTGACGGAGGTGGCGGCGGAGGCGGCGGCGGTAGTTACGGTGGAGAAACCAGTAGAGAGCGAAGAAGAAGACAGAGAAGCCGAGAGACATGAGGATGAAGAGCAGGGCGGTTAAAGCTACGGGGATCATGATGAAACCCACGAGGATTTTGGAGAGGATCTTCGTTGGAAGATTCGTCGTGTTGCCGCCCTTCGGTGGCGCCGGATACGGCGATTGTTCGCCGGTGGTGGTGAGTGGGTCATCGTAAGGAATAGGTATCGACATCGGACGGAGATAAAAATCTTCTCTTTTTTATTTTTGTTTTTGTTTTTGAATCTCTTAAATAATGAAAACTCTGTTTGATGGATAAATAAGGAGGAGGGTTATTACGATCAGAAGGATTCCATATGATGAAGATGAAGTTTGTGATTCGGATCGAAAACTGTGGATACAAACAACAATACAAGGGGTGTTTGTGTTGTATTATTTTATTCATTATTTGTAATTAATTAATTATGGATATGAGGGAATATTCGGACATTTTAACTAGTTCTCTTCTCTTCCTGTGACTTCGCTAGGAAAGTGTCTTTTTTAATTTCTTTGAAAATATGTATTTTTTTTTAATTAGAATTTACGTTACAAAATGGTGCAGCATAATTGCACAAACACAAAAGGTTGTAGCTTGCCAGTTAAAGGTCGTACCGTATATTTTGGGTACAATGAAGCAAAGCCGTTTATTATTACTTTTTTAGTTTGTGATGCAAATAGAAGTGTTCTTTGTGAAATATCTTGAGGAATTATTCGTGATATTTTTACGTATATATTTAATATTTAATTTATTTTTCATGATTGATTAATTTTTTGAGATTAAATACGTTAATAAAGAAATAGCATAGAAACGTTTGGAAGCAATATCAGAAAATATATTACCTTGCGACATAATGTTTTCCGAAGAGAAAAAACTAGATCAGACATAAAACAAACGAACTGACCATATTTAAATTTAAGGATTAAAAAGTGCAAATTAGCCTATGATAAATAATACGGATTTAAAAGAATAAATTATTTTGGTCCCAATTATAAAATAAGTTAACCAGCCAAATGACAGATATTACGAATTAAAAGAAAAAAATATGATTTTGTTCCAGTTATTATTATTATCTCTGAACTCTCCTATGTGGTAAGACCGAGTAGGAAGAGATAGAGACAGGCCGACAATGGCAGCTTCCTCGGTAACAGGCTTTCTCTATGTCACCATACCAAGCCACCACCTTTTAACATTGTTACTTTGCAGCTTTTTTTATATTATCTCCTAGCTTTTTTTAGACATTTCCCTTTGCGATTTGAATCCGGTTATCTACGGTTGAGCTTGGTTTAGAATAATGTCTCCTATATTGCCGTTCGGCCCATTAGCATTCGGATTCTAATCTGCAGAGGTTGCAGTTTATTTGGGCTGTCAAATGATGGCTTCTCTCCATTCTTCGTCTAACAAAACCGTTCGGTTTACTCCGAATTTGGTTCGATCGAATTGACATGGAAATATATGTCTATACCTCTCAACACAGAGGATAAACAGTTCTTCATGTCTTTCTTTTTTTTCTCTTAATGTCTGTCAATTGGGAATCGACACGAAAGCAAAAGTGGGAGTAGTCAAGATAAACAAAATAGAGAAGTCAATTTGACTTTGACCAAAATATAGAGTAGTCAAAAATTCTATATGGTAAGATATTATAATTAATGCATGCTTATCAGGAGATTTAACATATAACATAACACTTATATAAAGTGGTTACAAATAACATAACACATACAAATAGGTATTCCGCATATCAAATATAAAAACAATCTTAAATATCTTTTTTGCTTAAGAAAATAAGAAGAAAAAACGAGCCATGGGTAAATGTATTTTGGTATCCTCTGTCGTTATTGTTTCTCTCTTTTCTATTGCATATGCAACTTCTGGAATCGGAACTTTCTACACAACTTACACTCGTAAGAATATTATTTTGCACTGTTTTGTGTACAGTACGTATTAGTTGATTGTAACCCATATAAGAACATAGAAAAACAAACTTTATATATGTTCCTCTTATTTTTTACTTATATGTACCTTTTGATATCTAACTAAAGCGAACTGCTAATACTTTATAACGATCTATGTTGTTTAATTATGTGTTTTGATAGCATCGGCATGTTACAAAGATACGCCAGAAGGAGTGATGATAGCTGCAGCGAGTGATACATTATGGGACAATGGTCGAGTTTGTGGCAAAATGTTCCATGTGACATGCACCGGACCTCGTAACCCCGTGCCTCATCCCTGTACCGGTAAAACTGTGACAGTTAAAATCGTTGACCATTGTCCCGCTGGCTGTGCTTCTACTATCGATCTCTCCTTTGAAGCTTTTTCTCAGATCGCTAATCCTGTCGCTGGGATCATTAACATTGATTATACGCCGTAATTATTCGACAACCTAATACATATTTTATGTTACATTAGAATAATTTGTATACGGGATTTTAATGATGAGATTGTGTGTTTGTATTTCAGGGCCTAAATGTCGATGGAGTTCTCAAGGAAAATAATGCTCGGATCTAGAAAACCGTAATAAGTATTGTATTGCCATTAGAGATTTGTAATTGTATTCAAAGTACTAATAAAATCCCCGAGGTTCATACAAAAAATAAGATCGCATATTTTCCCTATATTTATAGTTTGCATAACATGATTTTAAAGATAGACGATTAGGAGGTATGCATAACACATCCAAGTTGTTAACATGTTTATTAATGTTAAAAAAAAAACATGTTTATTAAAAACATCTTCAACTCTACTCTATTTTTGACTCCAAACTTTATTTTGGAGTAAAAATTTTTCCAACTCAACTCTATATCTAACTTCAAAATAAAGTAATGACTAAAGTTACTCTATTTTATGGAGTAATTCTACCAATTACTCCATTTTAGAATTGAACTTTTAATTTATGAAATGTTCTTTTTTCATTTTGAATGTTTTTATTTTATACTTAAATATTATGTAAAATGATACAATAACATGAAAATAAATATGACATTTCGAAAAAGATATTCCAAAAAATATTATTTAATAATTTTACATAAAAATATAAACTAAATATAAAAAATATAAAATAAAATATAATATAAATATTTGATTTAATAATCCGGTAATTTTTTTCGGAACTACCAAGATTGCTGAAAAATTGTTCAAACAGAATAGATGAATTTGTTTATCTTGTGGGTCAACATTTTGATTTGTTAATATTTGTACTTGGTGAGCTTTTGATATATGCACAAATATTTGGATCATATATGAAATTCAAACTACAAAACAAAATTTTTTTTCTTCTTTATGTTCTTTTTAATGCATAATTTTGCTTTTGAACTATAAAAATTGCATATGATGAAAATTGTACCAGAAGTCGGATGAGAATATCCGTAGACATTGAAATTACATAAGATGAAATGTCCGATTTCAGATTTTTTTTTTCAATTTAGAAAAATCAAAGAAAAAAAATCTCATTGTTCATTACGAAATATATTAGTTAAATATTTGTGGGAAAATATTACATGATCATTACTAAAACAAAATATCGTATCTTATATATTTTATGATTTATTGTATTATATTGAATTATAAAAGTTTGTTTAAATCGGGCTTTAATCAGAAGTGAATAATATATATTGAAAAAACATTCGCTAACGATGGGCCGAGATTAATAGAAATAATTGGCCGAGATTAATAATCAACTTGT
The DNA here is from genome assembly GCF_020379485.1 of Brassica napus. Lineage (NCBI taxonomy): Eukaryota > Viridiplantae > Streptophyta > Magnoliopsida > Brassicales > Brassicaceae > Brassica > Brassica napus. The sequence goes on along the minus strand of NC_063434.1, from coordinate 3,552,906 downwards.
TAATAGGCATATACACGAACTGCACTCTGGAGCCCAGCAGGAGCTAATCTTGGATACCTTTAACACCCACACCAAAAAATGATTTGAATCAGCGAACCGTAGAATTGTAAGAAAAATATTTGAATCAGCGAACCGTAGAAATGAAAATTTCGAGATTAGAAATATTTATTATTGTAGATTTTCTTTACTTCTGAGGTGACTTCGATACTGCGTAATCCATGAAAACACTAACGCTTTTGTTTAAAATTTTATGTAAGCTAGTCGCTAAAAATTGATCAGTGGCGAGTTAAGATGATGTTATGTGCATAAAACCGGTTAAGTGAGTTGCAGTGGAGAAAACCTTCTTGAGGTTTGACCTAGGTGAATGTGTACGTAGATGTACAGTGGTGTTCGAGTTCTAAACAGAATGCGAAGTCTTCATTTCAATGATACTTTGATATGTCAAAGTACTTTCCTGAGGGTTTTGCTTTATGATATTTGCCATCTCTATTTTACAGATTTTATAAAGATGGACAGTTAAGCAAGGGTCTTAAATTAATTGGCAAAGCAATAAATGTATAATATAGCACATGCACATGGGGATTCTTTTCCTGTTTATAAGGTTCAATTTCTTATTAAATACTGTATATCTCCAATACGTGTATCGTGACACATTTTAATATTGTTTCGTGAGAAAAGTTGAATGGAGAAAATTTCAACGATAGACTGAACTCATGAATTCAAATTTAGGTCGAAATTATTAAATGCATTTAAAAGCACGTAATGACAAATTAGTGGTTACAAGATCGTGGGAGATTTAACTTGAAAGTTCATTGTCCCATTGATCCCAACCCTGAACTCTTTGCCATTATTTTCACAGTAATAGTATCATTGGAAAGATGCTGAACTAACTGATCTACATTTTCCTCCACTCTCTTGTATATGAAGTCTACCAGTTTTTTATGTATTTGGCTGAACGTTGTCACTCAAAAAAATTATGTAACCTTTGATTTAAATTCATTTCTTGGTTTTCTTTCTGTACATGTTTCCTGTATAAAAAAATTAACCATCATGTTTTGTATGGATGAGTTTCTTTTGAGTTTTTGTTGCCTTGTTGGTACTTGGTAGACTACCTGGTAGTCCTTAGATTAGTATACATGAATACAGTATCAGATATCATGTGGCTTGCCTCGGTCCATTTAGAGAAAAAAGGAAGAAAAACAATATGCAAAATATATATGTCGATAGAGGAGTTGCATCACTACAGGATCATGATTATATTTATCGAACTAGTAATTCATTTATTTATAGGAAGAAGTAGAGACGCTTACAAAATAACTTAAAGTCAACGTGTTGGATCTTGCAAACCTGCCTAGTAAGAAAAAAGCGTCACACAGATGAGAGCCAACATAAAAGTGACTTATAAGTCTCTATAATTCTTATAGGTTAGGTATTTTGCAAACAATCGATTCTTTGTTGTTCTACAAAATCAATTTAAGTATGTAAAATTTAGTTTATATTTAAAAATTGTTTGTTATGAAGTAGTATTATAAGTTTCTAAAAATACATGAATGCGTACATTAGGAAGGGCTGAAGGAGTACATTATCATGTTTCACTAAAATTTAATTATGTTTATGATAAATTTGACATGTGAATAATTAAAACATTTCATGTAGTTGTTATGTCACTAACTCGGTTTTATTGGTCAATGGAAGCAGGTGAATCCGAAAGAAAATAAAAAGTCAATGTAGACAATGAAAGTAATATGATTAGTTGATTACAATAAGAATAGTATTTTCTTTTGAACTTTTTGGGGGAAATATGTTTACTACTGGTTAAAGTGCATAAGATAGGACAAAAATTTCACCTCGAGTCATAACATAAAGGCATCGAACCTTCTCATAATGCTGATCTCTTGTTTCGTCCCTGACCAGTCTCCTTGTCAGCAGAGTTAAAAGTTAACCCACTGCCCCAAAAAGATAATACCACTATTTGTAGACGTCTAGTAACTAGAACAGCCTTTTGAGAGATTCGTGTAAACAAATTGAAATAGGTTTTTGTGTAAAATTAAAATATACTACTAGTATAAACAGTTTTAAGAAATGAACAAAAGGAAGAGGAAAGTGTTTTCTTCTGGTTTGACTTAATAAGTTGGACCCCACTAAATCTCGATAAACAGAGTTGCTCTCTGCTTCTCGCTTCCGTGTCCTCTTGCCCTATGTTTCCGTTCCTGAACTTTCCATTTTTCCAATATTTTATAAAACTATTTTACAAACAATAATGCAAGATATAAAATGTTTTCTTTTGTTAATACAAATTAAAATACTGCATAAATATATAAGTAAGTTCAATCTTGAAATGGGAATAATAGTTTGGGATTTGGTTGTCTAGCTAAAAAATAGGAGTCATGTTATATTCATGATACTATTATTTATTTATTTAATTTGTTGCTCAAAAAAAAATTGTATACGAAGACAAGTAATGAACTGTTACTTTATGTATTTGAAAATACCCGTGAAGTTAGTGGTGGTGTTCTTTGTCTTGTTGATTTAAATGGGGATGCATGGGATTTGGCGAGATCACAAATATATTATTCATGGAAACTCATTTAATTAATTTGCTTCATTACCTCTGATTCGTTTCTTCTTTTAAACTAATCTTGATTGACTTTGCATGTCTGAAGGTTTATAATCAATTAATTACAGTCTCGGAAAATCTGGAGATTCAAGAGGCACCACTCTTCTTGGTGTAACTGTTAAAAAAAATCTTAAATGAAAATTTTCTCTCCTGTCATCATCAATGGTCCAACCTGTAATTCTCTTATTCATAACTCTCTCTATCTCTTTTCCCCTTACAAAACAAATCTCATAAGAAAAAAAAAACAGAACATCTCTCTCTCTCTGAGAGCTTCCATGTCTGAAACCAACAACAACAAAAACAACAAAGCTTGACTCTTCCCCCCTCAAGTCTCCTCTTTCTTGCAAACCCATGAAGTTTTCTCGGGAAAATATGAATTGGGTTTTCTCAGAAATCAAAACAACTCAGAACCTCCTCTCTCCTTCATCACTTCCCCGACCACCACCATTAACCATCCGACCAAACACAAACTCCGACATAAACAAGATCAATCCGAGCATTCTCCTGATAATCATCATCCTCTCTATCATCTTCTTCCTCTCAGGTCTCCTTCATCTCTTAGTCAGATTCCTCCTCACACCGCGTAGAAGAGACAGAGAAGATTACTTCGACAACGTCACTGCACTTCAAGGCCAGCTTCAGCAGCTTTTCCACCTCCACGACTCAGGAGTCGACCAATCCTTCATCGACACGTTACCTGTCTTCCACTACAAATCCATCATCGGTCTTAAGAACTACCCTTTCGATTGCGCGGTCTGTCTCTCTGAGTTCGAAACAGAGGACAAGCTCAGGCTTTTGCCTAAATGCAGCCACGCCTTTCACATGGATTGTATCGACACGTGGCTTCTCTCTCACTCTACTTGTCCCTTGTGCAGATCGAGTCTCCTCTCGGATCTCTCTCCTCGCCAAGACCCTCGTCCCTCTTTCCTCCTCGTTCTTGAGTCGGCGAGTGATCATAGCTCGAGAGAGATTGTTGGAGATAGAGATGGTGCAGCTTGTGTGGCTGCGAGTGGTGCTGATGATGTGCAGCCTAATGCTCATTCACGATCCAGTTCTCATCTGGGCAATGATCTTGGATCGACCCGTGTGGATTCGAGTCGTAAAGATCAGTACCAAGATGGTGAACTGGGTGGTCCGGTTGAAAAGGTTGTTCCCTTTGCAGTTAAGCTAGGGAAATTTAGGAACACAGATGTTGGAGAAGGAAGTAATATCAACAGTGACATTGGTACTAGCAGCATTATAGATGAAAGGAGATGTTTTTCAATGGGATCATATGAGTATATTATGGATGAAGAAACCGCTCTTGAGGTTCATGTTTCAACCAAGAAAGTGTCAAGCAAGAACCCTCGCTTGCCCGGCCACAGGACCGCCATGTCCGAATGCGGGTTTGATCCAAGTGGGAGATTGAAGTTTAATGGGAGCGGCTCGATGAGGATCATGGAAGAAGCGACCGAGAAGAGTGTAGTCGAAAGAGAGAGCTTTTCGGTATCGAAAATTTGGCTAAGGGGTAAGAAGGAGAGACAGGGTAAGATTCAAGGAAAAGAAGATAGTTCATTGGTTTCTTCGTCTTCGGGAAGAGCATTCTCTTTCGGGTTTGATAACCCGAAAGAGAATGCGAAAAGCGAGAATGGTTGTGAGGAAGATAATCAAAAGGTCGAAAATGCATCATCTTTGGAGGTGAAAACACCATCTTTTGCTAGGAGGACTATGCTTTGGCTTGCAGGGAGACAAAACAGGGTTGTTCATTCTTCTTCTGCTGCTAATGTCTAGTTTCTATATCTTTTTTTCTTTTTCTTCTTTTTCCATATTTAAATTTCTTTTTCAATTGTTATTTTGTGTTAGTCCCCATAAGTTCAAAAACAGATGAATCATTGTAGAAACGTGTGTTGAAATATAAATATTGGTAGGCATAGATTGTTAAACATTTTGGTGCGTCATGTTTTTGCAAATCTTTTTCAGTTCTTAATTATTTGGCCCAAAACAATTAATTGTCGATTAAAGCTTCCCATCTAACCAGAAAACGACACAATTAAATGTAATGAAATGATTGTATTGGTCAATTAGAGACGGAAAATAAAATTGCCAAAGATTTTAAACCATTTGAATGTTTGTTGAAGAAACCGTATAAAAGTCTCTCTATGACTATATAGTCAGCAACAACTAAATATCTTGTTAGGTTAAAAAATCATACGAGCTTAGCCAACAGCAACAAAATCTGTTCAGCAGAACAGTTACTAATATATTTTCTGCCTAATTAAAAACAACTATAACCAATTAATCATATACGTTTCACTTGAGATACAAACGATAATTCTAAGAATTTTGAAGGAATAATTTTCTCTTGGTTTATTTGGATTTTTCTTTCTTATAGAGCATTAGATAAGAATTTGGTGTGGTGGTAAGACAGTTGCATTGAAGTGAGGCAATTCTTCATACGACAAAAGAGCGACATTTTGATTCTTGTGATACGTTCTATATTAAATGTGGGCGTGTATGATATACGTATACATGTTTTAATGTTGAATGAATAAGTTTTGCATTAATTGGTGAATTAATAATAGCCATGGAAGCAGTTGGCTTACATGCCCACTAGTCACTTGGTCTTTATTGCGTGACAACATATACTAGTTTTATAACGTTAATAACATTGGGTTATGTGCGAATAAATTCAGCTCAATTTTGAATTGAAAAGAAGAAGAAAAAGAAGAAGAATAAGTGAACATATATTATATAGTTATATACTATAGTGTAAAAAAAAGAAGATATATACTATAGCCTCTTTTCAATTTTAGTGAGATGCATTTATTTTGTGAAAGTGAGTCTTGGTTCTTTCATTTACTTCTCGAGTGGGTCTATATGAGATTTACTATCGTCTCAAACATTTACACACATGAGCCACAGTATATTTTCAAATAGGACCATATGCTATTGCCAGTAACTAGTTGAAAATATATTATGTATATCACATAGATCAGAACTCACTGCTCCACGTCTCTCCACAAGGCGGTAAAAGGAGAAGACTACATGTCCTCGTTTTCTATGTGCGGGTGTATGGACATTTTCAGTTAGACTGGTTAACAAGAGTCCAACTGTTAAACAGAATACATAAGAATCCAATCAGTGACTAACTGGGCTGCTGGGCCTAACAAGAAATACACATGTTTCTTAAAATATGCAAGGGTAATATGATATGGACATCCAAATCTTTTTATTTAATTTTCGTCCAATACTCTATAGTGAAAATGTTAGCTACACTCTAGCTGAAAAGATTTGAGCAAATAAGGAATCCGAACCAAGCAAAGTTAAATTGAAGATTTAATTGAGAATCAAATGCATACACATATATATGAAAAAATATGTATGTTTTTTGGATTTTCTCGTTGTCATTTCTTCCCTATTAATTGAGGCTGATTGATGGAACATGGAGTATGTATATAAAAGCCAAATAACTGATTCTTTCACAGGTTGAAATTGAAATTATTGTTTGTCCCGTGCTACTATCCTTTTTGAAAGCTGAAACATAACCTTTCATAACAAGTCAAATTTACTCTTATAGTGACAACTCATATGAGCTAATACCATTTCCTCTAGTAAGTTAAAATCTGATCAATTTTTTTGCTTTAAAATCGTGGTATGAATCTTATGTCTATAATATTTCCAAGAAAAGCAATTGAAGCATAAAAATATATCAAAATGATATCAGTAAATTAAATGCAACCGAACGACAATCATAACTATACACAAACAACGCATGCTAACAAAATGTTTCAATTAAAATCGCCATTAAGTAAATAGAAAAATTCACATAAGCGTGTATAAATTCTGTTTTGTACAATACGACTTACTATAAAATTCTATCCATCCTCGATCGCAAATTTCAGTTTCCCCAAATAATACGCGGTCCTATCAACCAGCAATGATCTCATCCGATCAGTATCATGCTTTCACAAATTATCTCCACAAAAACAAAAAAACATTTACCGTTCACTTCCGGCCTCAGCAGCATCAACAATACTCCTCATGACATTCACTTGTGTCTGAAGCGAGACAATGTAATCTAAGGTTTCTTGTATAAGCAAGACGTCATTGCTCATAAACTCTCCACCGGGGACAACGTTTCTTAATCCTTGAGTCTTTTTCTTGACGAGCTTCCTAGCTTTTGCTGCGACCTCTTCGATTGCTGATCTAGATTGCCTCCTCCTCAAGATCTTCTTGCTTCTTCTCACTATCTTTCTGTGACACATAACCTTAGGCAACTTCTTGTTGATTAACGTTTCCGCTTTTATACCAGAGAGCATCTGACGTACGAGGAAATTGTCCTCGGTGGCGGTTTTCTGGATTAGGGCTCGGCTCCAACAAGTTGTTCCTTTCCTTAGAGATGCCATTGCAACGTCTGCAGAGAGCTTTATCGCTTTCCTTCTCTCGGAGACACTGGTGTTGTCTATCAAAGGACGGTATATCTGAAGGCCCATTTGCCATTTCTTTAGGAATTCTTCCTTCATTGAGCTCGTGGGTTGCATCTTAAATCCTAATCAAGTAAAATTAATTAATACTCAAAATTCTGAATAATTCTTTTCAAAAAATAAACAAATTATAAGAAAGTAATTCATCCATGTTGCCTTTATAGGTCAAAGTATGCATCAAAGGGAGACATGTAATATACATCAAATCATAATCACATGATATATTCCGTTTAGGGTTCCTTATCAAAATAGAAAGAGACATGAACAAATACCTTTTTGTAGAATTTTTGTTCTTCCTCTTTTGGTTGAGTTTCAAAGATTAGTTAGAGGATATCTGCGGTCACCTCACGAGTTCTTGAAATTGACGAGAGGGAGGGAGAGAGAGAGAGAGAGACAGAGAGGTAAGGAAGAAAGGAGAAGATGGACCATTTTATTTGTTTCAAAAGGAGAGGGAAAATGGTGGGGCAATTGGAGATAGAGAAGCACATGCATGCACATGCTGTGTATGGCCCCACGTACCCTTTTGTATTACCCTATAATTTAGGAAACTTTTGTCGATTATTATTTGTTTCCGCCGAAAATTTGTGATGATATATGTTTATGCTGTTTCAAATTTTTTTTTATCTTTGTTAATGCCGATATTTTTTGGTTAATGATAAAGTTTTTTTGACATCGTCAATGTTGTCTTGTAATTTTGAGGTATAGGTCCATGAAAAGGGCTAAACTAATCTCTAAATGGATGTTCTGACTAATTTCTAAAAATGTGTTACAGTTCACGCATAGATTTACACTCCGGATATTTAAAAGTATGATATCATATCTGCGTGGTCACGAGATAAAGCGTAATGAAAAATCCGAGTCGCTTAATTCACCAGAATCATCTACCAGACCACCAAACCTCGTGGTTATCATCTACAGTGTTAAGTTTATTAATAAGAAAAAGTGGCTAATATATAGTGGACAAACAGAAATTCGTAGTAGTTCTCCAATGTTGTAGATTGAGGCATCCATCCATGTTTATATATATACACTTACGTCGGTTAACTCTTTTATTTATAAATTATTAAGATCCGTCCATCATAACAAATAAAATGCGCAAACAAATATAATGTTAGCAGACTAATAATATTATCCATATTAAAGTTCAAAAATATTATCCATGAATTAAATGTATTTATATTCTTTAACTAGTTAATTAACGAGCTTATAGTGAATTTATAGCTGAAACTATTGTAAGTTAGCCCTTTTTCAAAAAAAGTATTGTAACTTATTCTAAAAAGAATTGTATTGTTTTGGTGATTTTGACGTCTTATTATAGTGATTAAATAATTTATGTATTATAGATTAATAATCTCTGCATAAATAAAAAGGAAAAATTGAAAACTTTATGCTGCAACTGCACCAGGCCGTGTTATACGGTGAATCACTTCTTCATATTTTCTTGAAATAGTGATCAATTCACTTACTATTATCAAATATAAACGTATATATATTAACATCACCACATTATCTGTGCTTGCTACAACTTCTTATAAACATACAACAAAGAACATCAATGGTTTTAGTGGTGAAACGTGGCGACCCGCAAACTTTGGGAAAGCCTGGTCGAAAAGAGAAAAAAGCAATAATAATTTAAAGATATATATAACTAAATCGATTTATTATTTGGGCAATTCCATCTAGAATACGAAAAAATGATTTGATAGACGCTGTACAACGTTACACATGAATGATACTGATATTGATGGATGTACATTCATAAAATTTGCAGTAATATACCATTTTCTTATAATATCAAATTATAAGTTTTCTCCAACAAAATACATCGAACGTGGATCGTGGACGCGAGAATTTCTTATCCAATGGACCTCCGTAATTTACGGGAACCTTTCCACAATCATTCTCCGAACTCTACACGCCCACCATCTCATGTCGTCAGTCGTCACCATCTAATCTAATCTGATTTTATTTGATTTAAATATTATCGGAGAGGCAAATATATACGAGAAATTGCTTTGTATCCTTTAACTTAACATCCGGATGCACAGACATACATATTCAAAATAAAAACACACTGGCGTTACAGAAAAAAACACACACTGAAACGACGTTGTGAAGGTGAAGGGGGGCAGTGGTGGAGCCAGCTTGGAGCATGCGGGTCAGTTACATCATACATGTGTATTTCTTTGAAAACTTGGGAAAATAGTGCAAAATTTAGTTAATTAAAAGCCTTTTTTCAAAAAAATAAACTTAGTTAATTAACCCATATATTATATGTTGATTACGAATTGACCCTCCTAACATATTCCCTTAGCTTGGCCACTGGGGGAGGGGCAACGTTCTTGCACGCACGCGTCCACCGCAAGCGCATGTGCACACATGGAGGGACCCTTGTCCACCAGGGACTGACGGACCCATTCAGTTCTGTTCACTCTTAGCTCACTAAATAAGATTGTTTTTGTATTCGAACATTTCTTTTAATATAACTGTTTCTCTTTTAATATATAGTTGGATAATGCTTTGGGTATAATCTAGAATCAACAAATATAATCTCCTTTTAATGTCCCCTTAAATCAAGGGAATATTAGCAGGGGCTTCTGCCGTACGCTTCCGAGGACAAGTAAAAACTCTCCCTCCCTGATTACTTAAATTAGTTGTTTATAGGTGAAGTTTGAAAGGTCAAAAAGCTTAATTAAGACTTCACTATGAAGCTATACATTTTAAGTAACAAAATGATGCCATTATATACATGTAATCATAAGTTATATATGTAAACTGGTGAACTGATACATGAATGTTTACAATGGTCGTAGAGCATGTTAAAAACAAGTTTTTAGAGCAGGACCTTGAAGGTGTGGGATGTCTTCATTTACGACTCTTCTCTCGTTAAGGGAAGCTAACAAAAGGTTGACTTGAAGGTGTGGGATGTCTTCATTTACGAATCTTCTCTCGTTAAGGGAAGCTAACAAAAGGTTGACTTGGGGTCGTTTGCCCAAGTCATCAGAGATTTATGAGACCGTTAGACATATGGTAATTTTATGGTAATGTAACAATTTTGAGACGGTTATGAAACATGCCGTATATAGCTTCAATGGAATAATCGTACCATGCATATATATGACCTGCAAATATTGTTATGGGCCTAGTTGACTGATTGCTCCCATGTGCAAACTTTTGTTAGTGATCAAGGCTTCAGACCTCATAAGTCCCCTTTTCACATGCTGTGTATTTTAATATGATTATCCCATGGACTGGAGAAGGTTGGGGCTTCATTTAGTCTATCTTTTTTTTTGGTCGAACATTTATTCTATCTATTAGAGAGGTTGTTAGTAATACATGTAATCATTATATTAGTTTTAAAAATTGTTTGCATCTCTTAAACATAGTCTAATAGCAATGTATCGAATTTCATATCAGGTTGAAATTCAAAAATATATATCTATACAATATAATATTTAATAAACAAAAATTAAAGTATCAACTTTACATGTTTTTCTCGCAGTTTCAAGTTAATTAGGAAAAACAAAAATTTAGAGTTATATAAGGTCGTAGACCAGATTGAAGTGATATTAGTGTTGTTCTTAAGCAATTTCACCAAATTTGACAAAACGCAGGTTTGTGAAAATATAATTAAAGAATGGCCAGTTGGAAGTTATATATCTTCCACGATAAATATTGTACTTAAATATTAACTTAATTCATTTTTAGATCCGTGGAAGCAGATATTGTTATTAGACAGATCTAAATAAGCGCCTGCACTTTGGCAAGCAAGACTATAACAATTGATCAAACAAAAACAAGAAATTAGTGATAACCCATGGACTCATATTCGTCTGCACTATCCTAAGAGTACCTCAGGAAAAGCTGTCATGTTAAGATGATCGGATCTCTTGTACTAAGACTTAGTTTAACCTCGGAAAATTATTTAAGATTCAATGTGTAAATGTTATTTTTTTGGACGATCACAACTGTATGTACTTGAAAATAATCATAAAACACATTATTTAACATTTAAACCAAGAAGCCCTTTTACAAAAAAAAAACATTTAAACCAAGAAAACCATATAACACATTGTTGCGGTGACAAAAACTTAGAAACCAGAAACAAATTGAACCAATTTTTACCAAAACAAAAGATCGAACCAAAGTTCGATTGTAAACTTATGTACAAGTTCGATTTTAACACGAGTTAATACACGAGAAACTATCTGAACTGGTTTAGTCTCTCGCCTAAGATCTTTTCACTAGACAAAGAAGTACGTATTGTCGAACGAATCCTTTTGGCATAATAATATTCTCTTAGCATCTAGTCTATTACTGGATGATTATAGTTATATAATTAGCAAGATCGTCCTAGTAGTGTATACTTCATGACATAAACATCTAAAGAGAGAGAGAGAGAGGGGAGATGGGGAAGGTAGAGGAGTATAAGCCGGTGATGGCGATGATTGGGCTGCAACTATGTTACGCAGAAGTGACTCTTTCTTCGAGAGCTACTTTGGTTCATGGAACAAGCCCTCGAGTTTTTATCCTCTATAGGCAAGCCTTGGCCACCATTTGCATCTTCCCATTTCTCTACTTCTCAAGGTTTTACAACTCACATATCTATCTCTATATCCGGATATGAATTTGTAACTAATTCTTGCTAATTCGTATGTGTATATGTTTTTGGATTTTAGGCGAAAATCGAGGATATCTTCTTTGGATCTAAAGAGCTTTTCGTTAATATTCATGGTCTCGCTTATAGGGTAAGTGTATTTAGTGTTTTATTTCTTAAGACCTCCAATTTGATGAATCTTGGACTCTTTTTTTGTTGTTGTTGCAGCATTACAATCAATCAGAATCTGTATTTTGAAGGTCTTTACTTAGCTTCATCGTCGATGGGAAGTGCCATGGGTAACATCAACCCTGCTGTCACCTTCCTAATTTCATTTCTAGTCGGGTATACATAAACTACATTTGTACATCTCTTTTTATATGAATTTTTTTTTTTTTTGGAAAACAAGATTCATTTAATTGTAACTATTACTGCTGATCTTTAGATACGAGAAGGTGAATATTAAGAATATCAGAGGCTTAGCGAAGATAGCAGGGACGGTCTTATGTGTACTAGGAGCGATCTCCATGACTCTGCTTCGTGGACCAAAGATTCTCAACTCAGAATCTGATTTCTCCATAGCGAAATCGTTGCTAGGAGATGTTAAGGACCAGAACATGTGGCTGATGGGTTGTTTGTTCTTGTTCTCTAGCAATCTTTGCTGGTCTTTTTGGCTTACACTTCAGGTAAACTTCGGTAAGATCATTACTTTTGTCCTTGGTAATGTTTCTTGCTTCGCAAGAAAGTGAACTTTGTTTCAACAACACCCTAGGTTCCAATCTCTGCCTACTACCCAGATCACCTCTCTTTATCTGCATGGATGTGTTTGTTGGGAACGATACAATGTGCAGTCGTCACTTTCTTCCTTGAGAAAGACCCAAACGCTTGGATTCTCCATTCTTTTTCCGAGTTTGCTACATGTCTCTACGCTGTACGTACATAAAACATTCTCCAGTTATATTTTCTTTCACTTTCAGCAGTCTATTAATCATAATATTAACATAAACTGATCAGCTCTAGTTGTAAAATGCGATTGTTAGGGAGTTGTAGCGTCAGCGCTTTCTTTTACCGTCCAAGCTTGGGTTATATCCAAAAGAGGCCCTTTGTTCTCTTCAATGTTTAACCCACTCTGTACAGTCATTGTCACAATCTTGGCTTCTCTGTTCCTCCAAGAAGAGATTTTCACCGGAAGGTAAATAATAATTTTTCCTTAATATAAGTTTACTACAGTCAATAAACATCATCATTATATTTTTTTTTCATCCTTTTTAGCTTAATCGGAGGATTGTGTGTGATAATGGGACTTTACATTGTACTCTGGGGTAAAGCAAAAGATGCCATGACGAATAAAGAACAGAGAGACAATAAAAACAACTCAGAAGTAAAGATTCATATCGAAGAATCTTCAAACACAACAAACTGTAATAAAGATTTAGAGAATCCCCTTCTGTCCAAACATAAATCAACTGAAGAAATCCAAAACATCAACAACTAAACTGATTCAAGAATATTTTATTTCTTCTGATTCTAGAATTATTTGAAAGATTTTTACTCTAATAAAAAGAAAAATCAAACTCCCAGTCTTTAGAACGACGCATAGGTATTTTTGTCTTTCTTAGTTGTTTCTGGCGGCGCAACATGCCATAGCATAGACAATCATGAGGGCTACAATGAAGATGATGTTGACAATAGCAACTACTTTCCATGAGGTCTTGAGGTTGTCTATAAAACCGGCCTTGCATGCTTGGCAATCGTAGCAGAGCTTCTCCTTATCGTTGTCCCAAGTATTGCAATCTGGGTTCTTATATGGTCCTGATGTTTTGTTCCAAGTTGTTGGGCTTACGTAGGTGAAGTTACAGTCATTAGAAGGCTTGCAGCAACCAGACTGTAAACACAACAAAAGCAAATAAATAAAAACAATCATAATAATATCAATACTATTAAAATCAAGATTCATATACATTCTAATAAGGGGAAGCCATTGTGATTTGTTTTAGATTTTTAGATATTCTTTTCTAGCTCAAGAGATTGGGAAAAGAGGATTGAAATCCACTAATTAGAATTTTAAAATATTAAGTTGAAAATCCCTAAAAGGATAAAATCTTTTTAACCACTGATTCAGATTCTAGTCAAATTGGCCTAAAACAACTCATAATTATTACCTCAAGACTGTTAAGAGAACCAGTCAAATTCAATCAATTATTATTATTAAAAAGTTTAGATTCATTGTAACCAATGATCAATAAACACTTTGTGAATGAACAAAAAAATTAGAGAATAGTATAATGAAAAGATGATTCATGACGAAGAAAAAGGATCGTCAGAGTAAAACCCTAAAAAGTACAAGTTCTTTACATATCTCTGAAATGATCGAACCTTTCTAATCAGATTAGCGTTATTGAATTTTCAAAAATGGTTACCTCAAGAGAATTGAGATCCTTCTTGGAGAATGCAGAAGCATTACGATATATATCAGAGAAGAGCTCCAAGCGATTACAGAACTTGTCATCGTAAAGACAGCTTCTGATGCTTTTCCAATGATGATTGTCGTTCATACGCTTCTGCAACCACTCAGAGTAGTCACCGAGTCTATACTCCTTATAAGCCTTTCCGGGGATAGTTTCACCAGAGCCTTTATTAGTGACGAGAAAGGCGAATATGGTGAAACAAACGACGATGACGAACAACAAGAACATCGCGCAAAGGTAAAACCATAGGAGCCACGTAACTCTGCAGCAAGATCCCACGACTCCTGCGATGGCGACAACCATGAGGACAGCGCCGAGAGCGATCATGGGCATGTCGAGAAACCTCTCGCACTGCGTACTGCCATGAAGGCTGAGCCAGATCCCGCTGAAGAGAATGGGAATGGATAAGAGGAAGACAAAGAAGTTGAATATGGCTACGAGGCTGTTACGGCAACGAACCATGTTGTGATGTTTGGTGATGAAGAAGAATAGATGTAATCAGCATGGAACAAAATAAGGTTTATATAGTGAAAGTAAAACGCGTAGACGAAGGTAAGAAGATTTGTCAAGAAATTTCCTTATGCGACTACACGACGAATATGCAATGTAATTTAATGTAATGCAGATGTTGTTTCTATTCCAAAATGTTTTTGAGTAATACCATTAAGGAATGACCCTTAATTATCACGCGGTTTCTCAGCTAGAGATTTAAAGTTTTCAAATTTTAAAATCTGATTAGTTAATTATCTTGCTTAGGGCATCTCCATCTCTACTCCATTTTTTCCTCTAAAATGGAGTAAAAGTGAATATGGAATAAGGAATGCTCCAACACAACTCCATATCTCACTCTATAATGAAATTTACTCCATAAATAGAGTAATTTATTTTTTGTTTGTTCATCACTCCATTATGGAGTGAGAAATAGAGTAGGATTGGAACAATTTTACTTCATTTTCACTTTTACTCCATTTTGGAGGAAAAAATGGAGTTTTACATTGGAGATGCTCTTAATAACAATTTAACAATGAAATTACATTGTTGAGAGGTCAAAAAATTATTGATTAAAAATATCATTTCATTTAAAATATAAAAACTTTTGATTTGTTTTAAATGTATATTTTGCACATAATAGAGTAATGATAATTTTTGCCATAATTTCTTCTACATATACAGAACATTATCAAAAAAGGAAAGAGATGCTGATACACACATAAGCTAATTTGATGAAAACGTGTTTTTGTATATAGGTAATAGATATTAAGTAACCACCACCATTAGGCCATCAATTTAACTTTGAACAATATTCAAAAATCAACAATATCTTGGGAAAGAAATCAACAATATTAAAATCAAATAACTAGTGACATGCATTCTCTGTTTTTTTTTTTTGAACTAAGGGCTTTCATGCATTCTCTGTTGTTATGGTTTCTTTTACACCATGTCGGATGTTGTTCAGTGGCGGATGTAGGTGAGGACGTGCCCCATCTATTTTTTTTATTCAGTAAATACTATTATGTTAAGAAATGTTTCCTAATCCTACACTTAGATATAATGATTCTGCATCCGCCCAGGGTAAATTACGTTTCGTGTTTATGGAAGTACTACCAAAATTCTAAAAACCATTGTTGTAGATGATTTGTGAGCATTTAAAAGGATTTTGTAAGTTGTATCAACATTTTGGTTGAAAAAAACATCCGTGAAGATACCCATAGATATACTCAAACTCCAAATAATCAGTGTTCAACATAAATAATAATTCAAGTAGCTTAGTAGAAAAGCACATCAGTTAGCAGTTTTGTTAGGAGTCTGGTCACTACAGTTAAATTAGACTATCGTCTTTCTAAACAATCTTTGATAAACTCGTTTTCTATCTTCGTAGTTTTTCACCATACATTAACAAAAGACTAATCTTTACTTAATTCTAGAGCCAAGATCAATGAACCTAAAAATTAAGTAAAAGCTCGGATAGGTTTTTATCAACCAAACCGAACTAGCTTTCTCAATAACAGGAAACGGAACACCCATGTCATAACATGTGTGTAGACATCAAAATTTTCATTTGGCCGAGGTCTGAGCACTGACCGATTTTCGGTCAATTTTGCTGCCTATAAGGTACTAAAATAAAGTGTTCCTATATGTTCGTATTCTCCGCTTTATCAAATTCTATGTTTGTCTTAAAACATATACAAACGAGCATTAATACCCAAATACAAAAGCCAATATATAATTTTGTATTTACAGAATTTAATCATTTCTACATTTATAGTTTCATTAGTAATGATATAGTTTGGTCTCTCCACCACGTTACCACTCGATTAATCATAAAATTCACAATTCACCAATTGCTCATCTATATTCTTTTTGTTGGATCAAATAAAGACTCGGTACAAAATGTCTTGGTTGGCCGATTGCCGTCACAAGGTCTCTAAATGCTAAGATATTTTATTATTGTTATTTTGATAAAATTGTTGGTAATATCTTATAACTTGTCTATATGTTTTGGCCTACAAACACAACTAACTAATTAAATAAATATATCATTCTTAAACAATGTACTTGTTTTCACTTACTGACCCACAAAATGTCAATATCTATCCATGCTATAACTGGTTTGCTTGAACAAAAAAATACAAAGATTTGTTCGAAGAAAATCAAGTTCTTGAAATACATTTAAATACATACATGAAAAAAAAAACTTCTAGAAAACCTATAGACCGAAAAGACATTACTCAAAATTTTTCGTGAATATTTTAAAAACTTCTACACCTTTTCTTCCACTTCTTATTCTTTGCTACCTCCAAAATACAAAATGATGAATTGGTTTAGTCCTCGTTAGTGTCGGTGGAGAAGATAACGTCGCATGAGTACTTCACAGGTGGACCGTACGATTACGACTCAAAAATTAAATTCTTCATCGGATCCAACGGTAACCGTACAGCTTAGGTCTTCCTCTTTATAAAAATAAAAGTCTGATTGACCCCACCCACCACTAAAAGCCCACTTTCTCTGCTGTCACAATCTTCCAGCTAACTATTTTCCTATTTTAAACTATTTATTTTATTTCCCCCAGATTATATCACTGATTATATATACCGTAGATCCCGTAACCAACATTTTTGGCAGGTAATTATTTGCTAAGAACAAATATAACAAATTTGTTATACTATTAATATAACAAATTTATTCGCTGTCTTTTTAGTTTTCGACTGTCGTAATAGAAAAGAATATATAATGTTGGGAGTAATTACCTAGAATGAGTAATTAAGAAACGAATCATCATCATCATAATAATAATAATGTTGGGTATATTAAAAAAAAATTAATTCGTACAACAAAAATAATTCACCGTTAATGTACAAGCTTGGCTTTAGTATTGTATCCGTAATAAGAAAGATACCATCTAACGAACTTTCTTAACCCGGTTTCCAAATCGGTTGTCGGTTTATACCCGAATTCCTTTCGGGCGGAGCTAATATTCGCGTGCGTAAACGGAACGTCGCCGTTTCCAGGCATCTCCACGAAGTTCCTCTTCGCCTTCACCTTGAGATGCTTCTCCAATATATCCACCAGAATCGGAACCGTAACCGGTGACGTGTTCCCTAAATTGAATATCCGGTACGGTGCGGATCCGCGTTTCTTCCCACCCGACCCGGTACTCTTACCCGACGAATCGAGAGATCCTAAACAGCCTTTGACTATATCGTCGATGTAAGTGAAATCACGCGCCAAATCGACCCGGTTTTTCCCCCGGTATATCGTGATCGGTTTACCTTGGAGAATATTCCTCGTGAAGGAGAAGTAAGCCATGTCCGGTCTACCCCATGGACCGTAAACCGTGAAGAATCTTAAACCGGTGATGGCAAGACCGTAAATATGGTTATAAGTGTGGGTGATTTCCTCTCCAGCTTTCTTCGTCGCCGCGTAGAGACTCGCCGGTTGATCAGTTCGATCAGATTCGGAGAAGGGGACTTTCTCGTTGAGTCCGTACACCGAGCTCGAGGACGCCCAGACGATCGCCGGCTGAGGATTCGCCGATTTGCAGGTCTCGAGGAGGTTGACTAGTCCGGCGATGTTGCTGTGAACATACGACTGAGGATTCTCCAGCGCGTATCGAACCCCGGCTTGCGCCGCGAGGTGCATCACGTGAGTGAAGGCGACGACGTCGAAGAGCTTGGCCAAGAGCTTCGCGTCGTTGAGATCTCCTTCGACGACGAAGATCCCTCGGGAAGATAACAGAGACCTCCTCGCGCGTTTGAGGGAAGGATCGTAGTAGTTGTTGAAGTTATCGAGCCCAACGACGCCGTCTCCTCGCTTCCTAAGCGCGAGGGACACGTGGCTGCCGACGAATCCGGTGGCGCCGGTGACGAGGACGGAGATTCCGCCGGAGCGGTGGATCTGAGCGGAGGTTCGGACTTGTTTCTCCCACTGGATGCCGCCCCAGGAGGCGGTGAGGTAGCGGCTGCCGGAGTCGACGAAGCTCTGGAAGCTCAGGTAGGAGGCGGTGAGGGCGATGAGGAAGAGAGCCCATAGGAACATGGTGCTCGTGGAGGCGAAGCAGCGGTGGAGCTGACGGTTTGAACGGTCGATTTTGAATTTACCCGGAGTTGACGGAAACAGCTCATCTTCTATGGAAGGCATGGTTAACGGCGTTTTGACGGAAAGATTTATCGAATTGAAAAACGAAAATGATTTTAAAATTTAAAAGAGAGAAGAAATATGCAGATTTTTTTTTTTTTTTTTGGTTATTTTCCAAAAGCATCTGCTAAGGAGGAGAGGGAGAGACGGAGGAGTATATATACAGATGACTCAGGGGACAAGGAGCCGCGTTAATTCTGATTTAAAGATTGGCATTTTCTTTTTTAACTTGTTATTATTTGTTTACAGAAGAAAAAAACGATATCGCTAATAGTTTTTTTATTAAATGATCTGGATTAGTGTTTTAAATCTAGTGAGGATCTACCGTAATCTCTATTTTTTACCAATTTACCGCGATTTAGGGAGGAATCTTTAAATACAGCAAGGTAGATGAAGTAAATATAGATAAACGATTTATTTGGGTAAACTAGCAAAACAATAGTGGACTCATCACTGTAATAATTGTGGCCTTGTGGGTTATCCAACTTATCTTCAGCCATTTTAATTCCACTATGCCATGGTAAATTAGCATCGAGTGTTTTTAGTATAAACTAGTTCCGCGTCCGCGCTACGCGCGGATAATGTGGTTATACAATTTTCCTTTAAGTTTATATAAATATATAATATCATTTAATAAATTTGTGTTAAAGAACCTACGAAATTTGAGGTTGGAAAGTAAGTAGAGATCATGCTGTCCCTTTATTATTGTTTTGTTGATGATCTCCTCCGACCCAAAACTATATTTGCAACACATCTTTTATGTAGTCAAATATCTGCACAAAATTCCAGAGGCAAAGATTTTTGAATATATCAAGAGAGTATGGGAAATAAATCATACATATTGATCTAAAGCTTTTGTGCTTTTATTTAGAAAAACAGAAAAATCATAAGAAAATCTGCGAGCAGTATAACTTTTAAAATATCATGTAGTATAAAACTAACATGAAGAAATCTAAAAAGCCTTCAGTTTTATACTAAACCAACGATCAAGCTTTTTGTTACTTTTTTAAGTTAAAAATAATGCACCTGAAGGTATATCCTCTTGTTGAGTGTAGGAGATCGTACCTTGGACTACCTTTTAGACATAAATGGAAAATTGTGAGATGATGGTTCGAGTTAGGCCTGAGATTCCATCTTCTCGTTGGTTGATTTCACCACTGATGTGATGCGTTCGACATGCCCCTGATCTGTTAACAAAGATGAGGGGTTGATTAAATTTGCAACAGAGTGGCTGTATACTGGTTCGTGATGTTCAGTGTTATTTTTATTAGTGAATAAGTGATTGCTTGTTTTATAGATGCATGATAACCTTATTTACTTTGTTTTGCTTATGGACTATATAGCTGTGATTTACCTTGTTTGTGGAACCACTGCTTGTACGATTTAGTGCATGCGCAGGTGATGTTTGGCTTGCCATACTCATGATGGATCTCCAATGCATTCTCCATTCGTGGCTAGCTTGTTTGTCCAAGAAGATGCTTCAGTAGTTGCCGGGTAGATGGTGGAGCTGTTGTAGAATTTCTCTGGCCCTGGCCCTGCATATCTTATGGCTATTGTCTAGGTTTATGTGTTATTTAATGCTCTTGTTTTTGGAGGGCTATGACAGAGAAATGTGCTCCCATAATTGAAGTGATTCTAAATATAGTCTAATCAAACTGTAACAACTATGGTAATTAAGGATCTGTTTTGATTGGTCAAAAATTTTAAATGTTGAAAAAATTGTTTACTTAATTTGTAACAAAAACCATAAAATGTCTAACACAATAAAGCATATAAAGATAGCTTGAAATTTTTGGTTATCATTCTAGGATACCATTATATTGCTTGATTTACTATTTCATGATTTGCATATTTTTTTATTGTTTTTAGTTCATAGTAATGTATGATGTGAGTATGATGTGTATATTTGGTGAGTGTATATATGTTGGATTGTTCCAATATTTGAGTTTTCATGTTAAAAATAGTATATTTTTCATATGACTTTTTCAGTAATTGTTTTAATTTAAATATATTATAATATATAATGTATGTTTTTTTTTTGTATGTGTGCAATTTTTTTGTTATTTACTTTTCCGGAGAAATTTATTTTTGAATCATAGGCATATTAATACATATTTTTTATTCATCGGATTTCTTATTTGCATTTGTTTTGGTAATCTAGCTTTTTTTTTTCCATAGACCTTTTTGTAAATTATACAAATAATAGGGTATGTATATTTTTTTTCTTTCAAAAGTTGTTTCGATCCCTAGGAACAAAAATCCTCATACATGGTTTCCTGTATAACCTTAGTTTCAATAGATTTACTGATTACGTGCATCATTAGAAACCAAAGCTTATCCACAGACAACTTTGCCTATTGATTATATAAAGGAGATTACATTGAACCTAAAATAATGACTGCACACCACATAACATTTGCACCCAAAAAAAAAACACATAACATACATGTTTATTTGTGTGCGTGGAAGTATTTATAAAAAAACAACATGCAATTCTTCTTATTCTCCTTTTTAATTTTTTTTTTCTTAAACATGGATTGATTGTAACTCATGTTCAAAAACTGGCTGTGTTCTCCGGTGAGTAGCCTTTTTTGCGCGGGAAAGTTTTGTGTGGGATCGATTTTAAAACTCATGTCTTGTTCATTTTTCTATTAATCTCAAATTTCAGTATAATATAATAAAGTGAAGTCTGGAGAACTTATCGTTATGTGCTTCTGTGTTTGCATTTTTGATAACAAAATTCGATTTTCTCACATTATTGTATTGATGACTGATGTTTCTTAATCATAGCTAAGCATTATGTATCTAACAAAGTCGGTGGTTTTCTATGTGAATTCAGTATCGCTTGCACTTGAAAAAAAAAGTAGAGTTATTGTTATATGATGTTATCGACCTGAAGTAAGAACATATACTCTGCTTCTGAAGTTCTGGATATAAGGAGATTGGATACTCTAAAACAAAGTAAGCTTGCTTGAAATCACTTTGTTAAAAACTCTGATCCTAAATTTTACTGTCTCTATAAGGACAACCTAGAATCTGAACTGCTTTGTATATCAAATGATATCTCTAAATATTTTTCGTATCTCCACCAGCAAAGAAAACAAAAACAGAGTTCAGTCCCGGAATCACAACCCCTCCAGGCACGACAAATAATTCAGGAGGTGAAAATAATTTTATAGTTCCTTCCCTTATGAGACTTCAATTGTCCAATCAAAACCTTCTTAAACTTTTACGCTCTCCTCCTTTACCCAACCACCCGCTTTTCATTGATCTTCATCTTCTCCTTTAGTCTTCTAGCTTTATTTTACTTCTTACCATCACTCTTGTCATTGAACCACTTCTTCTACCACAACCACAACTGACTCCGCTGCAACAGATGAAATTAAATATATAGAAACAATCACTCTACAAAGGTGAATCTGATACAAACAGATATTTGTCAAAATCAAACCTACATTGCATTTCAAAAATCGACCTTTGAAGATTATTTACAGGAATAATGTTAATGAGAAGACCAAAGAGATAACCACTTAAAATCTACATCAAATCCTTTGGAATACATATCGATGAGTGAATTACGCACAAAAACATCTCCCAAATCAAAGCCTTTACGTATAGAAAACCCATGAACTGATCTTCCCATATTAACATCCTCAAGAACAACACAACTCTTGAGAACACTCGTTACAGTTACACTATCAGGCTCTGTTTCCCCCTCACGAACCATCTCTTTAAACAACTTCCACCCACAAACAGGTTATTGACTTTGCACATAACTTTGAATCACAACACTCCATGAAATAACATCTCTTTCAGACATTTCGTCGAACAGTTTGCGTGCGCTTAGCGAATCACATTCTCCATATAAGGTCAATATCGAATTTTGAACAGATGAAACCCCACAGAACCCACTACAGATCACGTAGCTATGAATCTTATCTCCGTCAACGTACAATCGCAAACTACATAACGAGTGGATCACAAGAACCAATGTGGAGACATTAGGCTCAAACCCCCAAGCTCTCGACTTCCACAAATAAATGATCGAGAAGATAGAAATAAAATCTCAACTCACGAGCAAAGAAGGTGCATTCTTTACCTTAAAAAGAAGTCCTGAAGAGCATTAGTTTAGATGACACTTGAGTTCAAGCTCTTGGGTCCCTCAGCCGTGGCCAATGCTCCAGCTTCCTCACTAATAACATCCATATTTCTTCCCGCTTCTCTTATACATCCAAAAGCTCCAAATCAAGTTTATAACAATCAGTTTGAAGAAACCATGCATTACAAAATTGGGGATGTCTTGTAAACTTACCTTCTCCCATTGTCCATGGAAAGAGGAGACTCACTGAGACAAAGGAATAGCTGTTTATTAGAAAACCTTGTCTATCTCTCTCTGCAGGACCATAAAGTTCACAAAAACACAGCTTTCTAATAAATCAATCACAAGTTCTTACTTTCATGTTTCATGTTATAAAAGAAACAAAATTCTCAGTGGGTTTAAATGAAAGAGTTATAAACGAAACAAAGACGTAGTGGGCGCAACAAACATTTGTAAGAAATACAAAAACCTTTTATTGCTTACAACTATATTTGGTTGAGAGTGATTCTTGAGAAGCTTAAGCTCCTCCTCCAGCTCCTGGATATGAGTTTCAATAAGCCAAAGTAGGAAAGTCATGAAGCAATCAGCTGATTGTAGAGAAAGAACCAACTAAGATCATGTGATGAAAGAGATGGTGTGGCACAATATTAAAAAAAAATAACCGGTATCGACAAACCTTTGAGGCGATGCAATCAGAACCTGGGAAGAATCAACAACAACATTCATTAGTGTGAACGCCAAAACAAAAGTCGAATTATGTGACTAATCGACGAATTAAGATGATATGTTTACTACATATTTAGAACGATTCAGCTTGGACAAAAATTTGGTTATCAAAAACGCATAAGAGGAATCAAACATAACGAAAGGAAAATTTGATTACCAAAAGGAGTTAACTAATTAACCTGTTTATCCGCGAGAAGCTGTATCGAGATTAATAGCGACTGAACAGGCAAGAGGGATTAAAAACCTAATAGTCCCAGTGAATGATGAGTAGCCGGACAACCTCTTGAGATAACGGCAAAGATGTAGACTGTCGAATGTCAAGTAGGATGACAAACTCGAGGTTAGCCATGACGGAAGAGGGGAGTAGAAGAGTATGAACTGCAGAGAACTTGGATTGGGTAGCGAGGTTTCGTGTGTATGGCCCTAAATTTATAGCAAGTGGTTGATAGAATCATGAAACGTTGGGATTTGGAGGATGAAGAATCATCGGGAGGTCGAGCGAAAAAATAAAGGAGTTAGTAAAGAACATCATTGATTGTTGAATTAAGGGTAGAGGTAACATTGATTACAGAGGAAAAGATCGGCGGAGAGGAAGCGGAAGAGACAGAGTTCTACGCTCCCGACTGCACAGAGGTTTACGTGTATTATATTTAAACTGGGCCATATAAATTTTTTAAAGCCTACACGGAAGGCCCAGTTCCACTCTTTAAGTTAGAAGCGATGGTGAAATGTCGAAAGAGAACCCCCTCATTGGCTGAATTTAAAAATGACGTGGACAGCTTATATGATGAGTATATCTTCCTTTTAGTATAGGTTAGATATGCGAGAATATTATGTCTATTTAAATTGAAAGAGTTCATTTGAGATTCATATTTGAAAAGTCTAGATAAATTTTATAGAGTTCATTTAACGTATCCAATTCGTATACAATCAAAAAAGAGCTCCATAAGTTGTAAATCTTGTGATATGTAAATGGTGAATGCATTCAGAGGAGTGTGGCTTCGGATTCCAGATAGCAAAAGAACATAATAAAATTTCTCTTGATATTGTAATTACTCAATTAGCAAAGTAAATTTAGAACTACTAATTACTGCTCTTTATATGATTAACTCGACTGACTGGCACTGGCCCGCACTGAGTCAAATTTTAGCACAAAGACGTGTGAGTGCATTTATCAGTTTTACTATAATTTGGAACCAATGAAAATATGTTATAATCATATAACAAAGTTTTTATAATTTGAGAGAATAAAACTCTACTTTTTCAAACAGGATAATGCAGAGAGAGGACGTGCTGACCATAGCATTCACCATTGGCTGTTTTGGGAAAGCGATAAGAGAATGGCAATAATAACTGCGTGCCGCTTCCATGTTTCTCTAGCACTACCGCTTCCACAAGTCACGGTTTCACCATAAAAGAGAAGGCATGGGGGGCCACCTCTTACTACATTTTTTTTAAACAGATCACTTACTTCAAGCCTATTCATAGTTTTTGGGAGGATTCTTTGAATCCAGACTAAGATTGAATTTGAGAAAGAAAAGATTTGCGAAATCCTGCTAGAATCTCAAATTATATATTTATTTTTAAAATAATGGAGTAAGCGATTATGGTAGACAAAGTTTTTAGGACTTTTCACAGCACTAGTTAGCTATTATTAGAGTCTTTGTCTAGAAGCGACGTAACATGCTTAAATCTTATACATTGGTTCATTTACTTTTCGTAAATTTGAAACTATATTAACAATAATTAGCAAAAACTAGGATCCTTTAAAAATTTAATCAATGTATTAGGTTTCTAGAACAAGATGTACCTGGAGACGCCAATATTACAACGTTTTGTATGAGTTTTGTGTCGATTGTTTTGATACATATAGAAATAAATGATTTAATTACAGTTGCGATTTAGTGTAAAAATATTGATCATTATATTCGGAATGGTTCATCTAAATTGAACGTATTCATTTATATTCAAAACTATGTATATCCAGACGCTCATATCTATTTACTTGGGATTACAAGGAACACATCAACTTTGTCTATTAATAGTGTCTAATACAGACACAATTATGGAAAAAATAAAGTTAATATTATGTACTATCATAAGGTAGGTGGACTAACTCGATTAAATATACAGTAATATTCAATTTAGAGATTTAGGATTAACGAAATACGAAACTCTTGAAAGTCCTTTTTCAAAAAAAAAAAAAAAAACGAAACTCTTTCGTAAGTGACAGACCACTGCACTGATTCTTTGAAATTTAAGAGTTTAACCATTTGAAGTAAAAGAACTATAATTTGTGATCATATGATTTGATTTATTGATATCGTTTGAAGCTTGTTTTCTTTGGTTCCAAATTCGAATTACCTAATTACGATTGCACATGCACTGATCCAAATTTAAAGAGATTATATAACAATCTAGACTTGTATGGAACATACAGACTCAAATTGCACCCAAAAAAAAAACATACAGACTCAAACAAACATAACTTATGACGACATTTTATTCATCCAACTTCGTATATACACACGACAAACCAACAACATAAACACACACTTTTTGGTTCACACTTTAAGTAGGAAATACATCGTTACTTATTATTTAGTTACCAGATCCTGATCCAGCTCTAGATCCAGCAAATGAACCAGCAGATGATCCGGCTCCTGATCGACCCGAACCACTAGAACTCGAACTTGATGACGAGCTAGAGCTAGAACTAGATGATGAACCTGATCCTGAACCTGCACCAGCACCAGCACCAGAGCCTGAACCGCCGCCAATACCAATCCCCAATCCAACGCCCAGACCGACCCCAATCCCACCTAGGTCAAGCCCCAAGTCTTTTCTTGCGACTCGGCTCTCGGTTAACATAACCAAACTTGAAATCACTAAAAAACCAAGAAGAGCTAAACCTTGGACCCTAGCCATTTTGGAATTCTTCGTGTGTGAAACCTTTAAAAAAAATAGTCTGTGGACTTGCCAGTCAATGTGTATTGAGTTTGTAGACTTGTAGTGTAACTTAGTTGGATACAAGAGAGAATAACATGTTCGGGTATTTATAGAAGCTTTGCGATAGAGTGAGCTATTACGTGTTCATCACCAAATATATTTCCACTACTTTATCATTTTGTATTCATAGTTTACGATCATACTCTCAACTAAAGAGCCACGAGTACCAATTAAACACATGTTTTAAAGTAATCAAACACATGGTAGTCTGACTAAATATAATCTTTGCTCAAAAAAAAAAATCTTTGATCGGCAATACATGCAAAATGATTTGAAATTATATAAAAAGAAACGAACTTAACCCCAGTTAATTCGTGAGGTTTTTCACCCGTGGGGGTATAAGACGTTCAAAGAACCAAAGATTGTTGTGGTCTCACATCATCGTTACTATCCAAAATGCATAGCGAGGTTATTATTACCAAAATTTAGTCCCAACGAAACGATAAATTAAATAGAAATGGTTAATTAGTGCACATAATTTAAGTACGGATGCATGTGATGTGTGCATTATCGTTTGCTGCCACCAACCCACCAGAGAGTCGACGGTCCACTGAGCTTAGTGGAGTGGTAATGGTTTATACACGCAGAAACTAATCCCCCATATATATTAATGGTCACTAATCTATAGTCCCCAGTCCCCACTATGAATTATTGTTGAAGGCACATGCACGTGCTTAAATCATTGCTCGAGAAAGATCGTTCACAATGGTTATGTTTTTATTACTATGAATGACATTTTTTTTTTCTCAATCAGGCGCCTATTACCCTACAGAAGCATATTTTTGACCAATACTTTTTTTAGACCAATACTTATTTGATTAGTTTTAACATAAAAACTCTGTTTTCGATTCTGAACCACTATTACTTTATTATAAAAATAAGATTATTTTAAGCACAGAAACTAATCCCTCTGTGAGTATTAATTATATGGTTCTCACTATGAAAAAAAACTTTTAAAACACTATTTTCTTAAAATATTGTATGATTTCATATTTTTAAAAAATATATTTTGAACTATTCTGAACTCCAAAGGTAAGACTATAATCATTGCAATTTAAGGATTCAACCATTTATAAGTCTTTTGTATAGTATTCTTATCACGGTAACGATCTTTTCATGCTATATTCTTAAGAAACTACATGCTGTATTCTTAATTTTTGTATGATGACAGGTGTTTAATTCTTTGGATCTAGATTAATTCTAAAGGTAGTCGTAATTTGCTTATGAGCTATAATCTAAATCAATACCAACACTAGGCCTAACCAACACGAAGACAAAATTAAATCTATAGAAAACATTTTCTTAGTGTTAAATACATTAATGATAAACCACTTGTAAATCTTAGGTTTGACTTTGAAGCAAATTTATAAAGAGGTCTTTTCTTATTATTATGTTTTTTTTTGTTACATATCTAAATTATGTATCATATATATTGATTTGTTATTTTTTTTTTTTTGACATATCTCTGTTGTTATTTGACATACTGAATGTAACACTTCACAACAACAAAATAAAGGCAATTTTACCAAAAAAATGAAGGCAAATCGTTCGAATCTCTACTAATAAAAGGGAGCTTTTGAGGCTCCATAGGGCGTCCACATCAGCGGAAAAAATTTCTCCCAAAATCTGACACGTGGCATAAAATATAGTTTTACATTTTAATATTACTTATTTTCGAAAATTGTAAAAAATATGTAAACATACAGCATAAAAAAATGGAAAAACTACATTAAACATATGTAAGATTACTATTTTTCACTTAAAAAAAGACGGCTTATCTCCATAATGTAACATTCCCGTTTTATAAAAAAAAACAAAAAAAATTATATATAATTTCGAAAATAATAAATATATGTAAAACATACAACATAAAAATGGAAATACTACATTAAACATATGTAAGATTACCATTTTACATTTAAAAATAACAATAATATGTAAACATACAACATAAAAAAATGGAAAATTTACATTAAACATATGTAAGATTACCATTGTTCACTAAAAAAACGGTTTATCTTCATAATGTAACATTACCATTTTATAAAAAAAAGAAAAAAAAAACATAAATATAACTATTTGACTATTTGTCCAAGTTCGTCTATTAAACATTTCCGTTTTACATTTCCGCTTTTGAGGCTCCATAGGGCGTCCACATCAGCGGAAAAAATTTCTCCCAAAATCTGACACGTGGCATAAAATATAGTTTTACATTTTAATATTACTTATTTTCGAAAATTGTAAAAAATATGTAAACATACAGCATAAAAAAATGGAAAAACTACATTAAACATATGTAAGATTACTATTTTTCACTTAAAAAAAGACGGCTTATCTCCATAATGTAACATTCCCGTTTTATAAAAAAAAACAAAAAAATTATATATAATTTCGAAAATAATAAATATATGTAAAACATACAACATAAAAATGGAAATACTACATTAAACATATGTAAGATTACCATTTTACATTTAAAAATAACAATAATATGTAAACATACAACATAAAAAAATGGAAAATTTACATTAAACATATGTAAGATTACCATTGTTCACTAAAAAAACGGTTTATCTTCATAATGTAACATTACCATTTTATAAAAAAAAGAAAAAAAAAACATAAATATAACTATTTGACTATTTGTCCAAGTTCGTCTATTAAACATTTCCGTTTTACATTAAAAATAGAAAAATACGTAAAGATTTAAACATCTATCTTAAAATATAAAATATAGACATTAACTAAATATAAAGTATAAGAAAGCGAAATACTCAATATAAAAAAAATAAATAATAAGTAAATATTATAAATATATAAATATACGAATTATATATAAAATAATAAGTAAATGAACAATTTAAAAAAAAATGGAAAGAGTATAATAAATATTAAACATCTATCTTAAAATGTAAAATATAGATATTAAGTAAATAGAAAATATAAGAAAAAGAAATACACAACTTAAAAACAATGGAAAAAGTATATTAAGATTTAAACATCTATCTTAAAATGTAAAATATATATATTATGCAAATAGAAAGTATAAGAAAAGGAAATACACAATTTAAAAAAATGGAAAAAGCACATTAGTATTTAAACATCTATCTTAAAATGTAAATCAATTTTAAAATATAAAATTATTAGTAAATAGAAAGTATAAGAAATAGAAATACACAATATAAAGAAAAATAAATAAGAAGTAAAAATATAATATAATCTCGAAAGATGACACATGGCATAAAATATAGTTTTACATTTTAACATTACTTATTTTCGAAAATTATAAAAAATATGTAAACATACAGCATAAAAAATAGAAAAACTACATTAAACATATGTAAGATTACTATTTTTCACTTAAAAAAAAAGACGGCGTATCTCCATAATGTAACATTACCGTTTTATAAAAAAAACAAAAAACATTATATATAATTTGGAAAATAATAAATATATGTAAAAAATACAACATAAAAATGGAAATACTACATTAAACATATGTAAGATTACCATTTTACATTTTTATTTTAAGAAAATAATATGTAAACATACAACATAAAAAATGGAAAAACTACATTAAACATATGTAAGATTACCATTTTTCAATAAAAAAAAACACGGCTTATCTCCATAATGTAACATTACTATTTTGTAAAAAAACAATTCTATATAATTTCGAAAATAATAAATAATATGTAAACATACAACATAAAAAAATGGAAATACTACATTAAACATATGTAAAATTGTCATTTTACATTTAAAAATAACAATAATATGTAAACATACAACATAAAAAAATGGAAAAACTACATTAAACATATGTAAGATTACCATTGTTCACTAAAAAAACGGGTTATCTTCATAATGTAACATTACCTTTTTATAAAAAAAAGAAAAAAAAACATAAATATAACTATTTGACTATTTGTCCAAGATTTTCTATTAAACATTGTCGTTTTACATTAAAAATGGAAAAATACGTAAAGATTTAAACATCTATCTTAAAATATAAAATATAGACATTAACTAAATATAAAGTATAAGAAAGAGAAATACTCAA
The DNA here is from genome assembly GCF_020379485.1 of Brassica napus. Classification (NCBI taxonomy): domain Eukaryota; kingdom Viridiplantae; phylum Streptophyta; class Magnoliopsida; order Brassicales; family Brassicaceae; genus Brassica; species Brassica napus. The sequence continues at coordinate 3,522,229 of NC_063434.1, read as the reverse complement.
TATATAGAAAAATAAATAATAAGTAAATATTATAAATATATAAATATACGAATTATATGTACAATAATAAGTAAATGCACAATTTTTAAAAACTGGAAAGAGTACATTAAATATTAAACATCTATCTTAAAATGTAAAATATAGATATTAAGTAAATAGAAAGTATAAGAAAAGGAAATACACAATTTAAAAAAATGGAAAAAGTACATTAGTATTTAAACATCTATCTTAAAATGTAAATCAATCTTAAAATATAAAATTATTAGTAAATAGAAAGTATAAGAAATAGAAATACACAATATAAAGAAAAATAAATAATAAGTAAATATATAATATAAGTAAATACCAAATTTAAAAAATGGGAAATTACATTTTTTTAACGCTGATTTTTTATGATCTTACAATTATGATATAGGAAAGATTACATAGACGATTCGACAACCGACAATACTACCTGCCTTATGAAGACCTACGACTAACTGCATCACCTGAGCCGTCCTATGAAAATCCACGCTTGACTAGATTTACTTGCACCATGTTGAAGATCTCTTGCAAGCCATTCCTCTTTAGTCTGTATAATTGTTTAATAAACCGCTTTCTCCGGGACTTGAAACTTGGATTTCCTGTAATCTGCAATAAATTGCATAGTCTGGGATTCGAACCCCAGACCTGGGTGTAGAAGCCTTTAAACCTTAACCAATAGGCTACGGTACTTCCACATGGGAAATTACATTAAGATTTAAAAATATATATTAAAATTTAAAATATAGATATTACGTAAATAGAAAGTATAACAAATGGAAATATACAATTTAAAAAATTGGAAAACGTACATTAAGATTTAAAAATCTATCTTAAAATATAAAATAGAGATATTAAGTAAATGAAAAGTACAAGAAATGGAAATACATATACAGGAAAATAAATAATAAGTAAATAATGTAAATATATAATATATGAATTATATATGTAATAATAAGTAAATACACAATTTTTTAAAAAATGGAAAAAGTTCATCAAGCATTAAACATCTATCTTAAAATGTAAAATATATAATATAAGTAAATACACAATTTAAAAAATGAAAAAAGTACATTAATATTTAAATATCTATTTTAAAATATAAAATATAGATATTACGTAAATAAAAATATAAGAAATGGAAATAAACATTTTAAAAAATGGAAAAAGTACATTAAAATTTAAGCATCTATCTTAAAATGTACTTATATCTTAAAATGGTAGTAAATTATATAAAAATGGAAATACCACATTAAAAAAAAAAGTATAGTTTTACATCAAGAAAGTCCATATAAAACTCATTTCCATCCACATCAACCTCACACTATTAAGGAAAATTTCAAAGCACTCGAGCAAAAAAATGGTTTCACCATCAACTCTTGCCGTCCCAGAAACCTTTAATGACCTTGACTGAGATTTTTTTATAACAACAAACTTTTTGTTAGGTGGATTCATTGTTGGGAAACCCGCAACTTCCAAAAGCCGAACTTATTCATGGGAATTGAATTGCTTTTCATAGACTCAAAGGTATTCTTACAAATTTAAATTAATCTAATCCATAATTTTATTGTTAATATTCATACTAACTCTCTCATGACCAAACCATTTCAGTTAGTAACCATTCAAGCGTTTATCCCGAAACACTTCCTTCCTCGCCGAATCAGGTATTGGTTCAAGTTGGTTTAGTATTGTTTTTGGTTTACTAACCGGTTTAGGATGGTCCTATTGTAAATATAATTTAAGTTAGTTTAGCATATATTATGTTTAAAATAACTTAAATTAAATAATAATAATATTATGCTTAAAATATAATTTTAGAGAGTTTTCAAATATAGTTTACATAACATTATAGGTGATGAATTTAATTTATTAAATTCGTTTATTACTTAAAACTAAGTTTTTTAAAAAACATACTGAGTTATAAATATCAATGATGGATTGGTGAGTATAACATGAAGACAAACATGAAGACAAAAAAAAAACATGAAGAAAAAATTATAAATATCTGATTTTCAAGATAATAAATTCAGCTTTTATTCAGATAGTCAATATATAATATCTTAAATTATTTTTTTTTTAAATATACATAATTTATATATATATATTAATCTTCCAAACTTAAACCATTATATTATATATGAATAATGTTTTTAAATAAAAATAATTTCTAATTTAAAATAAAAATAAAAACAACAAATGGTTATTTTCAAATAATGGATGTAATTTACATTATACTATCATTTAACAAGTATTAGATACGTTTTGATATATCATTATTTTCTATTTCCAGAAAACAATAAATTGTTTAACATCAATATCATCTAGGTTAAGTATACGAACAACACAAATTCAAACATCACAAAAAATATTTACATAACCATTATAATACAATAATTTAATCAAAAAATATAATTAAAAAATATTAAAAGAATAGTTATATACTTAATATTTGAAAATAAAAGATATTTTTGCTAAAATTGTACTTACTTGGCCAAGGAGATCGACCATCTTTTTACGGATCGATCGAATGTTGAGCATGTGGTCGATCCGAAAATACTCTGCAGTTTAATAAAATCTCTAAAACATTTATTCCAACGTTCAAAAGATAGTTTTGTTAAATATGATAACTAGATAGCCAATAAAATTATAAAAAAAATATTTAAATAGTAAAAAATATGTTAATTTAACGTTTTAAAATTTAAAAATAAATTTTAATTATGATATGCATTTTAACATTTATATAAATATATATCATAGCCTAAATATAAATAATTTAACAACTTAAATTAGAAAAAATAAAAATCCCGGGCGTAGCCCGGGTTAATCCCTAGTACTAAAAATAATAGATATGAATTAGTGATACAGAGTCGTTTTAAATTAAAAATGAATGCAAACTTTTCATTTTATCGTATTTGCTATTTTTGATTTTTAATCAACTACTGTTTACATCTACATGCTTAGAACAACTCCATTCCAACTTTATAATTTTTAATAATTTTTTGTTTGTTCATGATAGTATTTTTGATTTTATTTTGCAGTAAATTATGCAGTTGTGTTGAATATGCTCTTAGATGGAAAAGAAGAAAAAGAACACACGTGCATGCATTATTCATTTTTCTCAACAATCAAACTGAAAAATTACAACTTATAGTACATAAAGTTAAAACATCAATAACATCAAGAAAATGGAAGAGTACATAATTAACCAAACACGTCAGAGGCTTTTTCCATCTCCTTTATTCACACACTTTAGGAAATTATTTTTATTCTAGCATTTTTTCCTACTAATAATAATAATTACGTTAAACACATAGCACGGACAAGATATTGCATGCATGCAATATTCTTCATTCAGTCGCCGCCTTCACCGTATCCTCCTCCATATCCACCGCCTTCACCGTACCCTCCTCCGTTACCGGATCCACCTACTCCACCTTGACCCCCTCCTCCTCCACCACCTCCACCGTGACCCCCTCCACCACCACCTCCTCTTCCACGGCCAGACCCGGAACTCCCGCCCGAACCAGACCCGGCACGTGACCCCGCGTATGATCCAGCCTCGGATCCCGCATCACCTCCACCACCACCAGAGCTCGAAGAACTGCTGGAGCTAGATGAGGAAGAAGAGCTTGAACCTCCTCCTCCTCCTGATCCTGACCCGGCACCAGCTCCGGACCCGGAACCACCTCCACCGAGACCTATGCCGATACCAGTACCGATCCCTATACCTATCCCGCCAAGGTCCAAACCCAAATCCTTTCTTGCAATCCGGCTCTCGGAGACTAGGCACGACGTGGCCAATATCAAGGTGATTAGAACCAGTGATGATGAGTTACTCACAGACATATTATATCTATTGTTTTGTATTTGGTAATGTTTTTTCTTTCTTTTTCTTTTCTCTTGATGAATATATGATACAAGATGTTGAAGGTATTTATAGGCGTTCCAGGGCTTACTAAAATGGTAGTGAAAATCTTACAAGTCAAAGTTGTGTCCACACACCAACTATGGTATATAAGTAAATAATTTCATTTGAGATGAATCATACCATAGGTTGTGACTTGTGAATAGGCATCCCCTTGTGAATATGTATTGATAATGATTAAAACATACTAGTGGTCACAACCTTGATAAGCACGTCATCTCCAAACCAAATTTTAAAATCTTTGTTAAAATTGGGAGGCATGACCGACCTATAAGAGAGAGGTCCACTTACAGAGATTGTTAGTGGAGCATGCACCGAAGTGTGTTCGTTGCAGCGTTGTACACTCTTACACCCACATGTTTATTTTCGTGCAAAAACAATCATTACACGTTTATCATCTTCTTTTCTTTTTCTTATCGACCTCCATCTAACCTCTCACGTTAAATATCATGTGAAATTAGCGTCAAACCGAAATCATGCATTAGTCTGGTTTAGTGATGAAATAGGTTCAACCAAAAGTAATATTAGATGGGTCAAGACTGGGCCTGAGATTGCCTAAAGCAGACCCAATAAAAAAGCCCTCTAACTAAGTCGCTGCCGTTGTAGTGGGAGCATCACTGAACTGGAAGATGGTGTTGATCGAGTCAAGTGAGAAAGAAGAAGTGATCCTCATCAAAGACGAACAAAAGCCACCGGAGTTATTAGTATCTGAAACTTTGACAGGATAGCTAAGCTTTTGGCTATAGTATATGTTTAATGGAAGAGTTCACACTAAGCCTCTCTTTTCTCATATGCAGACTTGAAGAAGATCTTAGAACTGAATCCTCCAAATGACCAAGCTAGGAAAGCGATTCAACGCCTTGAACCTCTTGCTGCTGAGAAGCGAGAAAAGATGAAAGAAGAGGCTATAAGTAAGTTATGATAGTTTCCTATCATAAACCTTTTGAAATCTATTGCAATCAAACCAAGTGTGATTCTTTGTGATCACATATCCTTCCTTAGAATATTAAATATGGTTCGGGAATTATTTCATTTGTTACTCAAAGTAGTCTGAATTTGTTTTTGTGTCTGTAGCTAAGCTGAAGGAGATGGAAAACTCGATTTTGGGTCGGTTTGGGATGAGTGTGGACAACTTCAAGGCTGTTAAAGATCCCAACACTGGCTCCTACTCTCTTTCTTTCCAAAACTAGTCACTATATCGATTCGGTCTTAGTGGGAGTTATTGGTTGTGGTGGTATTTTATTGGATTTTTTAAAAAATTCTAGGTTTGAAAATGTTTGATAAATCCATTGATTTTTAAAATCAAAATATGGATTTCAACAAGAATTCAGATGGATGTTAAAATCAGATAAGTAGATTATTATAAATCAGCCAAATGAATTTAAAAGAGCTATTATCAGCTCGTGAAATTTAGGGACTTCGTTTCTCTTCTTGAATGAAACACCTCTCCTATTACCCTTTCGCTGCTTTGACGTAGATACTTCAACATGAGTACCACCTAAAGGACCCGAGAGAAAACCATTTCACTTCATTTCCATCCACCACCGCATAGAATCTAACTTTTTCCAATGAACCCGCTGCACTATACATCTGAAAAGGAATTGAAACCAAATAATCTCACGGAGTACTAACAACAGATTCAGTAACCTGCCTAGGTTTCAAGACACTGCTATTGTTAGAAACAGCATCAACGTGTACTCCTCGTGTCTCACATTTACTAACATATTTTACAATACGATTCTCAGGAAAAGCATGTATTCCAGAATTAGCAACCAATCAATCATCATCTCTAGAAACCGAATTAGGCTTAGTAATCCAGAAAACAGTTTGTTCTATGTGAAGAGATTTATTGGTTGGAGTCTAAGCAGGTTTCGGATAGAGTTGTCAAGGAAGAGAACGGGAACGTCAAGCTTGAGTGTCCTCCCATTAACAAACAATTTTTCGCCGAGGCATAGAACGTCAAGCTTGAATTAATAGTATTTGTAGTTGTAGTTGTGCTAGTGTAGCCGATCAGTTGTTTGAATCTTGTTTATTCTCCCTTTCGTACTTTGTTTGACAGATTTTGAGTTTTGCAATACAAGTTAATGATTGGCTTATTTTAAATTTCAAAAAGGATGAAAACACTGATATTTTGAAAAGGCAGTCAAACACAACATAGGTTTTACAAAGACAACAAAAAAATTAAACTTCAAGAATTGTGTTTAGATTTACTTGACATGTAACTTTACCAACAACTTTAATTAGAGCACATCCAAGAAAAAAACTAACCATTACGTAAACTCAACACATTTTTGTAAGAGTCCCATTGAGGATTCACTCAGAGGAGGATGCAAATATCAGCTTCAATGATATTTGACGAAGTGATCCTTGTTGGTGGATCCACTCGTATTTTTGTTGGGAAAGAACTTATTAATGTCACAGTAAAACTTGATGAGGTTGTAGCTCTAATACAAATCCAAGTAAAATAACAAGGTTCACCTCAGTTTCAAATTAAATCTTTAAACAAATCCTTGTAACTGAATAACACTTGATTTTAAAATCATAAAATTAATAATACTAGATTTGAATATGAATTTTAAAATTATAAAACTAATAACACTAGATTTGGTTTGGATTTCCAAATCCATTAAAATATACAAACCAATAAGTTTTCTTTCAACCACTTGATGTTTAGCAACATTTTGGTTAGTATTGCAATGTACTATGTTCATGATGCATTGGTGATGAAAAGATGTGCACCCTTTTGGATTTGTAAATTTCAAATTCAATTTACAAGGATGATTTTACAACATATTATCCACACATGATACAAAAAATAGGACAAGTTACTATAGGATCCAATTGGATCACTTAAAAAAAATAACCCATGAGCTTCGATCTATTGTGGTTTTATCTAGAAATATAAAAAATTTCAAACCTCCAATGTTTTCAGGACTTATTGTATTTATAAAATTAGAAGCAAACATTTAAGCGATAAACAATGAACTCAAAATCGAATTTCGACAAAAACACTTAATCTCAGCCGTTTATTGAAATCTATCCGATAGATGAAATCCGATTCATCCATGTGATGAAGGATATTAATTGTTGTTTAATGTTTTTATTTTGTTTTTAATCTTCATTTTAAAAACAATAGTGATACATAATTACATGATATATGCATTATATTTGTTACCTACAAATCTTTATTGAATCATTGAGATGTTAAGAATCAAGAATCTCACAATCAATTCCGGAAATAAACATTCATGGATATGAAAAGTTTTTCTGAGAGTTACAGTTGCACAAATTTTGTTCATCCAAAACTATATTGACTGACTATGATGTCAAGAACATACAGTTTGCTCTCTTGATTAAATGCGATTTGTTCATGAGATTGTTGAAGACTTCCGATGATGTAAAGCCACTGATGGCTTTCGTTGCAACAGAGAGAGTTCAATTCCACGCTTTTCAGTGTTAATGAGCTTGTTGATGACTTCTGATGATGTTATGCCACTGATGTTCTTAAGTGTTCATAACCTGCAGGAAATTGCTAAGCAAGATTGGACATGTTGCTAAATACTATCTCTTTCATTTTTCTGCATATATTCTTGTTGTAAATACATTTCTTTGACATGTTACAGTTCACAACGTTGAGAGCCTTATTTTGGAATCTAATCATTTTCGACTGTTCTGCTTTCTGCTATGCTTGGGTTTTGCTTTATGCTATGCTTTTCTATTTTGCTTTTGACACCTAGTTTATGAGTTTTCTTCTGCTTTGAACAATAAAAGACAAAAGCAGAAAATTGCAGCTCGCATACATTAATGTTGTTGATGATTTAGGTATAATTTATGTTTTGGAAGCTAGGGAGAAGTGAAGCTGGTGCACTTTTTTGAATAAACAAGAAACCTTTCACTTATGAACAGCTAAGCTGGTCATCTCTAGCTCATTATGAATCCCCTGGAGTTTAACCGTTTCACTGCAACCATAGTCCACGTCTCGTAGCTTTCTGCAAGTCCCAAGTCCTTTTAGCCCTTCCTCACGTTTGTTTGTCTGCTAAAAAAGCAAAAATTTAAACGTCTTCATGATACAAAACTGTAAAAAGCACAAAGCTCAAATCAACAAACCGTTTAGTGAAAGGATCAATTACAATTGGGAATAGGTTCAACAATACAATGCAAGAAGGAGAGTTTTACCAGATGAGGAACTCAAAAGAAACATATCCAGAACAAATCTCATGTGGGCTGCTTCTACCTATCAAAGGGTTCCCAGCAACACCACAGTTGAAGGACAACGCCAGAATCAATCCGGATTAAATTTAGGAGTTACATTTCCAAAAATATATAATTACTTCTGGCTGGGAATTTAGGAACATGGCCACTGAGATTGTTGTAAGACAAGTCCCTACATTACAAAATAAGACAATTCAGACAAAAGCCAAAGACAAGTAAAAGATAGGTTAAGGAATTTGCGGAACAGAGCAAGACCATTCTCATTGTATGTATCATCCATCAACTTCTTTCTCTGATATGTATTTCTTGTAGCCACTGCTAATCCCACCTAGAGATGTCAAATGGTTGGGTTGGGCCAATTTGGGCGTGTCCACATGGACATGTTTTTTTGCTGGACAGTTTTGGTCGACACCCAAATAGGACTATGTCCAAATAAGATCATACCAAAAAAAGACCATGATTTGTTGGGTTGCCCTTGGGGTCTAGACACCAATTTAATATAAATAACTTAATTTTTATTGTAAAAGATGAAAATATACAAAATTTCGTATATATTATAGACTTAAACTTTATTATTTTGCAATTTGAATTTTTGACGAAAAACTTTAATTTTGATGAAAAATATGACTTTTGGTTTCAGGAAACGTGATTTTGCGGTTTTGACCGAAAAATAGAATTTTAACAGGAAATTGCGATTTTGCAATTTTGGCCGAAAATACGATTTTATGGTTATGATAGAGAAAATGCAATTTTTAAGGAAAAATACGATTTTTCAGTTTTGACAAAAGCTCAATTTTATGATTTTGGTAAAATAAATTAAAACTATATTTTTTTCCTAATTTCTTAAACCTAGATATTTTAAATATTTGGACTGCTTGATATCCATATGGTCTTGCCGGGTTTTGTCCATATGTCCAGTTGGATTTGTTCTTTCAAACTCATTTAAATTTGGTCTAATATAGGTGTGTCCATATTAATTCAAAATAATTTGAACATGGGCCGTCAGTGGACTACCCACCTATTTGACATCCCTAATCCCACCCTGTAAAGATGCAACCATCTCAAACAAAGATGAACATGATTGATAAAAACAAAACTGTAGAATTAAACAATTTTCGCCAAACCTTGAAAATCATAAAGCTTTGTATAATGACGAAGAATTGAACAGGTTCCTTACCTTCATAGATGCGTGTCTAAAGACGAGAGTAAAAAATGTTCAGAAGAAAGAGAAAAGTAACAGATAAAATCCAACAGACTGCAGAAGAAGATTACTTGGGCTGGCACAAATTTCATTGAGTCAACCATTTTGCTCGCCATAGAGACTGCAGAAGCTCTTCATGATTCTTTATAAAAAAAACTATGCCTGCGACTTGTGTTTTATTTTTGAAACTATTTGCAAAAGTTCTATCTATTGTTTTGTATTTGGTAATGCTTTTTTATCTTAGAGTATTTTGGTAGTGCTCTTGATGAATAATGATACAAGATGTTGAAGGTATTTATAGGCGATTCAGAGCTTATTAATATGGTAGTGAAAATCCTACAAACGAGATAGTTGTGTCCACACCAATTATGACAGAGAAGTATGTTTAAACAGAGGTGTATGTTTCCTAAAATTGGTATGTTCTTTAGGTTGAGTGACCTCTTGAAACTCGATTGAAGATGCTAATAATCCAACTTACACTAAGGCCTTGGTTCGTAGGGCAGAAGCACACGAGAAGCTTGAACACTTTGAAGAAGCTGTCACGGGTAAGTTCATTAGTATTTGTTTTTGTTTTTTTTTACAGATTATGTATTATGAGCATGCACTCTTTGCTGTTCATTTCTGTTAATCTGCACGTCAGAAATAAATTAATTTGATGAGCAAGAAATTCAATAAAGCTTTTAGGTTTATCCTCTTATCGGGAGACTTGGTTTCAGTTACATTACCTACAGCCTACTGATGGTTCTATCTTTGACGAAATCTAACTCCTTGTTTGACATAAGTCTATGGACATTTTAAATTTGATTCAGACAGTATAATAATATCCGGTGTCTAAAATTGAAACAAAGATGGGCTCAAGTAGAACATTGGGCCTAGGCCCATGAATTATATGTCTTTTACTGTTTTCTTTATTGTATTCATCGGAGCAGCTAACGACTGTCATCTTCTTCGATCGATTTTACCTTGCCGGTGAGCTCTGTTGTTCGCCGACCAGAGATCGAAACATCCGGGGAGCTAGAAGAATCGAAGATACTGTAATGGCGAATCAAGGAGCTAAGAAGCGGAAAGATGAAAACGCTCGACACATGGCCAAGCTCCGTCGGATCATCATCGCTTGCAATGTACTTCCTGATCCTCGAGCATAAAGGCGTTGACTTTCGATATAATTAAAGACTTTGAGTCTTCAATTCGATAACTTTGAGGATTGATTTTAATTAATAGGTTGTGTACGTGATAGTGAGGATGGTGGTTTTCTATTCAAGCTTTACCTGGAGACATTGGATAGGCCTTGTGGTTACGTCGTTAGGTTACGCCGTTCCTTACAAGTTTCTCGATGGGATGGCGAAGCCTAGTGTGAGTGATGATGGTGAGCTTATAGATGGTGGGTTTGACATGAGCCGTGGTGGTATTTGTGGGTACGTATCCGTCTCTATTTGTAAAAGAATTTGATTTTTCTTTTATTGTTTGATTGAAAATTGCTTTTGTAAAAGAATTTGATATTTCTTTTATTGTTTGATTGAAAATTGCTATGTACTGATGATCATCTTTGTGGTGGCTAGGATTCTGATGGTAGAGTTTTTTTTGTATATCACCAAGCCTAATGATATCTTGTCCTTTCCTGTAGATATTTGCACGATGTACTGTACATCACTTGCTTCGTGCAGCTAGCATCTATCATCTCTGGAAAGTTTTGGTACGCCTATCTAGTGGTACGCTCATCTTAGTTTTGGCAAAATCTGAATACTTGTTTAGGGAAACGATATATATTATTGCATAGAAAGCAATTATGCCATCGTTTTTTTCTTTTTGTTTAGATTCCTGCATTTGGAGCGTGCAAAGCTTCTGGACTTATTAGAGGATTCATGTCACAAGGATCAGAGGTAATCACTTTTGTAGTTTTGTCTGTGTGATATGTAAATTACATAATATAATTGATATGATAATATATATATATATATATGTAATTTATTTATTGATATGATCTTGATATTTAAGACCTTAATTTGAAAAGGGGAAAACTTGAGCGTGATTAATAGGATGGACTGTATTTTGACTCTGTGACTGAACTTATAGGGAGGTGTAGAGGATGAGAAAACTCGCAAAAAGAGGGAGAAGATGGAGAGAAAAGCTTCTAGAGGGCAAGCCGTCAGGACAAGAACACAGTGAACGTATTAACAATGTCTTCAGCAACATAACTTGGGAAAAGCTTTCTTTAATCATGTAATACTGCATATCTAACGAGCAACAATACTCACTCTTTGGCTTTGCGAAATCCTTTGTTGTACGGACGTAGCTGACTTTACACTGTTTTAGTTAAATGGATGTTGTTAAGATTGAGATTTCTACTTAAGGGTTAGCAAATTTTATTTCAAACCCATCAACATCAGCGCATACCAAGTGTTTGGATTATTAAACTTGCTTCGTTCAATGCAGAGTCTGCTGGGAGTGTAATCGAGTAATTTGAAGTAATCTAACATTTAAAAAAAAAATCATAAAATCTGAACAAATAAAATTATAAGCGCTGCTTGAAATAAATGATTCTTTTCTCCAAGCCAAGGTCTCATCACTGGATTTGAACCAGACTTGGTACGTAATTAAACAAAAGTTGCGAGTGCAGATGCAAACAAGAAGATAGTGCAAAATCCAGTTGCGTGACTTCATTATCCTCTCCAACAATGTATTGCAACAAGACGTAGTTCTTGGTATTGACCTGGCCACCTGTCCACCTTTCACGACATATAGCGATTTTCATATCTCGAACTTGTTGGTCGATGAAGAGAGAGAAAATCGCCCATGCCAGCAATCTTTACATGTATTACGCGTAACTTATACTCTTGGAAGATGCTACCAAAACAATAATTATCGCTATAAATTGTTGAGACACATGCCTAGTAACGAGAAGCGAACATTTGAAATCTGTGAGATCAACTCCGATTTATGGAGGAGGATTCCTCATGACTTCATATTACAGTTTGACCATTCCAGCGTTTATTTGAAGGGAAAAACCTACTGGTGTGCTTCGGATTCAGGAGAGTATGGCGCGGTCCTATACTTACTAAGTTTTGATTATACAACAGAGAGATTTGCACGCATGTGCCTTCCTGATCCGTATCGTAGATGTCAAACTGTGTCCCTGTCGGTTGTTAGAGAAGAGAAGCTTGCAATGTTATTACGACCCCGTGATAGACTTGGAAAAGAGATCGAGATATGGATAAGCAGTGCGATTGATGATGAGACCAAACTCTACTTTTTTTTCAAACAGGATAATGCAGAGAGAGGACGTGCTGACCATGGCATTCACCATTGGCTGTTTTGGGGAAAGCGATGAGAGAATGGCAATAATAACTGCGTGCCGTTTCCATGTTTCTCTAGCACTACCGCTTCCACAAGTCACGGTTTCACCATAAAAGAGATGGTATGGATGGGGCCACCTCTTACTACATCTTTTTAAACAGATTATTTACTTCAAGCATATTCATTGTTTTTGGGAAGATTCTTTGCATCCCAACTAAGATTGAATTTGAGCAAGAAAATATTTGCTAGATGCTACTAGAGTAACAAATTATATATCTTATATATTAAAATAGAAGTCATGACTTCTTTCATGTGTAATTTTTTTAGTTTGAACCATTACTTAGAAATCTTACTAAATGTATTTTATTAAGACCAATAATACATAGAATCTTTAAAATACTTTAATCATAAAATCTTTTGATATATTTTCATTTTAAATATAAATATATTTATTTTAATATTTTAAAAAATCTGTTTTAAAAGATTTTTACAAGATGTTCATTTTCGAAATTATATTAAAATATTTTCACTAATTTTGAAATTTGTTTGAAATATTATTATACATTAACATATTCAGTTATCGTTTATAAAATGAAAAACAAATTCTATAGTATTTTATCTACTATATAATCATATTAAAAGAAATTATTATATTGAGCCAAATATAATAAAATTGTATTAAATTTATAAATTTATGAATTTAATTTTCGTAAGTATAAAAAATTTATGTTCAAAAATAAAATCTAATACGTTGGTAATATGGGTTAACATTAGCAAACTATTTAATACATGTATAAAAATTAACATGTATTTCTTTAAAGCTAATAATATAAAATCTTTATAACTACTTTAATCATATATTTTCATTTTAAATATAATATATATTTATATTTATATTTTTATATTTATATATTATATTTTAAAAATTCTTTTAAATCTGTAAAATATTTTAACCATAACTTAATGTATTTTAAGTTATCGTTTATAAAATGAAAAATAAATAAATTATATCATATTTTATCTACTTTACAGTCATGATCATGCTAAAATACTATTATTATACTTAAATAAATATGATAAAATTAAATTCAACTGATAAATTTATAAATTTTATTTTCATAAATATAAACTATTTTTTAAAAATATAGTATGATGATACATGTCTAAAAATTAACATATGTTAGCGAGCTATATAATACATGTTTAAAAGTTAACATATGTTAGAATTTTGTATATACAATAATATATTATCTAAAATGAATAAGCATAAAAAATATTAGTAAAATGAAATCCAGCTTTGAAAACGGGTCAGAATTTAGCGTAAACTAAATACAAAATAATTTTCAAATATGTTTTCTCATGAATATATTAATTTTATTAATAACTAAATACAAATACAATAAGATAAATATATAATAAGAACTGGCGAATATATACGGTTTTACACAATTGATTAATTATAACATATAAATTATAAAATTATTGTATTTGAAATAGTTATATAAATATTTAAGTATATGATTAACGTTAAAAATATATACCACTTATGTTCTAAGATGATAATTTATGTATAGAAAAATGAAAACAAACACCCGCGCAGTTGCGCAGATCAAAATCTAGTTTATTTTTAAAATAATGGAGTAAGCGATTATGGTAGACAAAGTTTTTAGTACTTTTCATAGCACTAGTTAACTAGTATTGGAGTCTTTGTCTTGAAGCTATGTAACATGCTTCAATCATATTAGATTGCTTCATTTATTTTTCGTAAATCTGAAACTATAATATCAATAATTAATATTGATAAAAACTTGGATACTTTTAACAGTTTTATCAATTTATTAGGTTTTCTAGAACAAGATGTACCCGAAGACGCTAAGATTACAACGTTTTATATGGGTTTTGTGTCGATTGTTTTGATACATACATAAATAAATGAATTTCACAGTTGCAATTTAATATCAAAATTTTGATCATTATATTCGGAATGGTTCATCTAGATTGAACGTACAGTATTCAGCTGTATTCAACTTCGTTAGTTATAGGGCTTTTTTAATTGTGTCTGCTTTAGACAATCTCAGGCCCAGTCTTGGCCCATCGAATGTTACTTTTGGTTGAACGAATTTCAACCAAGTTTAACAAGAGCGGAGATTGTCTATGTAAGACAAAATCAACAGAACATACACAACCGAAAGATATAGGAGACAATAAGACAAGAACGGAGACACAAGCCGGACACCACCGGAAACAAAGAGAACATCACTAGACCACATGACATATAGACTAACCAACCTTCAACAAAAGCTCAAGACCCCTTCAAAGACATAACATTTCCGCCACAAAACTTAAAGAACAAGAAAAAGCTTCATTCATGAGCATCTCAGGACCCCCTTTGAAGACATAACACTACTTCCAAAAAACTTAAAGAACAAGTAAACCTCATTCATCAGCATCCAAATAAGCGGGACGCAAGAAAAACAAAATAAAGTTAAGTACATGAGAGGTCAACCTTGCATCACAAAACAAACTTGACAAGAGCTAATAGAAGTGCCCCAAAACGCTGGGCTAAAACAACCAAAAGTTTCAAGGAGACATCACCACGACGACTGAACAAAGCAATGAACCAAGACACGTCGTAAAACAGGATGGTCAAAGAAGCATATCCGGTGATAAACAGAGTATGCTACCTAGGAAACCGAAACAGAACAAAGTTGAAGCACTAAAAGACCAACCGAGACTGAGAGACCATTCAACAAGCTAACAAGGATACAGAGGAGAGAAGAAACATGCTATCTTTTAGAAATGAAATGACTTTTGTTTTGTTGTTATTTACAAAATCACAAAACACATAAGAGAAATGTTCAGTATGTCTTCTTCTTCAGTAGTATAGTATGTACCTGAAATAAACAAACCAAATAATGTACATCAAAACAACATTATGAGAACACTAGAAAGTAATAAAATTAATACCTGCATTCAAAATGTATTTATTGCATTGTTACTTACATCTTGTTCACTGGTGACCTGAAACAATCAGTCATGAACATCAAACACAACAAATAAAAAGGAGAAAAGTAAAGAGTAAAAGAGTACCTGCATTCACGCAACACATGAACTGCAAACTCATGTTTTTCATGTTCAGCGGCCCTTTCCAAAACTTTGAAGGCAATTATCTTGAAGAGAGTGGAGTTGAGTTCGGTAAGCCTTCTCAGAAGGGCTTTAACAACGTAATGATCATACGGGTTAATGATCAGCACATCAAGACCACCATCCGAGTTCACAATCTCACTATAGACCTTTCTCACACTCGCATCACTCCCTGAATCAAAAACTCTTTGAACAACGAACCTAGCATAAGTTGTGGTTGAGAGCAGAACCAGCTTCCCTTTCAGAGATTCCACAACCATATCCGAGAAGTCAGAAGAAAAAGAGACAAGAGACTGCACAATTCGATTCATGCGTTATAAACAGTCTAATAAGTCTAAATCTTGAGTGGGAACAAATAAAATGAATGCCAAAAACAAACAAACCCTTCAGCTAATTAACAGATTTCCAGCAAATGATCTTTTATCAATCCAAAAACGTGTGATTGAAGTCGACTGTGGCCAAAGAAACGATGTTGCAGATGTTAAGGGAGTATGATGTGCTATGCAAGAAACTTTGGATGTTGTGATATGCAAGAAACTCTGGATGATGTGCTATGCAAAAACATCTGCACTGAGGTTGTTCCAAGAAAGTTTGATTTTAAGCATGAGCTTAAGCATGATGAATATGGATATCAAGTCTTCTTAACTTGTAACAATATGCTACGCAAGGTAGGTAGAGCATTTTTATTGTGCTTTATTTTTAACTTTTTATTACTTTTTGTTTCAATTACTTCTTTAGTATTTTCATTTTCTTCTTCAAATTTTGATTCTTCATTTTTTGAAGATTTGATATAGATTACTTGTGGTTCAAATCCAATAGCTTACACTTGTCATTATCACTAAATAATATAGATTACTTTGGTATGTAATGTGTTCTCTCATGCAATATAATGACAAGATCAAATGCACATCTAATGCACATATAAGCTTCAGCTTCATATAAGTTATAGTATAACCATGTTGGGTCTAATGGATGTTGTTAAGATTGAGTGAGGTAAAATATGGCTCATATAGCTTGATGGTTAGTGATAAGAACTGAAAATTGACACACGGGAGTCGAAGTTTAACAAAATCCGCAAGACATATTCTATAACGTATTTTAATGGTGTTTTATTTTTCAATTTCTACTTTTTTTTACTTCTTTAGTGTATTCATTTTTTTTCTTCAAATTTTGATTCTTCATTTTTTGAAGATTGATTGTAGAATCCTCACAGAATATTAAACTGCAGAGAATTTTTTTATCATACATGTTTATATTGTAATAATTGTAGAGCTTCTTCCTTAGAAAGTCTGATAGAAAAACTGATTATCTTTCTTTTTGTGTGTTATCTTGGACATGATAGTTCCATGGCTAGCAGATCTAAAGGTTGTTGATCATCATCATCGTCGAAAGCCGAAGACCCAAACATTTGGTAAGTTGGATCATTGCAATGTGCTTCATTAAGCCTTAAGAAAGAAGTAGTAGACAAAGATGAGATTGTCTAGAAAGAGATAGTGGCATGGTAGAGATGTGAATGGTTATGAGAAACAGCCCATCTCTAAGCTAAACCATCTCCCTCCAGCATCAAAACCACTTCAGACATTTTAGGACGATGAGCTGGAAGATACTGTGTGCATAGCAAAGCCACTTGCATCATCTCTCCCACTTCAATCTTATCGTAGTTTTTCCCTAGTTCTCGGTCCACCAGTTCCTCTACCTTCAGTTCTTCATGCAGTTTCCCCACCTCAACCAAAGTTTCGTTCAGTTGATAGTAATCAAGAAACTGTGATTATGAGTCTCTCATTGCTTACCCATTCAAGTATAGCTCCCTTTTGGCTAGCGGTTTTACCAAACTCAAGAGCTCTCAATCCGGTTATGAGCTCAAGCAAGAGTATACCAAACCCAAACACATCGGTCTTCTCAGAAGACTGCCTGTGGAGAGATATTCAGGGGCAATGTGTCCAACCGTGCCACGGACCAGTCGTGACATGAGAATCCTCGTGGTTGAGGAGCTTCACAAACCCAAAGTCACCAACAACCGCTTCAAAGCACTCGTCCAAGAGTATATTAGCCGCTTTGACATCTCTGTGAATAATCTTGGGATAACATTGCTCGTGAAGATACAACAAACCTCTTGCTGCTCCAATCGCAATCTTCTTCCTCATGGTCCAGTCCAATGCCGGTTTAGCTACAACAGTGAATAACAATTAGTTCAAAGTAGTCACTGGAAAATGAGATTTGGACCGAAACTTATACTAACATTTCAGCTTCAACGCGACACTGCCATTGATCATGTAAGTGTAAACAAGAAGCCGTTCACTAGAAGTTTTGCAGTAACCAATTAACCGAAGGAGATTCATGTGAACAGCTAAGCTAATCATCTCTAGCTCGGTTCGAAACTGTGAGTCCCCTGTAGTTCCATTAACATCCTTTAACCGTTTCACTGCAACCATAGTCCCCTCCCCTAGATTTCCTCTGTAGACATTACCGAATCCTCCAGCGCCGAGAATGTTCTTGGAACTGAAACCATCTGTAGATACATGGAGTTCTCTGAACGTGAAGCTTCTTAGATTCCCAAGTCCTTGTTTTCGCATCACATGCATATTATCAATGATCCTCCATCCTCACGTCACGCATGCATGCATCTTTGTACTTGTTTCAAATTACATGCATCTTTATACTTGTTCTACACATTTATTCCCTACGCTCGAGAAATTAAAACCTATGTTTTTTTTACAAGAGAAATATTGCTGAATGTTTGACGAATAATGTTACATTAGAATTGGATTCGTAAGAGTTATAATTGCTCTTTCGCCAAAGTGGAGAGAAACTGAATGATGGGACAAATCTAGCTGCAGATCAATACTATTATACGAATAATGCAAACACATACGAAAAAGGGGAACTTATTAATTTTCATGATGTGATTATATAATGTAGAATCTCTTCCCAATAATTTGCACCACATAAAAAATTGGATATGTTCATCTCTATTAAATTTCCTTCAGTAATGTTTGTTTCGTCTTTATATCCACGGGACCATATATTCTCATATGCACCAATTATATCTGCTTTTTTTCCATCAAAGTCACTTTTTATTTTTGTGTTATGCTTTGTGACTAGTTCAATATGTGTAGAAGTGTGCATCCTACTATCGTAGCAACGGAGTCTGGAGTCTGAGTCATCATATTTATGTTTAATTAATGGATCTTGAAGCCATTTTAATGCCTATCGATATTAGTGGGAAAATGCTGTTTTTACCTTCTATTATATTGACATGCAATATCAAAAAGCTGATATTACCTAAAACAAATCTTTACTTTTTTATATATTTGTATCCATGGGCCCGATAAATTCATCTGTGGTAATCTAATGACCTAAAAATCTCTATTGGCTTTACGCATTAAGTTTCCAAAAGATACTGAACAAGTAAAACATGTGCGAAAAGGGCAGCAAATCTTCGTCGGAATGCGTATATTCTTCTGCGATTTCCCATTTGCTCATATCGTCGACATGATTCGTCCACGTTCTCTAAATTTTCTACTTCTTTACGGTTTCTTGATTATGCTTTATATATGAGCAACTGAGCATTGTTATATTATACATACAAATAAACTAAAAGTACATGTTGTTATAAGTAAATGGAACAGTCCGAGTGTTTTAGTACCGTTGAACAAGTGCTTAAGACGTTTTATAACAGTGTATTTGGTTGAAGTTGTTGTACCAAACGGGAAAACAAGAAGCTTAGTTTGGATATTTGGGCTTTGTATCATGGGCCAAAGGTTTGATAGTCCAAATTAATAGAGGAAACACATCATTCACGGGATCTGTGATTAATGTGTAGAACACACACTACTACCTTGATAATTGCTTCTTTTTAATCATTCCTCAATTAAGCATATACTATTTAGTTGTACTGTATTTGGCTAATGTACGTAATAGTTGAGCGAAAGCCCTAACATCTGGTTTTATGAAGGCACATGACAAATTCACGAGAGAAGTAGAAACGTAGAACCAATTCATTTTCCTCTTGCGTCAACAATACACACCGAATTAAATAGGAAATTTACAGACATACATGCAATATCTACACACATTGAAAAATAATTACATCACGCTAAGTATATTATACCGACACACATATTAAATCCTTGGAAGACGACACTCGAGAAAGCAGAAGAAATAGAGGTAATATGTATGAAATAGGTTGATTTTTAAATGATAACCTGCTTTTAGAGTCAAGTTCTTGCATAATTGTAACAAGTAAATATGAAAAAGCTATTTTTATTTAGTTCTTAAATTTGCTTTCGGCAAGAAGCAAAACAATGTTGTTTTCTTGATAAATGAGGTATGAAAACCATACATCAAAAATAAAATTAAAGAGAGGGAAAGAAGAGTGTATCACGTGACGTGATAATGTGTGACAAGGAGATTGAGCCATTCTGCCAATACCACTACACTAATCTTTATCAATAAAAGAAACAGATTAAAAACATACCGACGAAATGAATCTGATCAACAACATGGAAGAGTATTGAGGCTCATTTTTTCTTCTTCCCTAACAAAAAACCCTCTTCTTGAAACCCCACCATTGTTGCAGTAATAATCAGTACCCTCCATTGTTTGATTTCTTCTACTAAAAACATTCAAGATAAGAACAAAAAAAAATCAGATAAAGCATTAAAAACTCGAACAAGTGAGGAATAGATTTCGGTGAAGAAGAGTGGTGTGTGAATCAGAAAATGAGACTAGAATGCATTATTGCTTCTTGCTTGTGTTTTTCACCTTTTGTGGATTTCTCTCATCTTTGTTTTTTGTTCTTTATTCGTTTCGTCTGAGAGAAACGAGAAGCCTCCTTGCAAACCTCAGCTTCAGTGTCTCTCTCTCTCCCTCTCTCCAAAGTTATTTCTGTGGGCACTAAATACAACTGTCATAAAGCACTTCATTTAGTTTAAAAACTTTGGTAGTTACATTTAGAATTTAATTTAAAGCACTTCATATCCAGTTCTATGATGACGTATGGCTGTATCCGATCAAAATGTGTCTAAGTACATTTCACATGTACAAGAAAAAAAATGTGATGTTAGTGACAAAAATTTGTGAATGTGATTACATGTGTTTCACGCGATTGTATCGTTTGAAGCTCAACTGCAACAAACACACATGCATTACCATTCAAAACATCATTAGAAGGCAAACATGACATAGGAGTGAGATTAGTAATCAGAAATTCTGGAAAACTTATTTGTTTTCTCAAATATAACAATGACGTCGTAAACATACACTCGCCGTATTCCATGTTCGGACGTGAACTAGTGTCTTTATTCTTTTAATCAACAATCAAATTATTTGGTGTTACTATTATTTTACCATATGTACGGTTTCTTTTGGCAACATATTTTAGGTATATTATTTACGGCTGCTTCACAACTGATATAAATGAACCTTTTTTTGTTGATATAATATAAGCTTTAGGGATGGTCTGACCAAAAACATGTGCTCCCTAGTCGAAGCTACATTTTATCGAGACTGCTACCAGGTCCACCACCAAACACTATACACTTTCCCAAATACCCATAATTTTTAGTTTTTTACATATCCAATACATGATATAGAAAAAAAAACATATGTATATACTAGTTGAACCGAACCGGAATTGAAGATTTGTGGTAGGTGTTGTTTATGTTTGCAGTCGAAAAAGATCTAACGGTATAAAAGAGTTACACGTGTATGAAAATGGTAAGAGTAAAGCTGAAAGAGCAGAGACAGAGAGGTAAAATGACTTGTGACTTGTGAGGTGAAATGACAGAGGAAAGGGGAAAAAACAAGAGAAGGAGTTACCAATGAGACAGAATGTCTGAGGAAACGTCAGCTTGTTTCTGTCCTTTGTAACACTGTTTTACCTCTCAAAACCTTTTCTGTAGATTTGTTTCATAAATTTAAACAAAAATATTTGGATCTGCATGGAATGGTGGGATTGAGTAAACCATCAAGTATGATCTGGTCTTTTAAGGTTAAAATTATAAAACTAATTTATCTGTTAATCATAAGAGTGACATGTTGGCGAAGTTGAATTATTGAGTAACTCCAATAATACTCTTCCAAAATTCCATGACCCATATTTTTCAACAGTATATGAGGGCCATTTAGAAGCTAACCAATCTACAACACCACTCTTACTATTTAAATGCATAATTTACACTAAAAGAATTGAATAACAACCTATTAACTTACATTTTCTATTATATGCAAATTTGTGACTGGAAAACACCCCTAAGTGGATTATTGATTGAATCATTCATTTTTACTTTATATCATCCGATCATGCAACCATAATTAAACATTTTAATTAAGTTTTAACGATCATTTTTTCAAACTATTTGAAAATTTTCGTAAGACCTGATCCTACCAAAACTACATAAGCTTAGAACTACAAATTTTAATTACCAATACATACAATTAAACCCCAATAATCAAACCCAACAAATAGCGGTAGACATCATATAAACAAATTTGTAAAGTAACTTGTCTAGATCTTTCTTTCTTTTTTGACAGAGAACTTGATTAGACTTTTCAAAGAGCATATCGGAGCTTTTAAAAGTAACTTTAAGTTTTTAATATGAGAATGATATACGATAAATAACATAATACATTAGGAAAAACAGATGCGCGTAAATCAATTGCTTTGGGCAGGAGAATCAATCTGATGTCATAATATTTTCAACAACTACAATGAGTGTAATATTATTATAATGATTTCTCCTTCAGAATCTAATAGCGTGAATCTCGTCCGGACAATACCGGTTAGCTGGCTGTCCAGTGTACCATTACAAATTTCATAAACGTCTCTCTCTCTCTCTCTCTCTCTCTCTCTCTCTCTCTCTCTCTCTCTCTCTCTCTCTCTCTCTCTCTCTCTCTCTCTCTCTCTCTCTCTCTCTCTCTCTCTCTCTCTCTCTCTCTCTCCTTCAAGAATGACGAGTGGATCCTTAAACTATGCGAAGAAAGTTCTCCGCATCTGCTTAGGTCACCAGGTTTGATCTGATCACTTTGAGGTCCATGGTATAAGAGAAAATAAAAATAGAGCACATCAAGTCCCAGCCCTAAACACAAGTTTGACCAATTGGTCTAACGGCAATATTCTAAACTTGGCCGCCGACAAATTGATAAACGTACTAGCAAGGCCTTACGCCTAAGCTTGATCAGCTTGTGGTCAAGCCAGCTCTCGCTTCCAACTAATTAGTTTCACTCCCAAACTATCTATTGGGCTCTTGTTATATTGCAACATTTGATTTATTATCTTGCTTTGATTCCTATTCAATGTATAACCTTATCAGTCTCATCCCGTCAACAAAAAAACAACACATATCAATCTCTTCATTTCATATTTATGTGTTGTTTGTACCCATAAGAATTAAGGAACGGAATTTAAAAGTGCCGTAATGTCTATTTTCTTTTTTTTTAAAGGTCTATTTTCTTGTAACGAACATTATAAAGATGTGCATTTTTTTTTGAATTGAATATTAAATTTAATTCAAAAGAAAAGAATTGTTTTTACATCAATATTCTTCACTTTTCTAAACAGAGCATAAAGTAAAGATCAAAACAATTCTCAATATGTAGAACTCTCTATAATTTGCACTTCCTTCTCAACACAGTCTCGTAGCAAACCAGGTAGCCATCCCACCTTCATAGGATTTATCCCCTCCTCTTTGAATGGCTGTAAATCTGTTTCTCATGTTCTTATCTATCCTAATCAAGAGCGTGGCTGGACATGGTGCTTCACCATGCCTTCTTTTGTTCCTTTCCCTCCAAACTGTATAAACCGTGGACTGGAGTACAAACCAGGCGATGAGTACTATAATCTTACTCTAATTTGAAGCTGTTGTAAAGATGTACATTTGTATATGCGTGTTTTCTTTTTTCTGCAAACGAACCTTGAATATTATTTTAGTCCAAAAAAGAAACACAAGATCGGGTGTCGACATATTATATGCGATGGTGAAAGGAATCCAAATCGTTTGCAAGAGTCGGTGCACGCAACATATCATTTTCTTTATAAGATTTACGAGTATTATAACATACATTCAAAGTATTATTATTCTAACATCGCTAATTACTAATTTCAATAATGACTAACTTCCATACCAGTACGTTAAAGAAGACACTCGATCAAAGCCGAGACTGATTACGCAAATCTATTTGATTTTAAAGTACGAATCTAAAAAATGTCCAGTATAAAATTATTTAAGAAAGCCCGTCTAGAATATGTTTTCAACATGTTAGAAAAGACAATAGGCAACAAAATATAAAAACCGGCGTTACATAAGACCATGCGAATTATATAATGGTTCTGGTCAAGAAGAGATATACTGAAAGAAAAAGCAAAGTGAGCTTTCATGCATTTTCTCCTAAAACCGGTTCCATACACAGCCGGACGAAACATTCACATTAACTTTCAAATTCTAGAAGTGTATATATATCACAAAATCTGAGATCCGGCTATGTCTCCCCACCCACTCCCCCCCCCCCCCCCCCCCCCCCCCTTCATTATGATACTTTTAATTCTTGGTCAAAAGCATGCAAGAAATAAAGATACAATTAGACAAAAAGCAGAAAATTCAAATTCCAGTTCTAAGTACATTTTACAAGCCACAATATAGTCAAACAGTTGTCAATAATAATTCTTTTTTCTGTGTAGAAAATCTTATTAGTAAAAAATGGAATAATTGTTCCTGATGAATTGTCCTATTTTTAAAATGTAATTCGCACGTAAATGTTTTTTTTATAAAAACATTTTCTCAGGTAATTTATTTTGGCCATCACAGAAGTAACTTCTCAAGATCTTTCAAATATAAGTCTGGAGCTACTAATATAAGCTTTTTTGTTACACCTTTTCAAATAAGGTAAAGTTGTTATGAGAATAAGATACAATAGAATAACCGAAACATAAGTTGCACGTTATTAACTGCTTTTGACATGGGAGTCAATGAGATCTTTTATTTTTTTGCCCAATTACAATCAATGTAGTATTCTTATAATAATGACATCCTCCAGAATAATGTGAATCACGTATGGACACAAACGGTCAATAATGGTTTGCTAGCTGTCGATTGTCTCCATTACAATACTATTTCAAAACGTGGAAAATACAAAACCAAGTAGGTGGGTCGACCAAATCAAATCTCATATAAATACACAGATGCATACGTGTTTCTTTTCCATTGCACCTCTATCTCTGTTATCTCTTTCTCTCTCTTCTAATCAACCACTCTCCCTATTTTCTTTAGCCGAAAAATGGTTGATCAGAAAAGGTTTGCACTGTTTCTTGCAACTCCTGATTCAGAGTTCGTAAAGAAAGAGTACGGTGGATACCATAACGTGTTTGTCTCCACGTTCGGAGACGAAGGAGAGCATTGGGACTCGTTTAGAGTCGTAGAGGGCGAGTTTCCCGATGAGAAAGATCTTGACAAGTACGATGGTTTCGTTATTAGCGGAAGCTCTCACGATTCCTTCGAGAATGATCCTTGGATCCTTAAGCTATGTGAGATCGTCAAGAAACTTGATGAGATGAAGAAGAAGATTCTTGGCATCTGCTTTGGTCACCAGGTTCTCTCTTCTTACCAATCTAACTTTACATTTGGTCTTAAACCGAACCAGTAGACCATATACTGAAATATTATTAACGATACAACTCTACTAGCACTTGCCGTTAAGTATAATGTTTTGTATTAACATTAAAAGATCTCTCTGATTTATCGAAAATTTTGAATTACATTAGATCATAGCCAGAGTAAGAGGAGGGACAGTGGGAAGAGCAAGGAAAGGACCCGAACTTAAGCTTACAGACATAACCATCGTGAAGGATGCGATTAAACCGGGAAGTTTCTTCGGAAACGAGATTCCGGATAGCATAGCCATCCTAAAGTTACATCAGGACGAAGTTTTAGTGTTGCCTGAATCTGCTAAAGTACTAGCTTTTTCCGAAAAGTACGAGGTGGAGATGTTCTCCATTGAGGATCATTTATTCTGTATTCAAGGACATCCCGAGTATAACAAAGAGATTCTCCACGAGATCGTTGATCGTGTTCTTCGTCTTGGCTTCATCAAGGTTAGCTTTATTTCCTTTCATCCCCATTTACGTAGAACAATTATGTAGAAAACGTACAAAACTAGAATGGTTTAGTGACTTCAGTTTTAGACTTTTAGTACACATCATAGTAGGTGTTAGTTGAACCAAGAATACATTATCTACTGTATGTGGATAACGTTTTTTTTTTGTATGTGGATACCGTTGCCTTGCTTTCATAAAGTTATGGTCATTATAGGAAAAAAAACATTTAACATTATTTATATTATTTTTGTTTGTTTATGAAATATAGTATTTATTTGATAAACCATAATTTAATTTTGCAGCAAGATTTTGCGGATGCGGCAAAGGCCTCGATGGAGAATAGGGGAGCAGACAGGAAACTCTTGGAGACGATTTGCAAGAATTTCCTCAAAGGCAGAGTTCCAGCTAATTAATTAGTTTCTCTCCCAAATTATCTATTTGGCTCTTGTTATATCTGAGCACTTATAGATTTATCATCTTGCTGTATTCTTATTCAATATATAACCTATTATTCTCATCCTTGTCAGGAAAACAAAAACTCATATTAATCTCAATGTCACATTTATGTATTGTACCCATAAGTAAAATAATTCAATAAAAGCTATAGTTTTTCATTTCATCCTAGCGTCTTTATTCTTGTCACTTTGTTTAACAATTTTGATGTAAAATTACGATTTATTGTATCTTCTAATAAATAAGGGGTATACAATGAAACGTAGCAGGTACCAGTTATGTAAATTTGACCTCGTACACTTCTATTAACATTTACAGCTAGTAAAATACTTCGTTCTTTTTATAATATTTGACGTTTTGTCTTAGTACACAAATATTAAGAAAATTATATTTTTCTAAAAATATATTTTAAATATATTATTTTAAAATCAGTTAGTCAATTATAAAAAAACGATAAAATCTAATTGGTTAAATAATTTCCAATAAAGTAAAATTAACTTTAAAACTATAAAACTTCATGTAAATTGAAACAAAATACTTCTTCCAAAATATCATATATATGGAAGCTGACGGAGTAGTATCTACGGAAACGGTAGTTTATACGTTTTGCATGAAAGTCTTCGGGCGATACAAATGATACTTACGAGCCGTTGTGGCCGAGCACGAAACTAAACATCTAAATGGCTATTAATTAATTCGATAGAGCGACAGTTTTGAGCTTTTATTTTTTGGACAAAACGGCTAGGCTAGGCATTGGCTTTCATTGATAGAATGAATTTAGTTTGAGTTATGGATATAATGCAAAGATAACTAAAAATTGACCGTTATTATCTCTCTCGTAATATATATGACCAAGAGAGATGATAATCAAGAAACATACAAAACTTTTTATCCAACTCGTCTCCAGTTATCAAGAGAAAACCACACCATGTTTGCTAGATGATAGAATCCAAATCTTAAAAGTATTAATCTTAGACTTAATCTACTAAACCTAATGGCCTAGGCCTCTCTACTAACTGAAACAGACAGCTAGTCACACGGCCTCGGTTACTTATCTTAACCCGTTACAATAAGCAACATAATCACGGTGAATGATAAAAACATGAGAAAAAAAGGAAAGAACATTTAGTTCAATACAAAAGTTGCATCATACAAAGACATGGGATGGGATAGTAGCGACTCCAACGAAAGTCTTTTGGAGTTTTAAGGAAACAACAACAGAGCCAAAGAGAAATCGTCTCCAAGTCAAAAAGAAAAAAAAAACAAAAACTCAAGACAAAGTATGATGGATAAGACATTGATTGATGACGGTAGTGATGAAGATAGTGATGATGATGTTTATGAGGAGATCATTTGAGAAGTGTCTTGACTATGGCCTTGACATTGAGCTTCTTCAGGTCAGTGTAAGACTGGCCACAACCCACGAACATAACCGGTGCTCCCGATATGTAAACCATAGATAATGCTGCCCCTACCTACAGAGCCCGTCCCAAACACTCGGTTTAAAATTTTCATACTATAAGATCAAGCCAACATAAATCATTATTATCAATGTTTTACTGTACCTTATCGTCAATGGTATCGAACTTTGTCAGTAAGATTCCATCAATCAATCTCGTGGTCCCAGAATTGGAGAGATCAGAGAGTTTCTGGAGTTTAGAAAGGAAAAAAAAACATTAATAAGGTTTTATAGGAAAAAAACATCTAACAAGAATTTCTGATGGGTAAGAAACCGAACCTGATTAAACTTTGAGAGCTGATCAACAGCATCATTTCCAACAAGAGCTTCACCGACAAACAAGACCAAGTCTGGCTTATTGAGGTTAATGAGCTTAGAGAGAGCTCTCATCAAAGGTTCATTATCCTGCATCCGACCAGCTGTGTCAACAAGAACAACATCGGATCCATTCCGAGTTGCTTCCTGTATGGCTTCCTTAGCAACTACTGCTGGATCCTTCTCATATCCCTTCTCAAATATCGGTATCTGTTGCCAAAATCAAAATTTAGTATTTCACATCAATATTCGTTAAATCAGTAACTACACCATTAATCAACGACTACTGATGAATTAATTACCTGTAACCTGCGAGCATGAGTCCTTAACTGCTCAACAGCTCCAGAACGGAATGTGTCACAGGCAGCCATCATTACACTGACCTTATGCTGCTGAAGCCAATACGCCACTTTGGCCAGATTGGTGGATTTGCCAACTCCGTTGACTCCAACAAACACGACCACATAAGGTCTCCTCTGTTCTTTGGCAGCATGAACGTCTCTCATTATATCAATGGAGCGTCTCGGAGTCAATATGCGAATCAAAGCATCCTCCATTGCTCCCTGAAGTCATATATATTTCACACCACAATTAAGCAATCTAGAGATTGCACACTGAAATGTTTTCTAGATTTAATTTAGAGCTACAAGGACAAAGCACAACACCTGAACGGTTGAAGAGATCCTCGTGAACGATGCCAACTTCTTTCCTTCAAGACTTGCTTCCACTGATTCACAAAGCTTCTCCGCTATCTCTTCAGCCTGTGAATGAAAAAAAGCACACTCTCAATTAAAAGCCATAACCAAACCCAAACATAAGAAACGATGCACTGTAAAGGCACATACCACATTCTTGGTCATGAGCCGTTCCTTCAGAGCTTTCAAGGCCGGTTCAAGGTCTGTCCTTTCAAGATTCGCCTTCCCAGTAATACTGAACAAAGATTGCAGTACACGTTTAATACCAGATGATGTAATATATAAGTAAATTAGCAAAAAATTCAACAAGAGAAACGCTAACCTCTGGAAAACAGAAGAAAACCATCCCTTCTTCTTAGCCTCAGGCTTCTTCTCATCACTTCTTGGTTCGTCATCATCATCATCTTCACTTTCATCATCACTGCTAAAAACCTCTTCCTTGTCCATCATACTCTCTCCCTGGTCAGCAGCCGCAATATCTACATGATCGTGGTTCCCATTTCCATTCTCACCAACGGAATCAGTAAAGTCCAGCTTCACTTGCTTAGGAGCCGCATCATCCCAAACCCTATTCTTCTTCGTCGCCTTCTTCGGCGGTTCCGCAGCACTAACCTTGGAACTCTTATTACCTATACTGTCAGTTTTCCTCACACCTCCTCTACCTCTTACACCTTTACTCCTCAGCTTCATAAGCTTACTCGGATCAAGTACAACATTATCAGCCGTGTTCTCTTTCCCGTTAGCAAGATCAGTCTTGTCATCATCTTTATGATTACCATTAGTCATCAAGCTACCGACTTTATCCTTATCCCCATCTCCATCATCCTTCTTCGATCCACCACCACCACTTTTGATTCCTCCATCAAGACCAGACTTTGACACCTGCCCTTGCTTCTTAACACTGCTCACAACCTTCACCTTCCTCAGCTCCTCCCCCCGAGCCTCAGCCTCCATCCTAAGCTGCCTAAACGTCTCATCAAAATCACCGTAACTCATCCGCTTAGGATCATAAATCTCAGAGAAGCTTTCCTTCACCATCGAAAGCAAGTCGTCCACGTAGAGCAAGTGGAGGATCCGCTGATAAACAGCGACGAAGACGAGTCCTAGATCGTTGTGGAAGGTCCACTTGAGAGTGTAGGCCTCGTAGTTGAAGGAGACTTCACCAGATCGCTCCTCGAGGAGGCAGGAGCGGATCAGAGTGTCGATTGGTGAGCTTTTGAGAGCCTTTCCGAGCTCCTTGCATGTCCAGAGGATTAATCCTCCTCGTGTGAAGATCAGAAGCTGTTCTAACATCTTCGATCTTCAAATTCGTGCCCTAAAAAACAATACTTTGAAATCAGATCGTGGAGATGATGCTTAAATTGAAGAAATTGATCGAGAAACAGATCTGGTCTAAGTCAATGAAGCAATCGGATCAGGAAACGCAGAGAACAGATCCTAAAGAGAAAGCGTTCATCGAGGAGCCTACGATCTAAGAATAATTGTTACTGAATCCGAGGAGACAGATCTCGTGATTCGATTCGGAATTGACAATCACAAGCAAGAGAGGAGGAGGAGGAGGATACGAACCTTTGATTCCTGTTGTTTTCTTGGTGCAATTGACCAAAACGAATAAGAAAAATAATAACTTTACGGGGCGCGAGAGAGAGAGAGAGACGACGACGACGAAAAAAAAGAAACGTGAAAATTATGTAGGGGTTTTTGCCAAAACTAACCCACAACTTGATTTTAATTCCAAACCTATACCCAAACTTGAATCAAATGCAAAACTAACCTAAAAGCCTAGTGAAATTACAGCTCAGCCCCTTGTGACCAAACAAAAAAACAGAAGCCATTTTTACGAATATAGCCCCAGTAAATCGTCTGAGTCGTCTGAGATGTTGGAAGTCGTCTGGACGACTGAAGTGTAAGTCGTCTGGACGACTGAAGTGTAAGTCGTCTGGACGACTGAAGTGTAAGTCGTCTGGTACCAGTTTATTTTAAAAATAATTTATAAATCTTGTAAAAAAATATTTAGATGCGTAAAAAATAAAAATCAAGTAATTATAAACAGTTTTAACTGATATAAATTAAGATATGATAAAATTGATTTGTTTTGAAGATATATGAGTGGAAGTAGTGAATCATGAAATACTTTGGTTTAGGAGTTTGGCAAACATATGTTGTAGTATTGTACGTATTGTTAGGGTTAGATTTTGGAAAACTAAAATGTTTTTTTCAAAAATTAGTTTTCACCTATATGTGTTTATTTCTGTGTATAGTAAACACTTTTCAAGTTTGATTTGGTTTTATGAAGTGTTTAATTAGATAATTAAGTTTAGGGGTTATGTTTAGGGTGTGGACGACTTATATTTCAGTCGTCTGTTAAATAATTTACCCGGACGACGTATATTTCAGTCGTCCAGACGACTTACTTGTAAGTCGTTTGGAAAATCTTCTATTTTAGTTTCCCGCTAAAAATATTTAATTTCCCGCTAAAAATATTAAACTCTTCTGGACGACTTACATGTAAGTCGTCTGTTTTAATTTCTTCACCAGACGACTGAAATGTAAGTCGTCCAGGAAGTCGTCTGAGTCAAAAATATTTAATCTAATTGGATTTTTTGTCTCCCTATATAAAGAAAAATTTACACATTCTCTCTCCTCCTCTCAAATGGCTGCAACAAAAATGTAATGTTCATCATTCTAAAACTCTCCAACCTCTCTCTAATCTCTTTGACTTGAAAACACCAAACTTTATATGAATTTTTCAGTTTTGTCTCATGTATTTCTTACTAATCTATCTCTTTTGCAGGTTTTTAATCAAATGGTACTCATCTTCCACTAATTTAGAGGTAGATCTATTAGTTTTAGATATGTATTTTTGTGTGTTCTATAAATGTAGATTTATCTAATCTTCCACTCATTTTCTCTATTTTTAAGTCATTTGAACGTTTTTGAATATGCAGGTTTTTCAGATCTGGATTTGATGTGCAGGTTTTTCAGATCTGGAAGACTTCTGGGACGACTTACCTGTTAGTCGTCTGGAAGTCGTCTGGAAGTCATCTGGAAGTCTTCTGACAAAGTCGTCTGGACTTCCAGGAAGTCGTCTGGACTTCCTGGAAGTCGTCTGGACTTCCAGGAAGTCGTCTGGACTTCCAGGAAGTCGTCTGGACTTCCAGGAAGTCGTCTGGACTTCCAGGAAGTCGTCTGGACTTCTAGGAAGTCGTCTGGATTTTTCTGAGCGTTTTGGTAAGTTCTTATGTCTGATTTTTCTTCATTTGGTAACTTCTTGTTGTATAAAGTTCTTACTTTTTTCCCAAACTAAAACTCTCCAAACCCACTCTAATCTCTTTGACTTGAAAACACCAAACTTTATATGAATTTTTCAATTTTGTCTCATGTCTTTGTTACTAATCTATTTTTTTTTTGCAGGTTTTTAATTATTTGGTACTCATCTTCCACTAATTTAAAGGTAGATCTATTATTTTTAGATATGTATTTTTGTGTGTTCTGTAAAGGTAGATTTATATAATCTTCCACTCATTTTTTTCTGTTTTTAAGCCATTTGAACGTTTTTGAATATGCAGGTTTTTCAGATCTGGATTTAATATGCAGGTTTTTCAGATCTGGAAAACTTCTGGGACGACTTACTTGTTAGTCGTCTGGAAGTCATCTGGAAGTCGTCTGGAAGTCGTCTGGACTTCCTAAAAGTCGTCTGGACTTCCTGTAAAGTCGTCTGAACTTCCTGTAAAGTCGTCTGGAAGTCGTCTGAACTTCCTAAAAGTCTTCTGGCAAAGTCGTCTGAACTTCCTGGAAGTCGTCTGGACTTCTTAGAAGTCGTCTGAACTTCTTAAAAGTTGTCTGGTCTTGTCTACTCAAGTGGAATCCAAGCTTGTCTTTGTAGATGAATGATCTATAATAGTTTTGTTTGTGATCTGTTTTATGAATTGCATGTATACTCTTTTAGTTGTGAATTTTTTGTAAAATCAGTAATAATGTTTTCCAAGATGTATTAAATGTGCTAACAATGTGTTTACATATTTACAAATCAATGAAATAATAGACTTCAGTAGCCTTTTTCTTATCTTTGGATCTCTCATATGCAATAATAAACTCCAATGGCCTTTTTCTCATCTTAATAAACAAGAATGTTGGTAAGAGATGGAAACAAACAATAGTAACTAGTCAAAGCATATCATATTTTTTATAAGTTTGCATTGAAAAACTTAGTCAAATTTAGTAAAACTAAGGGAGAGAACATATTTTGTAAATATGAGTTTTACATATCTTGAAGTTACTTATCACTCTTAAAAATACAAGTTATTCATAAACTAACGTAGAAGACTTAAAAACTAGTGGAGAAGACGCGGACGACTTCAATCTAAGTTGTCTAGACGACTAAACTATATGTCGTCTGGTCAACGCAGAGGTTATTTTTGCAATTGACTTTGAAATCTGTTATTTCGGACGACTGAAAGTTAAGTCGTCTACTATTGTTTGGTTAAAAAAAAAACTCCAAAAAAGCTAGACGACTTACATTTCAGTCATCAGAGGTTAGTTTTGCATTTGACTGGATTATTTCAGAAGTTTGACTTTTTGGACGACTTACGTTTCAGTCGTCTAGTGAAAATTAAAATAATAATATTTTTTTAAAAGTAGACGACTTAAAGTTAAGTCGTCATAGGTTAGTTTTGCAATTGAAAAAAAAAACTTCAAGATTTAATTATATACAGACGACTTATAATTCAGTCGTCCACGAGACGACTGAAATGTAAGTCGTCCAGGATTTACGAGGTTTGACCAGAATCTCGGAAAAAAATCCTGGACGACTTACAATTAAGTCGTCTGGTGGACGACTGAATTATAAGTCGTCTGTGTATAATTAAATCTTGAAGTTTTTTTTTTCAATTGCAAAACTAACCTATGACTACTTAATTGTAAGTCGTTTACTTTAAAAAAAATATTATTATTTTAATTTTCGCCAGACGACTGAAATGTAAGTCGTCTGGGGAAGTCAAACTTCTGAAATTATCCAGTCAAATACAAAACTAACCTATGACGACTGAAATGTAAGTCGTCTAGGTTCTTTGGAATTTTTTTTGAAACCAAACAATAGTAGACGACTTAACTTTCAGTCGTCTCAGGTTACAGATTTCAAAGTCAATTGCAAAAATAACCTCTGCGTTGACCAGACGACTTCCAGGTAAGTCGTCTACAGCCAGACGACTGAAAGGTAAGTCGTCTACAGCCAGACGACTTCCCAAGTAAGTCGTCTGACGAACAGATCTGGAAAAAAACTCGATGTCATACCTTAAATTAGTGAGATAAGTTCCTTAGCATACATAAGGCTTCTCCAAGCACACAGAATCACAAACGGAAGTCACCCACCCATAATCGTTAGCTTCTATGACTCTATGAACCATAAAAATTTTAGAATCAAAATCTTGAGTTTTTTTAGCTCATTGTGGAGAGAAAGTGAGAGATATGTTGTGTTTAGGTCACAAGAATGGAAAAAGAAGAAGGGTAAATCGATTTTAGGAGCACTAAGAGCTTCAAATTGGTTGTTCATGGTGGTTGTGGTATTGATGACAATGGCAATCTTGTAATTACTTGAAGATGATGAGGGTGAGAGAGTAAAAATGTCATTTTCGAAAAAAAAAATTAAAAAAAAAATGGATGGCATTTTCGTAAATTATATGAACTTGTGGGGTGAATAGGGCAAAACCAATTTTCAAAAAAAAAAGGAGGTTAGTTTTGTGTTTGACTTTAAGTTATAGGTCAATTTTGCAAAAATCCCAATTATGTATCTCTAAATTGATTTTCCTGTTATATATAGGGTTAACATTAATTTTTTTCCCGGGGTGAGGAGATTTTTTTTTGTTGGTAAATAAATTTGATTATTTCTCCTAATTAGGATTTATTTCTTGAATTTATTTAATTTTCATAGAAATGTTAAACCACAATATATTTATATTAAGTTGATAAGTATTTCGAAAACTTGATAAATTCACAACGAAATTCTCTTATTTGAGAAATTTTAATGGATTTAGTGTGGATTTTCAAGTTTTTAATATATTCACTAATTTAATATAATATTTTTGGTGTTATATTTAGAGAGAACTTTCAGTAATCATACTCTTAGTTGGAATATGAATATTTAGAAAGAAAAAAAAAATCTAAATCTGAATTTAGCTTATCACAAAAGAAATAAATGGATATTGTAAGCTTTGTAACCCCAGTTTCAGACACGACCTACAAATTTTGTTTAGGTAAGAAAAAAATAAGAAAAAACAAACAAAACAAAACAAAATGAAAGTGGGAACCGCACTTTGCTTCGTGGAAGCCGGTGTAATGGTCACGGACGGTGTCGATGTGACGATGTCCCCATTGACTGCGAGTAAACGACACACGACATGAACGCGGCAACTTTTGATGCATGCTTTTGTTCTTTGTAAAAGAAGCCTTTAGCTACGATATACTAAGAAGTTATTGGTCTTTTGGCTCACACTCAATCGATAAACCAGATGGTCTAAAGAAAAACTATTGTAGGATAATGAGTTTAATGGGCTTTAGTTGATGCTTATATTTTATACTTGGCCATCAATACAAATGGGTTAGGATGAGAAAACCCAAGGAACCTATAATTAATATAAAAATTTTGTTTTTTGGTCAACAAACAATTTTTTGTCAAAAAATAATTTTATTAGTCAGTATTTTTAACAAAAAAATAATTCAAAGGGTATAATGGTAAGTCTATCAGGATGGGTCCAGTTCATATACACATACATACACACCAGAGCAGTCATCTCTCTTTTCAGTCTCCTCCTCCATAGTTTTCTTCTCCTCCTGTTTTATCTTTTATTTCTTTTCATCTTTCCCAATTCTTTAATTTTTGATGTCTCTCTCTAGACCCCATCTCTTTTAATTAATTATCTGTCCACAAAATTTCATTTCTTTATCTCTTCAATGACCCATCCATATGTGCTTTTTTAAATTCAACCCTCCACCAATCATCAAACCCAACTCACAAAGACATAAACCTATAAATCATAAAACAAACACAATAAAGAAAGAACCTTTTTTCCTGTGTACTAGTCAGCATTTCAATGCCCTTCTGCAACTTTCCAAAAAGACACAACACAGAAGAAAAAAAAAAAACAAGAAAAGTTTTCAATTTTATTTCCTTCATCTTCCTTTACCATCTTGATGACTACTCCTATTTTTTCTGTTTGCTTGTCTGGTCTGTCTCATAAACTCCTCTCAACTAAAAAAAAAAAAGAAGGAAAATCCAAAAATTTAATTACTTACAATAACAATCTAGAAATTGTAATGATGTGGTGGCTTCTTCTTTGTGGGTTCATAAGTCATTGGTCAAGAAGAAAGGAGTTTCATACAAGGAATAAGACTCTCTCGCCACCATTTAAACCTAATCCCCTTTTCTCCTTCCTTCTCTCTTCTTCTTCCTCTCTACTTTTTCCTTCTTCTTCGCTCGTATCTGCGATTCTCTGATCCGATCCGATGAAGGAGATTACTGATTCCGTCGATCCCAGGATCATGTTCAAGCATCAATCCCTTCTGCAGGATTATCACGAATTGCGAAAGGTAATTAGGGTTCCTCTTCGATTCCATCTGGATCTGGCGATTTGGAATTGTTGGTGTTGGGTTGATTCTGATCGAGCAGATATAAGATAAAGCTTTGAACTTTTTTTGTTATTTTCAGGAAACAGAGTTTAAGATGAGGAAACTGGAGGTGATGAAACAGAGACGATCAAACCTTGACGCTGAAGTTAGGTATATTAACCCTCTCATCTCTTAACGTTTAATTGGCTTTGTGATGATGGGTACATTGGTGTAGCTCTTACTGAGTATGTTTTGATCAAAACGGTATAGGTTCTTGAGACGTAGATACAAACACTTGAAGCAAGAGCAAACTCTTGAAACATCATCTCCCAACTTGTTGAGATTGTCTGAGTCTGGAGATGTGAAGGTGCCGAGTAAAAGAAAGAGCTCTTCTCTGAGAGAGAAGGAGGAATTGGCATTAGAGAAGAATTCGAAAAGGAGGAGAGGAGACGAGTTTCTGACTGACTCATCTCCACTTCCTGATCTTAACGGAGGTGGGAGCACTTTCAAAGTCCCGGCCTTTGACCTAAACAAGATCTCGGTAAAAAGACAGAACAGCTTCTCATGTTTTTAGGTTCTTCCTTGGTTGGTGTCTTGAGAATTGAGAAACTGATCAGAGCTTGATTTTGTGTGTTTTGGTTGTAGAGAGAAGAAGAGGAACCGGAAGCGAATGGTGGACAAGTGGTCGTTGAAGCAACAAAAAAGGCAATGCTTGGTAGTGGAAACGATGATCTACGTTGCGAGATGAAGTTGCCGATATGCAGAGACGTGGAGAAAGAGTTAAACAGAGCAGCAGTGAAGAGGAAGGTTTCATGGCAAGATCCAGTGGCTTTAAGTGTTTGAGAGGGTTTTCAAGTAAGAATAGCAACTAGGGTTTTGAGATACTGTGATTTGGCCCAGTATGCACATATGCTGCAAAGGGTTTTTTATACATGCACAAGTGTAGATATATAAAGATTTGAACGGTTCGAAATCATCATTTTCATGTCTCAACATCCAATTTGGTGATTACAGAATCTCATCTCATGTGTTTAATGTTCTGTACTCATTCTCTTCATATGCTATACAAATGTGTATGTATTCAGGAAGATTAATATTGTACCACTAATTTTGTGACTTTGAGCCTTGAGTGCTAGTTTGAGAACAAAAACTTGGTTTGGTGCTATCCTAGTCTTTTTTTCTAATTTGTTTCACAAAAAGATCCTTTAGTCTATAAATGGTTTTGTTTCTAAATAGTACTTGGAATGATGTCTGAACATCAAGAAGGTAACTTAGAGACTTGAGACACAATAATCTAACAACTATCTTCTTCTTCTTCTTAGTTGTTGGGCGTACAAGTGGCTACCATAGTTACTTGATGTTGGATGTTTTTGTGATTTGTTTTTAGTGTCAACAACTGTGGAAAATAAATTCAATAACAAAAATTTTAAACTCAATTAGTGCTCACATTTTAAACTCGTAAGAAAACAATTATTTAACATATAGTTTCTTCGTCAACGTTACAAAAACAAAGCAGAAGATGGTTGCAACTCATAAAAGAGAAGGTGTAGCAACGAGCCGCTCTGCCCTATGTTAAGCCAGTTTTCACAAGCAAGTTCATCATGGTAAAAGCCAGAGCAAAGCAGCTTCTTTATAAGTGATCCTGCTCTCCTTTTATCTCCTACGTCATACAACCTGTAAACCAACGTTTTGCAATACTCAAATGGCAGTAAGTGACCACAACGAATCATATCTTCCACAATCTTCACAGCTTCTCCATACTCTTGAAGCATGCACCAACGGTTAACAAGGGTAATAAAAACACTATCACTTGGAATTATTCCTTCTTTAAGCATTTGATCCAACACCCTCTCCGCCATTTCAAGATTCCTAACTTCACAGATCTCTAATATGAGCTTCTCATAGCATTGTGCACACCCATGATCTACCATCTCATTGAAAACATGAAAAGCAGCTTCCACATGGTGTCTTCTACAATGACCAAGAACCAAAGATGTAAACGTGACAAGATCAGGAGCCAAGCCAGCTTGAATCATCTTACAGAGATACTGTCTCGACTCAACCACATATCCACGCTTACAATATGACTCAATCATGAGATTGGGTGTGTAAGTACCCCGAGAAGAGACCATACCTTTCTCCAAAATTTCTGTATAAACTTTCTTCATCTCAACGACCACATCATATTTTGCCAATAAATCCAACAATGCGTGGCAGTATTTGGGGGTAAGCTGAGACTTAAACCTCCTATAGAAATCAGCAACTAACATAGATTCTTGCACCGAACGGCACATCTTTGTCATGGATATGAAGATCCTAGGGACGTGACACGAGATTCCATGTGATGTCAAAACATGGAGGACAGCTGCATGGCAGGACACAGTATCTTTAAAGTTGGGATTAAGACTGAGCGAGGAAAGTGAGGATACATCGACAGACGTAGCATACTGTAGGAATGATACCAGGGAAGGATTGTTCTGCCACCTAAACTCGGAGAAAATGGAACGTAATGAGATTGGTATAGTAACGGGTTTGACGTGTGGAGAGATCTTATGGGACGGCTTTGGTGACAAATTAATATTCTTCTGCCTATAAAATTCGGAGAGAGCGGAGAGCAACCTCTCACATGTTGCACTTTTCACCGATGTGCTGAAGAACTGTCGACGGAGCGCCATGTGCACCGGGAATCTCATCGTCTGGTGGTTCCAGCTGCACTAGCTAGGGCATTCGAGTCATACTTGTGTAAAGAGCTAAAAAAACCCTACTTTATTCATTAATTAATTTTTATTTTGTTGGCAATAAAATTTCATTAGAACAAAAAGAAACTGGATAATTGATATTTTTGTACAAAAAAAAAGGATTAATTCGTAGTCTTAGAAGGAATTTTTTTTGTTTTAAAATAAAAATAGTTTTATTATTTTAATGCAATTTTGTATTTATTAAGTATTGTATGGCCGATTAAATTATATAATTTTTTATAATAATTATTTAAAATCATATTATTAAATGATTTTTTTTTTAAAAGTACCTTTAAAGTATTCCAATTTGAAGGGAGCTCATGTTCAAGAACCGAATCACGGCTTCTAGGTACCAGAATCCAACTGAAGCAAGTGCTAGACTGAGGCTCTAGCTCTCTCTAGTTTGACAATAGCCCTCCTGTGGGATCTCCGATTTGTCCACTGAAACAAACGACAAGCAAGATTAATCGTGTTTTTTATCGTTGCTCCATCTTTTGGTCATTGAATGCCATCTTCTTTAATTCTTTTTCCGGCTGGGTTGTTCCACAAGTATGACCTAATACGACTGGGCCATTTCATGTGGTCTCCAATTAGTTTCTCAAATTTTGGCTACTTTCTTACCTATATTCTACTGGGAAGAGAATCCTTCCTGCTCTTTGCTTCTATTTCCCCTTCTACCACTTCGGCTTTAGTCGCTAAATGGGTCTAGAAGTCATCTACGTTTACCTTTATTTGGGTTAGTTCTTGATATAAGTTTCACTATTATGTGATTTTCTGAAGGGACTTGTATTGTTACTGTTACAACTATAAAAAAAACTCCAACCCTTATTAATTAATATTAATAGTAAATATTTCTCAAAAAAGTTCATTCATTAATTAAAATGTAAATTACAAATTCTTTTAAAAATTAGTTTGAGGGTTACAACTGCAATAACACTTTCTCGATTTTGCAAAATAAGTTAATTATTAATTATTATAGATTTTGGTCAATAAGTTAATTATTAAAATGTAAATTACAAATTCTTTTAAAATGTATTAATTATTATAGATTTTGGTCAAAATATCATTATTTTTAATGATTTTTTTGTTATTACGAAGATCTTTGAAGTTGATTATCTTCCAACCTTCTAAATTTACCTAGACAAAATTGCCTTTGACATTAAATTGTATTTTCACCAAAGATTGTTATCTTTCCACTCATTAAATCTTCCGTTTCTCTTGGAATATCTACATCATGATTTCATTTTCCTTGACATTGCGTCAAACGACCAAATCTACGAGAAGGAAAGAACAAAACCAAACTAGTGTTTGCCATAGAAGATACCAAATTAGAAGAGTAAGAGTTTACATATGAAAAAAAAGATTCAACACAATAGAAAAAGTTTACGATGAGAAAAAGATTTTATAACTCTTGTCCAATAAACTGTTATTTACCATTTCTCTGGCAATCTTTGCAATCGAAGCATCTGAAAAAAAAAAACTCTTCATCTCTTACTATGCAATCAGTTGATAATGATGTTTATCTCATTGGCAAACAATTACCTCCAATGATCTTATTAAAATCTCTATTACTTGGAACGGCCTGAGACTCAATCACTCTTTAAACAAAGTGATGTCATTATCAACTCTCAAATCAAATAGATCATGTTGCAACTGTTCTCGATACAGTTTTGTTTATATTTATGTACTATTTTGTCACAAACACTTGTTTAATGTTATTTTGAAACTATTTTTCTATTTTCTGAGTTATTAGATATTTTGCCAAACAAAATTATTAATCATACTTGTGAAAGGTCAGAAAATGAATGATATATTGCATTAAATTTAATCTTTCCCAGTTTAATTTGTGGATTGAGCACTAACTTTTTTTGGTATTTTCTACTTTTATACAAACATTCTGTTATTCGTTT
The DNA here is from genome assembly GCF_020379485.1 of Brassica napus. NCBI lineage: Eukaryota > Viridiplantae > Streptophyta > Magnoliopsida > Brassicales > Brassicaceae > Brassica > Brassica napus. The sequence continues at coordinate 3,481,170 of NC_063434.1, read as the reverse complement.
TTTTAAGATAAATTCATTCACATTTCATGATATATGTTGAAATTCTTTTTTTTTTCATGACACATATCTTATTATATAAAGCTTGGGTTTTTCAAAATTGCTAATTAACATGATCGCGACACATGACAATTATATATTTTAAGATTGTGACATGTGTTAATCAATCTCATAATTACAAATATATATACTAAGATATTAACAAAAATGAATTTTATTAAAAGTAATTCTAAATATTATTTAATAGTAACTTTCCTTTTGTAAAATCTTAATCAAAAGATAATTGCAAAATATTATTTGATAGTAATTTTCTTTCTAAATATTGGGACATGTGTTTAAATATATAATGTTAAAAATATATAATAAGATAATTAAAACGAATTAAATAAACTACTTTTAAAAATTATTTAAACACATGTATATAAACTACTTTTAAAAATAATCTTTAAAAAATATTTAGTAGTAATGCTTTTGGAAATTTTCATTTTTCAAAATCCTGAAAAAAAGATTTGAAAGTAATTTATTTAATATAATTTTCTTTTTCTAAACTTTAATGGAAATATAATTATAAAAGATTATATTGAGCTTGGTTCTTCAAAATTGCTAATTAACATGATTGTGACACATGTTATTTATATATTTAAAAATGTGATATGTGTTAACCTATCTCATAATCAAAAATATATACACTAAAATAAGAAAATAATATTTCTTAATAGTAATTATCCTTTTTTAAATCCTAATCATAAGATGTTAAACACATTTTAAAAGTGGCTTCTTTTTATTAAACACATTTCAAATTTTAAATTTTTTTTATTGACACATGTTGCAATCATATCAAGTGAAATATTGAAGTTATTATTAGTTTATAATTTTAAACAAAACAATATCTATGAATATTTCTTCCTAATAATAAAAAGGATTTTCCTTCAAAATTAATTATATATATTAGTTAATAGTCTTATTATTATTATTATTTTTATTATAATGTTTGTTTTAAAAGATACTAAAGATATAGAATTATAAAAAATAAATATTAACTTTTAAGAAACAAATGCTAGAAAAAAACAAATTGTAAAATCCTAGAAGTATAATAAATTATTTAATAAAAGCATGAAGAAAAACTAACTTTAAAATAAATGATATTAGCTTTTTAAAGCATAATTAAAAGAAAATAGTAAAAGTACTCTTATTATTTTCGTATAAGTAACTAACTTTCTTTTTTAATAAATAATTGTATATTAAAAAATTATGACCACATATATATATTAATTGTATATTATTTATTTCACATATATATTTAGGTTAAGCTTCGACATATTATTTTTACAATACACAATAGTATTTACAAAAAAGTATTACCTGAATATTTTCTTTTAATTTCTTGATACAATTCATTTTTTTATTATCCTTATTACATCTTATGATGATAACATCTATATTATTAAAACTGAAGTACTTTTCAGTACTGTTTGGAAACTTAGATAGTAGATTAAATGAAAGTTGTTTGGAAACAACGATAGCAGATTAAATATTTTTTTTTATTTACATATTTAGTCACTGTATTTCTTTCTCATTTACCGATTATGTCGTTTGAAAACTTGGATAGCAGATTAAATGAGAATTGTTTGGAAACACGGATAGCAGATTAAATATTTCTTTTTATTTACACATTTAGCCATTGCATTTCTTTCTTATTTACAAATCTTCCACTTCACTTAAAATAAAAAAAATTAAATTAATTACAATGAATTGTTGTTATTTTTTGCTGAAAATAAAAACACAAACAGTAATATATAGTATATATTAATCTGCTACAATACAATTTTCAAGAAAACCAATTAACCAAATATCATAAAATTAATAATAATTCATAAAAACTTACTGTAAAAAATGAAATCATTTTTAAATAAATAAACAAAAACATCAATAGGTTAATATAAGAGGCATTACCAGGTTGGGCTTCCATAGCCAACTACGAGTTCAATCCCCTGGGCCGTATCTGGTTTTGTTGGTCGGAGAGGGCGGTTGTTACCAAGCTACATAGCAGTGCACAGGTCATCACGTGTGCTGTTCAAATTCCAGAGAGTAGAGAGCAATTTATATGTTCTGCAGTGTATGCTTCTAACTGTGAAGTGGAGAGACGAAGTCTGTGGGAAGATTTGCGTGGAACTCAGGCAGCTTATATGCATCTTAATCTTCCTTGGATTGTCATTGGAGACTTCAATACAACGTTATCCCTAATTGAGCACTCGAGAGGAGGAAGTAGTCAAGCATCGCAGCTAGGGATGCGGCAGTTTCAAGATTTGGTGGGAGACTGTAATCTAGTGGATATGGCTTCCTCAGGTGCATTATTTACATGGTGGAATAAGCGGGATGAGGATCCGATAGGTAAGAAGCTGGATCGTGCTCTTATCAACGCGGCTTGGTTCAGAGATTTTCCTCTTTCATCTTCACGTTTTGAGGCAGGGGGCATCTCAGATCATGCTAGGTGTGTTGTTCAGCTATCAGGCTCTCCAAATGATGCGCGAAAGCCTTTCCGGTTTTTCAACTATCTCACGGAACACACTGATTTCCTCCCAACGGTCAAGCGTGTTTGGGACTCTACTCAGGTTATTCATCATTCTCGAGCAGCTCTGAGTAGATTCCAAGCTAAACTGAAGCTTCTCAAATATGATTTACGGATGTTAAACAAGACCCACTATGGGGATTTGCCTGTTCGAACTAAACTGGCTTATGATGAGATGTGTCATTTGCAAAATATGGCACTACAAGATCCATCTCCTGCAACCTTTGCAGCAGCAGCAGAGGCAACTGAACGATGGAACAAATTGGCAGCCATTGAGGAAAAATTCTTCCGACAAAAGTCTTGCGTCAGGTGGCTGGGTGCAGGAGATCAGAATACGGTATTCTTCCACCGAGCTGTTCAGACAAGATCATCAAAAAATACCATCAAAAGTCTGGTTAATGAAGCTGGAGAAACACTCACAGACCTTGCAGATATCAAGAAGGAAGCGGTCATGTACTTTCAGAAATTTTTACAAGTACAAGATCAGGGCACCGAAGAAGATTCCCTTCCCTTCCTGCAAGATTTACTAACCTATCGATGCTCTGAAGGCTCTGCTGCGGGGCTGGTAGCCCCTGTTTCCGCTGAGGAGATCATCTCTGCACTGCAAGCTCTGCCGAACGACAAGGTATCAGGGCCAGACGGGTTCACCAAGGAATTCTTTGTAGCGGCTTGGCCTGTTGTAGGAGCCGAGTTCATCATCTCAGTGCAATCCTTCTTTATATTTGGATTCTTACCCACTGGAGTTAATGCTACTATCCTTTCACTCATCCCGAAGACAGAGGAGGCACAGACCATGAGAGATTATAGACCTATAGCATGCTGTAACTTTCTCTATAAGGTTATCTCGAAAGTGCTCGCTCGTCGGCTTAAGACTATTCTCCCCGAGGCTATTGAACAGAATCAGAGTGCGTTTATCAAAGGGAGGTTGCTGCTGGAAAACGTTCTGCTAGCTTCTGAGCTTGTTAATGGGTATCATAAGCAATCAAATTCCAATAGAGCTGCCGTTAAGTTTGACATCTCCAAGGCATTTGACACGGTTAAATGGTCATTTATCACGTCTGTGTTGCGAGCGATGGGTCTGCCTGCGCAGTTTATTCTCTGGATAAGGGTATGTATCTCTACAGCGGCTTTCTCAGTCTCAGTGAATGGTAGCTTGGAAGGCTTCTTTACCAGCGCTAGAGGTATCAGACAGGGTTGTTCCCTTTCTCCGTACCTGTATGTTATCTTAAATAATGTTCTCTCGAAGATGTTGAATAAGGCTGCAGCGACAAGGAAGTTTGATTACCACCCGCAATGTCGGGAAGTGAGGCTCACACATCTCAGCTTCGCCGATGACATCCTAGTTTTCAGCGATGGCTCTCTCAGTTCATTAAGGGGTATCTTGGAAGTAATGGAGCAGTTTGCTAATATCTCGGGTCTGTACATCAATGCCACTAAATCATCAGTATTTGCAACCGGGGGCAGTGTCTCTCCTATGCTAGAGGATGCAGAGAGGATTGGTATTAAGATTGGTTGCTTGCCTGTGAAGTATTTGGGCATGCCTTTAACTACAAAAGCTCTGTCTAAACAAGACTATGCGCCTTTACTGGACAAGGTACGTGGAAGAATGCTGTCTTGGAGGAACAAATGTCTATCCTATGCAGGCAGGCTTCAATTGATCAAATCTGTCATTGCAAGCATTGTGAATTTTTGGAGTCAAGCGTTCATCCTCCCCAAAGCTTGTCTAGATGAGATAGAGAGCATGTGTAGTGCTTTCCTCTGGTCCGGATCACCAAATCAGACTCACAAGGCTAAGGTGGCGTGGGATGATCTCTGCTGTCCCAAAGAAGAAGGAGGACTAGGAATAAGGAAGCTTCGGGACTCGTCGAAAGTGTTTGCTATGAGTTTAATTTGGAGGATCCTATCGAGAACAAGTTCCCTCTGGGTCTCTTGGATACAGCAGTACTTACTTCGGCAGAATTCATTTTGGGATGTAAAAGAGGATCAAAGGGGGTCGTGGATATGGAGAAAATTACTGAAGCTAAGACCACTTGTCTACCACTTGGATATGGTTAGGTTCAATCAAATAATTAAATTAAACCATGGGCTACTAAACCAAAATCAGGGTCGTATCAAAATGTTCGATGAAAATCTATATGCTCTCATAATCTATATGTTCATTCTTTTTACAGTATCAATAAATTTCAAATTTCATCAAAAAAAAGAATATTACAATTACATCAAATTGCATCAAGTTATAAAATTATAAATATAATATTACGTACAAATAAAAAACTATTATCGAACATCTATATTATAATATAATATATTCTACTCTAAATATATTTTATAAAACATAAAAATATAAATGGACATTTTATAAAATCAATGCTTTATAAATTTACATTGAACGCAAGTTAAATCCAACACCTGCGCGGAGGCGCGGGTCAAGATCTAGTAACTTTTAATTTTGAAGTTGTTGTCGTACATGATTATGTGTGAATATGATGAATATGCGTTTGTATGTATAAAACAAAAAATATAAATAATTAAACAGAACTTTTTCTATTAAAAATAAAATAGTTGTATAAAAATCTAAAAGAAAAAACTAATTATAAAATAATTAATTTCCTTTTTAAAAGTCTAAATAAAATGAAAATATAAAATAATCTTATTTTTCTTATAATTAAATAACTTTACTTTTTTATAATTTTGTGTTAAAAAATATAAACCAAAATTAACTTCAAATATTTTACCTTATATGATTGTGACATTGTGTCAATTAAAAAATTAGATTGTGAATGTGTCAATAAAAATTGCCATTACGTGAAAATAAATTCTTCTTTTCCTAATATCCTAAATAAAAGAGATTTAACCAATTATTATTATTTTTTAAAAAAATCTTGAAAGAGAAAATTGAAAATTTTATTTAATAGTAACTTTTACTCAAAATAGTTAATGATGAAAACATGATAGTAACAAATATTTAATTAACAAAAAAATGTAAAAATATTAGTGATATTGAAAAAAATGAATGCTTAAAATGGCAACATTTAAAATAGTTAATATTAACTTAAAATAATTATTTGATAGAAATTTTTTTTTTTTAAATCCTATACAAAATATAATTGTAAAAGATATGTAATATGAACTTCCTTTTCTAAAACCCCAAAAAAAACTGTAAAATAATATTTGATAGTTGTTTTCTTTTTTTTTTTATAAAAAAAATTCTTAACAAAAGAAATTTGTATCATATTTTTAAGTTCTAACCAAAAGAGAATCGTAAACATTTATTTGATATTATTTTTAATAGAGTATTTGAGGATGAACATGATACTAAATATTATTTAATCAACAAAAGAAGTGTAAAATTAGTATTGATACAAATCGTAAAAAATAGTAATTTTAGAATTATTTATTAATAACTAAAAATAATTATTCGATAGCAATTGTTTTTTCCGAAATGCTAAAGAGAAGATCATTGTAATAGGTTATGTGTTCTAAAATATTTAAAAATGTTGTAAAATAGTATTTAATATTAGTTTGTTTTATTTTTTTAATTGCAAATAAAAAGGAGATTTATTAAATAGAATTTTTTCCTTTTTAAAAAAATCCTAACAAAATAAAATTTTAAAGACTTATTTAATAAAACATTAGTTTAGTACATAAGAACATGTATAATGTTTTGACTTGATTGGTGTATTTGACTTTCATTTATTTTTACTTTTTCGTTCAATTTTTTATTTTGGGTTGTGTTCAGTTTAAACGTTTATGTATAATATTTTCTATAATCCTAAGTACAAAGTTCATAACAATTCATATTTGTACTATAATTATAAAATATAAATATTAATTTGAACTTATGTATGAAAACAAGTTTTAATTATAAATTAAATTTCAAACAACATAGCCAAAAACAATCATAAAATAAATTTTTATTAAATTAAAAATCAAACAATATTGCAACGGGTTCATATCTTGTATTAATATATTTTTTGGGGGGTCAACTTCTGATAGTATCTTTTTAATCTATAAAGATCATCCATGGAAATTAATAAAGAAAATAGTCATTGGCTGCACGTATTTTATTCTTAAGTTTATAATATTTTATTTTATTGGAACTAGTGTTTCTCCCTTCAAGAAATGTTTATTGGTTAACGTAAAATAATTGTCAACTGGAAGTATGTTAAAATAAGAGTAGCTTCAATAAAAGTCTAAATAAACATTTGAGTTCTAAACTGCTTTTCTCGGCCTGAAGAAAGTCTCTATTCAGGCTTTAAATCTAATGGAAGTCAACCACGGTGGCGGGATGGCACTGACACTCGGTCCTAACTGGGCTGAGATGACTCGGGAATGTCTTCTGGACATCTTCTCACGCCTTAGCCAGGAAGAAAGATGGATGGGACCGATGCTTGTCTGCAAGACTTGGATGAACACATGCCATGAACCGTCACTCAACACGATCTTCGATCTCGAAACTCGGTTTCAGTCATTCCCGGAGTCCATCAACTGGTGGATTCCCGAGTTTGAAGACAAGGTTGATGCCTTCCTCAGATCCGTCGTTGACTGGAGCGAAGGAGGCCTCACAGAGATTCGTGTCAGACACTGCACAGATCGCTCTCTATCTTACGTTGCTGAGAGGTTAATTTAGATATGAACTTTGTTGCTTAATTACGTTTAGAAGTTAGAACATATGAGTATTCATAATAATGAGTGGTCTTTGAGATTTTGGGGCTATAAACAATTTAGAAAGTATTTTTATACAATTTAGAAACTATTTTTTAATAAAAAAAATAAACTTTTCCAAATTAGAGCTATTTTTATGTAAATTATTTTTTAAATTTTGGGAGCTATATGTCTATATTTCACTTGACTATGCTCATAATTCATATGCTTTGTCATGTGATTTGCATTTGCAGGTGCCCTAAACTAGAGGTGCTTTGGATTAATAGCTGCCCTCACGTCACTGATGCATCAATGGCAAAGATAGCTTCAAACTGTCCAAATCTTAGAGAGCTTGATGTAAGCTACTCTTATTGTATATCTCACGAGGCTCTGTCCATGTTGGGGAGGCATTGCCCGAACCTAGAGATCTTAAAACGGAACCTGTTTCCTCGGCAAGGTCCCAACGTGTCTATAATTGTAGCGCCGGTTGATTATATACTTGCATTTCCAAGATACGGTAACATCGAGGCTCAAATAATAGGGAGACACATGCCTAGGCTGAAGCACTTGGAGCTTCAATACTGTACACTGACTGTTAAAGGCCTTACCTCGGTTTGTAAAGGATGTTCCGACCTAGAGTACTTGGACTTATCCGGGTGTATATCATTGACAAACAGTGAGATAACGAGATGTGTCTCGAGCTTGAAGAATTTGTTGGAGATCAAGAAGCCTGACTTCAACCGGCCGGTTGATATTTTACTCCTTCCAAATTGAAGAAAATAATGGTGATGCTAAACTTTACTTGTTTATGGTTCCTTTTGTGTTATTTTGATGATGTTATTTGCTTATTGTTGTTGATGAGAAGAGAGTTGGTTTTCCTTGTGTGCTAAGAAACCACCTCTTCTGCTTTCCTATAATTCTCTTGTTGTAACGACTTGCTTCTTGTATTTCTCTACTTAAAGCAATGAAAAAGAGGCCATTTCGATTGCCAAATAAAAGTAGCTTTCAACCCAAGTAACCCAAGCATAGCTTATTGCTACGACAACGTTTCAAACAAATCCCAGTCTGTCTAAACTAAACCACGTTGGGATGAAAAATATCTAAAGAAGGTAGGGTAAGGTGATTCACGGGATGTCGGTATGTATCTGAAGCCACACGATTTAAAATTAATTTCGATAAATGAACGGTGAAGATCTCGTAGCTGACTTTTCAGGAGCGTGGATTGCGCTTCACTGGATCCCTGTAGAGGCAACTTTTAATGTTCTCTCTTCTCCATTATTTCATTATAAAAGATCAAATAATCTTTAACAGTTTCTTGTCATCTCTGAGAAAAAATGGCTAGCAATATGGAAGTTTTCTGCGAGATCTTAATAGCGATCCTTCTTCCACCTCTTGGAGTCTGCCTCAAGCGTGGCTGTTGCACTGTAAGAGTTCTCCTTTTCCTTTTGTTTTGGTAACCGAGTTTTGAATGGTTTTGTGTTCACTCTGGTTTTGTTTGGTGTTGCAGGTAGAGTTCTTGATATGCTTGGTGTTGACTATCTTAGGCTACATCCCAGGGATAATCTATGCGCTTTACGTGATCGTGTTCCAGAACCGTGAAGGGGAAACTCAGGATTACAGTGCTCCACTCAACTCAGCTTGAGATTATCTGTCGGTCCATACAACATGTCTTTCACTTGAAACTGTTTACTTATGTAACCACTCAATAAAGTTGCAATTATCTGATTCCTTGTTATATGTAATTCAAGTATGGCAATTTCATGTACTGATTATTTCTTTCACTATTGGCACGCACCGACGCACGCACGGACATGCATCACAGATCTCTCATCACATGTATAATCTTTTGTAATCAAAGTCCAGATTTAAACTTAAGACGGGCCTTTTAGGCCCACTCTAGTTACGCATGTCACACGGTTGAGGGGAGAGTTCAAAATATCTAGAAGTGATCGTGTGTGTTACGTTACACAATATTACTCTGTACGTGTTACTTATATAATCCACGTGGAGGCTGGAAAAAATAAAGGAGTATCTAGAAGTGATACCACGAGAAGTAAACAGTAGCCGTACGATTAAAAAACATCTATAAATGAACGGTTCAGATCTCGTTATTGACTTTGTAACCACAAACAACTATCAGTGTTCTGTCTCTTCAAGATCTCCGTCAAACTTCATTATAATAAAGATAAAAAGTCTTTATCTCTTAAACGTTTTGTTGTACATCTTCTGAGAAAAATATTAATGTATATGGTCGGTTTAGTCCGGTTTAGAGTAGATTAGATTCAATTCTATTATGTGTGGTTTACTATGGTTAAACGCAAGTGTATATAAACTCCATGTAAGCTACATTTGACGGTTAATGAGAATAGAATTCATTTTCCACAAACAGATTCTGTTTCTCTAATATGGTATCAGAGCGATCTTTCGCTTCGCTTGTTGATTCTTCGTGATTTCTCGATTCTCTGAGTGTTTTCCAGCTCCGATTCACCTCAAAATCGATTCTCTACCGGTTGATTCCCCTCCGTTGAGCTCGATCGGGTCGACAATGGTGAAGCGTGGCGCAAAACAGAGGAATCGGAACTTCAACGATGAAGATCAAGGTTCTGAGGTTCGTACGAGGTCAATCACACCAAATCGCGACGAACCTGATGAAGTTTCCGCAAAACATCAGCAATTTCGCAGCTCGGTGATTCGCGACGGAGTTAGTTCGACGCCGATGCTGACGGAATCGTATGATAGTACTCATAGTCCCTTCTTCCTTCATTCAGCCGATCATCCAGGTCTATCTATTGTCTCTCATACTCTTGATGGAACGAATTACAATAGCTGGTCAATTGCGATGAAGATTAGTCTCGATGCGAAGAACAAGTTAGGTTTCGTAGACGGATCTTTGATTAGACCTTCTGTTGATGATCGCTATTTCAAGATATGGAGTCGTTGTAATAGCATGGTGAAATCGTGGCTCTTGAATGTGGTTAATAAGGAGATCTATGATAGTATCCTTTATTATGAAGATGCAGCAGAAATGTGGGATGATTTGTTCAGGCGTTTCAAAGTCAATAATCTACCACGGAAGTATCAACTTGAACAGGCTGTGATGACACTCAAGCAAGGTGATTCAGATCTATCTACATACTTCACCAAGAAGAAGACGTTATGGGAGCAACTTGCTAACACGAAATCGTCTCTTGTGAAGAAATGTAACTGTGATCAAGTGAAGGAATTGCTTGAGGATGCTGAAACGAGTCGAATCATTCAGTTCCTTATGGGATTGAATGATTCATTCAACAACATCCGTGGTCAGATACTGAACATGAAGCCGCGTCCACAGCTCAATGACATCTATAATATGCTTGATCAAGATGAAAGTCAGAGATTGATTGGAAACAACACAAAGGCAAGTCCTACTCCTGTAGCTTTTCAGATGCAATCTGTTAATCCAGATAATGGCCAGATCATGTTAGCTCAGGGAGGCTATCAAAAGCCGAAGTGTTCTCACTGTCACCGTATTGGTCATACCGTTGATAAATGTTACAAGGTCCATGGCTATCCACCTGGACATCCTCAACGTGGAAAGCCTATCAAACAAACGGTGAACACCAATCTCGCAACGCTTGGTCATCAGGAATCTCAGATGAAGGAGACTGATAACAGCATGACGAAAGACCAGATTCAGCACATGATTGCGTACCTCAGTGGTCAGCTCCAAGGTTCTTCTGTCATTGCACCAGAGTTAAACAGTGTCAAGCTCCAAACTCCTAGTCCTATATCCGAAAGGAACATGGTCTCGTCTTCACATTCCGTACCTTCTATCTCACAGATAACTGGTACATTTCTCACTTTCAAATGTTCTACTAATGACGTGTTAATTTCATCTACCTCTAAAGAAACCAGTGTGTCTCTTAGAGCTTGGGTAATAGATTCGGGAGCTAGTCATCATGTTACTCATGATAGGTCTTTATTTTTAGAATATGAAACTTTAGATAAGACTTATGTTACTCTCCCAAATGGTTACACGGTCAAAATAGAAGGAACTGGTTTTATTCAATTGACTGATGCGATTTCTCTCTACAATGTTCTATACATTCCGGATTTTAAATTTAACTTGTTGAGTGTTAGTGTTTTAACTAAAACGTTGCATTCTCAAGTTAGTTTTACTGCTGATGAATGTTTTATCCAGGATCGTACTCAGGCCCAGATGATTGGTCAAGGTGTTGAGATGGCAAATTTATATGTTCTGAATTTACCTTGTTCGCTTGATATTTTATCTTTTCAAGGTATGTCTCCTGCTTGTTCTAGTTTACATATAGATTCGGCCACTTGGCATAAAAGATTAGGCCATCCATCTATGTCTAAGATTGAGTTCTTGTCTGATGTATTGGTTTTACCTAAACATAAAAGAAATAAAAATCATGAACCATGTCATGTTTGTCATTTATCAAAACAGAAACATTTGTCTTTTATGTCTCGTCGAAACATGTGTAGTGAACCATTTGAATTGATTCACATTGATACATGGGGTCCGTTTTCGGTTCCAACTAAAGAAGGGTTTCGATTTTTCTTGACAATTGTTGATGATTTTAGTAGAGCAACTTGGGTATATCTACTTAAACAAAAATCTGACGTTCTGCATGTCTTTCCTGGTTTTATTTCGATGGTAGAAACTCAATATAAATCGAAAGTTTGTTCTGTTAGATCTGATAATGCTAATGAACTCAATTTTACTGATTTATACCATAAAAAGGGTATTAAAGCATATCATTCTTGTCCTGAAACTCCTGAACTGAACTCAGTAGTAGAGAGAAAACATCAGCATCTTTTAAATGTGGCTCGTGCTCTTATGTTCCAATCTGGTATTTCTTTGGAGTTTTGGGGTGATTGTGTCTTAACAGCTACCTTTCTGATCAATAGGTTACCTTCTAAAGTCTTAAAAGATCAGTCACCTTATCAGAAACTTACTTCTAAAGTCCCAGATTATCATAGCTTGAAAACCTTCGGTTGTCTTTGTTATAGTTCAACCTCGTCGAGTCATAGAACTAAGTTTGATCCTAGAGCTAGAGCTTGTATTTTCTTAGGCTATCCCCACGGGTATAAAGGCTATAAGCTACTAGACATAGAGACACACTCGGTTTCTATTTCTCGACACGTCATTTTCTATGAGGATATTTTCCCCTTTGTATCCTCTACCATATCAGAGGATACTAAGACTTTCTTTCCTCATATTCCTTCTCCTGCAAATTTTGATATACCACAATCTTCTTCTGATACTTGTCTCTCAAAAGATAAGATATCTTCTGAGGTTTTGGTCTCTTCTGAATCAAAATCTCTTCGCCAAAGGAAATTACCTTCTCATTTGCAGGATTATCATTGCTATAATACTTCTTCTTCTACTGATAAAACTCATATTACTTCTCCATATCCCATCACAAATTATATTTCTTATACTTCTATATCTGAGCCTTTCTATGCTTTTCTTAATATCATTACTAAAGCACCAATTCCACAAAATTCCAAAGAGGCTTTGAAGGATAAGGTATGGTGTGATTCCATGGGTTTGGAGATTGATGCGTTTGAACGAACAGAGACTTGGACGATCACTGAGTTACCATCAGGTAAAGAAGCTATTGGTTGTCGATGGATATATACCATCAAATATCATGCAGATGGCACGGAGGAGAGAAAGAAATCAAGACTTGTCGCTAAGGGTTATACTCAACAAGAGGGCATAGACTTTCTTGATACATTTTCCCCGGTAGCAAAGATGGCTACGGTGAAGATTTTGTTGTCTGTTGCACCTAAGTTGAAGTGGAAGTTGACACAGCTTGATATCTCTAACGCTTTCTTAAATGGAGATTTGGAGGAAGAGATTTATATGAAGTTACCGCCAGGATATTCTGAGCTAAAGGGAGTGGAAGTTTCTCCTACAGCAGTGTGTCGTCTACACAAATCAGTCTATGGGTTGAAGCAAGCATCTCGACAGTGGTTTGTAAAACTCTCCACAACTTTACTAGATTTTGGATTTGAGACTTGCACTGGAGATCATACGATGTTTGTGAAGCTTTTGGATGGGAAGTTCTTGGTAATATTGGTGTATGTTGATGACATACTCATCGCCAGTACCGATGATGATATGGTGAATGAGTTGAAACAGAGATTAAGTGCTGCGTTCAAGCTACGTGACTTGGGAGCTCCTAAGTATTTTCTTGGTCTGGAGATAGCAAGATCTGCTGAAGGAATCTCTGTTTGTCAGCGTAAATATGTACTTGATCTTCTGGAATCAACCGGTTTCTCTGGATGTAAACCTTCATCAATACCAATGGAACCGAATCAGAAGTTATCTCAAGACGATGGTACTCTGCTTACGGATGCAAAACAGTATAGACGGTTGCTGGGGAAATTGCAGTATCTCACGTTTACGAGACCCGATATTTGCTTTGCTGTTGGCAAGCTAGCTCAATATTCGGCGGCTCCTACTGATGTTCACCTTCAAGCTGTTCACAAGATACTCAGATACTTGAAGGGCACGATTGGTCTTGGATTGTTCTATGGTACAGAGACTAATTTTGATTTGCGCGGTTATTCTGATTCTGATTGGAATGGATGTCCAGACTCTAGAAGATCAGTTACCGGTTATGCAATGTTTGTTGGAGATTCTCTTGTTTCTTGGAAATCGAAGAAGCAAGACACTGTGTCATGTAGTTCAGCAGAGGCTGAATACAGAGCGATGTGTATGGCTACAAAGGAGATGATTTGGGTGGTGAAAGTCTTGACTGATCTCCGCTTACCTTTTCAGCTTCCTACCTATCTCTACTGTGACAATACAGCTGCTTTGCATATTGCAAGCAATCCGGTGTTCCATGAACGCACCAAACACATAGAGAATGACTGTCATAAGGTAAGGGAGAAGATGAAAGATGGCTTTCTCAAGACAATGTATGTTCGTACTGGTGATCAACTTGCAGATGTTCTCACCAAGGCGCTTTATCCTACTCCTTTCCGGGACAATATACGCAAGATGGGTTTGCATAATATATATGCACCTTCATCTTGAGGGAGGCTATTAATGTATATGGTCGGTTTAGTCCGGTTTAGAGTAGATTAGATTCAATTCTATTATGTGTGGTTTACTATAGTTAAACGCAAGTGTATATAAACTCCATGTAAGCTACATTTGACGGTTAATGAGAATAGAATTCATTTTCCACAAACAGATTCTGTTTCTCTAATAAAAAATGCCGAGCAAGTGCGAAATCTTGTGCGAGATCTTAATTGCCATCCTTCTTCCTCCTCTAGGAGTTTGCCTCAGGCGTGGCTGTTGCACTGTAAGCTATCTCTTTCAACTCTCATGTTAGAAGAGCCCCTTCACTTTCTGCTTATCTACCTTAAAGTAGAATCGCAGAACTTCTTGAAAGTCTGTTATTGTTTGATGCGTCACTTTGTGTTCAGTCTCTTAAGAAGTCTCTGTAGTTAAATTAGATTCGCTTGTAGGCTTGTTAGAATTTGGTGATTCCATGAAAAATGACTAATGGTTGGAGTGAAGCTAAAAGGGAATGATCAGTTTCTGTTTGATCACTCAAACTCTCTGACCTAATAAAGGGATTGATGGAGCTTGGATGTGGTTGCAGGTGGAGTTCTTGGCTTGCTTGATTCTGACTATCTTAGGATACGTACCAGGGATAATCTATGCGCTTTACGTGATAGTGTTCCAGAACCAAGAAGAGTATTTCGATGAAGCCAGACGCCCTCTCTACTACTCCGCTTGATCAGAATCTGTTTGTTCTTTGAAAACTGTTCAATCTTTGTATCCAACAAATAAGTTAATTTGTAATGTGTTTAAAGAGATTTTAAAACTGTGTGTGTATGGTTCGACTGTTCCTTTTGTTATAATATGCAAAATTGAAGGTGAGATTATACACTTGTTGTTGGCTACTGTGTTTGGGTTATTAGCGCTGCAAAATGTTTATGCATCAAAGTTGTTATATTCACATAAGTTGTGTTGATGCAAAGGACCAACATATTATGATAGATAAGGTTATGTTATACACAGAATTAGATTCATTTGAGAGAGAGGGAGAGAGAGAACAGAACTCTCCATATCCTTATTAAACATGCAAACCCCTATATTTAATGATTGTGGATCAGAGCAAATTTATAAATTTTGGATCTTTGCAACAAAACCAGTTTGCACATAGAGTAGGGGTATGCATTGTCAGTGGAAGAAAAGATGGACTAGAATTGCAGCTGTTACTTGAAGCACAGCGAGTGAAGCAGATTTGGTCATGGAGGACATGGCTCTGTTCTTCTTTCCTGTAGGTCTGACAAGTGACCCTCCTCCATAAACGCCTCTTGCCTTGCTCACCTCCGAAATTCTTCCATGATTTCTCTTGCTGCTAGTTACTCCAACGGCTGGTCTCTCTGCAACAGCAAAAAAAAAAATGTCAGTTAAAATATTATGTAAGAAGTTGTACAGCAAGTATTGAAAGCAAACTATTTGCCTTTGTGAACCAAGTAGTCTGTTTTGTCTGAACAACATTGAAGTTCTTCAGCAAAAGCAAAGGAGATGAAGAGGAAGATGATGGTGATGATGAGCAACAAATCTCGATAGTATCTCTTCATTGCAGACGGTAATGAAAAGATAAGATTGATTGGAGATGATCTGTAAGTATAACCACTGAGGAAGTGAGAATATATATAGGACTATTATCTGCACAAAGAGAAAGAGAGATGAAAACCTAAAGGTGAAACATTACAACTCATAAAACAGAACAAAGATTGAAAAATCTGATGGAACAAAAAGCAAAAAGCAGCTATTGTGGGGTAAAGTTAGATTCTCCCCACATGAATAGTGGAAGGAATATGTTCTCTGAGTAATGATCAGTCTAATCTGCTTTGATAAAAAAAAAAACTGATTCACTCTTGCTTTCTTATTAGCGTGGCCAGTAATGCTACATTAGATCGTGATTAGTCTGAAGTACCCTAATCCGTTTATACGTGCACACCACGTTACAAGTAACCATCCTAAACCTCATTCCACACTCCCCGCGAGTCAAAGTTTGATCTAAAGAAAAATGAGGTACCCTTCTTGTGGCATTCAGTGTATATATGTAATATGTAGTACCAACAGGTCGAAAATGATTATGTATATATCACCAATAGAGAAAATCAATAATTAAGAACTAGTTTAAGACTTTTGACCCAACAAAAAAAATAATTAGTGGTTGAAAAAGATTACAATGTCAAGACAAGCTGTTTCCAACTATACCTAAAAGATTACAATGTCAAGATGTGGTTGAAAAAATGATTTTCATCTTATGGAGTTATGGGAGAAATTTTATATTTATTAGCTTTCAATTAAAATAATAATGCTATACAATACAAGTATAGAAGACACACCAAGAACTCTTCTTGTTTGACAGAAGAATGAGATTTTTTTCTTACATATACATCAAAACTAATGAAACTAATATATTTTAATTATCTGAAATTCTTATTTGTGGTGATACGTTTAGTCTCTAGTTGGTGCAAGTCCAATAATCAAAAAATGGGAATGGTAGAGTCTCTCTCTTCTCTCTCTTACAAACGTTGAGAGAGAAAAAGAACTCGTGGTGGTTCCCTCATATCTTCTTCCTTCCTGACCTGTAACATAGCTTCTGGTACATGGTAGTCTCTTCGATGCGGTGTAGCCAGCTTTGACTTCGGTGGTTTTGCGACCTTCTTGGTTGAATCATCCGACTTTGGTGTCGTGTTTGTCTTCTGTTCTTTCGTCGTTTGTTATCCTTTCCGGAAGGATAGTAAGAGTTTGATTGGTGGATCGATCGAGATTGAAGTTTATTGCTATGATGAAACGTTAACGGGTTTGGATGAGATCTCGATTTTAATCGATGGATGCTCTTTAAAACTCGGTGGCGTAGCCGATGAAGCCCAATACGTCCAATACAGTCGTTGGAGGTGGGTTTGTTTCGGTGGTTGAGGTTGACATCCCGGTGGTTTCCGGTGAAAAAATGCTCTGTTTGGTTTGGTGGAGAAGTCTGAAGTCGGAATAGATGAGGGAGGTTCATGTTCCCGAGATGATTCCGGTGGGAGACGGTGGCTACGGTGAATGGCCGGTGAATTCACCGGCGTAGATTTCGCATGGCGGTGAATGCGGTGGAAGATGGCGACGCGTGGATGGTTCGGTGAAGATCGTGGAGATGTGGCTTGCACGTGTCTTCTCCGTGTCTTGCCGTTACACGTATTAAGATCGTGGAATCTGATGTTGTTTGGGCCAATGTTGGGCTCAGTGTTTTTTTGTTAAAGCTTTGCACTACTCTTCTTTTGGGTCTTGTATGTTTATATTTATTATTAATATATCAGTTATCCGAGAAAAAAAAAAAGTCTCTAGTTGGTGCACACGACGTCAGAAATTATTCCCCTCTCCAAAACTCATTGCCTAGTCCAAGATTGAGAAAGATTACAAATATTCAGATATATCGTAAGCTGAAAATTTGATGTACGCCTATTGTTATTGTTTCTTATGGTCGTATCAGTTGTACATATCAAATTCATCGCAAGTACAATTTGATTGGACTAAATCATATTGAACTCCATTGAAACATACTCCAAATGATATAATTAGCAAGGTACGTATGAATAGTTGTCTGAAGATAATCATTTTAAGTCGTAACAATTAATCAGAGTATTCAAAGTCGAAATATATTTTTAGCCAAAACAAAGTCGCAGTATATATACCCATACATATATATTACAAAGTCGATATATATATACCTCAAAGGAATTTGTTTGCTTTCGATTAAAATTAACAGTTTCATATACAAGCCACGATGAATTTTGTATTTTCCTGATTTTACAATATTTGATCAGCTCACACGATTAGTAAAAAAAACACACCATTACAATTTATAAAAAGCTTCACAAGGCTTGAAGCTCACAAGTATGAAACTAGAAGGGGAAGAACATCAACAACATCAAGCTCGCAACGGTGGAACCTAAACCGAATGTGATGGAAAGAGAAGGTCGAGTGGTAGCTGACGAACCACCACCACCACCAGTAGGGACAGGACGGCGGCTACTACGACCCCTGCCACCACCACCACCACCACGTCTCCTAATGAAAACACGAAGAGAGTCACCGTGTTGTGCAAGACTTCGTCTCCAAGAGGTAGTCGTCGTTTGGGCTGTACTTTCTTGATTTTCAGATGAAACTGGTGAAGGCAAAGAGAAAAACAGAAGGAACATAATCAATGAACAATATAAAGCCAGTGAAATCCTCATTTGTGTGTTTATCAAAATAATAGGTGTGGATAATGTATTTGATCCAAACAAATCGGGGAACAAAATGGGATAATTCACAAGTGAATGAGATGTGTAATGGGGGACAAAGAATTAATATTTACTCTGTCTTTAAACCGGAGTGTATATTATAATGTATTAATAATCATTAATGAAATTATTGACTTTAAAATGCGTGACTCTGTCTTTAAACCCGAGTGTATATTAGTATTAAACTATTAATGTACCGTCGCTTCGCAGTCTTCGGTTGATTACGAAAAATGTGAAAAAAAGAAAGAAAAGATTTGGCAGCAAATAAACGGCAGCGTGTGAAGAAAATCTCAAATCTTCGTCGTTTTAAAAGTGATAAAGGTGAAGTGGAGCTTGGGAGGGTTTCTAGAACTTTCTATAAATTGCTAGGCCAAGTGCAATTTGTGGCTGTCACTGCCTTCTCACTCAGCCCCACCGTTGCTGTTGTCTCGCTCACGACTCACGAGCCACGTCTCCGGTAACTTTTCACGACTTTCTTTATACGTTTGTTTGCCGGAGAAAACGCACGCATTAAGATTGAGAAAGATTACATAATAATATTCAGATATACATCGTAGGTTGCAAATTTGATGTAAACCTCTTATTACAATATTTCTTGTAGTCTGTTGTACATATCAAATTCATCGTAAGTACAATTTGATTGGACTAAATCATATTGAGACATACCCCAATGTTACAACTAGTAAGATATGAATAAGTACAATTATCTGAAGATTATCACCGTAAGTCGTAACAATTAATAGAGAATTCAAATTCTAAAAATATATAACTCAAAAAGGAGAATTTCTTTGCTTTCGATTAAAATTAACAATTACATATATAAGCCACGATAACTTTGGTGTGTTTTCCCGGATTTTACAATGATCAGCTCACATGATTAGAAAAAGAAAAGAAAAACAATACACCATATTACAATTTATAAGAACTTTCACAACGCTTGAAGCTCACAAATTACGAAACTAGAAAGCGAAGAACATAAACAAAATCAAGCTCGTGACCGTGGAACCGAAACCAAATGTTATCGAAAGATAAGGTCGAGTGGAAGCCGACTTAGGGACGAGACCGCGACCCTTACCACCACCACCACCACCACGTCCACCTTTCCTAATGAAAATTCGAAGGGACTCGCGGTTTTGTCCAAAACCTCGTCTCCAGGATGTCGTCATTAACGTTTGGGCTGTGTTTCCATGATTTTCATGAGATGAAATTGGCAAAGGCCGAGAGATTAAGAGAAGGAACATAATCAATGAAGAATATAAAGCCAATGAACTCCTCCTCATCATCCTGTATTTGATCCAAACAAAACGGAGAACAAAATGGGATTTTATTTACAAAATGAATGAGTTGTATAATGGCGCAAAAAATTAGTAATTACTATTTATAACGCTAAAGAGTAATGAGATCATGGCTTCATAATGCGTGACTCTGTCTTTAAACCAGAGTGTATATTACTCCCTCCCTTACTTTTTCTAAAAAGTTTGTTTCAAAAATATTAAAAAAATTAATTGATTTTATTAAATTATTATTAATTAAAAGTTATTGAAAATTGAAAATTACAGAAAAAGTTGCATTTATTATTATAATTTAATGTGTTTTTTAATATTTCTGAAAATAATAAAATGTCTACAGAGGGAAGTATAATGTATTAATCATTATTATCGCTTAAAAAAATGCATGTCTTTGTCTTTAAACCGGAGTGTATTATTTAGTACTTATAATGCATCGCCCACTTGGCAGTCTTCGGTTGATTTTAGAAAGTAAGGATCAAAGACAAGATTTGGCCGCATCTAAACGGCAGCGTATTAAAGAAGCTCCCTAATTCGTCGTCGTTTTGAGAGTGATAAGAGGTGAAGTGGAGGTTTCTAGAACTTTCTATAAATTGTTACGCCAAGTGCAATTTTGTAGCTGTCATTACCTTCTCACTCAACCCCGCCGCTTGTTGTCTCTCTCTTTCACGTCTCCGGTAACTTACGTTCTCAATGTGTTTCTCTTCTTGATCTGTTAAGCTTGCTTTGTTTTGTTCAAGGATTATGCTTTGTGACTTGTTTAGAACAAAAGGATGAACCTTTAGTTACGTATTAGGGTTTTAACTTGAAATGAATGATGCTGCTTAATCCTTCTTTAGTTTGGTTTAAATAAGCTGTTGTGTTATTCTCTGACTTCTCGCTCGATCGATTAGGGTTTTGTTTATGTCCGAACTTGAAACAATGTTAGGTCTTGTTTTGTTGGTCTCTTCTCTTTACTTGTAGGAACCAACAGTCTCCATACTTAAAAAGTTGTCTGCTTTTACTTCCCATCTGAAACGCCTCTTAAGAAAAAGTTATCAACTTTATGAAAAATGGTTCATCTTTATTAGCTTTTACTCTGAGAATGTGTTATTGAACAATTTTTGTCATGCAATTTTTTCAGATCTAAGAAGATGTCTCAACACTGTCACGCAGATTGCCAACGAGCCATGGATGCCCAAGAAGAGCATGGTAAAAAAAAAGTTACTTTCTTTACTGTCATTAATAAAAGAGTGTGATTTGGTTTTTGACTGATACCTTGTTGTTACCCTCGTTTAAAGAAGAAATATTTCAAAAGATTAAAGGTTTGTTTTTGTGTTGCAGATGCAGCTGAAAGAGCCGACATGATCGCAGTTTGTCTGATAAGCAGTGCTCGTATGGTAGCTAACCTGGACAGAGAGTACACTTCCTACTCTGCTCAGTTCTTGGTTGACAATGCTGGTCGCAAAAACGAGCCCGCTCAGGATCCGCCGCCCTCCACGTTCACCATCCAAGACTGCCTTCAGTACTTGGTGGAGATCGCTACTCCCAAGCCTGAATCCAAGCAGAGAGAAGTGGATGAGCGACGCAGCACGCTGATTCTCAAAGAATGCCTCGAGTACGCTTTGAAAGAAGGGTTACCGAAGCTCGAGGACTGGACACATGTGGGATGTGTGCACAAGCCTCCCCCGTTTGTGTCTCTCATTCCTCGTGTGCCCATGAAAGGGGAACTGATTGAGGCTAAGACGTCGGAAGAGGCGTCTAAGTTGCTGAGGAAGCAACCGGTGGGAGCGAGACTTCACGTGTTCAATCCTGAGTTTGAGCTTGTTAGAGATGAGATACAGTGCTAGCTTTCTCTATCTCACTGATTAGTTATATGTATGTTAAAGTTTTCTTATTGTGTGGCAGGGATTTTACGAAGGCCCGTCAGGTCCTGAGTCACGCTACGTTGGGCTAAGAGACGTGATGATAACTGGAAGCGGGACGATGAAGGGGGGTCCGTTTTTGGAGGTGAAGATAGTCTACAAGAAGAAGGTGACATTCCTCAAAGTGTCTTGCACTCGTGTGCTCACCTCACTCCCAAATGACAGCGGCGAGGAGTGTGAGGTGGAGCCAATGGGTCTGCTTGTTGATTTCATCATCCCACGCTTTTCTAAGTAAAGTAAACAAGATCGTGGAATGGTCTTGGTTGAGTAAGTATCTAGAGAACATGTGTCGGTTAATAAGAGTCAAGTATGATGTAAGTTGCTAAGTATCATGAAAACCGTATGCTAGTTGTGGAACTCGTTTGTAGTCCCAAGACTTTTATCTATGTGTAATGAAGTTATGTCTACTAAACTAATCGGAGAGATACAATAGAACATGCCGTTTTGTATGCAATAATTTACTAATTTAGAAGCATGATTTACTAATTTAGATTCTGGCTGGTTCGGCTTAAAATGCTCCAAAGTCTACGTTTAAGGAGAGGTCAAACCAATGTTTGCAATGGCATCTAGAGATTCGTGAGAATCACCCTCTACTTCGTGCACACAACCAAAAAAAAAACTGGAAATCGAAAGCTTTTTCAACATACATTTTGTCAGGTTCATGAGAGTGTAATATCGATGGTCTGTGTATTAGCTTTCATTTTCTATTAGTTTAAATGACATGCTCTATTAAAAATAAAATTTCATTCCACAAATGTTAAAACACTACCATTAAACAATAGTATCAACGTCTTGCGCATCTTGAACTAATCAAAACCAAGATGTAGCACCAAAGAGAACATACACAAATAAAGAAAAACAAAACCATGTAACAAGATTGAAACTAATCTCGATGACTAGTATTGGTATTAACTCAACAAGTTTTTCAGAAAAGGTTTTGAGGAAAGATCTCACCTGTTTTTCCAGCGAGTTTGGGGTCTTAAACTTGATCTACACCAAACTACGGCACGCCTCGACATCAGCTGCATGCGTAGCCAACAGAGAGTCGCTTACACTCTTGATCACAGCATCCAATACTGCTTTCTTGAACCACTCATCCTCCATTTTCATTAGAATGTCCTTCACCACCTCGAAACCAGACGCACTGGCCATAACCAAACTCCCAAGGATCTCCCCAAAGTTGTTTGGCGCCTTTGGCAGATCGATTCCAATGTCATCAAGCATAGACCCGTAAAGCAGACAACCACTCCCTATGTCTTTAGGAGTTAGAACGTTCTTGGAGACCAAATGTGCCAAGAGATTCGCAACTGGAGCAACGCAAGGTGGGTTTTTCTCCAACCCGAGGGAGATAGCTTCCTTGACGAGCTCGGGATGGTAAGATGGGGATTTCAGTTCCTCTACGCATTGCAATGCCTCATCCAACAGACGGACGTTGAAGTATTCTTCCAAAAGCGACTTGGTTTTTCTGCTTAGAACTTCTGAGTTCAAGCTAGTAGCAGCCATAGGAGGAACCGCCACCTGTGGCTGTGGCTTCTCAACAGCTGGTTTGCTCGGAGCAATAACAGCTTTAGCCGGTTCGGCACTGTTGCCTTGCAATAGGGCACTTGGTTTACCATTCAAGATACCACCGCTTCCCTGAGGTAGGAGCCTTGAATTAACCGACAGCGACTTGTTGATGATAGCAGGAGACTGAACACGCCCTGCTGGCTGCGGATTCTGCCTGTTCCCTCTGGGCATGGAGCGGGACCGTGCCATCTCCCAGCCGTCGTCATCCGTTACAGGCATCCCCGGCATCTTCCTAGCCCCTGGCATACCAGGCATCATTCCTCCAGTACCCGAACGTCCAAGGAAGTTTCCAGAGCCAAGAATATCAGCATCCGCACCACCACGGTTGTTGTTGTTCCTCATGTTCGCCATTGCACCAGGGCGCAACCCAAGAGTCTTTTCTGCCTCGGAATGAATCTCAGTGATTTTCTTGGCTTTCATCTGCCATTTTACAAAGCAAGAACAAAACATAAGCAAACATAGATAAATCTCTTAGAAATAGAAACGGGCTCTGTAAATTCCTACCTCCTCACGCCTTGGTACCCACTTGTTAGCTCGCAGATCAACAACATTACGGACCATAAATCTCAAGCGTGGCTCTAACATCGGGTGCACTGCTAGTTCCTTCAAACGGGTGAAGTACATGTCGTTTATGCTTCGTGATCTTGGGCTCTCATCGAGTTGTTTTCCAATGGTGATGAAAACTTGACAAAGAGCCTCAACATCTTCCTCTGCTGGGCAATCTTTATCGTCGGATCCTAAAAGCTCCTGCGACCAGACACAAACTTACCATGAGCTCTACAGAAAAAAGTATTACATGAAACTAACTTTTAGCGGTACAAAAGCAGAGCGTGAGTAGTTATAATAATACCTGGACGATGTGATGAACGATCTTCTCAGGCACCATCTTCTGCTTCAGAAGTTCACCAATTAAACGGATGTTTCCTAATGTCCTGAGCTTGGCCATCCTTTCCTTGTCCTTGCGCTCCATTTCTTGCGATGGATCAGTCATCAGTCTGACTTCTTCCTTCAACTTGTCAGCGCCTTCAAATTGTTCTTGGCAATTATTCAAAAGCACTCTTTTGAATGTTATTTCTTTTCCTCCGGCTTCCTCTGATGGGAACGAAGGCAGCTTTCCGTTGATATCAAAACACAAAAGAGCATACATCTGGCAAAATGTGGGCTCTAGTACGGCCTTCTCAAAAATCAGCTGGATCACTCCCTGAAATTTAAGAATAAAACCAAATCATGCCATGAAGAGATCACTACAAACAAGCTAATGCAGACAGAACTGGAGATACCTTTAGAATATCCGCAGATGTGATGCCAGAGTCAATTAGTTGACCCTTAAGAAGATCATACTTCTCAGGAGTCATCTTGTTCAGAATACTGCAGAGAAGCAGAACTATAAGACTCAATCAACTATATAAAGCAAATAACCCCAACACACAAAGATAAAGTAATGAAGAATGCAATACCCTTTCACGGTCTTGAGAACTTGATCCTTTTCTGAAAGAGTTCCTCTTTTAGCTGACCATGGGACCTCTGCTTTCACAAGGGCAGGAGGAGGGCCAGACTGTTTCAGCAAGTTATGACGTTAGTTACAAGCAATAACCACCTAAAAGCAACCCAAGTTATTGTCAAAAAATAAAATGTCAGAAGTCAACACTCACCCCTTGGATTGATCCAGAATACGCATCTCTAGATTCGCGTTGGTCCTCCCTTGACCTGTCTTTACTCGGGGAAGGAATTGGTGCACGAGTATGCCAATCACGGTTATCAGTCTCCGAGTAACGGTTTTGAACTTGAGCTGCAGGCTGAAAAGAGTAAACAAGAAAGGGAATTAAAAAAAATTAATCTGAAACAATTGACATAATCAAGAAAACTCGCAAAGCATTCAACAAAGCAGTAAGACAGTCACCTTGTTTTCCGAACGGCCCCAGCTCTGCTCTTCGCCAAAAAGATCAGATGCAATATCCTTACCGAGCTTCAGAACTTCATCAGAGACTTGGCTACCCTGCAGAACCAAAATGATGAATAACTAAGCGAATATTTAAACCAGAGCAATACAATTTATTTGAACAAACACAAAAAAAAAAAGAAAACAAAAGAAAGGGACGCATGTCTACCTCTTTAAGCTGAAGAAGCTGTTCGCGAGTGAACCGCACAATCTCATGACCCTCAAATCTCGAGTCTCCTCTCTACAAAACAAAAAAAAATCCATTAAAACGTCAACTTCAGAATTAAAAACATGGCTAGACTCAACACGCATGTGTTCTCAAATCAATAACATGTACGTAGGGTCCTTTATGAGCATCAAAGAACTTAAAAGAGTGCCCACCTAAAAAGTAATCAATCTCTGTCCATATTTACAGCAAGGCCGCATTGCTTAAGCGCCCCACCAAGAATTAGGACATTGCATTGTTGTGTCTCAGATTCCAAAACTCAGATTCAATCCAAAACGAGAGAAATAAAAAACGGAATCGAATTTACAGCTAAAAGTTCTAGAAGAAGAGCAAACGAATGAACAACCTTAACGGCAAAAGAAGGAGCGTCTTCGGCATTGGTAAGATCAGAGGAGGAAGAGGAAGACAAGGCAGAGCGTGGGGCGAAGATGCTTCCTCCACGACCTCCTCCTGGCCTCAAGCTCAACATCACTCTCGGAATCTTTCGCGGTAAAAGCTAGGATGGTTGTTAGTAGGGCTGCACAATAGACGCAAACGATCAATGGCGGAGGCTACGTAACCAGAGGAGTGAGATGAGAAAGGAGTATTTGAAATGAAAGAGACAAAATTGAAGAAGCGTTACCTGAGAGAGAGAGAGGGAGAGAGTTTGTGTGAGAAAGAATGAAGGAACGAACGCGGCGGAGAAGCGTATTGATGCTTCTTTTTATTTTCGTTATCAGCTTCTCCCCCTCAGGCGTTTTTAGGGTTTGGGCCTTTTATTTATTGGGCCTGATAGTACTCATACGGTCCATTGTTTTAAATACGTAATTTAATTATAAGATATTTCCAGACTGAAATTGGAGAGGTCTGTGTATTGTGTACTCTAACCTCTTTAGTCTTTTCTAATTGAAATTGGATTGGCATCTGCATTGCTCTTGTTACTTGAGTCGCTGAAACTTGTCAACATCTAAAGCTTGCGACTGAGGAAAGTAAATACTTCAGAGACAGAAACTTGTTTTATTGTCTTGGTACCAAACAAGGAAGTTCTTCGGAAAGCTCAAGAACCACTCCCTAAAAAAGAAGAAAAAGTCAGCTGATGATGAAGTTTCAGCGACGGGACTGCAACTTAAGGATACATGATGCACAATTGTCTGAAGATATATTATCTGGTAATAACAGTGAGTTTGATAAGTTTCGGTATAGTTCCTTTTATTTCCATGTATGTGAAACCATAGAAGTAGATTATTTGAATAACAAGAAACCAAGACTTAAAGAATAATCACTTATGAGTGATGTAATGTTACATTATGAGTACAAGATGACTTGTCTTGCGGCCAAAACAAGTCACTACCAATAATCTCCGCAAGAACAAGCACCATCTTTGAAATGGTGGAAGCGGTTGGCGTCTCTTACAACTATCACTCTCTCTGTGATCTTCGAGATGAGTTTGGTTACGGCATGACAGTCTAAACAGACCCTGAGATTCTTTATGATCCGAATTTCAGTTCCTGGTTCGGTGACAATGAGTCCAAAGGCAATGGCTAGCCTCTCACTATGAAATTTCACCATCAGCTCCCTTTCTTCCTCCTCCACGTCGTGCAAGGCCAATTCAGTCTCCGGTTGATACCCAGCTTCCCTCATCTTCCCTTCGAGCTCCTCTAGCTTCTCATATATTGCTTTTACCTGTGGATGTGACTGATCACCCGAGGTAAACACATGAGGCGTCTCACCAATTTCTATCAAGGTATAACCAGGAGCCTTGGCTAGTTTCCTCTTCTTTGCTTCTTGTCCGACCGTAGCAGCCTGTGGATAGTTTCTATCAGCCGAGTGAATATTTGACAGCAAAACATGGTATCCAACATCGTCTGGATCCAGCTCAAAGAGCTTCTCGGAGACGGTACGTGCAAGGTTTGTGTCTTTGTGAATCCTACAAGCTCCAAGCAGTGTCTGCCACACGGAAGGATCCGGCTCAACTGGCATTGCCTCTATGAACTGCAACGCTCTCTGCAAATGTCCTGCTCGGCCAAGAATATCAACCATGCAAGCGTAATGCTTCACCGTTGGTTCAAAACCATACCGGTGGATCATGGAACTGAAAATCTCATCACCTTCCTTGACCAGGCCAGCATGACTACAAGCGTAGAGAACACAGAGGAAAGTGACTGGCGACGGTGCAACGCTGGAGTTCAACATCTCAGTGAAGATATTCAGAGCTTCATGTCCATGTCCATGGAGCCCATAACCGGAGATCATTGTGTTCCATGTAACTTCATTCTTCTTCGGCATCAAGTCAAACAACCGGCGTGCTTCTTCAATGCTTCCGCACTTTGCATACATACCAATCAAAGCAGTAGACACATATATGCTAGACTCAAAATCGCTACCCCTTACTAAACCATGCACCCATTTCCCCAAGCTCAACGTTCCTAACTGCGCACAAGCCGATAGAATACAAGTTATCGTGATCGGGTTCGGACGAAACTCAGACTTCTGCATTTCTCTGAACAGAGATATCGCGTCCTCTGTCAACCCGTTTTGTGTATAACCCGAGATCATTGCGTTCCAAGACGCCAAGCTTTTGTGCGTACACTCATCAAAAGCCTTCCGTGCTGATTCCATCTCGTCCATTTTACTGTAAACCGTTGTTAACGCGGTTGGGACAGATTCATGAGACAAGAAACCTGATTTCAAGCTGTAACCGTGAATGGCATATACAAGCATAAGATGACCACCAGAGACAGGGATCAAACTCACCAGCGTGCTTGAGTTCAACCTTTCCCCCGACAACACCAGCTTTCTAAACAGCCTTAACGAGAGCTCAGTCTCGCCGTTAGAAGCATACCCGTGAATCATCGCATTGTAAGCCACCACATCCGGTGCACAAAACTCTCGAAACAGAGCATCCAAAGCTTCAACCTTTCCACATTTCGAGTACAACGAGATGAAACCCGTGAGAACAAAATCGTGGGAATAACACCCTGTCTTCATCGCGAGACTATGGATTAGCATCCCAACCCTCAGCTCCTGCAACTCCGCAACAGCAGGGAGTATATTCAACACAGTCGTCGAGTCCCAACGAGTACAGCTCTCGTTAATCAAATCCCTAAAAACCATAACAGACTCCTCATACATCTCGTTCTCTCTGTATCCACATAACACAGTATTCCACAAAACCACGTCTCTCTCAGACATTCCGTCGAACACCTTGCGAGCATCAACCACCCGCGAAAACTTGAAGTACATCTTGACGATATTCGACCCGACGTGTAGTTCCGAGTCAAACCCATCAACGACTGCTTGACCATGAACAGAACGGCCAGCTCTCTCGTCATGAATACTCGAAGCGGCGGAGATAGCGTAGGTGTAAGTGGAGCTGTTGGGTTTGAGGTCAGTGTGTTTCCTCAAGTGGGAGAACAGTGAGAGAGAAGAGTGAGGCGATCCGTTCTTGGAGAAGCCGAGCATGAGGACGTTGAAGAGGAAGACGTCGGGTTTATGGAAGGAGAGGACGAGGCTGCGTGCGTAGGGGATGGCGCCGAGGTCGGAGAGACGTTGGGTGAGTTTTGTGAGTAGTTGGATGTCGTTTTGGTGGCCATGGAGAATGATCTGAGCGTGGGTTTGGGCGAGGTGAGAGAGTGAAGTTGATGTTTTGAAGAGATCGAAGAAGCTGTTCTTGTTGTTGTTTATCACTGCAACGGTTGTCTCGGCGGTGGCGGCTGTTACTGTCCGTAGTAACATTTGCGTTTGAGTGAAAAGGAAACGACTCATTTTGCGTTTCTTACATTTTTATTTATTTAAACGTTTTGCATCAAACGATTACATGATGCGATTAGTTATGATTTATGAACAATCCTAAAGTTAGTTTTTGTTATGAATCGTTTAAAGTTTAAAGTTTAAACTAATCGACTCTATATAAATAAAACGCCTCAAAGAAACCTTACATCAGAGTTTACAATTAAATTGGTTTTTTCCTCTTCCTACGACTTTCGAACTCTCGATCTTTCACTTCCTTCTTTCCCTATGCTAATGTTTCATACACAAAAAAAAAAAAACAAGGAAAGATCAAAAAGAAAAATGTGAGGGCATCAAAGAGCAATTTACAGGTGATGATTAGTCATCAGTGTTGAGGGAGTGGAACTGTAAGTGTGTTATTTATGGCCATGGAAACTTGCTTTGTGGCAACACTGGAGGAGTCTCCTCCTCTGCATCTTCTTCTCCTTCTCTCCTAGTTTGTATCAGATGAGTCCTTAGGCTACACTCTTTTATCTGTTCCATGCCACCAAAACTCGGTTTCAGTTCATTTTTTTTCAAAATTCATTCTACACTAAACTACTGGATTGTTTTTGTTACCTGCATGATGCCAGTGGAGGCCAGAAGATCTTCGCATTTTCCTTGCATAGAACTCTCTTTTGCAACTACTACAGCGAGTTCTGAGACCATTTTGTTCATCTCCTCCACCTGTAACAATTATAAAGAGCAGTGAGAGTTATGAAGAGGATAAACATTGGACAGTAGATTTACTAAAAAGGTCTCTCACCTTGGAGAGTAAAGACCAAATGGACGATCCCATAGCCTGCATTACATCGAGTGCCGAGGACATAGCTGCTTTCAAAGACTCTACGTCCGCCTGTAGGAAGAGAAGTTATAAAATGATAACTATATTCTTGATCTTTCTGAAGGAATAGTAACAATGCATACCTTTGTTCCTCCAGTAGCTGGAAGGCGGAGAGTATTTGCTTCTAAATCTGCTATGGCTCCAACTAGAGAACTAACATGCTCTCTTTCAAGTGTGGCCCATTCTTCAAGGCTCACCATCTACGCACATACTTATACATCAGCATGGTTTAATCTGATGTATACAAAGCCAGTATACAACACAGAGAAAGAGGGAAAACGTACTTGATCGTTTAATAGTGAGTTGAGTTTGATCTCTAGCTTCAGCTGTTGTAGGCCAATCCTTTGGCTGGTCACATCATCTTGTAGTTCTGATATCGCATGCCACACATTAAATAGTGTTTCCTGAAATATCAAAACTTGAATTTTCAGAGATCAATCAGTTGTGGAACCGTTAGAGAGTAGTATTATCTACCTCGGAAGTTAAACGTTGAATGTACATGGCAGCTTCAGCACGCGCAAGTACAAACCGCCACTGTAAATACCTATTGTGGAGCAGACGCAGTTGATGAACGTCTTCGATGTAGTTTGCCTTTTTGCCTTTCTTCACATCCGTGATGAAGCTGAGAACCGAAGTTGCGGTGGTACTGATTGATTGTGTAGAATCGCTGCTTTGTCTTATCCGGGAAGGACTTACCCCTCTTGAAGGTGGAGTTGATGGTCTCGCAAAAGAAGAAGAGCTTGTCACACGCGAAGGACTCAACCCTCTAGCAGGACTTACACCTCGTGCAGGACTCAACCCTCTTGCAGGGCTTAGTCCTCTTGAAGGACTCACTCCTCTCGAAGTACTCATGCCTCGGGAGAGAGACGACGAAAAAGAAGTTCTACTTGGTGAAGCAGGGCGAGATAATGGATGCAGCTTGGCTACAGCCGTTGCTAAGGACGCTCTATCTAACGAACTTGCAGACAAAAGTCTTTGAGCTCCTGAACTTCGCCCTATGTTATTATCTTCCGACTTCGTTGGAGACAGTACATCACCGTTTGTAGAAGTTTTATGCAAAGGTTTCGAGCCGTTGGACAAAGGCAGTGACATTCTCCTAGGAGACGGTCTCATTCCAGGTCCTGAAGTAGACAGACCCCTTGAAGCCTTGTCTCCAAGATCCAAACTTCTGTTTAGTGAGTTCCTTCCACCGATTCTACTAGGCCACCGGTGCTGTTCTATTAACCTACTGTGCTGACCATCCACAGGTTTCGAATTCTCTGAACGATCAGATGCATTGTTCTTCCCTTTCAACGGACTTACTTTCCTCTCCGGCGTAGGTTTCCTTGACACAGATACCGTTTCAGCCTTCTGCTTCTGAGCTATATTAGAAGAAGGTCTCAACGTTCGGTCAGATGAAGAGCTACTAACCGGTCTCTCCTTCTTACCAACAGGGACTGAGACAGAAGAATCCGACTGAAACGAAGCGCTGAGGCTTCTCATAGTAGAAGGCCATAAGCTCTCAGGCAAACGACCTGTGGATAACCGCCTAGATGAAGCTGGTAAGTCTATAGACACGTTAGGCGTGGATGGACTAGTGGGAGATGGAGGTGTTGAAGGACGACGCTTCCTCTCAGCGGAAACAGCTCTTTTGGCGGATACGGATTGAGAGGTGGAAGAAACAGTAGGCCTTGTGAGGCTTGGGGAAGGGCATCGAGTGGTTCTGGTTGGTGTAGGTGATCTGTATCTTGAACTGACCTCTGTTGCTGTTCGAGGACGGCGAGTGGCAGTGGACGCATTGTTCTTATCTGATGGAACAAGTCTCCGTCTTGTAGTATCTGTTGCTACATCCATTCAAAGCTTTAATGAAACAAACTTGCATTGATTGGATTCAGGAGCTCATGCCTCTAGTTTCTTTATACTGCAAGAAAGTCAAAACACATGAGGAAAAAGTAAGATACCTCGCAGATAGACAGTGCAAGAAAGATATATATTTTTAAAAAAGAACAGTAAACAAGAGAGAAAGGTGGGTTTAGTTCTAACTAGTTAGTTGCAGTTTAACAATATCAAGAAAATATTTTTTAATGGAAGATTTTCTGAAAGAAGAATCTGCTGCAGTGTCCTTATCACAGAAGTGCCATTATCAGACTGGCTGGAAAAAAAAATTAAGGGGACCAATCTTCTTCTTCGTCTTTCCAATAAAGAGAGAAGAAAAAGAACAAAAGAAACTTACTGAAACTAAGCAGCTTGAGAGATTTTAATAATCTGTGTGACAATATTTGACAATAAGAAACTTATATAACAACAAACACATAAGGACATTTTGCAGATTATGATGTTTCTCCAGTTAGGGGACCACGTTTGTGTAAGAACCAGGGATTGTATGATGAAATGCAGTAAGAGTGATGATTCGTGGTGTTTGAAAACATTGACCAATTTGAGAAAGTGAAGGAAACTCACAAAAGAAAACAAGAAAACACTATTATTATTCAGTGTTTAAGACGAAAAATCCAAAAAAAAATAAAAATGGAAGATTTGTCTGTTTACAGACCGACTTGTGTCTCTCATGACACAGACTCTTCGTTAATCAAATTTAGTAATTTTCCTAAGAAACAAACAAAACATTTTTTTCTAAGCAAATTCACGAAAAGCCGAAACAGGAATTACGTGTCTTAAACCAAACATAGATTTGTATCAATAATCAAACCACACAAAAAAAAACATTCTTTGTCCTAACTCATGAAATCTCAGATCGCAAGTAATGAAAATTCATGATTTTTAGGGTTCTTTAGATTTTGGGTAGAATCAAAAATTGGGAATTGATAAACCAAAATGCGAAGATCCAAGGAATCTCGAGCTCGGGAATTAGAAAATTATCTTACCAGGAAAGATACAATCTTCAATGCCTTTCGAGATTCGTAATGAGGAATACAAACGCGATCGGAATCACAAGTCTATTGCCGCCGGCGATGATGAGGAATGCTCGTGAACAATTAAAAAAAACGCCAGAGGTAGAAGAATTTGATCGGGCGATTGAAAGATCAGAGAGAGATAAAGATTAATAGTAAGAGAGAGAGAGAGGGCGTTATTTTCGCGCCACCTAATTTTGATAATTAAAAGAGTTTTCTTCTTCTCTCTTTTGCTCGTAGAGAGGTCAGTAACAAAGGAGACCAAATCATTTAGTTTTTATATTAGTACTAATAAGTAGTCATTATGAATTTCCGTATTTTTCCTCTTATTTATATAGTTTTTGAAATCATTTGGTTTTGACTTAACTTTAGTTTCCCAGTAAAGTCATCATTCATTCTTGTGTTTAACTACTCTGAATCAAAATTAAAATAGTAGTATCAAACAACTTCAATATCTTTATTAATAGTTGGTTTATCAGGTTCAGTATATAATTAGTAACCATCATGTAAGACCATCTATTTTTTTCTCTAAAATAAAGTAATTCTATAATAGAGTTGAATGTTGCTCCAATTATACTTTATTTTATAGTGAGAAATAGAATGATGAACAAAAAAAAATTACTCTATATATAGAGTAAAAAATAGATTTACACTATTATAGAGTAGAAAATAGAGTACTATTGAAGTATTTTTACTTTAAACTCTATTTTAGAGAGAAAATAAAGTAGGATTAGAAATGCCGATACAATAATATTAATTAAATCAAAGAAGCTCCCATATAAACAGCTCTCAAAGACGAGATAGATAGCGTTACATTTAGGTGATTGTCAACGTCTGATAGGTTGTCTGCACCTCCCTTATGTCACGCATACGTTCCCAAATTACTTCAAACATATCATAATAGTGATCATGAGTTTGTATCTCCTTTTTTGTTTCTTTGATGGAGGTTAATTATAAGGAGATAAAAAAGAACTGAAATGGGAAACAATCGAGATCAAAAGTGACAAAGTTTATCAAACTAATGATTGTTTTCGTTTTTTTTTTTTTTGTAACACTTTTTGTTGCATACAAGTAGCATTTTCGCCGAAAGCTTGATTTACATTCGGTTACTTTTTCACACCTAACCTTAACTATAATCATAAGAGCTACAAGGAAAAGCTCTTCTTCAAGGAAAAAAAATTGAAAGTAAACAATAAATTTTCTTGGAGAAATGAGAACTATGATGGTTACTCATGAATCATGATAAGTGTTTGGTCTCTTCTATTTTTTCTTTTGTTTCTTCTTCTACTTCAGAAAATAATATTTACCAAACACTTACGATGGCTACTGGTTAGCCCCCAACTAACTTTCTCTACATATATGTATCTATTTATATAGTTACAATAGATGTCTTTCATATCAAACATATTAAGAATCTGAAACCACATGGATTGTATGTTATATATTTCACTTTTTTTGCTAAGATATATTTTTGTATGGGATATTATTTCACTTGACACATCAAGATTCTAATTAATTGCTAATTGCATTGTTTATTCTCTTAAAGGGTTATGTATGTTGATTACCCTCAAAATCGCTACACAGGTTTTTTTTTCTAAGCGTTCATCCATAAAACAGTTAGAAAAACAATTGCCTCAATATCTTGATTTTCTTATCAATAAATTTCACTATTTTGGTCGAGTCTGGTAAGCGATGACGACATTATAAACTCTGTAATGAGTATGATGATGTTTAGAACATTAATACCAACACAATTTTCATAATAATAAAAAAATCAACAAACCCGTTTTAAAAAAGAAGTTTGCACATGAGATGATTCGGACATATCATATGATCTTAAGCTTTCTATATACCTTTGTCTCTCTTTCAGTTGTGTGTCCCTTGCCGTGTGATGTCTTGCTCCCACTTTACGTCCACTTGGACTTTTATTAGTTTCAAATATTAATATTGTGTAGATGTATTTTTCTTTCTTTTGTGTTGGCTACACATGTACGTACTGCCAAATTATTCAGAATCATTGAACCTAGCACACGTCTCTTACTCGTCTAGTCGTCCGTGGTCCGTTCGTGGCTTCAATTTCTCCAGAAATCATAAGATTAACGTTTCATACATATGAACAAAAGTTATTGAATCTCACGTTGCTTACCGAAATATTGTTTATGTAATTGTTATTGTATGATTTTATACGCGTCTACAAATGAAATATGATACTTGGATACAAATCTATCAGCTAAGAATCCGAATAACATCTAAATATACTCACAGTACACCTAATTGCTCATGTGGAGTACTCCAGATAGAAAGAAAACAAAGGAAGTCAATCATACTTTTCTGAAGAAGAGTACTAGATAACAATGACTGATGAAGATTATATATATATTTTATATATATGTATGTTATTATCATTAGTAACTACTGTTATAAAGCTACAACGGTAATCCTCATATATTAAGTATATGCAGAAATGAAAGATAAATCGTTGTTTCCTGGTGTGATTATGTATGGCAAGCAAGAGTCAAATGATGGATATTCACGTGCTTAACACCATTATGTTGACCACACTAGAAACTAGAGTTATTGTAAATGACATGTCTTTGCAATGTTTCTTCGTTTGTCTAAGGCTTGTCGCTTAGTTGTTTAGTCAAAAGAAAAAAAATTCTCTTCTTCTACTTTCTGTTATAATATGAAAAGTAGTGAAAAACAATAGACTGCAAATTCTTAAACATGTAGAGCCAGTATGATGCCATAGTTTTTAGCGTTGTTCAATGTTCAGCAAACTGTTTGCATGGATGATGGATATGATGATATACACGTTTGATAGATAATAAAAATGATTTGATGTTAGAATCAGTTAACGTAATATAAGGATAACACACGAACAGTATTGTTTTAAGAACCAAACTGTGACAATTTTCCCGAGGAAAGCTCAAGAGTGATCAGGAAATCAAAAATGTTTGTAATTTTACCAAATCCTCTAGTGTTATAACTAGTTCAAACATGTCAGAACATAAAGTGACCCATTTGCGGATTCCAGCATTTGGTACTTAACAATCTGATATCATGGCTTGTATGTCAAGTTAAAGAACCTCTAAGTCTTAGCCCCAAAATCAAAGGCTTCACAGCAGAGCTATATTACATAACTAGTTATAGATATATACAAAATTACATAAATTTTATGAATCTAAAATGTTTATCTATCCTATAAATTAAAATCCGCATTACATGCACCACGTGAAACATCTCAGACTGTTCCCCTTTGTAACAAACATTTCTCTCGATTTCTAAACATAAACCGGAAAACCACCTCAACTTTGTTGGGGTTTTTTTACCAAAAAAAAAAAAAAAAACTTTGTTGGGGTTTGGGCTTGAGGGAAAAACTTTGGTAGTAGTAAAAGGTGTAAAACTTTCTTTTGTTGAATCTACAAATCTATCTGTATAAGATACAAAGTAAAAACAGCAAATATATATCCATGTTTTCAAGAGGCTAAGCATCTGGTTAGCATCTCCGTCCTGATGCTATCAATGTCAAGATCTCATTATATATCATCAAAGGAAGCATATATGATCATCATGAGCCCATAGAAATGGCTAGTGGCATCTCACTTTCATGTGAACCGACGCTGGATGTTGACATTCGTTTCTTGGATTGGTTCCCTTCCATTGACATTAGAATATGGCCTTGCGGACGAGCCATTGCCTCAGGTTCATCTTTAGGAGACTCTAACGATTGCTCGGGAGGGTCAAGTTCGCGTGGCTTGGCCTCTCCATTGGCACTGTTATTGTTACCACCAGATCCAATGACCATCCTGAATCCAAAAGTGCGTGAAACAATGCGGTATGAAAATGTTAAGATCCAAAAGAACCAAGGAAGACAAACAAAGAAAATGCCGATGTAAGCGAGCCAGATTGAAGGGTAAGGAAGGACTGTGTATGCAATGAGACAACCTCCTCCGACAGCAATCGACAAGAAAAGAAATAAGGTAATGAGACAGATGAATGCCTGCCCCGCTCGTGGATCTGGCACAGGCATTGTTCTTTTAAAGAAAGACCAATCTTAAAGATGATGAAGGATCAAGAAAACGCTTAGTGGTTACTATATATATCATCCTCCATTTACGAAATTTCTCTTTCTTCTTTTTCTTCTTCTTTCAAAACTTTTTTTTTCCAAATGAGGTTAATAGGTTGATGAATATCAGCTTGTAACAAGATGAACAGAATAAATCCCACACACGCAAGGAAAAGAGCGTTGAGGAGAAAGAAAACAAAGATAATATTTCTGTTTTGTTTGTGTGCGACTTATAATTTGAGCCATCAGTCATTTTTTCATTTCGTTTTCTCCATTTGCCATTCCAGAGGAGAGGGATGTCCGTAGATAAAGGACTTGTAACACTGAATAGCGTGGATTCAAGCTTTTTGCAATCTAAATTAACTTGAGAGATGATATGTACTCATGTGTACGTGTAAACTAATTATAATATTATACCGAAAACCTTAGTTTACTATTTTTATCATCAAAATGTTATCATCTTGAGATTTGCTTTCTATATTAAACATGAGACGTGGGAGTGACGGTAATTCTTGCAACTAAACTCATTCTAACTATATGTTTAAAATCCAAATGAGACAAGATTTAAAATGAGTATGTTCCAATTTTATAGATTTGTATTTTTATGATATTCATTATTTTATTTGATAATGTATTTTGTTAACATTAATTTGAAGCACAAATTCAAGAAATTTTATTTCATTATGCTTTTTTTCTAAAAGAAAATTTTGAAGTCCTGGTCTATTCTCAACCACAATTAGAATGAGACTTTACTTGCAATTTAAAAGAAGATTTCTATTTAACTTAGTCCTGGCTACCTTAAGTAGCTTAAGACAACAAGATTGTATTTTGTTGAGTCCTGACTAACCTTACGTGGCTTAAGACAACATCATTGACCAGTGACTACAAAAAAAAAGCCTAACAAATTAGGCAGTGAAAACGAGTAACACGTGGCAAAATCTCTATCTATAGCCGTCACAAGAATAAGCAAATTACGGGACCCACCCGATATATCAAGAACTACTGGCTGTCCGCCAGCGAATTAATTTTAACATTTACTAAAAAATACGAAATGACCATCTCAGCCCTCCTCACACACACACAAAACGGTGGCTGTGTCGGACTTTTCAAACCCTTTCCCGTCAAATCACAATAGCGCGTGGCGTACAAAGCGTAAAACTCGCGTCGCTAGCCGCCAAAAGAATCCTCCTTTTCAATCAAATAGATCTGATTTTCTAGGGTTTGCTGATTCTCTTTCGCGTTCTGGATAATCCTCTGTGGGAGAAAAAAAAAGATCCAAACTTTTTCTTTCGTATTCGTGATTTCGCTATCGAATTGGTTTCTCTGAATCTGGGGTTTGATCAGGGAGAAAGGGTTTCGTGTTTTGATGGTGGAAATGAGGAAATCTGGGGTTACGAAACCTGACTCTGAATTGGCGTCCAAGTGCCGTGATGAGCTCCCGGTGAAGCTGGAGATCGCTGAGGATGATTTGGAAGAAGCGCATGGGCCTCTCAACAAGCGATCTAAGGTTTGTTCTTCCTCTTATGCTCTGCGAGAATTCAATTGAAAAGTCTCTGTTTTTCGATTAGGTTTTGTGTTTTTTTTTATGTTTTCGTGATGTATCTCTTTTTTTTTTTTTTAGCTATGGAGCTCAGGGACTAGCTCGTCGTCGATGGCACCGGCTAAGTATAATCCTCTTGATGAGCCGAGTCCTCTTGGATTAAGCCTTAGGAAGAGTCCTTCTTTGTTGGATTTGATTCAGATGAGGCTTACGCAAAAGGCCGCCGATGCTGTTGGCTCTGGTGTTAAGAAAGAGAGTAAATGCATCACTGCTGCATCAGCTGGAGCTACGTTAGCGTCAGGAAGCATTGAGAAGCTTAAAGCTTCGAACTTTCCCGCCACTGTTTTGAAGATTGGGAAGTGGGAGGTGAGCCTTGAGAGATTTTTGCTTTCATGGTGCTTTCAAAGATCTGACTTGATATGGTTCTGTTTTTTTTTCTTTTTTTGGTAGTATAAATCAAGGTATGAAGGTGATTTGGTGGCGAAGTGTTACTTCGCTAAACACAAACTTGTTTGGGAAGTGTTGGAACAAGGTCTTAAGAGCAAGATCGAGATCCAATGGTCAGATATTGTGGGGTTACAGGCAAAGTGTCCTGAGGATGGACCTGGAACATTGACTCTCCTGGTACAATATTCACTCATTTTTGCATTAAATGCTGTTTTTCAACTCTAATATCCTGTTATTTTCTGTTTCAGCTTTCTAGGCAGCCATTGTTTTTCCGGGAAACAAACCCACAGCCTAGGAAACATACTTTGTGGCAGGCAACATCGGATTTTACCGATGGACAAGCCAGCATGTACAGGTATAGACACTTCTTGTGGTTTGATACATTAGCATTTTGTGGCTGAATAATGTTTATGTTATAGCTTGAGCTGATTGATGATAGTCTTCTTCTGATCTGTTAGGCTGCATTTTCTGCAATGTGCTCAAGGGATAATGAACAAACATTTCGAAAAGCTCGTTCAGTGTGATCATCGCCTGTTTCATCTTAGCCGTGAGCCAGAGATAAAAATGGACTCCCCCTGCTTTGATGCACGGCCATCTATCTTTGAGGATCCAAGTGAATCAAAGGGATATCCTTATGGGAATCTGAATCTTAGCACAGGTCCTTCAATATCCGGGACTCATAATTTAGCATCTCCCGTTGGGGCTCAGTCATCATCTGAGCATATGTATCTGTCGCATGAAGCACCATCTCCCAGCTCAGGTATTTTCATTGCCGGAGTGTTCTTTTCCTTTTCACTTCTACTGAGCCAAATTTTGATTTTTTGCTTCATTCATCTCTAGTGATAGATGCTCGCGGAAACGAAGGAACTGGGGGTGTTGAAACAGTCAACTCAAGAAACACAACGGATTGTGGTCAGATGGGAGCTCCTGGACTACGCCAATCTATGTCACTGAACGATTTCCTTGCAGTTCTCTGTGATTCAGACAACACAACGCATCCGAATCAGGTTGAAAATGCAGCTGGAGTACACCCGTCTATGTCAGTGAGTGATCTCGTTGCGTTCTTATCAACTGATTCGAGTCAGCTAAAAGTACCTGGACTACAGCAATCCATATCAGTGAGCGATTTCGTTGGACTTCTCTCTGATTCTGCTGGTGGAAATCATCCGGAGCATCTGGAGAAGTTTGAGAGCTTGAAACAGCAACTGCTAAGTGATAATATCCAGTTCGATACACCAGATGAGAAGTCTCTCATGCCAAGGGTTAATTCTTTATTCAACCTGTTGTACAAGGATCCCAACGTAGCTGCAAACTCACAGCTCAATACTGAGATCCCAGTTGGATTGAAGTCTGAACTCAATGATCTGAATGGGACAGTGTCTGCCAACAACAACAACAGAGTTCTTGATCCGGCTTCCAGCAGCAAACCACAGGGGGGCATGTTAAGGAAAGACTCGTTCAGCGATTTGCTCTTACACCTTCCCCGGATCACATCCTTGCCAAAGTTCTTGTCCAACATTTCAGAAGAAGATGGTGATGCATATAAATAGATAACTTTTATAAACTCTGCCTCTCTTTTCAGGATTTGGCAAGTATAGGAGACCTGTACTATTAGCTTTGCTGTTTTTTTTTCTCATGTAAATCAAATTCATCTCTTGGTTACTAAACCCCACAGGGATATGAAGAAAGACGTTTTGATAATGAATTTGTGTAGATCACCCTAATCATAAAACAATGTCTCAGGAGACGTAGGCATTCCATTATTTATCCTAAATTTATCATTTTTATATATTTAAATTGTTCTTTTATTACAACATTTTAATAAAGCAGAGTATGTACAAGGATAACAGATTAAACTAAGATCAGTGATCATCAGCTGTACAGAAAGAAAGAAGATATGAAATAACATACTTTAGAGACAAATGAAACCCAACATCCACAAATCAAACGAGCGGCTGTCTGGTTATTGATGGTTATTTAACTATTTACATTTTTGTTCTTTTCTGGGGAGAGGTTTCTTCCATCATATCAATCTGCCGCAGGAACAAGCAAAAGGATCAGGAAGCTTGTTGATGAATAGCAGTGTCAGGAAGCATTGCTATTGTCACTATGAAGTATTCACATCCTGATGAGAGGCCATAAGGGTTTGTTGTCGTTGCTCCTGAAGACGATGTTGAAGACATTGAACTTGATGCCAGGTTTCTTGAGCCGAGATAATCTCTCTTACCAGCCTCAGGAGACGCAGAAGCTGAAAGTGTCTGTGCCTGCTTCACTGCTTGGCGCTCGATGTGGACAATCTGTCCAACGATGTATGTAGGCCGGTTCGGGAGGTGATCTGTGAACAACGCCTCGGATTCAGAGGACAAGTAGTAGTTTGGGCAGTTCCTGTTGATTGCCTCGTAATGCCCTGCTTGGTTTAACACAAATGCTGCTATCTCATGGACTTCAAGACGACCAAATGATATCTTTTCCTTATTCGCCTGTCCACAAAATGTTCAAAAAAGTTTTAAGATGCATCCCACACAAATGAAATAACAAAAACGCATATTCTTACCTGCTTCCCAAGTTGGTGCTTGGTGTACAATGTTTTCACCAGCTCTTTCTTTTCCTTCAACTCCTTTATTGTCTCTTCACTTGTGGATTCAAGATTCCGGCACTTCTCAAATAACTCCTCCCGGTTTTGGGAGAGGTAGCTAACTTTGTCTGCCAGAACTCGGATGCACTTCCGGAACTCAACAGTGCCATCATCCTCATTGTCATTAATCGAGCTGTGAAAGAGAGATGCAAATCCAAAGAAATATATGAGAAACCAAGAGCTTTAAAAGTGGATATAACAAGAGAGGAAGAACAATGATAGGAACTTACTTGTCTAAAGCTTGAGCCAAAGTACGCAAGGAGTCAGCAAAACCAGCGACCCCACCACCAGCACACACAGAGCTCCGGAATCTTTCAAAGAGACCTCGCATCTTCACAGCTGACGCACGGAGTGCAGTGTACTCAGAAGCTCTACGATCAGCAGCACAAAGATGGGTCTGGGCTTCTTCTCTTGCTTCATGTAAGCAGTTCTCCAAATGCGCACAGTTCATCTACAACCAAGACAGCCATACG
The DNA here is from genome assembly GCF_020379485.1 of Brassica napus. Classification (NCBI taxonomy): domain Eukaryota; kingdom Viridiplantae; phylum Streptophyta; class Magnoliopsida; order Brassicales; family Brassicaceae; genus Brassica; species Brassica napus. The sequence goes on along the minus strand of NC_063434.1, from coordinate 3,439,080 downwards.
TACCACATGAACTCAAGGGAAAAGGCTCATATAATGGCTAAAGATAACATACCAAAAAGTAAAGACTAGCTCCTAATCTCACCCAATGCGATTAATAAAAATAAATAAATAAATAAATAAAAATAATGAAATAGCTGAAAAACCTGGGATTCTTCGAGAATTTTCTGATTCATTTCCAACTCTCTGCTCAGGCTGGCTACCTCTTCCATAGCACCATTTAGCTTGGACTCTGTTTCACTCAGTTTATCGGACTTCTCCATCAGCTCATTCTTAAGTTCCAAGATAATACCATCACTGTGTTTGGTATCTAAACCTATGTTAGTTACCACATTATTACCCAAAGATTTTGTTGGGCTCTCGGCTGTCGAACTGTCACTTAGAAACACGTTATCCTTTCCACCTTTCTCATTGTTTTGCTGGCTTTCCAGCATCGATGAATCAAGCGGATGATGACTGAGCACCTGAGAGGAATCCACCATGTTCTCATCCATACCTTCCCTAGCTTTACATGGCTGCTTGCTAGAAAGATTTGAAACACATGAGACCTCATCCATGGGCTCTGAACCAGATACATGTGCTTTGTTGCCTTCCACGTCACCTGAAGCGTCTGCTTTGTCCATAAGGTTCAAGCCAGACACATCTTTACTATTAACATATCTCTTTCCCTGTAGATACTCATCATTGAGACGTTGTTCCAGTTCACGGATGCGTTTCTCATATGAATCACAATGCCTTTGTTTCTCCTTGAGCATGGACAAGAGATGTTTCTCATACTCATCTTTCGCCTGCAGCGCCTCTGCTGTTTTCTCTGCTGCATTTTTCAACAGATTTTCCACTTCGCTTCCATCCTCCAGCACATCGTATTCAACTTGTGGGCCTAAGGAACATATCCGAGAGATTGCAGAAGCAAGGTCTGCTTTTAGTTTCGCGTTCTCAACTTCCATCTTGCTGGTCCCTGCTATCTCCACTAACTCAGAGGCCTCTAGGATATCTTCAAAACTGTCCAAGCTTGTCTCCTCAGCTTCAGCGGAAAGCGAGCTATCACTAGACATCCCCAGTGAACTCCTTGAGGACGCAACCTTTGAATGTAACCCAACCAGATACTCAGGAGCATATCGATCAACGTCTGCCATTTCAATATTGATCAAACTAGTATCATAAGGAGATACATTGACATCACACTGAGTGGGAGTATCATATAAACCCATTGAGGACAACACATCACGCGGTAAGAAAGGACCATGAGTTTTGAGAAACTCCTCGCGTCTCCTGACCTCTGTCTCCCTCTTCATAGCAAGCTTCTCTGCCAATTGCCCAGCCATTCCCATGTAAAGCTTCATAGAGGATCTCCTCCTCACAGCCTCTGCGAGGCAGGCTCTATAAGCGGGGCCAACACCACGGACCAGCTTCAGGTCAGCGAACAAGTCGTCCTGACGCACCATCGCCTCTCTGAAAACAGGAAACTGCAACTTCGCATCTTTGATGATATATGTGACGTACGTTATCTTTTGCATGTAGCTGTGCACAAAGCCATTCATCTCATTCTTCTTGCTCTTGCAAAACGCCAGCAACTCTGAAATGGAGTTGTAACAAGCCTGCATCTTAGGGAGGTGATTCTTGTCGTGCACTTCGTACATAGGACCAAGCGCTGAAACAGCGTCATGAGGTCGGAGAGATGATGACGATTGGCTAGACATGCAGTCATCCACAAGCTTCTTAACCGTATCGACATCTTTGCTTAGAGACTGCATTATGCTCTTCTGCTCGTTAATGAATCGTTCGTGGTCCTTAACAGCCGCTTCTAAGCTCTTCATCGTTAAGGAGTCTCTGCAAGCAAACAGCTCCTCAACCTTGCGCTTGACCTCCACAAACATCTGCTGAAACTGAGCGATCTTGTTCTCAAACTGCTTGTGAGAGATTCCGCAACTCTCCGCAGCCTTTTTGAGGCTATCTTCCTTGACAAAGTCCAACAAGCATCTCCTCGAATCCGTTTGCAGACAAGGGTGAACCTTAACCGACCTCAGTTTCTCAACATCCCTTCCGAAATTCATCAGCAGATCAGAGTGGAGGCGGTGCTGGTGCTTATACCGCTTCATGAACTCGAGAAAGTTCTGAAAGATCACCCTGTAATACTGCTCCAGGTTCCTCGTAGCGACTTCAACAGCTCTCTGCTGTACCTTCTGCTCTCTCGTCAGCCTCTCGCAGCTCTCAAGCCTCACAGCCGTACAATTATAAAAGGCTCGGCCTTTATGGAAATGGTAACGAAACTGCCTCTCGTACAAAGGCAAAGCCTTTAGAGCCGGATCCAACGCGTCGTCCAAGGGATGATGCTCATGGACTGGAGCAGGAGGCAAAGCATCATCAACCTCCTGTAAATCTACATCTTCAGGCGACGGAGGATGAGAGCTGCTTTGAAGCATAGACTTGTTGAAAACAAACACTTCTCGATCGCTTGAAGGAAGTCCGTAAGCAGAGAGCAACTTCTGAGGCTCGAGCTTCATGTCCAGCGAGAGGAGAAGCTGGTCAGAGAAGCTGATCCCGGACACAGATTCAACAAAACGCATCACGGATTCAACTGGAGTCGTCTCGCTGCAATTGAATTCAAATGTATGGCCGTTCTCCGCCACGCAGAGAATCAGCTTCCCGTCATCACAAGTGAAGCTTGCGCTCATCGTAGCCAACCTAGAGAGATAGAGACAAGGCAACCAAACCAAACCAAACCAAACCAAACCAACAAAGACTAAGGCTTTCTTTCTATCTAAATCTTCGATCCTTTGACCAGACTACAGATTCATCAAAGACTAAACCTTTCGATGTTTTCCAAAGTACCCACCACGAGATATCCTCAAATTCTCCAACTTTCGCCTTCGTTACCCAGAAAAATTACTTTTTTTTTTAAAATCAAAAATTGAAGCAAACCCTAGAAGACGTGATACGACGATTGCGTGAAGAGACGAGTGTCAAAGTCGAACAAGGATCAAACTTCTCTTCACGAAAACCCACTAGATTTAAACAATTAATATTCCTCAATTTTTCTTCTACGAAACCTCGAAGCCTTCTTCTTCTTCTCCTCCTCCTCCTCTGAGCTTCTACAACGAATTTTTTTTTCTTTTTTCGATAATTTTACACGTTTTTTTTTAATTGATGGAAAGTTACGGAGAAGCTTCGGATGTAAGTTTAGTCTCTCACGCAAGACAGAGACGGAGGAAACCCTTTTGTTTTGTTTTTTTTCTTCTTCCTCTGTAGAAGAGAAGAACAGATAAAGCCTTGTTTTCACAGGGAGGGACAGTAACTCTTTATTTATTTTGATTTTACCCCAATAGTTAGATAAATTGAAATATAAACCTTCTATATCCTCAATTCATATCCAATAGTGTTATCAACTTAATAAACGTGTTAATGTTAGTTTGGATTAGTTTATTTTTGTTCTATTTACAGTAAGAAACGTTATAACTTATAACGAATCAAGAAATGAATAATAACCCACAAAAATAACAACAAAACACAAAAGCTAATATAATTAATTCTGAATCTCGGCCATATTCAGCAATTAATTGGTTTCTTTTCTTTTGACACCAGATCTTAGAGCAACCTCCAAATCAACACTACGTACATAAGTCATAACGTAATTGTGGCCATAATCTGAATCACAATGTTTATACGTATGATTATCATATGATAAGATTATCGATGTTACTATGTATAAAGTAATTTTAGCATTTTCATATCATATGATCAGCTTGATTGGCATGTGATGTGAATTGGACCACCTACACACAAAAATGGCCGTAGGGGTCCATTATCATTGTAGAGAAACATGATTAAATTAAGTATGCAAGCAGCTTGACATTGAAAACGATCTTTTGAAAGTGATATTTCAATGATTCTTTACATTTTTGGCCGTGACTGGTTGCATTGTTTAGAAAAACATTTGATTAAAAAATGAGTTTTGCATTATTTTTTACGAAATTAGGAGGCAAAAGAAACTGTTTTTTTTCCTCGTTTGGGCGCTTTGTTTTAGTTTATGTAAATATAACTGCAATTTGCAGTATCATATGTTCCACTCTAGAGATGTATGAAAGATATTCATAGCACTAAGGTGTAAAATTGGACCACCTTTTTGATTAATTATGAATAGCTACGGACAAAAAGATACTTGTGGTGGAGAAAGAGGTAACACCTCACATAATTTCAAAGGCTAGTAGTTAGCATCAGAATGTTTGAGCTTCCACATGGGAGTCTTTGAAGGTGCGTATTCTTCTATACATTAAGAGAGATATGTATATCATACATCGAAATGTGAAACAAAAATATAATACAATTACATATCAAAATCTTATGAAGTGATATTAGAGAAACAATAGAAGGAATTAAAGTATAAAGTAAATAGCCAACTGCTTCTGCTGTGTTTGTTAACAAACATGAAAATATATTCTATATCTATTAGGATATAAAACACATAAAGCAGCTGAAGCTTACTTAAACATAAAAGCATGAAAGCTTTTGTTTTAGCTTTATAAATGTGATAGAGAACGGGTGTAATCTTAAGAGATCCTAATGCCATTTTATAACATTTTTACCTCCACTAAACTAAAGTTACGAGAATGCTAAACACATATCTTTAGTTTGAATTTAAAGCTTGTTATGGTAAACCAATAACTTGAAATAAAAAATTTAAATATATAGAAATTCATTACACTCTTAACAAAATTAATACATTCATGATGTGCTGCCATCTGAAACAAACATAAAATATATGATTGACATTAAAGAGAATCTCGTGAGATTCGTATTTGACAACTTAGCTTTGGATTCGGAATCAAATAGAGCCATCGCAACCCCACACAAATGATAATAGGATAACATGGAATCCACACTCTTCACTTTTCCATATATATTTTTTGTGTGTTTAGTTGTACTTCTTGTAACTTTGCAAACTCATGTTAATCCTTTGGTAACAGTTGCCGTCGTTGACTTTGTAAATTTTTATACATGCACATGGCCGATCTTTGAATCACCTTTTCCAGCTTAGTTTAATTCTTAACACATGTGTTATTTCCTCTGTCATTTCAATTATTATTATTTTTTTTGGTAAAAATGTTAAATTTTATTACCAATTATTTCAATTATTTATGTATCTTCTCATCTAGTCACCTTGTCTAATTTTGAGAGGGTCGTCGTTGTTAATAAGTGGTTGAGTTATATGGATACGGTAAAGTAACAAAGCTCCCATCATATTGGACCTACTAGTTATATAATATGTCATGTCAATGATGTCATGACATAAGGTACCATTCTTGAATTTGTTGACGTGTGCTCATCAATAATTTGATTATACAATTATATGATACTGTACAAATAATTTTAGTGCCTTATCTTTTAACAAATTGAAATTATCGAGTGCCACTGCTAAAGACACTAAAAACCATATCATTGATCAGTTATGGAGAATTAGAGCACCCCCATTAGTGAACTTATGGGGGAGTTCACACGGATTCCAAAAAAAAAAATTTATTAAAATAAAGAATAGTGATGAACTTGTCTCTCTTCACTTCTTTCTGATGAACCTGGTTCATCACTGTAGCGCGGGCCCCACGGCACGTGGCGAAAAAATAATTTTTTTTTTTTTTAAAAACAAAAATCAAACCAAAAAAAATATAATAAAAAAATACTTTGTGAACCCCTTTCATGGGGTTCACTAATGGGGGTGCTCTTAGGTTTTATTAGAAAATCAATCAAAATAAATTAAACATTAATTTTTTTACTTTCTCCTAAACCAATGTTCCAGATAAATTCGTATGTTTACCAAACCTAAAATCATCAAAAATATCCAAGTTATTGGGGGTGATTGGTTGGACTGTAAAAAGTGACTTTAGCTTTAATTTTTATCTACAACCTTAAATACTATCAATCATATTTTATCTTAATTTTTAAAGTTACAACCAAAAAAATTAAAGCTACAACAAAAACACACAAACAATGATTGTAAAAATTTTATTTTCTAAAGCACTATTTTTTTAGTTGTAAGAAATTTTAAAGCTACATCACTTAAAGCTAAATCAAAAATTCTACAGACAAAATGTTAAAGTAAATTTTCTACCCTTACAACCCAACCAATCACCCCCAATTACTAAACACTATTTTCATATATAAGCCCAGTATAACTATCCCCTCTGAAGTTCTTCTTTAGGCCCAAATAAGGATTGGTCACAGCCTATGCGTAAAGCCCATACATATATGTTAAAAGTCTCATGATTAGTTGCTCTGTATTTGCTTACACGGATTAGATTATATACGGTCACTTGTGCATATGATATTATGATCCTATCTTTTTTATCAGCTCAAAGAGACCAGGTAAGAGAAAGAGGCATGAAAAGGATGCAATCGTGTATGGAAAGAACATTGGTCTTGGTTTCAAGACCCAAAGAGATGCAACTGAAGGTACAATATTGATTGTATCATACCTTGTCTTAAAGCTTGATCTTGTGATGATGTTCAAAAACGCAGGATTCTTTTAGCATTTGCTTTGTTGGTACGTATTCAACGAGCGTGCAGCCACAAGCTCCGATAGTGCTGGACCCTCCAGGCTTTATCAAATCTGTCGTCAGATAAAGTTCCAATTATAGAGTTCAATTATTTAGTAAAAGTTGAAAATGACGCACAAGATTCCCATGGATGGTTTGATAACTTTAATTTTTAATTATCTTAGCCAAAACGTAAAGAAACATAAAAGCTATTGCTTCATTTATATGTTGTAAGAAAGAAATAGTTTAGTTGAGTAATATGACGTAGCTTAGAAACGGCCCAATACAAGAAAACACGTGAAGCCCTTTGGCACTTGCTTCTATTCCACACATACAGTTTCCGCATCTCATACGCAACTATCTCAAACGCAGACGCAATCAGTAACGCTATATTTAATACCAAAACAGCAGTTTACATACAACACAACAAAACAGATTCCAAAAATCTCTAATTACGAATTCAGATAAGGTCTTCGTAATTAATCAATCATCCAGCAAAAAATCTAACTTTAAGTAATAACAGCTAATTGCTAAACCAAAAACGCCATTCTGAGTCCTTTGCAGTTACGACCAACCGCGTTGAACGTTAAATTCGTTAGGACCAAACCCACACCGCGCACGATGAGTGAAATTTTAAAAAAAGTACGAATCTTTTGGATTGGTCGAGTAAGCTTATGACGTCATCTCCCACATGTTTTCTAATCTTCTGTCTTTAAATTGCACAAATAAATCTCCATTGGACTGTGAACATACCAAACATTGATGGCTAAAACCAGAGAGTCTTGTTTCGTCAACGCTCTCTTAGCAATCGCTGTTCTAGCGATTGCCCATTTCTGCAACTGTGAATCTGTCTTATATGAGAAAGAACAGGCTAAGGTCTCCAAGTTGCCCGGTCAGAACTTCAATGTAAATTTTGCTCACTATTCTGGATTCGTTACAACGAATGAGAAGCTGGGAAGAGCCCTCTTCTACTGGCTAATTGAAGCTGCTGAAGATCCTGCGTCTAAGCCTCTTGTTCTATGGCTCAATGGAGGTTTGTTACATAAAAAACAAAGCCCTAAGCTTTCTCCATTTTATTTATTTAAAGACCTCTCATTTCCTGCTTAATCAATAGTGACTTAAATGGATTTTTAACTCATTAAACATGTTTTGATTGCTAGGAGCTACTGTTATATGATATGGATCTTGATTTTTTTTTTTTTACTTTTGGAGATATGTCTTGTAGGATTTGATTAATTATTTGCTTGTTTCTTATTTTATTGTAGCTTTTGATATGTTACACGTGATTTTCAATTTTGGTTTCATGTTGATTCTTGTAGGCTATGAGTGGCAACTATGTTGTTCTGATTCCTAAAATGGAATCTAATTGGGATTTTTCTTTTCTAGGATTTTAAACACTACTTTGATATGGAAAAGCTTTCACTTTCTTATTCTTCAAACAAAATTAATGGATCTTCATAGCAACCTGGTCTGAGATGGATTGTTTTTTGTTTATTTACTATCTCTCTGTACAGGACCAGGATGTTCATCAGTTGGATTTGGTGAAGCTGAAGAGATAGGACCATTTCACATTAAGCCAGATGGGAAGACTCTTTACCTTAATCAATATTCTTGGAACCAAGGTAAAATTGAAATGAGAGATTATGTTTGAGAGAGAGAGAGATAGATATGATTCTATTAAAGCTTAAAACTTTGGTCCAACTTTTATTTGTGCAGCTGCGAATATATTGTTCCTTGATGCACCTGTTGGAGTTGGTTTTTCATACTCAAACACTTCATCTGATTTGCTTACCAATGGTGATAAGAGAACTGGTAATGTCTTAGCTGCTTAAGCTCATTGTCTTTTTAGATACTCTTTGTTGGTGGGTGGGGGGTTTATAGTTGCGGCTTTATGATTTGCACAGCACAAGACTCGCTTACATTTCTGCTGAAATGGGTTGAGAGATATCCGGAGTACAAAGGAAGAGAGTTTTATATAGTTGGGGAGAGCTATGCAGGTAATAATAACTTGGAAAGCTCATCTTACTTATTAGTCTTTTCATTTTGTCTTAAAATATTCTCTGCCTTGTTATAGGTCATTACATTCCTCAGCTGAGCCAAGCCATTGTAAGACATAACCAAGCTTCTGGCGAAAACACAATCAACCTGAAGGGTTACATGGTGAGCATGTCCTCATTATCATTCCCTATGTGATTATTTATTAATGTGGTTTATAAAGACTTTGGTGAGTGTTTGTTTTACAGGTAGGAAATGGGTTGATGGATGATCGCCAAGACCAGCTCGGTCTTTTCCAGTATATTTGGACGTTGGGTTTCATCTCCGACCAAACATACACCTTACTGAAACTCCAGTGTGGTTTGGAACCCTTTATTCACTCCTCTGAAGCCTGCAATAACGCTCTGGAGATATCCTACAAGGAAATGGGTAACATAGACCACTACAGTGTCTTCACACCGGCCTGTGTTGCAAGTGCTTCCCAGTCAAGAATGCTCCTAAAGAGAAGACCAGTAAGTGATCTTAAATTCCCTCTTAAGTCAAGAATGTGTTGAGGTAATGTCATCTTTTGTTTTTTTTTTTGCTTAGGTGAATAGCCGTGTGAGTGAACAATATGATCCTTGCACGGAGAAACACTCCAAAGTGTATTTCAATCTTCCAGAGGTTCAAAGAGCTCTCCATGTCCCACCAGAAGTTGCACCATCCAAATGGGATACTTGCAAGTAATATTCACCTTACCATATTATCTTAGAACTCGGTTTAAGGCTTTGTAACAATCCTGATCCGAATGTATATGGTTTTGCAGTTATGTGGTGAATGAAAACTGGAACGACTGTGCTTCCTCGGTTCTAGACATTTACCACGAGCTTATAGCTGCTGGGATTCGTATATGGGTTTTCAGGTCTCTTTCTCTATATATCTTTTCTTCAAGTTTTTGTGGCGTTTTGGTGGTTAATAAAAGTTTTGTTTCGGTGGTAACAGTGGAGATGCAGATGCTGTTGTACCAGTCACATCAACCCGGTACAGCATAGATGCTCTAAACCTTAGTACAACTAGTCCCTATGGCCCTTGGTACATAGACGGACAGGTAATTAACAAACAAACTCAACTGAGAAAGTGAGAATCATTTTCTTCTCATTGTTTTGAAACTTTAGTCATGATGATTTGAAACAGGTGGGAGGGTGGACTCAGCAGTATGCAGGTCTAAACTTTGTGACTGTGAGAGGCGCAGGACATGAAGTTCCTTTGCACAGACCAAAGGAGGCACTTGCGCTCTTCAAGGCTTTTATTTCTGGAACTCCATTGTTGTCCACACCGGAGAAGAGCATCAGGAGCGAGATGTCTGAACTCGTTAGTGACTCATGATGAGTTCTGGCTTGATGAAGATTCTCAGTCATTGAATGAAGAAGAGAGGGAGAGAATAAATAAGAGCTTTTTATGTCTTGGTTTCGCTGGTTCTTCCTCTTCTTCTACTGTTTGTTTGTTTGAAACATTTTAATGTTAGGCTCTACTACGTTTCTTTCTACCATATATGAGCCACATTCAAGAAAACACATTGTGTTTATGAGAAATGGAAAAGTAGGTAATGTGAGTATCACATTGGGTAAATGAAAGTCGCATCGAGGGTATTAAAAAACTCCCCAATGACTCTTGGCTCTGCACCTGTGTTATTCTATTCTGTAATAAACCTAACCAGTCGTCTTCTTTAATATCTTCAATACTGTGACAAGGATGTCTAAAATTGGATTTTTAGCTTTGAGAATGGATGGAATCAAAGTTCCCATTGTCAAAAATGTCTTAATCTGAAAACAATAAGTCAAAAAGTATAAATATTGGTTTTTATCATCACAAAATGCGCTTTACTTTCCAAGTTTAATCTGAAAACAAGAAGTCAAAAGTGCAATTTAGAGCTTTTGTTTCAATTGATTTTGTAACTTGTATCCCAAGAAACAAAGAGAATGATATTTTTTATTTATTTATTAAAAATGGTCCAAACCCACGTTAGCAATTATTATTATTAACCGATGCAACATCATTATTATTATTTAGTGAGAGTTTTAGGTTTAAAATGACAAACCAAACATATATTTCAAAAATGACAAATCCACCATTGTTATTAAATTTGACATTTCATAAAGTACTCGGAAATCTACTGTTATTGAATATATTTTAAGCTGTGAACTTTTAGAGTGTTTGGGTAGATTTTTTTAGTTAAAAAATGAAAACTCAAATTTCATTGTTTTATGTGATACTAGGGGTTTGCCCGCGCTTCGCGCGGGATTGTTGACTTTAAACACCACAGTTCAGTCCACCCCGGCAGAAAGTTTGTATTCAAGAGAGAGTGATTTTGAGTTATCTTAAGTAGTATGTGGATCATTTGAAAAAAAAATGTTGGGTGACTGATCGTTTAATTTGAACCATCAGTTGATATGTCATTGTATGTGTGCATTGAAGTGATAGTTTTGGTGTAAAAGACGGCAAAATGTTGTGTGGTTGTGGCGTGTAGTGACATGGCTGAAATCAGGAACGTCCATAGCTAAATGCTTTGAGGCTCTGTTTTCTGAAAGGAGGTGAACCTTTTTTTCTAGAGCGTAGTCCAAGAGGCTGATCTATATTAGCCAGAGACCATTTGGCATGGAAGTTGAACCCAAGAAACTGTTGCAAGCCTCATATTGGTTGCTTACCTGCAACATTTTATACACACTTGTTAGTTGTACGAACCATTGTGCCTTAAAAAAACACTCAAATGCGGATGGAGTTCTGGTGTTTGATGCTAAATAGAGAAAATAAAGCAAAGAAGTGAATAAATCGTAACGACACCATCTTTGACTGGTTTATGTTAAGGAAAAGACCAATATGTCGCCGCATATCTGGTTGCAACCGAGGGCCATCGAAATCTAAACTTAAAAAGGCCAAAGGTGATAACTTTTGGATTACTCATCAAGTTTAAAACAAAATGTGACGGAAAACAAAAATTGAACCAAAAAACAAATCCAGTTTCCATAGCTAAACCGAATTCACTGAAGGTACATGAAACTTAGATTGAAGAACATTCAAAATCAGTTAATCTGAAGAAGCAGACACAGATTTTTTTTCTTAAAAATTCCCCATGTATGTTCACTTGAAGCACTTCTCCCAGCTTCGCTTCCATCCTCCAAGGCTCCAACAATGTCCTCGTAATCCTCTTGCTTTTATTTTATATATAAGCTTTGTTACATAGCCAAAACAAACGAATAGAGACAGATTTGAACGTAAGTCAGAGATGGATTCTTCCTTTTCCATCTACACCATGCCGTGCGAGGGTCTTAGGGGCCTAAGACAAATTTTAAAAATAAACTTATTACAACTATTATAAAAACAATTTTGCAATATGATATATCGCTTTCACCAAATACACAAATCTAACGCTGTAAAAGAATAAAATTATGATATATTATGTCATATAAGTTTATGCTATATTATGTTATATAGGAAAAAAAATACATGAATTCTGAAGGTTAGTTAGTCTACTATGTAGAAAGGTTTTTTAAAAAATAAGTCTGAACCATTAGATTATAAATTATTTTAAATTTTAGGACCTTAAAAAATTCATATTAATCGGGGGCCTAAAGCGAATGTCTTTTTCAATACACTGTAGGCATGCCTCTGACACCATGTCCACGCACGTCTCAGGACTTGCGTAAATTGTATATATAAAAGGAAAAACTATGGTAAATTAATACTCGGTTTCCAAAATGAATATATTAGATTCATTGGTTCACCTGATCGTTACGGTCTTATGAGATCAGGTCGTCACAAGTGGCGTCTTTTAGCATCGCCTTTGAGAATTTGTGTTACAGGGATTAGAGTTTGACAAAGGGTTTTGACACACAAAACCACATATCATTGACAAAGAAAACATACCAGAACATATGCTTGAACATCATGGAGGTTATAGCTTGTCCTGAACAACATAGAGTGTAGGAAAAAGATGTGATGCAAGATCTGTATTTAGTCTGTCTGCCATTTGAAAGTTAACATTAGTATGTAACCTAAACGGCTTTATAAGCACTGCAAGTGTTAATAAGTTCTATGTTATATGCAAGAGTGCATGATTACCGACTTTACATATACACGTGATGTTAATGTTTTATTTGGAAATGATTTGCATTACTAATTGGAACCACAACCAAGACGCTGAGGTTTTTTAGAAAAAAAAGAGGAATAGATTTAAACGAAATTGAAAAGATGCTTTATTACTAATCGAAACAACAACCACTACACTGAGTTTAATAAAAAAGGGAAATAGATTAAAAGAAAAGTAAGAGATGCTAATGCATTATTAGATAAAGAGAAGACGTGGTGAGTTAAAAAAAAAAAAAAGAGAAGACGTGGTTGTTAAAGTCCTAGTAGTGGACTCATTCCAAACGTGCTTTCTTAGGAGCATTCTCATCCGAAGCAGTTTGTTCTTTCTCTGATGCTGTACGTCCGGCAAGTGAACCATCAGATGTAGATAGCTTGTCTCCAACATTGCAAGTGTTATCAACTTTGGGCTCTGAACCTTATGCCATAACTTCAGGTTTCGCTGCTTCAAGGACCTGTGCACCTTCCTATTAATAAGGCAACAAACACAGAGGTTATATATTTTAGATAGCAGCAAATTTACATTAGGCAAAGAGATCAACATTTACAACAAAGGATGGGGAGAGATCAAATATTTTAGATATCAGCAAATTCACATTAGGTAAAGAGACAAAAAATTAACCACAAAGGCTAGCATAGGTGCAAGCTCTCACGCCGGGAAAATACGAGAAATGTGAAGGTTTGGTGCTTTAAAGTTAAATTGAAATCCTTTAATCTGAGCAGGAAGGTGTAGGCAGTCCCAACATTCTCAGAAAGGGAGCGGGGTAGTTCACTATCAACCTCTAAGCATCAACACTTATTCCCTGCAAACCGGTTAACAGAATTATACATGAATCATTACGCAAAGTAATAGTAAAAATTAATAGCTAGTGGTTGATTATAGGTGATACCACAATCTGTGCAGCCTGAGAAGCCTGAATGTTCGGCAGTCTAGCTACCTCCATATCAAAACCAAGGAAAGCCGTTGTATCAGTGTCGTCTGAGACAGTAAATATCATCCGGTACCTATTGTAAGGGAAAGGATATTACTACAACATTAGTGTCTGGAAACATATGGCATTTGCTTCTATTACGGGGAAAGATACACAGATCCAAATTACTTATTTGAGGGCAGCCGCAACATTAGTTTCATTACATGCGAGGCATGTGAATGAAGATATCTCTTGGGAAAGTTTCTTTGAACACCCACCACAGTCAATATAACACCAACCGTCATCTTGCTGAATTTCTAGCCGTACAGAAAAAAATAATTATCTGTCAAGTGTAGAAGAAGTACACAAATCAGAAGAATAATATCAAAGGATTTAAATTTAAATTGACAAGACTTCAACTGAGGGTCAGTAGCAATAATAAATTGGTTAAGCTCAGAAACGGTAAGAGGTTCAATGGGCATGAACCACCTTTAACGAAGACGCTGTATAGTTTGTACCATTACTTGTCAATATGTAAGTGTATGAGCATGGAAAGACAGTCAACAAAAAGGAAATTTTATTTCATTAGGAGTAGACCAAGTTGCATTTATCTAATTAGAGTAAGGGAACTTACTTGTCAAACTCTTCTTTTCCTGCAGCTGTTACGTTTAATGAGTTTATGTTAACACATGCTATCAAAAAATCACATACACTACTCAAATTCAAGATACATACCAGGAAGTTGTTTGTTGGTGCTTGCCAGTGCAAGTAACTTGTCGTGTGGTCGGAATCGAAACAGTTCAGTAGGTCTGGGCCTAACGGGATCTGTTAATTTTTTGGAACTTACCGTATTGAGAGGGGGGCATAGACAATCGGAAATTGGGGTTAGTCCGGGTTACATCGAAACAGTTGAGCGTGTAGACAGAACCTTCGTTGAAGGGGTTCCTGAATTTGGGTATGCGACTCGAACTAACAGATCCTTGCATAATCGTTGGCTGTTTGAAAGGAGAAAATCAGAGGATTAGAAAATCAGAATCGATGTTAACGTCAGGTTTAATCAGAGACGGAAGTGCTTACCTGCTCATCAATGAGTAGCATGTCAAGACTCAGTCGTTCATCGCCTTTCCTCACATTCCTGGTCTCCCAAACATCGGCAAACGAACCTCAGAAGTGTTGGAACAGCAACCGAATTTAAAATCAGCAAGGAGGATGAAGAAATTCGCCATCGTCGATAAGTAGAACAAACTTTTCTTCTGGATCTCAGTGAGGTTTTTCTGTTCATCGTTGCTAGAGGGATTATTTATACTGCTAGCTTCAGGCGGTTACTTTGGATGCTAAGAGGTCGAGTTAATGCTTTACAGTGGGAGTAGTGGCTTTATCACGTTAAAGCACAGATTCAAGGACATTAAGTTACGTGAGTTGATTGAAGCTCTAGGATACTGGAGAAATCAGATTCAAACATACGAAAGAGAAGGTGAGAAGACGATGAAAAAAAACCTAATAATTCACAGGGCCAACCACAAGATGAAACTGGGCCTGATAATAAGTATTGAAAACCAATCGGAAGATGAGACAGAAAACCCATTACAGACAAGACACAGTTTCAGACGCAGATTGTTTCAATGGATGAAACGTGTCAGAATTTGCCCTCCTCTACCTGATGACGTGGCGCAAGGAGTGAGAGACAAAACTCTACTTTATTATTTAAGATTTTAGAGTGGTTTAATAAAAAACCACCTTAATCTCTCCAGTTCATTCCAATCATCTAAAAATTCATTAAAAATCAAATCACCTCAAACTTTAGATTGAATACACCCCATAATCTCTTTCAAAAGATTTGCTTTCGTTGAGAAAGCTAACGTAAGGTTCAACTTTTGTACGTTCTTTCACCATTTACCATCTCTCGTCTCTAGCTAGATTCTTGTATCTCCGTCTTTCTCTCTCGCCAAGTCGCCATGGATGGAGACGATAATAGTGGGGTAAGTTCTTTCTAATTTGGTACATTCATGTTTCTAGTTGGATCAATTTGTGTTCAAGAAAGTATAACTGATGTTCTTGAGTGATGATCTATGCTTTGTATTAAAAGTTGGGTTCAAGAATCACATTTAACTGTAATGCATGGATTAACCAAACCAAAGCTTCTACTAGTGTCAGACATTATCTTGATTCCATAGGAGATGCATACACTTAGCAGATCCGGATGGGCAATACTCCAAGACTAACTCATATTCCAGCTCCAGCGATGTCAGAAGAAATACAAGTTAGGTACATGCAACATCATTCCGGTGGTATGCAATCTCTTGGCCATCAAGTTCAAGCTCAAAGGTCTTACGTTGGAGAACCATCAACCTTTTGGAATGCATCACCAACCATTGATGTCTAATCAGCCGAACCAAATGGGTATAATCTCTAATCTAGCTCTGAGGATGATAACTGCATACCTAATGATGAACCTACAGCAGTATTTTCATGGTCAAATATCAAATATACTACAAGGTGGACAGTCAAGTTCATATGGTGTAGATCTGAGTTACTCCAACCAACAACGGCTTACTCCAAACGCAACAAATGGAGTCACATGTGTTTCACCATGGGCCATCTTCACACCGTGGCAGAGGAGCTCAACACACTAGAGCTAGAGCCAGAGGACTTAGAAGGAAGATGTCGATGCTAAAGATTATTTGAACCCTTTTTCATTCTTTATTCTCGCTTTGGTTGTTGATCTTATAGACATATTTTTATTTATAAGCTACCAATTTACGTAGGAGCCCCAAATCTTTTTAATGACTTTTTTCTTAAAAGCCATTAGATAATCTGATTACATATGGCTTTATTTTTACTTTTCTAACTAATACATTAGAGAAAACTAAATCAAACTTGTGTGGTTTTTAGAGGACAATATTTCTTTTTACCATCACAAGAAGTCAAAACTCAAAAATGTCTTATTAGTAAACTATTCAATATAAAAAAAAGTCCAGATTCTTTTGGATTAGCTTATTTGGTAAATGCTTCAATATATTTTAAAAAGGTCAGATTTTTTTGGATTTGCTTATTTAGTAAATGATTCAATATATTTTAAAAAAGCCAGATTCTTTTGAATTAGCTGAGTAAGCTTGTGACGTGATCGCCCTTTATGCGTTCTAGTCTTCAGTCTTTAAATGATCTTCGTTAGCTCTCTGGTGTCAACATACCAAACAACAATGGCTAAAACCAGAAGGTCTTGTTTCGTCTACGCTATTCTAGCGATTGCCCATTTATGTAACTGTGAAGCCATCTTGTCTCAGAAAGAACAGGACAAGGTCTCGCAGTTGCCTGGTCAAAATTTCAATGTTAACTTTGCTCACTATTCTGGGTTCGTTACGACTAATGAGAAAATGGGAAGAGCGCTCTTCTACTGGCTCTTTGAAGCTGCTGAAGATCCTGCGTATAAGCCTCTCGTTCTCTGGCTCAATGGAGGTAACAGAAACCCCCCTAAGACTTTCTCTGGCTCATTAAACATGTTTCGAGCACTATGCGCTATTGTTATATGATATGGATCATTGATTTTTACTGTTTTGTAGCTACTTTGGTTTGGATTTGATTACTTATGATTTTATTATTGCTTCTAGTATGATACACGTGATTTTATTTCCCCTTATAGTAATGATACACGTGCTTGGATTTTTAATCTTGAATCTTGATTCTTCTTGGTCTGAGATGGAGTTCTTTTTTTACTATCTCTCTTAACAGGACCAGGATGTTCATCGGTTGGATTTGGCGAAGCAGAAGAGATAGGGCCCTTTCACATTAAGTCTGATGGGAAGACTCTTTACCTTAATCAACATTCTTGGAACCAAGGTAAAATCGAAAGGAGAGATGTGCACATTATGTTTGCAATATTGGATACAAAGTCTCCTACATCCGTAGGTGGAAGAGATCCTAAGTAATATACTAAGTTAGATGTGTTTTCAACCTAAAAACAATTGATAATAAGTTGATTAACATATCTCTCCTATAATTTACTTAGATCTCTTAGAGAGCTATGATTCCAATAAAGCTTAAAACTTTTGGTGCAACTTGTTTGCGCAGCTGCGAATATTTTGTTCCTTGATGCACCGGTTGGAGTTGGTTATTCATACTCAAACACCTCGTCTGATTTGCTTACAAATGGTGATAAGAGAACTGGTAATTAATTTTTTTAGCTACCTTAATCTCATTGTCTTCTTCGATACTCTTTGTTGGTGGATGGGGTTTATAGTTGAGGTGTTATCATTTGCGCAGCACAAGACTCACTAACATTTTTACTGAAGTGGGTTGAGCGATATCCGGAATACAAAGGAAGAGAGTTTTATATAGTTGGGGAGAGCTATGCAGGTAACTACTTAGAAGCTTGCCTTACTTTATAATAATCCTATAATATTTTTGTCTTAAGATCTTCTCTCGCTTTGTCCAAAAAAAAAACATCTTTGGCTTGTTATTAGGGCATTACATTCCTCAGCTGAGTCAAGCCATTGTAAAACATAACCAAGCTTCTGGTGAAAACACTATTAATCTGAAAGGTTACATGGTGAGCCTATCCTCATTATCTATCCATGTGTGCTTATCAGTCGAGAAGGTTTAAATTAATGTTTTTGATAATTGTTTGTTTTAAAGGTAGGAAATGGGCTTATGGATGATATCCAGGATAGGCTCGGTCTTTTCCAATATATGTGGTCGTTGGGGTTTATCTCCGACCAAACATACACCTTACTGAAACTTAAGTGTGGTTCGGAACCATTTATGATACCATTTATTTACGCCACTGAAGCGTGTAAAAAGGTTCTAAAGATAGCCGACAAGGAAATGGGTAACATAGACCGTTACAGTGTCTTTACACCGGCCTGTGTTGTTACAAATTCTTCCCAGTCAAGTATGTTGCTAAATAAAAAAAGACCATTTGTAAGTGATCTTAGCCGCGTGTATGATCCTTGCACGAAGAAACACTCCAAAGTGTATTTCAATCTTCCAAAGGTTCAAAAAGCCCTCCATGTCCCACCAAAAGTCGCACCATCCAAATGGGATACTTGCAGGTAATGACTAATGAGCCTACAAAAAAAAAGCCTAAGGCTTTGTAACAGTTCTGATAGGAACAGCTTTTTCGATTTTGCAGTAAAGTCGTGGGTGAACACTGGAAAGATAGTCCTTCCTCGGTTCTAGACATTTACCACGAGCTTAGAGCAACATTATTGCAAGGACTTTTAGTTGAGTCTTAGAATTTTATATTAATATTGTTATGGTTAGGACATTGTTATGGGACTTTGCTAAATATGATGATTATTGGTGGGACTATAATTTGTCCTTAGCTACATAAATTATTTATTTTACTACATAGCAACATAGAATTAATGTGTTAAGGATAAAACAAATAACGTTTTAAAATTTTAAAATATGAAATAGACAAACATTTTATTCATTTCATAGAATATTACACATATTTTTTAATAAAAAAAAAACAGAAAATCATACAAAAACAAAAAATAAAACAAAACAAACAATTTATTCAATTCATATAAATTTAGAATTTATATGTTATTTGGAAGATGTCCAAATTTAGTCCATATATTTTCAATCAAATCATTTTTTAAGTGTTGATGGGTTTGTCTATTCCGTAGACTTGTTCGACGATCCATTGTATTGCCGAGTTGTGAAGGCATATTGATGGAAAATGAATCCTCATCTTCTCTTTCTTGAAATTCAAAAGCGTTAAACTGAGTGAATGATGCTCGTTCATCTTCGACAATCATATTATGGAGTATTATACAAGCTCTCATAATATTTGATATTTTGTCTTTATCCCATAACTTAGATGGATTTTTGACAACGGCAAATCTAGCTTGCAGGACTCCAAAGGCACGTTCAACATCTTTTCGAACAGCTTCTTGGGTTTGAGCGAATAATGAATTCTTCGGACCTTGTGGTAGTCTGATAGATTGAATAAAAGTCGCCCATTTCGGATAAATACCATCAGTAAGATAATAAGCCATACCGTACTCCGTTCCGTTGACATTAAACTTTACTTCTGGTGCTATTCCGTTAATAATGTCATCAAAAACAGGTGATCGATCAAGAATATTAAGATCGTTCATAGTACCTGGAGCTCCAAAAAAAGCGTGCCATATCCATAGGTCATAGGAAGCCACCGCCTCCAAGACAATTGTTGGTTTGTCTGTTCCTCGTGAATACATTCCTTTCCAAGCGGTGGGACAATTCTTCCACTCCCAATGCATACAGTCGATGCTTCCAATCATCCCTGGAAATCCACGTTGTTCGCCGATATGGAGTAATCTGGCCAGATCCTCCGGGGTGGGACGCCTTAGGTATTCTTCGCCAAATAGGAGGATTATTCCGGCGGTAAATTCGTGCAAACATTTTCGCGCTGTTGTTTCGGCAAGTCGGACATATTCATCAACCGTGTCAGCTCCACTTCCATATGCCAATTGACGAATTGCTGCGGTACATTTTTGTAGAGGTGATAGACTTGACCGTCCGAGTGCATCTTGTGTTTGATGAAAATATTCTACTTCGGTGGAGAGACGATGCACAATACGATTGAACAGTGATTTATTCATTCGAAACCGTTGCCGGAATAAATTGCTCGAGTACGTCGGAGTTTCAGAAAAATAATCATTCCACAATTGCTTGTGGCCTTCCTCCCGGTGTCTCTCGATAAAAATACGTTTTTTTCGCTCTTTTGGTTCTGGAATAGGAGCATAGTTGTTAAAAAATTCTTCAAATGGGGTATCAAGATCAATATCATCATCATTATCTTGGTGGTAATGATAATGAGAAGATGAGGCCATTTGAAATGAGAGAGGGATGATTTGAAAATAAAAAGAGAGGGATGATTTGTGTTGCTGAAATGAGAAGAGATATCTCATATATATAGTTAAAGGAGGTGTAGTTTTGATTTTGATGTAAGAAACACCCGTGATACTTATTTTTTTAGAATCATTCATCCCGTGAATGTTGCTTGTTTAGAAACACCCGTGATACTTAGTTTTGATTTTGATGTTAAAAACACTCGTGAATTATTTGATGTACCAACTTGCATACCAAGTACAAAACATATTATACATAAAAATATTACATAAGAAGTACAAGTTCTAGTTGAAGTTTAAACAACAGAAACATAAGTCATAAGTTTAGACAATGCTGCACCAAACATAAACAACTGAAACAACGTGACGACCCTGCTGCAACATAAGGCTACTTGACCATGAGTACAATGGCTATGATCACTAATAGAAAACCCATAACCCCTACAACGAATTCATCCCTTTTTCCCAACCTAGTTATTTTCTTCTCAAGCTTAGCGAGCTTCTCCTCAGTCTCATCATGTAGCTCTTTCACTCGGTTAAGATGTGACTCGGAGTCAGTAACAAATGATAGAGAATCTACCTTTTGAGTCAGCAGGCCACACTCTGTACACATAGCTCTCATCTCCTCCATCACCGCGACGTCCCACCACTTCCAGACATGGCAATCTCCGTCATCCCTGTTCTCACAGGTGTAAAACCTTCTCCCAGGATCAGTTCTTGTATAAGACGTCTCTACAACCGGTTGGCCACCACAATAGCATTCCTTCGGGAAGCCATACTCAACCTCTGGCTGCGGAGGGTACACAACCCGCGCGGCATCAATCTCAGCTTGGTCCAGCATGATATCGAATTCTGTTTCGCTGTATCCACTGGCTGCTGAGTTCTCACCATAGTCCTCCGACTCTGAAGGCTGTGTGTAGCTATAATCCAGCCCCATTTCTTCTGTAACCTGCAAACAAACATAAGTTTTTACTTAATGAAACATAACTCATGGCAACAGAAAGAGGCATTAACTTAATACATAACTCAACGCAACAGAATCAAATAAAGAAGCATTATATTAGACAAGACTTGTTCCCATTACATAACATCACAGAACATAGACATCAAAGAACATTATAAAATAAACTCAACGCAAAAGAAACAATAGGATTATCTTAGACGCAACACAACCACAGAAAACAAACATTGTTTTTTTTTAAGATATTAGAACAACTCATCAAGGAGTTTATTCTTGGCAGATTCTTCACGCTCACTAAGAGGCTCCTTTCTAGTAAGGAGACTGTCTAGTACAGCAAGCTTCGAGAGTTTCTCCTTCTTTGCCAAATCTTCCATCTTGAGCTCCCACATGGTCCTATAGTTCTCAACTGCCTTTCCTTGAGTACTATTCCTTCCGGCTTTTGCAGCCTTTACACCTTCAGGCCTTATCTCTCCCTCACCAACGTTGGTACTTGATGGTTCGGCAGCGTCCTCACCAGTCTTTCTCTTTGCACTGACAGCAGCTTTAGGAGGGTTCAGGTTAATCCACTTCTGTTCATACCTCAAGACACACCACGCATGCTCAAGGGTAAACTTGGTGGAGTTATTAGCGTAGAAGATCTCGTGAGCCACCTTTAGAACGTCATTGTCACTCTGACCGCTCGTAACTTGTCTCTCTGCTGCGGCAAAAGCGGCACAAAACTTGTTGGTATGATCATTTATTTTGTGCCACCTTTGCTTACAGTGGACATGCTCTGTCTTCTCACCAGCCTCTGTCGCACCTGCGAAGTACTCTCCTACGCGTTTCCAGAATGTCCCGGACTTCTGTTCATTCCCAATAACAGCATCCTTTGATGTGTTGAGCCAGGCACTGATGAGAACTTCGTCATCATGAGGAGTCCATTTCTTTCTCACCACACGCTCCACTGGTGTCGCATCAGGTTGGGATGGAGTCTGAGCTTGCTGCGAACTGAAAGGAGGTATATCAGAGCCTCCAATGTTCACACTATAAGGAAAACTTTCAGGAGGAATGTTTTCCTGAACAACATATTGTTGTTGACTCGTAAGAAGGCCAATGTAGCCAGAGTACTGGCTACTTTGATTTCTGGAATCCATACAAAGAAAGATAGAGCAAAGAGATTTCCAAATAAAGCTGAAGGATGAGCTTTGAGGAGAGTAATAACACGCTTTGGTTTTAAAGAGAAATTAAGAGCTACCATAAAAGACCTAAAAAGCAATAACTATCAACCACCTAACCATCATCTACCAAAGTCTAATCACAACTTAATACTGTACTTGAACTACAAAGCTATCACACTCTCATTTACAATACAATCAATTTTCGTTCTAAACTACGATGCCTGATCAGGAGCAACTGTAACAAGCAATAATAGACCGCAAAACATAACTAAAAACCAATATAGTTACTACAAAATCGAACTACAACCTATCAACTCATGTTTGTCCATACCATACACCATCAAAGCATTAATTCATAACAACAACATTACCAACAAAACATGAACACACTACCAAGTTTCGACACTCATTTTTCAAAACAATCACAACTTCGGAGACTAGGCAATATTAAAGCTACTTAAATCAATACAGAACAACAAAATGCGCAACTAAAAACAGACCAAATTTGAACCGATTTCGAAATGCAGATGAACTAATAATCAAAGATTAACAACAAATATCAACCATAACACTCTCCTACCGAATCCAGACACAATACAAAGTCCTATGGACTGAGACAACCGAATCCATAAACAAGATTAACAATAATAAACCATAATCAAACGGATTACGGATCATATCATCTCAATTGACATGCCACGGATCATGAATGGAAGAGGAACGCATACCTTTTGGTTCGAAAACGGGGGAGAATTGAAGGATGTCCACCGTGGAGACAACAGATCAGTCTCGTCTTGCGAACTAACCGAGAGGATCTCGTTTGCGGTGACAAATCGTCGGAAGAATCTTCTTCAACTGCGTCGCCTTCGAGACTGAATCGGGAGAGGAAGAGGGTGAAATGGAAAAACAATGTTGAGACAAACCCTAGACAATTTCGACCCGTCCACAAAAAATGCCAGCTGGCAAGTAAAGGACCGAAATGAGACGTCCCGTATTAAGGCCCGTCCTTCATTTTCTCCATTATTTTTCTTTTTTTTTTAAGCCCAAAAAGCCTAAGGACGAGCCCAAGGACGCGCGATAATGTTGCTCTAAGGTTTAGAGCATTTATGCTGTACCGGGTTGATGTGACTGGTACAATAGCATCTGCATCTCCACTGTTACACCACAGAAACAAAACTTTTTTAAACCACCAAAAACGCCACAAAACTTGAAGAAAAGATATATATAGAGAAAAGACCTGAAAACCCAAATCCGTAGCCCGGCAGCTATAAACAACTAGTCCCTATGGTCCTTGGTACATAGACGGACAGGTAATTAACAAACAAACTCAACTGATAAAAGTGAGAATCATTTTCTTCTCATTGTTTTGAAAATTTAGTCATGATGATTTGAAACAGGTGGGAGGGTGGAGTCAGCAGTATGCTGGTCTAAACTTTGTGATTGTGAGAGGATCAGGGCATGAAGTTGCTTTGCACAGACCAAAGGAGGCTCTTGCGCTCTTCAAGGCTTTTATATCTGGAACTCCACTGACTCATGTTGAGTTTTGATATGATTAAAACATGTTTATGTTGGATTCTATTAAGTTTGTACCATTTTATGAGTAAGTCATACCATCCATTTCCCAGTCCATACATAATTCAAGAAAACACATTTTGTGTTTATGAAAAGTATGTAAGAACTTGTTAAAGAGTATAATATTTGGTATAAGAAATAGAAATTGAACTGACTTGCATCAGTGCTTTAATGCTTCTTTGCTCTGCACTGTTTATTCTCTTGTGTAATAAACCTCTCACCTCAGTAGTCTCTTTCTTTTTCTTTGGTTGGGTTCTCAACTCATGTCTGAACCTCTTAGCTAGAGATCAATCGGTTTAAGTATTCAAAAAAAATTGGTCTATACACCCGCTTAAACAATAATCATCTATAAAACACATAATCATAAGCCTATCGAATTCTTGAAAATTAGTTTCCACTGTTGTCTGAGGTCATTTCTCTGTTATCATAAAAGAGAAGTTGGTCAGACCGGATTTGAACCGGTTTGATCTCCGGTTAATTAAAATCTGGTAGAGATTGCTCGTCCTCTTCTGCTTCTTCTATCCTCTCCAGAATCGTTCCGTTAAATCCTAAAGATTGAATCTTTCAACACCAGAAGAACTTGAAACACTCTGTTTTCGACTTCATTGCAGATGTTTCAGTAGAGCAAGCTCCGATGGGTTCGTTGAGACTGTCCATTCCATTGGACCCTTTCGACTCAAAAAGGTTTCATCTTTCCGCCTCTAGAACCTTCATCATCGGTTCTCCGATCAATGTCAGTAAAATTAGAGTCGCCCGTCTCGATACCGAGGCTGACAACGCCATTGATTCTCATTCTGATTCTCCTAGTGGTGGTGGGAGAAGCTGGAGTTCTAAATTGAAAGGTGGAAACAGAGGGATAAAGAAAGACGTAGCTCGAAAGTTCACCTTCAGAAGAGGAGAAAGCAATGATCTTGACCTTGAGATTGAGGGTTTGTTTGTGAACAACGATGTTAACTACTCTGCTTTAAAGCCAGGTTTGAGTTTAGACCATTACAACGCTATACTGAAACATCTTGAGAGTTGCAGTGACACTAATGCCCTCAAGTTCTTTGACTGGATGAGATGTAAACGCAAGTTAGAAGGTAACACTGGAGCTTACAGTTTGATTCTCAGAGTTTTAGCGAGGAGAGAAGAATGGGACCGAGCCGAGGATCTCATCAAAGAGCTCTGTGGATCTCAGAGCTTGCAGAAGAGCTTTCAAGTCTTCAACACTGTTATATACGCCTGTTCTAAAAAAGGGAACGTGAAGCTAACTTCAAAGTGGTTTCATATGATGTTGGAGTTAGGTGTTCGACCAAACGTGGCTACAATAGGTATGCTCATGGGTCTTTACCAAAAGAACTGGAACGTGGACGAAGCTGAGTTCGCATTCTCTCATATGAGGATGTTTGGGATTGTCTGTGAGTCTGCTTACTCAGCGATGATAACTATCTACACTCGTTTGAGACTGTACGGTAAAGCAGAGGAAGTTATAGAGTTGATGAAAGAGGATAGAGTGAGGATGAAGCTAGAGAATTGGTTGGTGATGCTCAATGCTTATAGTCAGCAAGGGAAGATGGAGCAAGCTGAGTCTGTGTTGATCTCTATGGAAGCATCAGGAGGCTTTGCTCCTAATGTCATTGCGTACAATACTCTCATCACTGGTTATGGTAAGGTTTCCAAAATGGAAGCTGCGGAGAGTTTGTTCCGCCGCTTCTTTGATCTTGGGATGAAGCCAGATGAGACTACTTACAGGTCGATGGTCGAAGGTTGGGGCCGTGCTGACAGTTATGAACAAGCTAAACGTTACTATCAAGAGATGAAGAGGTTGGGGTATAAACCAAACTCATCAAATCTCTTTACTTTGATCAATCTCCAGGCTAAGTATGGAGACAACGAAGGTGCTGTCAAGACTATTGAAGATATGGTCAGTACCGGATGCCAATATCCTTCCATCCTCGGCATCGTTCTGCAGGCTTATGAGAAGGCTGGGAAGATTGATGCGGTCCCTTACGTTCTCAAAGGCTCTTTCCATAACCATATCCGTTCAAACCAGACTTCTTTCTCGATTCTAGCTATGGCTTACATCAAACACGGCATGGTTGACGAGTGCTTGGCCTTGCTGCGAGAGAAGAAATGGAGAGACTCGGCGTTTGAGTCTCACTTGTACCATCTCTTGATTTGCTCTTGCAAAGAATCTGGTCGGCTTGACGATGCTGTGAAGATATACAATCATACTATGGAGTATAATCTTCATATAACGTCCACGATGATTGATATCTACACTTCGATGGGGGAGTTTAGTGAAGCGGAGAAGCTTTATTCGAAGATGAAATCCTCTGGAGTTGTGCTGGACAGGATTGGATACAGCATTGTTATGCGGATGTACATGAAGGCAGGATCCTTGGAAGAGGCTTGCTCTGTGTTAAAGATCATGAATGAGCAGAAAGACATTGTTCCTGATGTGTTCATGTTTCGAGATATGCTTAGGATATATCAGAAGTGTGGTCTTCAGGAGAAGCTCGAGGAGTTATACTACAGGATCCGAAAGAGCGGGATCCATTGGGATCAGGAGATGTACAACTGCGTTATAAACTGCTGCGCGCGTGCTCTTCCTCTTGATGAACTCTCGAGAACTTTCGAGGAGATGATTCGCTGCGGGTTTAGGCCTAACACAGTCACGTTCAACGTCCTCCTCGATGTTTATGGTAAAGCCAAGCGCTTCAAAAAGGTCAACGAGGTGTTCTTGCTGGCGAAACGACACGGAGTTGTGGATGTGATCTCTTACAACACCGTTATAGCCGCGTATGGACACAACAGGGACTTCGAAAACATGTCCACGGCGATTAGGAACATGCAGTTCGACGGGTTCTCTGTGTCTCTCGAGGCTTATAACTCTATGCTGGATGCGTATGGGAAAGACAAACAGATGGAGAAGTTCAGAAGCATCTTGAAGAGGATGAAGAACTCTGCTGGTAAAACGGATCGTTATACGTATAACATTATGATCAATATCTATGGAGAGCAAGGGTGGATCGATGAAGTGGCGGATGTGCTGAGAGAGCTGAAAGAATCTGGACTTGGTCCTGACTTGTGTAGCTACAACACGCTGATAAAGGCTTATGGTATAGGTGGGATGGTTGAAGAAGCTGTTGGGTTGGTGAGAGAGATGAGGGTGAGTGGGATAACGCCTGATAAAGTTACTTACACCAATTTGGTCACAGCTTTGCGCAGGAACGATGAGTTTCTTGAGGCTATTAAATGGTCCTTGTGGATGAAGCAAATGGGTATATAAATCTCAGTTTTCCATACACATAGCTGGTTCTGTTCTTTTTTTCTTTCAATGTTGTCTATAGTTAGTGCTTCTTTTGAGGCATGCATGTACAATCTAATCAGTGATTAATAGTCAATGAATAAATCAAAACAGTGTTGTCTGTCAATCACTCAGTGAGTCTAACAGGTCTTTGTCAATACCGTTGCATTTATCTTCAATACATACTTGCACACAAAAAAAATTACAAGATGATGTTTTGGTATATGTTACTCTTAAGACAATCTACAGAGAAGGGTCTTGAGCTTTTTTTACACAAAAAGTTACAGATTCTGGCTTGAAGCAAACAAAAACTGAACACAATACACTCGCAATAAAACAAAAATCTTCTTGTACCTTTTTTTTCTTTGTCTCACAGCCAGAAATTAAGCATTGCCTGTTTCAGTAAACATATGCCAAATGTTTGTTAGTTCTAGTAGAAGTACTGTAAATTTTACTAATTAAAAAAGCTGATTGAATTTACCTCTTGAACGGAAACAATGGCTGGATCGATCCATGGTTGTAAATTCTCCATTGTATTAGAACTCTTCACTTCAGATGAGTGCACAAAACTTACCTCCTCCTTCATTTCCATGAGTATCACTCCACTAGTTTCAGGTTCTGTCTTAGTTTTTTCCTTCTCAAGCTGCTCTACTCTTTCTCTCAACCGCTGCATTTCAGATTGATACTCTGCACGGTCTCTCTTGCCGCTTCTGTCTCTTGTCTGTTTAGTTGATTTCTTTTTCATTTTTGTCTGCTTAGCAACCTTCATCATCAGACCGTCCTCAGTTTTAAGCTCTTTCACTTTCTCATCCAGCTTCTTGATATGGTCCCAGTACACATCAAAGTAACTCTTCTGTGTATCCACGCTCTCCTCAATAACTTCCTTCTCCACTGGAATAGAAAGATCATTAACCAATTCTGGAAAGGGTATTTGAGATCTAACATCATTCTCTTGGAGCTTAACATCTAAGCTATTCAAGTCACTATACCCCAAGCTCAAAAGCTGGCTTCTATAAGCCTCCACTTGGTACTCAAGCGCAGTGATTACATTCTCTTTCTGGTGAATGAAATCTTCTAAATGCGCAAACCACATCTCGGCGTGAGACATCTCTTCTTGGGCTATCCTCTTGTACTGTGCAGCTTCCCTGGCCAGCTCAGCTTTCTCTCCTTGTAACCTAAGAATCATTGACAAGGCCTCGCTTGCTGACGTGGAAGATGCCTCCCTCTCTGCGTTTAACTCATCTTGTAGCCTCTCAATTACTTCTTTGTGCTCGTAAAGAGCGATTCTTAGATCAAGTGTCTCAGCTCCAGGTATTCTCAAGCTGTGGCTTCGCTCAAGCATGTCTCTACAAAACACACACATAGAAAACAAATGCCTAGCATAAATATTCTGTAATTAAAATCTCATTGTACCAGGAAGGGAAGAAGAGGAACCTGATTGATGAACTTGTAGATTGTATGAGAGAGATGAATGTTTCTGGTGAATTGCACACAGAAACTTTTATCTAACCAAAGTGGAAACTATCTAAACAGGGAATACAATCACTCACAAAGGCCACACCAGACAAAAAAAAACAATTATTATGGTTCCTTATCAATATCAAAAGTAGATTGGTTACAGAAACATATCAGATCATAAACAAGACAAAGGTGCTTGTACTTTTTCTCAGCACAACTGAATGTATAAAAAGTACAGTGAATTATGTTATTAAATAATGATGATGAAATGCTGGAATATCTCAAAGAAAAGAGCTGGAATGTATTTAGTGAAATAATCTTTGAATGATTAAAACTTAATGTGACCTTTAATTTGTGCGTGGGGCATGTCATCTCATCTTTGATTGTGGTTTGAAAACTTCTTTGTGTTAATGTTTTTAAAAAATTAAAAAGAAATGTATAAGAAAACAAAAAGAGAATTTCAAGATTTCAACGGCTCCTTACAGGGCCAAGTATTAGTTCCAGTGGGACCAACGGTGGCCGTCTGGCCGACCTCTTTTCGCCACGTGTTAGAGACAGAGACTTGTGTCTGAAAATTGCGATAGAGAAGGATTCAATTGTAACAATTTCCAGCCATAACTGCAAATCTTTGAGATCACAAACCAAAGTTGAAGAAGAATACAAACTTGTTATTAACAACTTGTTGTAATGAAACTATAAACACGTTCAAACTTGTCTCCCACCCTCCGTTTCTTTGTTGTGGCTCAGAAGAAAACCAAAAACATATTGTACCCTGCACCGGTCTGTACGCTAAGGCCTTGAGAAGATTGCTATTGACTCCCACTCTAGGCTACATATCACATCCTGCGGAATCCAATGCACCAGATTGAGAAACACACAGTTGATCAGAAGTAAACTAGTAGAGGCTGAAATAGAGTTAGAAGATGCTTTCACCTGTGGATTCTGTCTGTCGATGTCAAAACTGTTAATGGCACAAGGTTCAGCCAGAAGCTCGATCGGTTCTTCCCCTGAGCCAGGACCAAAATAAAAAAAAAAGAGAGGAAAGATCAGTTTGGTAAAAATCATAAAAGAAAGACGAACTAATGTGGTTGGAAGGCCTCCTAAGTACCTTGCTCGATGACACCAAGGATTCCATCCTCACTTTCAGAGAGAGAGAGGATAGTTTATAATCTCAGTTGCTCCAACTCCAGAAAGAACGATGGGTTGCTTTGGCCATCGAAGATCCCAAGCAAAAACAGTTCCAGAAGAACCTCCCGCCTAAACACATAGCATCCAAAGAAAAGTCATGTGGGCCAGTTTAGACATAATAAACCACTCAGCTACACTGGACTTAGACATAATATATTAAAGGCTAATTTAGCAGAGATTGAGGAAGCCATCTAACTCCGTCTAAGTACTTTGATTGAGGTAATCTATGGACATTGATGGAACGAATCCTGCATCTCGATGGCTAAACAGAGGTTTCAAGGGTTTTAGGACCAAACAATGAACTCCGGTCGGAAAATTAGAAGCTTCAGACATGTAAGTTTACATAACTAGCCTCGTTCCTTTGCTGTAAATTAATAAAACACCATTCAGCTTAATTCAAACGTTAATTATTAATTTATTTTTTATATATTTTACATTTATATTAAATATTTTAGTTTTTAATTAATTATAAAAAATAGTTATTCAAAAATACAATTTATAGATTTATACTACATTAAAAATTTTATTTATTAGATGTAGACTAATTTACAATAATTTTAGCCGATTTAACTGATTCAACACGATTTAAATTAATTTAAATTACATAAATCAAATTAAAAAAAAAATTAACGATGCCCAATTTGCCACCTAAATAGAAGTTTGCTAAACCCATTTTTAGAACACTGCTTTTAAATATTTTGGGTTGTGTAGTACATTACCAACGCGTATCTTCTATGTAAACACATACATTGTGATACGTTTGAATGAAATACCACTAAATCGTTTTACAGTTTTTGTTACTTGCTTCAAAAGGCACAAGAAGGTGAAGCACGTCGAAAGTCCATGATAAGAAGAGAGGCAACACTATGAGCAAGAGCTCCTAACACTACAAACACATGGAATATCTGATGGCTATGTCCTGCAATATCGAAAGCTCCAGGCTTCCATCTCTCAGGTATACGGCTCACGTAAAACCCTGCTCCCGTCGCATACAACACAGCCATCGCCAGCTCGTAGACTAGAGCGATAACCACGTTAGGATGATCCTTATGAAGGTAAAGCACGTGCGAGGCGGGTATGACGCCAGAGAATCCCATCGTTAGGAAAAGCGCTGCTCTGAAAGATCTGAAACGCGGAGCTGAGAGCGCTGGAGAGAGGAGAGCGAAGATGGCGAGGAGGCCGAGGATTGAGATTGAGGAGAGGTAGAAGAGACGCCAGTTAGTGTGGCAGGAGAAGGCGTAGTAGATTGGTGCGAAGAAGGAGCAGACGATCATGAGGGAGATCCCTGCGTAGTCTAGGCGCCAGAAGAAGAGGTTGAAACGTCTTGAGTGACAAGCGAAGAGGTGTGACATGGAGCTGCATATCAAGCAGGTCATTGCTCCGGTTAAGAAGACTAGCCATGGCCATTTCGGGATTGTTTCGTAGTTAACTTCTCCTTGTGAGTTCAAGAACGAGCTAGTGTGTGTCACGTTCGAATCCTGCCAAGAGACAACATACTTTTAAACTTAAATCATTTTAAAAACATGTGATTTGGGAAAGGTAGGTAGGCACAGAGAAAGAAGGGAGAGAGAAGAATCCAAGAAAACCGAAACAAATAGTGGGGGCAAGTTACATGTGATTTCAAAGTAGGTGAGGGCATAAAGCAAGCCTAAGAATCTGAAGATAGCCATTAACCAATGTAAATAAACAAAAAGATTAGCCCAAGTAAGCAGTGGCAGATCTATGAGAACTTTTTATTTAGAATATTATCATGAACTTTGAGTTACTAGGGAAGTTTGAGCTAAATATTCAAAGAAAATTAAAATTCTGAGCTAATTATCTAAAGAAAAAATAAAACTTAGTGAGCACAATGAACATGACATGGTGGGTGAAAGTTACCACCTACTGCAAAATGCAATCACCATATCATATGTTTACATGAGCACAATGACATGCATGTAGTATTTACTTATATTAGTTTAAACAATGCCACAGAATATAAAGGTTATAAGAATCTTACGTGATGATCGCTGGAGAAGTAAACAGCTTTAGCCATTGACGGCCACGGCCAGCGAATTGTTACTCTGTCATTAGAGGACCCACCAATAAAAGTTGAATTTTTTACTAATAAAACAAAAACAGAGCTTTAAAAGACGACTTTGACCTTGAGAATGCTTACCCGGAGAAGACGTTGACAAACCCGGCGAGGCCAACCTCCGTCGTTTCCATGCAACTCACCACCATCATCCACCCGAATATCAGAAACCCACCTAAATGCCTATCCATTTGCAAACCGGAAACAAATCTCAATTTCATATTATCTTAAACCGGAAATTCACAAACGTGATTAAATACATACGTCCAGATGTTGAGAGTCTCATTATGCCAAGAGAAAGCGCTGAGGAACGTCTCCTTGAGAGACCATTCACATCGGTAATGATTGTGTATGTACTCGTTGTCCTTAAGATACCTCGGCAGCTCCCCGAACTTCATCAACGTCCTCTCAGATCTCTTCTTCTTCTCGCCGGAATCCAAAGCTTTCCCATTTCTCTCCGGTGTTGTCTTCGAAGACTCCCTCACCGGTCTCCGTTTCTGCATGGTCGTTCAAGAAATTGAGCTCCGGCGAGACTTCCGGCGAATCAACCACCGTCCAGTTATCTCTCTTTCTCTCTCTGTTTTGTTTTTTTTGGGGATATTTTTGAATCAGTTTTGGTCTAGCGATCATCGTGGATGCTTCCTCTCCTACTTATACGGAGAAGAAACCTCTTTGGATTTTAAAAAACAAGCAAGCTTCGTGAAGATTATTACCTACGTGGCGGCTTTGACCGGTCTTTGTTTCCACGTGGCTTTATTTCGTTGGGTGTAGTAGTTTTGCTTAGTGTGAGGAGGATTACAGGTGATTTATATTTTACCCGCCGTGTCCGTTTGAAACAAAAACAAATCATAAAGTTAGGGGCTACCAGTTGGGAAGGTGAGAAATGCAGAAATTGTGGTGTCATTAAACAATTTAGTGTTTTCAAAGTTACACTAGTGGAGTGACGTAATTATTTTAATCCCCAAAAACCTTTTTTTTTTACTCTAAGGTTCTTATGTACATTTCTCGAAACCAACGTAACATGTGATTAACTCTTTGAATCTTGTCGTGTTTGGTTTTTAATCATATATACTGGTCGTATGAATTGTCGTTTACGAAGTTGATAGACTTTGTAGTTCACGTTATGATCAATGCTGAGTTAGAATATGTTTGGTGTTTTTTTATAAACTGTTATAATCATCTCTCTTGATATAGTATTTTACATTACATCAGACCAATTA
The DNA here is from genome assembly GCF_020379485.1 of Brassica napus. NCBI lineage: Eukaryota > Viridiplantae > Streptophyta > Magnoliopsida > Brassicales > Brassicaceae > Brassica > Brassica napus. Next base: position 3,405,770 of record NC_063434.1, on the reverse strand, counting down.
CGACGATAATTACAACCACTTTTGACTTTTTGAGTAATGAAACCTATGTTTTCATGTCATTTATACCTTTTCCAGACTTGTTTATAAGACAGAGCGTGTTGATCGAAATAATTAAAACATATATAGGCCACAATAAGGTAGATTGCATGAATAAGTAAACTTTTAATTGGTTATAGATTCTCCAAGGAGGATTTGTTTCATAAGACAAGACAACACGTACATCTTATATTCTTAATTGTATATATATAGTTGAGGTTACTGTTAAATTAAATTGTTTATCAAACTAAACGCGTCAAACATTTTAATATACAGATTTAAATTGAATGGATGGTTCGCTTACCAAAACAAAAATACAGTTGGCCCAGAATTCGACGTTGGCATGTTGCTCAAATAGTTCAGTGTTACATATTGAACTGTGCAAAATTAAATAGTTTTTTTGATGTGCATATGATACTAGTTTTTAATTTGTGTGAATACCTGAATATTCATGCAAATTTACATATTTTTGAATTAAGGGATAAACGTCCACACTATAGTTTATGTATAACTACAACATCGTGCGTTTCGTATTTTTCCAAATGAATCACAAGAGTGTACTCCACTCATAGCCTCTGAGAAAAGAAAAGCAACAAAAAATAAATAAAATGGTTATAGCAAGGGAAGAAAACATTTAAAATATCATTAATTTTTTTGAGAAAGAGATTACAAATTATCATAATTTTTACTACGAGATACTTTGGATGCTACGTGAACAACACACGCGCATCAATTCCATTTAGAAACATAAAATATGAAACCTAAATCAACAAATGTTTAAAAACTAATTAAATTAGCGTTTGGAAAAGAAAAACTAAAATTTAATTTGGACAATAGGTTTTGGGATATCCCTAGATTAATTAAAAAAATACTAAAATTAAAAGAAGAATATGGCGTTTGGAAAACGAAAGAGCTATACAGTGTGTATAAGCTTGGACAATAGAGTTGAACAAATCGGAATATCGCCATATCGGATACATGTCAAGCGAGAAAGATTGCGAGTTTTAACTTTACAGAACGTACCATGCCCAAGATTTTATGCTGTATCGGGAGCATGCTGTGGATTCCTTGAGACTACTGGGCTGATAATCGGCGAGTATTATTTGTGTTGTGCTACATTGCATGATAATAATGTGTGTTTAGAAATACATGATTCTCTCTTTATTGTTATGTTTCTACTTTCTCTAGAAATATAACTATTGAATTAGTAGGGACTTGAATAATCCAATCGATAAAGAACATGCATGCCTATGGGTTAATGGGGTTGGCCAATTATTAGCTGATTAACGAAATACATGTCTATGTATATACTATACTGTAATAACTATACTTACAAGCTTATCATACAGTTTATACTATATTTACACATATTTTGAAAATTATATAAGAATCCAAACTATTTATTAAGTATATTATTATATCACCAAGTTGTCGTGGAGTGAACATATTTTCTAGTTTGCTTTGTTGGTCCGTTTTTCAACTAAATCGATTCTTAGACGCCATGAATTTCTTGCGAAGAGGATTAAACAATAAACAATACATGGAGATGAGTAATTGTATGGATGGGTTAAAGATTACTCAGTATCAGTATCTTTGTGAAGTGCGCATGAATAAAGGTGATTATTAAGGAGACGTGATAAATTGCGTAAACTTAAAAGCAAACATCAATATTATTAGTGTTTGACTAACAAAGCAATAGACATACAAATGTTGTGATGATATAATTTTTTTGTTAGAGGGATGGACAATATTTAGCAGGACAAGTACAACTGGTCATCAACTAATCTGGGAAGACGTATGCGGTATATTAATAACCCGGTTTGAGTTTCTTAATTTCATTATGGTTTCTTTTGCTTGTTCTCTCTTCTTAATTGCAGGGTTTCTTCAGAGTCTTTATAGGAATGTTGAGTGGCTAGTCCAGATCTTGTTTTAAGTTTTTCTTTGTGGTTTTCAGGTTTAGTTTTAGACTTAGTATAGACAACGGGTACACCAACTTCACATGTTTTAAAAAACACGATTAATCAGATGTGCAGATAACAGTAATTATATTTTGAAATTTTATTTAAGAAATATGAACTTGTATGATAAAATATTTAAATCATAAAACTTCTAGTTACACCGCTCTATTATATTGTTATCGTATGTATGAAAATGGACAAAAGCTTTGAAATATACTAGTATTACATTGTTAACGTAAACAAACCATTTAACGAACTTATACTTTTTCGGTTGTGTTTTTAAGATTATGCAAGCTGTATTTTAAGATTATGCAAGCTGTACGTATCGAGAACAACTAGCTAGGAACATATAAAACTTGATTTAATTGGAGGAAGTAAACTAAATCAGATAAAACCATATGGTCCATATCCAAATATGATCCAAATAATATTTGTTTGTAAACTAACAAACCTAACACAGATATCAGATACACTTCCAAATTATGGTTTGATTATGTAAGCAAGTTTGTTCAGTTTGGTTTTAACGACATGTTTAATTGCGTGTAGCTCTGTTAATATGGGTAGATAATAATGGGGGCCATTTAGGTGGTATGAAAGTTTTTTTAACAAACCCAAGAAAAAATTGGGGGCATTTACGAACATTCTTAAAATACAAGACGTTTTCTATAAATTCCGAGAACAATGACAACTCTACAAATCTCCTGGGGAGCAAAACGCAGAAGAGTGTCTCATCGACCATTAGCCCATAAGTTGCAGCAAGATTAGCTTCAATAAACCCTTGAGAATATCTGTACACAACGTGATTTAATCTGTTGTAGTTCTGTAGTAATCTCTATGGAGTTTTATCATTATAACTTCAATTTCCTTAAGCATACATACACACACGACACTCATGAGCAGAAAAATCTTGATGATTTTATATATATATACTACTCCTATATCTATTGTGTGATTGGCTTTTCATTCTGGACAGTGACTAATAAAAACACTTTTGCTTGTAACAGAAGCTTAGTGCCACACTGCCACATTAATTTGTTCAATTTGGTTCTTCTTTTCATTTTTTTTGGTTTAATGCTACTTTGTTATTTACTTAATTATTATATCTCAGACATAAGAGGTCATGCATTGGCTACCCATTTAATTGTAGTTACGAGGAAACTCATCAGAATCTCACAAATTTTCAGGTCTTTTGTCACATGACACCAATAATATATATTAATATGAAAAGAAAACAGTAAGCTTACTGTCTCAACATAAAAAAATTAAAAACTCACATGCAGCACAAACCCTAAAAGCCCTCAAGCTAAGCCAATATATAAACCCTTTGGCCCCTAAACAACTTCCTTCAAAGCCACATTCACTAGACTCAATCCAAAATGGCGACAGGTTCTCGTGTTCTGATCGGTCTAGCAATGATCCTCATAATCTCAGGAGAACTGCTAGTTCCAGGGCAAGGAACGTGCCAAGGAGACATAGAGGGTCTGATGAGAGAATGTGCGGTCTACGTCCAGCGTCCTGGCCCAAAGGTAAACCCATCCGCAGCGTGTTGCAAAGTCGTCAAGAGATCAGACATCCCTTGCGCATGTGGCCGTATCACACCCTCGGTTCAAAAGATGATAGACATGAATAAGGTTGTTCTTGTCACTTCCTTTTGTGGGAGGCCTCTCGCTCATGGTACCAAGTGTGGAAGTAAGTCTATTATCAATCAAGCAGCTTCATACTTTCAATAAGGTTGTTCTTGTCACTTCCTTTTGCTATCCTAATGTGTTAATGTTCTTATGTGGCAGGCTACATTGTGCCATGAGGTTTGGGACCAGACCTCAAGTGCTAGGGCTTTGTGGAATAAAGTGTTTGTGCTTTGGAGCCTTACTAGTCGCCACTTAAATCTACTCTTGCAATCTCTAATGTATTGATCCAAATAAATGTAATTGAGCTTCAATGTTGTTTAAATTGAATAAACCGGATTAATAAAGTATAATCTTGATTGGTTCACCAGAGTACTCCAGACCATATATTAGACTAATACAGCTGAATCTTAATAAGTCTGAAATAATAATAATAAACGTATTGAATAACATTAAAACATTTCCATCTCAGAGGAATCAAAACAAAACTTTCATGTAATCCAGGTACTCTAAAAGCTATTTACCTATTGAGATTCTCTGCTTCATAGTTTTTATATGAGAATTCCTTTCCCGACAATGGAAATAGAGATTGATTTTGATTCTCTTACACTTGTTTGTAGAACAGAACATAGGCTTGGTCGTGCAAAACCTGTTTTGGCCCTATAGCAGTCACAGATGCATCATCGAACCTAAGCCACTGATTGTTCTTTCTTCGAGCATCCGCGGTGTAGTGCCCCTTTGATGGATCCCTTCCGTGGTGAGTAATCGTTGCCACAAGCTCATATTTTAAACCCTACAAGAAGAAACCTGAGTAAGTAAAAGTTCAAAGAAGATCACATTAGACAGTTTTGTTTTCAACTTAATACCCCGTTGGAAGGAGAAGCAAGAAGGTAGCGGCCTAGGTTGAGCTCGAGGGGGAAGTGAACAGGTTTATGGAGCTTAGTACTCCCTTGGTTCCCGTAGCTAAAACGCATAAGGTGCAGTATCATTATCTTCGAGAGCTTCTGTATCTTTATCGACTTTCTAGCACTCACTACACCAGCCTGTAAATGAGAGAGCTCAAACAAAGCAAATAGGCCAATTATTAAAACAATATTCATAAGGAATCTTCTTCAACCAGTAACGGATTCAATAGATTTACCTTGCCAGTAACAGAGGCTCGATAACCTTCAAGATCTTCAGGGGCAGAAAACAAATGCAATGCATCTTCAATTGTGCACACAGCTTCCGAGTGAATATCGAGGTGGAGTAAGAGATATGGCTGCACAGTAGCAGAATCTTTGTTCCCTGTTTCGATAAATTTAACATATAAGTTGCTAATGAAGCAGAAACTTTATCTTTAACATTTTAATAAGAAAAAAAATAAAATGGCTTCAATGCTAGTACCTTGTGCCTTCACTACGCTTCTGAGCTCCCCACCGAAGATATCACTGAGCTGAGAAGGAACAAAGCTTTGAGTTCTTGTCACAGCAGATTTGTTTTTGGGTCCAACCGTTTCCCATTCATCATCATCGCTGGCAGAAGAAAGAACAGATGACTTGGAACCAGTGAGTCTAGGGGACTCGTCCCTGAGTTTCAGTAACTCATCGTGCATTTGGTCCATTATGAAACTTAAAAACTCCTGAGCGTCTTCCTGCCTGTCGACACAAGCACACAGTGCGTTAGAATCAGAGGGGAGACTAACTATGTAATGTAATAATAGTCACAAACCTTGGGCGGCCAGACATGTTGTTGAGTACATCTGGAGTAAAGTTTCTAAGGACCGTTTCAAACATGGCAGGTGTGAAAGGTCTACCCGACTCAACAACGGTAACATTGTTTCTGAAGCTTGAACTGCTTGGGGAATCTAGTTCAGATATGAACTCGGAGAATGCAGCTAAGGTTGGAGACTCAGCCTGAACATAAACAACCACGATCAGACAACATATATAGAAAATAGAGCTGAAAGTATAGAGAGAAACATGCAGGAGAGGTACCTTTGGAATATCTTGGAGTTGTATTCCCTGGAGGAGCTGCACAAAAGGAGAGCAGGAGAGTAAAGCCTGTAATGTTGCATTGAGGAAGCACAAGTTTCCGGCGTTTATTAATCCTCTTGGTGTGAAGTCTTTAAGAGGCGGTGCGGGTTCAGTATGAACCATCTGGTTGTTCTTTCTTGGTATGCTGGCAGGTGAAGAATCACTTGAGAAAATTTCGCTGTCCAGGGCTTGGAACTTTGAGCTTGTAGCTTTATACAAAGCATCACTTTCACCATCTGATACACACAGCTTCTCCAAACCAGCCTTCACCGCCACACCATTGTTGAGAGGTTTTCTTTCAGACACCTCCTTGATTGTTCCGTTTTCTACCACATGCTCCGGAACTCCTGAAGTGTGTTTCCCAGGGAGTTTTGCAACTTTGTCAGAGCTGGAAGGTCTAGAAGTATCGAGTCTCTTTTGAGACGCAGCAGATTGAATACTTCTATCTTCCTTGTGAGAGCTGGAAGGTCTAGGAGCATCGACTCTCTTTTGAGACACAGAAGATTGAATACTTCTATCTTCCTTATGAGAGCTGGAAGGTCTAGGAGCATCGACTCTCTTTTGAGACACAGCAGAATCTTCCTTATGAGAGCTGGAAGGTCGAGATTTAACTACTCCATCAGCAGCCTGAGCCTTCTTCAACTCGCCATTAGTGTTAACTGGAGAGCTTCCGGTAACGAGATTAAAAGAGCCGAATTGTATACTCCCTACAGACTTTTCTTTATGATTCTGAGGAGCCTTGATGGGTTTTTGCTGCTCAAGTAATGACCTTGTTTCATGTTCTGTAAAGGATCCAAACACAAAGACCTGCCACCAACAAAACAATCATAGCAAAGTAATGAACATCATTTATAGCAACTAAATCAAATCTGAAAGAAAAGTATAGTCTCTCTCGCATACACATTGAGCCTCAGAGAGTAACTACTATACAACAACCAAGTAGCAACCAACATAAACAAAGCGGAAGCTACCCAAAAATCACAACTTTAACATCACTTACATAATAGTCACAACTTTAAAATCACAACAAAGTGGAAGCTACAAAAAAAAATCACAACTTTAATCTCACTTACATAAAAATCACAACTTTAAAATCAAAACAAAAGTGGGAGCTACATAAAAATTACAACTTTAAAATCACAACAAGGTGGAAGCTACATAAAAATCACAACTTTAAAGTTCACAGCTCTTGTCGGAATCAGACCAAACACTTCATAAACGACAATAACAAAATCTACACGAAACATAGACTCATCTATTACAACTAATGTCATTGTGTGAGCTCCAAATGCAACTCTGGATCATTCTAGACAATGAGGACTAAACCCTAAACACAAGAGGCAGAGAACAAGTGGGAAAAGTTACCTTCTTGTCACTCATATTCGGCACATAGACGTAATAATCTGGTTGAGAGAGAGATCCAAGGGAGAAGAAGTTTGAGAAAGTAGGGTTTGAGGCAGCAACAACCCTTGATGAGAGTCGGCTACTTGAGAAGACATGAAAGGGGGGGAACGAGACGAGTAAGAAAGAGAGGATTTTTAGAAAGGGAAAGCCCCTTCTCGCTTCTTCTCTGCAAGTAAGTAAGAGAGGGCGAGAGAGAGAAGAGAGAAAGATCAGACCTTTTTTGAGATTTGAGAAAGATATTATTTAGGGTTCCTTTTCTCTTTGTCGGATAGTTTGGTGGGAGAAGGAGAAGGAGGAGAGGACGGGAGCTTGGTTCTTTCGTCAAACGACGTCGTTTCCGTCTTTTACAATAAAACAACCCGGTTTGATTGTTAAATTACTACTCTTCCGGTTTGGTACGGTCTGATGTGACTTCTTACAATAAACTCCCGGTCTAATTGTTTCATTACAACTCTTCGGGTTTGGTACGGTCTGGCGTGACTTTTTACCACAGTCACCAACTTACTAACTACTGTAGTGGGTTAAGATGTTGTCTTTACAGTTATCCTGTGTCTCGGGTTCGAAGCTTTTCAACTTTCTTATTAAAATCCCTTTCGAAAGAAAAATAAAATAGAGAGGGAGAGAGAGAGGGAGAGGCCAACAAAAATAATATCGCCGAAGAGTTCATTACCTTCTCCTCCGACGGTTAGTTGTTTTGCTTCTTCTCCCTCTTCTGTTTTTATTATCTCTCTTTCTTTCTTTCTTTTTTTCCTCTTCTGATTTGATATCTGATGATGCTGTTAATATACATGTAAGCTTAGAGAAAGAACTGTTTATAATTAGTATTATTATTTTTTGCAGGATAATGGTTCCAACAGTACTTTGGTAATCAAAAGGACATGACTTTCACGGTTTTTTCTGGTAAAAGTCATCAAATTTGCAAGACCCAACAAGACCCACTGTTGATAAGAGTCTGTAAGAAGAAGGTTAAGTATCTAATTCGCGCATTATAATATTAAATTAGAATATTTAATAATGTTGATTTTGATTTCTGAGCTGTTTCTCACCTTGAAATTCACCGCTTTGACTAATTATTGAAAACAATTAGTGTAGGTCACGACTATGAGATCCTGATGTGAGAGAGAGAGAGAGACCCTTTGTTTTTTATTCGTTTATTATTTACAAAGCCAAAAACATCAGAGAGAGATAAAGAAGAGGAAGGAGACAAGAACAATGAGTGTCTCTTTGAGTGTGATGACATTCAATCTTCACGATGATCAACCTGAAGAAAGTCCTAATTCATGGGATAAAAGAAAAGATTTGTGTCTCAGTGTCATCACCAGTTACTCCCCCGTTATTCTCTGCACTCAACAAGGTTCTCTCTCTTTTCTTTCTTCCTATGGATGAATCAGTAGCTTGTTAGATCTCTCTTCCTTCTTCATATTTGGCTTATTGAGTATGAATGAATGCTGTAGTGTAATATTGCTTCATGTGTTTTTGATCTCCTGTTTCCTTTGTGTAGGTGTGAAGTCGCAGTTAGACTATATTCAGCAGGGTTTACCAGGTATACATATTATCTTTTTTTTTTCTATGATGTGAATTCTATAGAGATCTAGATCTAGATTCTATTTTTAGTATATATGTTGATATTGCTTAATTCTGACAGTTGATTTGCACTCTGAGTTGTCTGTTGTATGGTAATGATGTGCACGTTATTCTTCACATGATGGTGGCATTGTCTATCTTGTTTTTTGTTACTACTTCCTTTAGCTAAGAACCAATGAACTAGCTTCTAGTTCCACATGCTTTGACAACACTTCAGATTGCATTGTGTCCTTGAACTTAGAAGAGATAGACTATAATACTCTTCTTTGATTGCAGGGTATGATCAATTTGGCATATCAAGAAAAGGGCATGAGGATCCCGCTGATGAATCTTGCACCATCTTCTACAACAAGGAAAAAGTAGTTGACTTTTTTTCATGAAAATGTCACCTTCTTGATGATTAAAATTGAATGCTATACTCTATGTATGCTAATTGAAGGTAGAGCTGCTGGAGGGTGGAACATTTTGGTTGTCAGAGTCTCCCTCGGTCCCTGGAAGCACGGCATGGGGTTCTGAAGTTCCCTGTATAGCGACATGGGCCATATCCTGATTACTCTGTGGGATTGATGTTAGTTAAACTGCTGTTAGCTTAGTATTAATGGCTTGATTCTATTGTCCTATATATATATATCAGGGTCTTGTGTTTTCTTTGACAAAGCTGCCTACACATTCCAACTTAAACGTGTGGAGCCGCCGGGCTTTTCGTTTCAGATAGTCAACACAAACTTGGATGAAATCAGTCCTCGGGCCCGTAGGCGAAGTGCTTTGCTCACATGGCAACACATGGCATCATTACCTCCCAGCTTGCCCGTTGTCTACTGTGGAGGATTCAACACACAGAAGGAATCAACAACCGGAAGATTTCTCTTGGGCAGATCTAGGTACATTACTATCACTCAACTCAAAGAGTTTCCTTTCTGAATTTCTGTGTGTTGCAATATTAGCTACACTGCAAAACTTGTTTCAACTCAAAGTGTCTTTTCTATTCATCCAACTTGCAGAGAGCATGGTGTGGTAGGGGACATGAGAGACGCATGGCCAAGTGCCCGAGTACGAAAAAATGTCGCCCTCATAAGAACATATCATGCTTTCAAAGGTAAACATTGTTCGCCTCTCACGAGCCATTAGAATCATTTATCTCTGGAGTTTCATAACATATTGAAGACTTTGTGTAGGTGACAAGCAGGGAACGGTCGAGTTTCTGAAGCTAATATTCAGAGCGCTATGCCTCTGCTGGGACCGACAGACACAAGATCTACACACTGATTGGATACTCTACAGAGGTAGGTCTGTAGTTCCCGTGATGTGCGAGGTGGTAAATGACAAGGTCGACGAGTTGTACCCGTCGTCTCACTACCCTGTGTTTGCTGAGTTTATGCTTCCTCGTTCTGTAAGAATGCTTGAACCTACTCCTCCTGTTCCTTCTTCTGCTCAAGAAGAGGAAAGCTAGAACCGCTTGTTCCTCCTGTCTTTGCTTAAAGCTTTGGAAAATATTGTATTGTTGTGCACATGAGCTCTGATTTTTCTCAGAGCCTAGCTTAAACTTATTCAAAGGAAATAACTACTCTGTTTGTTTTGTTATAAGACGAACAAGAAGCTTCAAAATTCTTCTCCAAAAAACCCCAAGTTTTGCTTCGTTGAAGTATTATCTCACTATCTATCATAGTAGACGCCAAAAGGAAACAATTGAGAACGGATTAGCCCATCAATATCTAAAGCACAATAATTCGGGGCACAATGATTGGTCTCTGATCATGAGGTTTCATTTTAAGAAGAAGAATTGTTTTGTACCCACTCGACGAGTGTCGCAACTCCAAACCCAGTCGCAGCTTTCTTCTTCTCGTTCCACACCGGTCCTGCCATATCTATGTGCATCCACTCTACCTTCTCGTCCACAAACTGCAACCATTCACCAAACCCCGGTTCTTCGTTAGAGAACTAAAGTGCAAGTATTAGAATGTGCTCTTTGTTTCTACGCTTCTCACCTGTTTCAAGAAGAGAGCCGCGGTGATGGATCCACCTGCACGGCCTCCAGTGTTAACCATATCTGCAACTCCTGATTTCATCATCTCCCAGTAACTCTCTTCCATCGGCATTCTCCATAGCTTCTCTCCGCTTCTTTCCGATGCAGCAATTACCTCCTTTGCAAGCTCATCACTAGGCGTATATATGCCTGCAGAAAAAAAAAAATCAACATTCACTCATGATGAGTGAACGTAATTATACACAAACCTATGTACCTGCCATGGAATTTCCAAGAGCAACAATACAAGCTCCAGTCAACGTTGCAAGGTCAACAACCTGCATAAATTATTCAAAAGTTTTAGCAAAAACCGATAGAAACAATGTCTGAATTAGACTCCTCAAGCTTCTATGTATCAACAAACGAACAAAATATTTCAGACAATACCTTATCGACTCCCTGGTTGCAAGCATAAACCAGAGCATCTGCAAGTGTTAGTCGCCCTTCAGCATCTGTGTTGTTAACCTGCACAATATCGCAAACAAATTAGTTTAGCGTAAGAGAAAACAATGGAGAACTCGGAATCTTTTGAAGCAGATCTCACATAGGAAAGAGTGTTCATGGTACCTCTATTGTCTTTCCGTTTGAGGCTGTAAGGACATCTCCAGGTCTCATTCCGGTACCACTTATCATATTCTCACATGCTGCGACAATGAAGTGCACCTGGTTGTGCAAAAAGGTATTTGTCAAGGTACATTCCCGTTAACTAAGAAACTCAAGTTTCGTGTGATAAACTTTACCTCAACACCTGGAGGCTTAATTTGACCAATGGCCTTTGCAGCGCCAAGAACAGCAGCTGAACCTCCCATATCAAATTTCATGAGCTCAATTAAGCAACCCGGTCCGGTCTTAATGTTGTAGCCACCACTGTGAGCAAAAAAGCTTACGGTCAACAACTTATAAAGAGAGACTGATGCAGCAAACGTATTAAACAGAAGACAACTGATTACCTGTCAAATGTCAATCCTTTTCCAACAAGAGCAAGTTTGGTCTTGACAGGGCCGCTAGAAGGTTTGTAGACAAGGTGGATGAAACGAGGTGGATTAGCTGAAGCAGCCGCAACAGCGAGATAGGAACCCATCTTCAACTCTCTGCATTGCTCCTCGTTCAAGATGTTTGCAGTCATGACATCACTGTACATGGAAGCCAGGTTTGAGGCCTCGTCAGCTAGTACAGCTGTAAGATACAAAGTCGCAGACTTCAATACACATCAATGCTCACATTACACAAACATGGAAATACAAGAAAATAACGCTCCAAAAAAAACGAGCTATACCAGGGGTGAGAACGTTGGCAGGTGAATTAACGAGTTCTCTCCCGAAAATAACGCCATAAGAAACATCTTCAGCATACTTAAGCTTCTTCTCTAGCTCAGGTCCAGTTCCAAAGCCAATGATATCCACAGATTTGAGAGATGGTTTCTTTGACTCAGACTTATACCTGCTATCTTCAAACAAACCAAGCACCGTGCCTGTCACAAAGTAAACAACGATTCCATCAGTTCCAAAACGGTAATGAAACAAGAATCCTTCTCCTGTTTACATCAAAACAACAAACACCTGAAGCAATAGCTGAAGCAGAAGTGAGCTTCGATTCATTAGACTCTGAAGAGGCCAGAACAACAGCAACGCTGCTAGCTTGAGAAGCCTTTGCAGCTGCAGCAACAGCCTCGCCGAGACTCTGAAAAGCCGAAGGAGAGGACGCAGTTTTACCAAGACCAATCAGACCCACACGCTTTGATCCGAGACCCGGGAGTCTAAGAACTGTTGACTGCCCTGGCTTCCCGGAGAAATCTTCCTCAGAAGAGACATCCGCTAAGAGTCCACCCAAATGAGCATCGAGCTTGTTCAGTATCGGGTTCTGGAACTTGGAGTTCACGTCCTTGGCCATGTCTTTCTCCGTCACGCCAACAGCGAGTATGTCGCCTTTCCACTCCGTCACGTCGACGTCCTTCGCCGCGAAGGTGACCTAATACATAACATCGACGATTCAAAATCAGGTCAACGCCACATAAGAAAAAAGTCAAACTCGAACGCAATCGACAAATCAACACAGAATCCACGAAGCAGTGACTAGAATCGAGTTTAACACACACCTTAGGATGATCGATGGAGTTGGCCTGAGTGAGGCCGAGAGTAGCTTGTGCGAGTGTGTGAGCCATGGCTCTCCCTCTGGAAGAATGGTAAAGAGGCGTTACGGCGAGAGCGAGTCTAAAGCGAGGCGGTAATCGGAATCGGAGGAAGCTCGAGGAGAGTGGTGAAGGAGAAGAAGAGAATGAACGGAGATGGAATCGAGCAGAAGAAGAAGCAACGGATGTAACCAAAGTAACGGCCATTTGCGAAACGCACGGAGACGAAGCCGCCGTGTGTTAGTTATCTATCCGATGACTGGAGAATTTGATTACGGGGCTACTCCACTATTTTTACTTGACTCACCCATTTGCTACTATCCGACTCGGCCCACCCGGTTCGGGTCCGTTCTGACCCGCTACGACGTATCATGTGCTTGTCATGTGACTATCATGTTAACTAGGAAGTTATTTCGATTAAGAATTTTTTTCAACACAGTATGTAAATGTATTAGCTTGTTGCCGGCCAAAAGAAATAATGTATTAGCTTGTTACAAATCTGTACCTACGCTGTTATTACTATACAAAAGAAAACTAATATTAAAAATATTAAATACAATTTTTGCTACATTATTACTCCGCAAATCTTTTATTTATGAATTTTAAAACAAAAACAAACAATATCCAGAAGCTTGAGCGAGTTCCATTACAAATGAAGTTCAAAATGAAACAGTGGGGAGAAACCTCAGATACCTAAGGCAATCACGTTCATATCTTAGGAGCCTAGTAATTACCACTTACTACCAAACAAAGGGCTTATTCTTTCCCTTCAGCGACTAGTTCTAAGAAAAGCTTCAAAGTATAAGCATCAGCCAAAAAAAAAAAAGGAAGCAATTCTTCTCTCTAACGTTCTAACCAACAAGCTCAGCCTCTGGTTGCTCTGTATCAGCTGCCTTGGAAGGTTTATGGACAGTCTTTGGTTCTGGTTTCTCTATTCCTTGTATATCGGTTATCCTCAACTTTGTTAATTCCTGGACATTAAGCGTTAAATGATCAAAAACAACATACTAGTTGAAAAGAGTTCGAAGCAAGGTAATTGCCAAAGCTGAAACACTTAAGGGATGATACCTGTCGATGTCCTGTGGTTCTCCTATAATTCTTCCTTCGTTTCTTTTTGAAAATAAGCACTTTTTCATCCAACGCCTGTCACTCACACAAAAGGTATTCAAACTAGTTAGACGCTATTCTACATCAAGACATTCATTGATGATGTGGCCACCAAACAATAGATGAAGACTAATCTAATAACTTGTAGTCCGTCCATACATTATTCCTAAGGCTTTCAAACTCTTAGCACTAGCTGATTAAGTTTCTCTCACCCATCATCGGATTCAGCAAGCAAATTCTCATGAAAGTAAATGTTCTGTTTTCAATTGTCAACCTTTTTTCCCTTATGCACAGCTTGACTAATATTATAAAACACCTAGCAAAGACACTTACATGCTCTTCCACTACAGCATGAACAGTTGCCTCTGGCAAGATAGGCCTACCAATAATTGTCTGGCTTGACGATCCCAACAGAAGAACCTTCGTCAGTGTCAACTGCCGCAAAGACACAAGATTTAACAACATTTATAAATCATAAAACAATAGCAAAGATCTTAAACGTTAAAACAATGTTCATGAAGAAGAGGATAAACCTTATCATTGATGTCACAGAACTTCAACTTCTCTGTGAAAATGGAGTCCCCGTTGCTCACTTTGAACTGATGCGAACCAATCTATAGGACAGCAATAAAAAAAACAGTCAAACATCAGAATTTGTCTGAAATGACACTATGAGTTTTGTCGAGCAGACACGAAACCTGAACAACGGCAAAGACTGGCTCGTATGGTTTGAAGAGTCGCTCGGAAGTTTTGAGAGGACCCATCACTTTGTACCCTATCTCCGCCGCCGCCTCCACTTTCTCCGCCGGTGAATATTCCCTTTCTACTTCCATCTCCGCCGAATCCTCCTCCTCCTCATCGTCATCTTCTCCATCGCTGCTTTCATCAGTACCGTTTGATTTCGAAGCGAATTGGCGACCTTGGGAACGACTGTACCAAGGGAAGTAGTCCGTAGTGAGAGATCGATTCTGGATTGGGGCCGCATGAGTACCGGAAAGCTCTAATCCCCGAATTGAAGAGATCAAGCGTGTTTGGCTGATCGATAAAACCGTCGTGGCGCGGCGGCTCAACTCGCGAATGCATCGAAGGCTCGCCATCGGAGCAGGCTTAGGGTTTACAGAGACTAGAGAGGGTTTTTGTTGTCCTTGTTTCGTCAACTTGAAGTTTACGGAAACCCTCTGCACAAGTCAGAGGGTATCATCATATGCATATTACACCATGTCTTAGTGGTGTTTTGTTTGATTATATATAACAAAGAGATAGGTAATAAATCAATTTTCTTAAATTTTACCATATATCACAGTTTGGGATGTTATAATTCATCTATTTTTAAGGAATTCAATTTCCTTGTTACGTTCTACTATAAGTTTCAAGACAACTTTCGGATCAAAAATGAAATGGTTAACTAGGTCTGATACCATTTATAACGCTCTGATCCGTCCACGGCTAATGGACCATCCATGCCTGCTCACTCGCTTCATGGATTCCATCCCGTTCCAACGGTCGATCCGTTAATTTTTACAAAACCTAAAAGTCATGTTTATTAACCCTGCAAATCAGCATTCAACCTTTTTTCGTACTTTGGCACTCGTACAATATCGCGAATTACTTCCCGATATGTCATCTATACTTCAGTCTAAGCACGTTTAGTTTTGAAAATTTAAAAGAATATATGACGCAAAAGGTAAGTTAATTTTAGTAACATAGATAACTAAATCAATTCTTTTAAGCCTTTTTACATATCACCGTCCGGGATGTTAATAATTTTAGTACAAAGAATCATGGAAAGTTGCAGGGAACTAATTTAATTATAAGCCTAAGATAAAGTCCAAAGTAACCAGATAAAAATTAATAACAACGTCGATCACTAAAGAAAATGACAGAGAGGCCAGTGTACTTCTTCTCCCATAATATTTCTAAAATATTATTGAGTAATTGTACTCCCTACACACAACTTCCTCTATATTTGCATTTCATACCCTATTTCCCTTCAATTTTTTTCCCCCATCACTACCATTTTTCCCTAATTCAATAGTATCCCACTCTTTTCAGTATATTGAACTAATTTACTCAATATCATTTGTGCTAAATAGTTTAAAATTGTTTCCATTTAGAAAAAAGGAAATTACCACCCCATAAAAAAAGTTACGAAATATTGTTTGTGATATAGATAGTCTTAAAAGATTTTCCTTGTACAAAAAAGAAATCAAAATCCAAAAAAAAGCACAAGATGTTGTTATTGAAGATAAATAGTTAGAAATAATTTAATAATTAGAAAAAAGGAAATCACAACATCTATATAAATAAACACGTATATCTATGTGATCTCTCCAGTGATATTTTTTCTAGAAGAAACAAAACAAGCTGCTCTTACTCTCCAACAATCATGACTGCTTGGTTCCCAAAGATCATCTTCCTGGCCTTCCTTGTCTTGCTTTTGGTTGTACATTCACAAGCTCGGTTCTTTCTTGAGCCAACTATATATGAAATAGACGGTGAAATAGTCGAATTTTATAAACATTGGCATGCAAATAAGGTCTAAGATATTGATGACGTGATCAACGAGGAGGTGAAATCGACTAGGAGGTGAAATCGACTTACATCGGCGACTTGCATGAGAAGCTAATGGTCAGATACGGCGCCAAATTGATGTGGAGGATTGATGTTTTTCTCTGTCTTTGTTTCTCTTTATTGTTTACCGATTTACTTTTCAAGCTTTCCTTTCGTATTGTCAGCAGATGTTCTGCTAGGGTTTCAAAACCCATCATCAGATGTTATGCGTAATAATACAAGTCGATATCTTTGTTGTTATTTTCTTGGGTTATTCAATCAAATATTGCACAAAACTTATTATTTTTAATGTCTTTGAACAAGGGATAAATGCGATAAGTCCAAACGTTGTGATATGTTCTTGTGTAAATTTAATTTTCATGAACTGCTGCAAGCTATAGTTGGTTCCGTATAGAATCCTTAAGTTATGAATTTACTGCTCAACAAAAAATTGGCTGGATGTTAACTTCTTTTCCAAGAAAAGATATGATGTTGCATTATATAGCTTGTTGGATTTACGGGACAAGAATATGGTCTGGTCTTGGCGCGTGATTATAGGGTCTCCGGTGTTGATATGGAATAAATATGTGTGCTGAATGATTTTTTGAGGATTTATCGATATGAGAATGTATGGAGGAGGGAGTAGTGTGAGGTGGTGAGTTCTAGGTTAAACTAAAAGAAGCGACGATCATGGCTCCATTGGTGCAAGGAGTGTGTTATTGTTGAGTGAGCCGACTCTGTCTTATAAGGATCATCTGATGATTTGCAGTTTGTATCTTACCTTGCTTAGTCTGTTATTAAATTTTATGTTTGTAGGTTTGCTAGAGAATAGCAAAGATATCAATATTCAGGAGAATATATAAAAAAGATTTGTATCTCTCTATAGACTGACTTGTTCAAGCTAAGAAAGTGATCATAGAATTGCAAACGGACAGCCAGTTCTCTCTTTTTTTTTGATAAGTTTATAAGATACAGCGTAGAAAAACGTTGGAAAAGCTTTATCGCTTGAAAAGCATACAAGCTAGTGAATATCATTGTCAATTTTTTTAAAAATACTAATACTAATACAAAGGCTGCCCGCCATGAATCAGGCTGCGTAGTTAGGCATTGCTTTCTTGAGGAATGTTATTGGTTGCGATTCTTCAGGGGCTAACCGGTCAAAAGGAATGTAGTTCTCCTCTTTGTCATAGACATGGCACACAGTCATTATCGTCTTCATCAACCGCCAATTCCACGTAGCCAAGTTTGTATACTGCATCAAAAGAAACCTCAAATCTTCTGCCAGTGTCATATAAATTCACAAAGCTTTATGGGATAAAAAAAGTGGTTGTTACCTTTCCCCAGTTCTCTTGTATAGACTGATGAGCCGCACGAAGATTGTAGCTCGGTATCCTTGGGCTTATGTGATGCGGGATGTGTACGTTGATATCATGGCAGAGAATCTCAATCCTGTCACAACGTTGAAAACATATGAAAATCAAACAAGAGCTATCAAAACTCAGCCAGCAGAGAATTTAAAAGTTGCATTACCAACTCGGGTAATCACAATGAACAGTTCCATTAAGTTGGGCCTGAGCCGCGTTCCACTCATCAGCAGGCTTGAAAGGAATGTGTGGAGCCGTATGATGAACCATCGTGAACGTACTCATCTATAGAAGAAACAGTAAATGCGTTACCATTGTGGCTTCTGATGCTTTATCGAATGAAAAGAGATATAACAGAGAAGAGTAACACATAGAAGCATTTACCCAAAAGTGATAGCCCAACCATGGCATCAGCCAGAACTTTACCCATCCCAGTATACCAACTTTGTATATGATCAGTGGCCATCCAACAGCCATGAAGGCGAAAACACAAGCTAGACTTATCTTCACCCTATTCACTTCGCTCGGTCTGAACTTTCTCAGGTTGAAGTGCCAGTTCACCCTGTTAGAACACTTACTATCATTAACTAAAAAGGTATATAGAGAAAATAAGAATTAAAGAGTATATATACCAGTGAGCTATGGACAACCAAGGCCTAATGGGGCCATATCCAAAAATGATTGCCTTTCTCAGAACAGGTGATGAATCAAACTCCTCTGGCGGAACTGGTTGCCATGCTGTGTCATGAACTAACCTATAGAGAAACAAAGTCATCACATATCCTATAGTGAATATATATATAACAGTCTAGGTAAGCAAGTAAGAGTTACATGTTGGTTTTGGCGTGGTGACGGTCGTGCTTAAACCTCCACGGCTCATAAGGGTACACAAGAGGTAGGAAGGCTAGAGTACCCACAATGTCTTCAACCAATTTGTTCTTTGAAAATGATTTATGAGCACAATCATGACCTATCACAAAGAACTAGAAGAAAGAAACAATGCACTTAGACAAAAGTAAAGTAACAAGGACACATAGAGAAGAGACAGTGGATGATGAGAGGTTTACCCCTGTAACTGCAGTTCCTGTCCAAGCCCAAGCCAAAGGAAGCAGATACCAAGGAGCTTTCGCAATCATGAAGAGCCCCAAAGCGTAGGAAGTCACAGATATCAACACGGACTTCCATGCTTTCACATCATCAATCTCAAACACCTGAAGAAGAAGAAGTTCAGTATCAATCACACTGTTCACACACAACGCTTATTGAAAAAGCTGTATACCTCTTTGGGAAGAGTATCCATGATATCTTTCAAGGTGACGTTATCAGGAAGATCTTGTCCAATTTGTTTGAATCCATAACTGTCTGCTAACTGTTCTCTATGTTCTGCACTATCAGCTGATGGAGGTGCGACAGGAACAGAGACAGCTTTTATGCATCCAATCCTTTTCTTTGCAGGAACAAGGAATGTTCTTCTAGTTCCTTTTAACAAAAGACCAATTGGTCTCACAGCATACACACCTGATAGAACGGTTCACTAACATCAGCATTCATTTAAGAAAGACAACAACTTTGCACTTGCAGAGCAAAAAGATGGGTTTTTGAGGAGTACCCTGAGAAAGACGAGCAGAAGCAAGCTTAGGAGCCCTAGGAAGAGAGTGTTGTGGGCCCTGAGAATCCAATGAGCAAAGAAAAAACAAAATTGATGATGGGAAACTCAAAGTAGTAGTGATGGGCAATAGAGAAGAATGTGAAAGGTGAAGACTTTTTTTTTTACCGTGAAGGCGAAGAGAGAATCAGCAATTCTTGACGCCATGGATGGTGAAGAAGACGAAGCCAAAGGGGATTGAAATTTGAATGGTTGTGAAGAGCCGTCACCTCTTCGAGCTCATAGCACAAGTGACTTCCACAATTTAACTTGGGGTTTTAAATTTTTTTTGTTTCAGAAACAATATTTTTGCATAATTGATCAAAAATATATAAATGTGTATATATTGGGAAAACTATCGTAATATTGAGTAACAAAAAGGGTATAATATTGGCACAATTTTAACAAAAATAAAAGTAATTTAGTTAAGATAATTAATTAATTTTAAACGATAATTCCAAAAATTCGAATTCCAAACGTAAGTTACTAAACTGACGAGTTGTTTGGATCACTAGTTTATTTGGAGCTTTATAGAAAACATGCGTTACGGGTGATACGTGCATATTTATCTATATAACAAATTCTTGTTGAAAAATAAATATATAACGAAAATTGTTTTGTCAAATAGTATTGTTATTTTGTTAATTATATAGGAAAGAGTATAAACTGGACTAATGGTGGTTTAGTCGTTTAAGATTGGCAATGTCAATTTAAAAGCAAAAAGTTTGATGTTTTCATTGCAATCCAGACGTAGTTGTCATGCTTTAAATGATAAAAAATACACAAGACTTTTCATAACCTGAGTTTTTTTTTTAAACCACCATAACCTGAGTCTTATTTACGTTTCTAATCAAAATTTTCGAGTTACAAAACAATATCCAAGTTTGTAGTTTTCCACGGCTACTAAACACAAACACTGAGAATTTCTTTATTATCCTGAAAGTAAAATTGAACATGAAGCTTTGCTCTGAGCCTCTGACTATAGCAAAAGAAAAAATATTATTGTGGGCTTCATTGTGAGTTCAACTCAATTTACGAAGACATGACCTACTAATTAATTACTCGAGACTTGAGACAGAGAATGAGTCTTTGTAAAGAATATGGGCTGAGCCCAACTAAATATAGAAAATATATAATCCAATAGTTGAATCAGAGTAGCAACACATGTGAAGCTGAGCGATTCACATAACCATCATACACTAAATGCACGACAGCTCCATATAAGATGTGATCAAAATCTGATAGTAAATTAGGTTTTGACACGAACCCGATTCATGTCTCAAACTCATGCTTTACCCCTAATTTGATAGATAGTTCTGTGGTTACTGCTTAGCCAACCATAACAGCAATATTAGGCCTAAAGTTTGTTTTCCCACTGAGCATTTAGAAATCCTAATATGAGAACAATCTATGTTTGATCAAAAATAATAATAAGAACAATCTATGATAATGATATTGAGGACTGAGGTTCGCATATTCCCATAGCATGAAGTAACTTTTTAAGGTTTAACCGCGTTAATTACTATTGTTAGTTAAGTTCGTTAGAAATCATTTTCGTTTGTTTGATGTCTCAATTGTCATCACAATCAATGATCTAGTATAAAATACTGTATTTCGAACCAAACACACATTATTATTGATTTTATGCAGAGCTTGCATGTGAATGCCTCTTGTCCGCTAGTTACCGATGTTATTCCCGTTCCAATCAATCAGTTTCTCTCTAATTTCGTCCACCAATAGTTAGATAAAAGAACTTTTGAAAACAAAACTTTGCCACCTCAGTACAAAACTCCATCCATGTTCGGCATTTACTTTCCAGAGTCAGCAAATAACTGAAATAAACGAAACCAATTCAACCCAAAATTGAGTGAAAGGCATGCATCATGATTCATACCATCTATACGCACAGAGTAGCACATACTAATACGAACCTTTTCTTCACTAGTATTCAGGTTTATTATATCTATTTAGCAAAATAATTTATATATTTAAAATAAATATCATTTACATTATATATAAGATACACACATATATGCACATTGCAAACCTGTAAATGATTGCGATATTCTAATAAAGTAAAACCCTAACAAAAAAACTTGATGGATGTGTTTTTAACTCGAGTATGTAAATGTCCAAACATAATTTTTATAAATATACCAAATTTATCTCCATTAGACACTAAATTTCAATCTGCTAAAGTTTGATTTGGAAACAATTTTTAATATACCAAAAAGTCAAAACGGAATATAGAATCATCTCATGAAATGTTATTAACCAAATCATTTTCCGAATATTTTGACACTAAACATACGAATCAAACCCATTGTATTAGTTATATTGAATTTCTACGGGTTTGTCGTTGTCTGTGACAGTGGAAACGTCTTTGTTTGTCATAAGAGAAGAATGGAATTATAGATAGACAGGATAATGGTATGTTGAATGTTAATAATGATCGAAAATGAAATAAAGTAATAACCTTTAATTTGTATAAAATTATTGATAATTCACTGCTAGTAATGCCTGCATGCAGCGTACATGTTCTTGATGGCATTGCCGTGCAATATTGTGTCATACGTGTTCATTTTTTGCTGGCTCTCCACGACCAAAGGATCCGATGGCAATGATGATTACAATAAAATTGATTCATTACAATAGTACTAACTAAGGAGTACATTAGATCCCAATATTGTTAATGCAGCAGAATCAACAAACTTTAAAGAGATTGTGCTATATGTGTATAGTCTATGTATAGGTAATAACAAAACAAACTATGAAATTACAAATGTCGGTAAAATATCAGTAGATAGTTGATATCTATATATTTACATTATGGCTATAAGATAATTAATTAGTCAGTTTAGTAAATTAGTTGACTTGTCTCATTGCTAATTTTGATTTTTCTTCTAAGAGCTAAATGACATGTGGTGCGAAAATTAATCAAGGAATCTGTAACTTGGCATTGGCATGTTATCAACTTTTGGTGGGACTTGACAGCCTTGAGTAATAATCAATATTTCAAAAATAATAGCTTGGGCCGGGGAGTATACCGTAATTGCTTAAGCAGCTCCCTAAATTGACAGAAATGTTTATATAACTGCGTTACATAATATAAAAAATGAAATGAGAATAGTGATTGTATTTTTTGTTGTACTTTTTTTTATCAAGAAACATATGTTGTTTTTTTTTTTTGCTAACTTGTAAATATCATTAGATGATTAAAAGGTTTTTACAAAAGCAGAACCTTAAGGTTGGAACACCCCGGCAAAAGACGAGAAAAAACAGAATGAACCAAAGGAGATGAATTAAGACACCACTGGTAAGAGTATTATCTTAACCATAAGACCATCAAAGAAGAAAACTTTTTCAAGTGCCTTCTCGCCGAAATACCATTCCTCACTTCCCTTTCTAGGCCTTGAAAAACCACATGAGGAGACAATGAGATTTGGTTATGAATCAGATTATTTCTTTGTTTCCAGAGGTGATAGCAAGCGATCCAGTGGCTGCGTTTCGAATCCAACTTAGCAGCTCCGGCCAGCTGATAATCAGGGTTCCTGGTGCTCCACATCTCTGAAAAACATAATACCAAACATCATTACTATACTCACACGCAAGTAAAAGATGATCTCTAGTCTCCACTTCCCTCGAGCAGAAAGGGCAAAGTGGGTTTATGTTCATGCCCCAGGATAGCAGTATGGCTCTAGTTGGAAGCCGATCAAGATTAGCAACCCACATATTGAACGCATGCTTAGGGACAGCACCCTTGTACCAGACTATGTCTGCCCAAGGTTGTTCGTTCTGTCTTGGTCTTAGAACATTCCAGAGACGCCCAGAGCTAAATTCTTCCATACGATAGTTATCAACGACCCAAGCAACAATGTCAACCGTATCAGATGGAAGCGGAAGCATGATAGTGGTTAGATGAGCATGAAGATCGAGTTCCTCGTTTGATCGTGGGTGAGGAAGTCTCCATTGGTTTGAATCAATGGCATCAGCCACCATTGCGTTCCGAGGGAGGCGCAGCCTTCGAGGGCCATCAGCACCGATGTAGTTTATTAGCTGACCAAAAGGTGACCAGGGGTCAAGCCAAAAACTTGTATCTTTCCCATTGTTAATGAAGCTTTTGCAGAATATCAAAGCAAGGGGGCGAAGTTTAAGGAGATTCTTCCAAGTCCAAGAGTCTTGAGGTCCTGCCTTAATTTCCCAGAAAATGTCGTTTTTTAAGCTGTATTCCCAATGCCAATTTGCCCATAAAGAGTCTTTTCTAGATTGGAGAATCCAGATGAACCTCAAACACAGAACTAGGTTCCATGAAACAAAGCTTCTCAGGCCTAAGCCTCCCTCCTTCTTTGGCAAACACACATTATTCCAAGCAACTTTAGCAATTCCTCTCTTTTCGATGTTCCCCGCCCATAAGAACCGGGCACACAAGGCTTCCATTGATCTCAAACACCCTTTCGGTAGAATGAATGCTGAAATCCAAAAATTGACAGTACCGAAGATCACCGATTTCAGAAGCTGCAGTCTTCCTGAAAAAGAAAGCGTCTTTACGGACCAAGACTGGAGCTGAGAAGAGATCTTAGTTAACAGTGGTGTATATTCAGCTACTTTAAGCTTGTTGTTCTTAAGGGGAAGACCGAGGTAGCGAATCGGGAAAGCACCAGATGGGAAACCATAAGAAGCTACTGCAACTGACTCAGCCTGACTTAATCCGGAGGTGAAGATCTCAGTTTTCTGGGGATTCATTTGTAGTCCTGACCAAGAGGCAAAATCATCAAGACATTCTGCAATTCCGTGAAGACTATCACTGGTCCCATCAAAGAAAATCATGACATCATCTGCGAACATCAAATGAGAGATGCCAAGCTCTTGAGTTCTTGGATGAAATCGAATAGAACCTGAGATGTATCTCGAGTTTAGAAGCCTGGTAAAACATTCCATTGCTAGAACGAAGAGGTACGGAGATAACGGGTCCCCCTGCCTTATTCCCTTTGAACTTTTGAAGAAGCCACCAACAGAGCCATTAACTGAGACTGAGAAGGAAGCTGTAGACAGACACTGAGCAATAAGGTCGATGAAGGGTTGGGGGATACCAATAGCCAAAAGCGTAGCTAAGATGAAGTCCCACCTCACACTGTCAAAAGCTTTCCTGAGATCTACTTTCAACATACCTCGTGGAGTAGAGGCAGCCGTGTTGTAACCATTAACTAGGTCAGTAGCTAATAGGACATTTTCAGCAAGGAGACGGCCAGGCAAGAAGGCAGACTGCGCTTTGGATATAACCTGAGGGAGAATGTCCTTGAGTCTCTTCGCTAGTAGTTTGGTGGCCACCTTGTACAAAGTATTCAGACACGAGATAGGTCGGAAGTCTGCAGTAACTGAAGCATTAGGCTTTTTTGGGATTAGCACAAGCGTAGTAGCATTCCATTGCTTCATCAATTGACCCGATTTGAAGAACTCTAGAATCGCATCAGTGACTTCCGGCCCTATTACTTGCCAAGATGCAGTGAAAAATTCAGCAGAATAACCATCAGGACCACACGTTTTATTTCTTGGTAAGGAGAAGAAAGCATCTTTAATTTCAGCATGAGAGAATCCTTTGGAAAATAGGGCAGTCTGCGCAGGGGAGCATCTGAAATCAAAGAGCAGGTTCAAATCACTCTGCACAAACTGAGCAGGGGGTAACGGACTCCCAAGCAAATGGGAGAAATCTTGCACACATAGGTCCAGAATGCCTGATTGAGAATCAATCCTTTCACCAGATTCGGTGAAGAGATAGTGGATGTGATTCTTAGATTGTCTTGATTTAGCATAGCGGTGAAAGAAGCGAGTGTTATTGTCACCAAGACCTGACCATTGAATTCTTGATCTCTGAAGGAAAAATTCTTGCTCAGCTTTTGAAAGTTCCTCCCATTTATTCTGAGCAGACAGCTCCAGCGACGCATTTAAAGGAGATGGGGAGTTCAAAGTCATTTCTTGAGCTTGAACTAGGCTTTCATGAGCTTCTGCCGTTCGCTTTTCCAGCTCTGAGTAGTTAGACTTACTGAAGCTTCTAATAGCATTCTTTAACAGTTTCAGCTTAGTAGAAACTCTGAACATTGCTGACCCAACTGTGTTGAAGGAGTACCAATTTGAAGCAATAAGGTCCAGGAATCCATGGTTTAGCGTGAGGAAGTTGTAGAATTTAAAAGCTTTCACAGCTTTGACACGAGAAGGATCAATGGTGACGGTGATGACGGAGTGATCCGAGAAAGCCGGTGAACCAAAGTTAGCAACAGACTCTGGGAAATGAAAGTACCAATCGTCATTTACAAGCGCACGATCCAGCTTCTTTGCTACAGGTGCAGATTTTCTCTTGTTCCACCAGGTGTAAGTAGTGCCTCGAAAGTTTAGGTCATCAAGATTAACATCCTGGAGGCACTGATTGAGGTCCCGCATGCGTTTATCTACATTCAGTGAAGGAGGGTTTGAGTGCTCCGCAGGGTTCCTAATCTGATTCAAGTCACCAATAAGAATCCATGGCTTGTTAAGAAGCCCCCGGGAGCCAGCCAAAGCAGATATCTCATTCCATAAAGCCTCCCTCTCAAGCACATTATTTGAGGCGTAAACAATTGAGATAGTTACAGTCTCGGGACTAGAAGGCCAAACCACTTCAGCTGAGATCATCTGAGAAGATTTTTGAACTACATTAACAGTAAGAGACGGATGCCAGAGAATCCAGATCCGACCAAGAGGAGAGAAGAAATAGTTGTCGTCAAAGAGCCATCCCGGGAGAAGCTCACTGATAAACTTATTAATTTTATGCTGCTTCACATGAGTTTCTAGCAGACCACCAAAAAAGGGATTATTATTCCTAAACCATTTCCGAAAACCGCTGCGGTGATTGTATTTATTGAGACCGCGCACATTCCAGCAAGAAACATATGTTGTTAAGACTTGATTTGTTCGAAGGTACGTAAACAAAATATTTACTCTGTTACAGGAAGTACGTTATCCATTTCGTTTTTTCATTTCATCATCATCTCACCTATGAATACATCATGGGCAGCAAAATACGACCGGAATTGATAGTTATGACTGATTATAGTTCAAATGTATCTTAAATTCTTAATGACATTATATGAAATTAATGTTATACAAGTTGATACATATTGGCGACGGAATGGGCCCACCATGGCTACAAAAAGACAAGATACCGCCTACCAAAGTGAGAGAGAGAATATACTATGGGTCCCATGATTACGTCATCATGTAATAGAACCGGAACCAGCAAACGCCTGCCCATCTTCTGTTTCCTTGACTCCTTGTGATTATTTTGTTTTTGCTTCTCCTCTTTTCTTCCTGTTGAACTAACACGAGAACATGCAATAATTATAACAAATTACAGGATTATTAAGGTTTAACTAGATTTCCACCCGCACAACTGTACAGGTATATATTTTCACATTTATTTATATATATATAGATATTTATTTTACATAATTATTATATTTTTTTAATGTTACTCACATATTTAAATATTTATATAATTATGCCAAATATAATAATTTTATAGTTTTCATGCTGTAAATTAAAATCATCACATATATATGTTGCTTATTATATATTTGTCCAATTGAATTTGCATTTGATTGCTAAACTAAATTTTTTAATGCATGAAAAAACATATATGAAAACAATTTTGTATTAAATTTATTATAATCATGATCCGTAATTCAAATCGCTAGATTTTTTTAGTAAATTTTTAATGTTTATTAATTTTATATAATAAATTATTGTATATTAAAAGTTTAAGATAAGTTAAATTTTTATACATGTATTATATAGTTTACTAATATTAACCCGTTCTACCAACATATTATATTTTTAGCATAAATATTTTATATTTATGAAAATAAAATATGTTAACTTATCAATTTAAAATAATTTTATCATATTTTGTTCAATATAACATTTTTATTTTAAAAAGATAGATATTATTATAAAATTGATAAAATAGGATATAATTTTATTCTTTTAGTAACATTTCATTACTAATTACAAAATTTGTTGAAAATATTTATATTCAATTTATGACAATTAAGATCTTATTATAATCTTTTTCAAGAGATTTGTTAGAATTTTAAATTTTTTTAAGAAAAATTAAAAGATATAAAAGATATTATGATTAAAGTAGTTAAAAATATTATATATATTAGCATTAGTGATATACATTTAATATAAAATTTAAATGATGGTCCAAATAAAAATATCACTCATCAAAAAATCATGATTTTTATTTTATTAGAAAACAAATTTGAAAAAATTAAAATAGAAATAAATATTTATTTCTAACAAAATCTTTAAAAATTATTAGTAAATGTATTTTTGAAATTAATTAATTTCATTTTATTTAAATTTTTGTATAAAAACCAAAACTATATTCAATTTTAATTTCTAAATATATTTTATGATAATTTAAATTAAAACTAACTAATTTTTATAAGTAAATTTAAAAAGATTCTAAGAAGATTTTAAAAAGATTTTGTTAGAACATTTTAAATATATTCATTTGTATTTCAAATAAAAAGATAAAGATACAATAATGAACTTATGTAAAATATGATATTTTCTAAAAATGGTCCAAACTAAAAAAATCACACATGAAAAAAAGTGATGACTTCTGTTTTAATATATTAGACTAGATCATGACCCGCGCGGACGTGCGGACTTAATTTTTGTTTTTATACATTTTGAGTTTGTCTAATTCCTTTTTTTGTTAAAATAACAATATTTAAACTGTGTTTTGTATTAGTAGTTTTTCATCAGTGTATTAGAGATATAACCATGCAGTAAAGATACTAACATAATATTAAGTAATACGATTTGGATCGAAATAACTGTGTATTATAGATGTTCTATGAAACACTAACCTAATAGTAACCAATACGATTTGGATTAACATATTAGTGTATTATAAACATAGACATAAGGTGAAAATACTAATCTAATATTAAGGAAAACGATATAGAGTAACATCTCTCAAGTCTTCATTATAATTATAATAAAATAATTGTAATAACAAAATAAATAAACAAACAAAACTGTATATTTTTTTAAAAAAAATAATTAATAGTTTACCCCCATGCGGATATATAAATGTTAAAATTGATAGATATAACAATTTTTTTTTGTTTAAGTAATTTAAATAAAAGTGTACTAATCAAAAAAATAATAGTTTTAATTTTTTTTATTAATAGAATAGTATTTTCAATGTGTATGCAAGAATTCTAATAAATAAAGAAACAAAATGTGTTTGGTTAAGAAATTAAGTGCAATCATAAAATTATTTTTGTTTTATATTTAATGGCAATATAACTATTATGATCCGTAAAGCAAAATTTAATTGTATGATTAATGATTTTCCATATTAATGATTTTCAAATCTGGCTAATCGATTTTTGACAGAGAATTTAAAACTCCATATTTGATTGTATCCGAGATTTTAGGCATATAATGCACAACTTGGGGAAAGGGTTTTGTTATAAACGTTTTTTGTTAGGTATAAACTGATGTTTCTGTTATTGAAATAAGAATATACGGTTGAAATCAAATCCGGAGATTTAAATTGATCTTTATGTTATTGAAAATAAGAATTATACCATGGACAAATCTAGGTGTAACTACTGGCAACTTTCTTGTTTCTTGTTTCCGGATATTTAAATTTATTGTTTCTTTAAATTATATCATGGACAAAATGATTTTGATATATGATCATCTCATTTAAGTAACATAAATAAACCATGATGAAGTTTTGTAACTTCATACGACCATATGAGTTTTGTAACTTATGAAGTATTTTAAAATATAATGACTAATCAATGTTGCTAATCCTGCAATGTGATATGGACCAGTGTAAAGAGAGGGTTTTTTATATATTATAACTTTGATATAATATAAGTATGACAATGTGAGTATATGTATGTTAACGTTTCACATTAAAGCGAGGGTTTTTTAATAGATGTTTTTTTTAATATATGTATAATAGTAGATGCATAATGTGACAAAATAATAGATGTAAAATAAAAATTGTATAATGTATAATAAGATAGATCTTACAGTGGATTTAAATAGAGATTATATGATGGAGTTAAATGGACTTTATTGAAACGATGGTTGGTATTGAACCGATAAAAGAAATATTTAAATGTAAGGTTAAGCTATAAATAATAATGTGATGTCCAACTTAAAAATCCACCTAGAAGAAGTTGTAATGTTTCTGTTTTAATAAGATAGATAGTCATAAACCTATTTACGTAAGTACAAATAACAACTAGACATTGTTGCACCAGCAAGATAATGACTTGATCACCCATATAATCTCGTTTCATTTTTTTTTTTGAGCTTTTTTATCCGCTCACAAACAACGAACTAAACTATAACAGTTCATACAAAATCATACAGTATCCTAACAACTCCAATAGAAGCATTAACTACTATCAGAACATAAAACCAAAAAAAAAAGATTTACTATCAGTCTATCAGACGACATGATTTATATATATGAACAATGCGTGAGGCAGTAGTATTCTTCATAGATGGAACAATATGCAATTAATTATCTAGGTGCAGTAATAATCTTGGGTTGTTGCTATGAAAACTATATTTCTTCCAAATTTAAACATTAGTTTCTTTTTTATCGAGGAACATTAATTTTTTTTAAAATATAATGGACGAACATTAACTTATAATTGCTTTTATCGATTATAGTTTTTTTTTGTTTTGAAAAAGGGTTTTTTTATCGATTATAGTTGATATGATCCATCTCTTTCCATTGCATATGCATCGATAGATATATGTACAGTTCATCACGAAGACTTGAACATTTTGGATCTAGTATAGTCGGAGATGATGCTCAATTGCTCATTGCTCATTGCTCATTCATGTTAGTGTCTGGGTACGAGCGGAAAGCTCTACAATTCCATAACCCTGAGATTAGTATTTCAAAATTTGTTTTAGGAATATTGTTTGTACTTTGCAGAAAGAAAATGATAGTTTGGTGATATTAGTGTTTAAGGAATTATCACATGGGTTGAGGTTAGGGTTCAAATGTTTCCACTGTTGTAAACTTTTAACCAATAAAACACAATCATATACAGTTATTTAATGATATATTACTTGTTATTATTAGGTTTTTTTCAACTTTTTTTGGGGGTTTTCTAATAATTTTTTTTTGGATCTTCAAGAATCTCCTATCTCAATTGTTCACTTTTGAGTAGAGCTTCTCCTTGACCTCTTTTCCTGTTATTACTTTTTTCACCTTTTTGGGTCTTCTAATAACTTCATAGCTCCGCCAAGCATCTGTATTAAAACCGTTCCAATTTTTGGTAAATAAAATTCATATTTTATCAAAAAATAATATTACTTGTTAATTATGTGTTTCTTTGTCTGCTAACGCGTATTACCAAATTCGAATTCCAATTATGCAATCAGAAAAGTACTAGGGTATATTCCTCTGTCTGTTAAACAGCATGTAATAACCTCCATTATTTAATGTCTAAATTTAATTAATGATTACAGTAGCCAATAATGTTTAGGAGACAATTAGAACTTCACATCAACGGTGTTAGTTCGTCTAAAACAATCAAGCAACGTTATGACTAATTAATATCAATGATGAATGAAGATTCTTATTTTCTTGGCTATATTTGGATTATTTTTAAAGTTCAAAATTCTATATTCTAAACAAACCAACTCGATGTGTATTGTTTGTTTGCTCAAACTCAAGACTGGTTTAGGGATGATATAAGACATGCAAAGTTAATTTTGAAAGGAAATTAATACTTTGGTCTTTCCAATCGTTCTCTTAATTTTAATTAGATTTATACGGCTTCATTTGTTTATTTGTAGGTCCTTCTATATTATACAATATTAGTTCAAGGTGTCTCCATAAATTCATGTATATACCATTTGACATTCAATTAGAAATGATACAAGAAATTACTAAACAAACAAACAAACCATATTGGCATTATTCCATGCGCTATTGGCGGTTCAACAACATCAAATTATATTAAAGATAGTTATGTTCCCATGCATGTCAGCAATTTTGCGTGATTGTACAAGTGTATGTGTATCTCAGTCACATAAATTATTAACGAGAAGCGACAGAAGAGGCAGAACAAAAGCCAATGAACGAGTCTCGTGAACGTGAATATGAACAAGCAAGCTGCTTTATTTATTAGATATTTAACTAAGGCCTGCGAGGAAAGCGGTTCGATAGAATGGGATATTCGAGTTTCCAAACTGCTTCAGTCGCACATTGTTTTGTGGTAATGGGATTAACTATAGTTTAGTTTATTAACTGTATAATCAGTGGAACCACTTGACTAAATATATATGCGCTTAATTAGACGGCTTCAAAGTTAAAACTACATTAAAAAAACAAGTGTACTCGTTTAGTTCTTAATAACAAGTATGTTCGAAGAAAACAGTATATGTATATATCGAAATTTGGGTGAATCACGTATTATTTTAATGCACTTCTGATGACATGAAGTTACAAAGTTTCACTGTTTCCGTTTCTATAAGCAAAAGTGATTGAAAGTATGATATGATAGTAGATGACGCAGAAGTTCAACGCTACTTTATAGGAGTATTATTTTTCAAAACTAATACTATTATTATACACTAGAATATAAGGAGGAAGACGTCCACACATGAGTAAAGGTTGGTATCGCTGACGCTGAGAGCCGCCCAAATGTTTCTGGCGGCTGAGGAGGAAAGAGCATCCTGGTGCCCTGTTGGGTCATTCAACGCAGTTTAATTTCTTTTTTAAAAATAATATAATTTTCTCATCAGTGATTAAAAATAAAATTTCCTGATTAAATTCAAAACGGAAAAAGTTTTGGATCGCAGTTCAGTTTGGTATGACCTTATCTTTCAAAATGTAACATAATTTTAGAAAATTATCTAATAGTTTGTATATGAGTTGTCGATCTATTGCTGCATCACCACTCAAATCAGATGCATATAAAAGATACGCATGTTATAAGGAAAAATATATTTTGTAAATGAAAGTAACTTGATTATAGCATTTGTTGTTTGTAATAGTTGCCATTTAATAAAAAAAAAAGCAATAGTTGCCATTTATCAACTAATAATCAGTTTAAGACCATCATAATAAAACATGTGAAATATAAGAAAATAGTATAACAGATGTAGAATATATTATCTTAATCATAGTTTATGCCGTATGGTGTTGATATGTGTATACATATTTTCATTTAATTGCGTATAAAGATTTGTATATACGTATGTGTTTTGTACATTTCTGTAACTATACAAAAGTTACACGCACGTGACTTCCCAATTGCTTCTTGTGTGCTAACCAATCCAAATTGTTTCCTTCACAAGTTGCGACTGGCATATGATTTTAGATTAATCCCAGCTATGCTTACTCCTCGGGCACTGGTTAATCGCTGGTTAAAACCGCGAAAACTGTTGAGTGGGGTGTATAAGAGATACTTTGATGCATGATGTATGCTCAATCAGTATATTGACTTATTGAGAATTATTTGTTATTAGTAAAAGATTTTATTGTCCATTATCTCATAATGCGTGTTATGCTTATAAACTGTGCAATTAGCTTTTCATTGGTTTTGTTTTTAGTGTTCCTAACCAGCGTATCTTATACGTATACGTGATACTTTGCTACAAATTTCTACAGCTCAATATATATTTTGTTATGTTAAATTTCAAAGATTAATTACAGAAAGTATTAAGATTAAGATTAGTCTCGGCATGACTAGAAACGAACTTCCCACTTTGTATCTAGTGTCTCCGTGTACAAAAAGACAAAGATATAGAAGTAGAAAACCCTAGAATCAACACATTATTGGTCCACAAGGACCACAACGAATGAAAACGATTAAACAAAAATAAAAGAAAAAAATGGTAGGAATCTATAGAAAATGAGCATGTCCAACATTATATGGCACCAATATCTTTTAAAATGAATTCTTCATCTTTGTAGATACAGAAACTAAATCAAATTAATATAATTAATGATATTTTCCCTCAATTAGCATATGCATTGTATAGATGCAATGCATGCAATGCAAATTGGTCAGCAAGCCGGTCAACGAGAGAGTAATTAACTTTCCAAGAAATGTCTTACCATACTAGTAACAAAGACCAGAGGGGGTAGGATAATAAAACATATCTCAACCGGTGAACTAAGGACACGTGTCCTCATCGCTATCAAATAATTGACAATCCCGATGCCGCAACGAATACATCTCTCGACACCTGTCAGTCAGTGAACGGAGATTAAACGGTGTAGTTATCACTACTAATAAGGGCAGTTACGTAATTAGACAGTCATTAAGACCTATATAAACACTCCTCTTTCGGCTGTCTGAACCGGTGCAAAAAACAAGAAAGGTTCTGTCTGTACAACGAGTTTCGTGTTTCACTCAGATTTCGTTTCTCTCTCTCTCTTATTATCTCTCTTCTGATCTTGAGAAAGAGAATCGTTAAAAACCCCTTTGAAGGGAATGCAGAGAGATGGTCGGAACATCGCCGGTGAAGACTAAGCTGTGTGATCGGTTTAACCGATCTGTCGGCGGCAGGAACTGCCACCGGAAACACGTCGAGGACGGGTGATCCATTTCAACACTCTCGAATTCTCCGGACATCGAAAGCTTAATTAAACCTTTTTCTGTTTTATTTTTCTTTTAATTTAAAATAATCATTGTAATAAAAAAAATATGGTCGGAGCAAAACCTATAGAGAATGAATCTGACGGTGGAGCAAGCACGGGTCTTCTCCACGGACGTTACGAGCTAGGCCGTCTTCTAGGCCACGGAACATTCGCTAAAGTGTACCACGCACGTAACGTAACAACTGGCAAAAGCGTGGCGATGAAAGTCGTCGGAAAAGAGAAGGTGGTGAAGGTCGGCATGGTGGACCAGATCAAACGAGAGATCTCAGTGATGAGGATGGTGAAGCATCCGAACATCGTCGAGCTCCACGAGGTGATGGCGAGCAAAACCAAGATCTACTTCGCTATGGAGCTCGTGCGAGGCGGCGAGCTGTTCGCCAAAGTCGCCAAAGGAAGGCTGCGCGAGGACGTGGCGCGCGTGTACTTCCAGCAGCTGATCTCCGCCGTCGATTTCTGCCACAGCCGGGGGGTTTACCACCGAGATCTCAAGCCGGAGAATCTCTTGCTTGACGAAGAAGGCAACCTCAAGGTCACCGACTTTGGTCTCTCTGCTTTCACCGAGCATTTGAAGCAAGACGGGCTTCTCCACACGACCTGCGGAACTCCGGCGTACGTGGCGCCGGAGGTTATACTGAAGAAAGGATACGACGGAGCCAAGGCGGATCTCTGGTCTTGCGGCGTTATCCTCTTCGTGCTCCTCGCGGGTTACTTGCCGTTTCAAGATGATAATCTTGTCAACATGTATAGGAAGATCTACAGAGGAGACTTCAAGTGCCCTGGGTGGCTCTCCTCCGATGCGAGGAGGCTCGTGACGAAGCTTCTGGATCCGAATCCGAATACACGGATCACTATCGATAAGGTGATGGATTCACACTGGTTCAAGAAGTCCTCAACGAGATCAAGAAACGAGCCAGTGGTCACACCAGAGGCTGAGGAGGATGTTGATGTGTCCGTGCACAAGTCCAAGGAAGAGACGGAGACGCTAAACGCGTTTCACATCATCGCGTTGTCTGAAGGGTTTGATCTCTCGCCGTTGTTCGAGGAGAAGAAGAAAGAGGAGAAGGTGGAGATGAGGTTCGCGACGTCTCGGCCGGCGAGTAGTGTGATATCGAGCCTTGAGGAGGCGGCGAAGGTTGGTAATAAGTTTGATGTGAGGAAGAGCGAGAGTAGAGTGAGGATGGAAGGGAAGCTGAGTGGTCGGAAAGGGAAGTTGGCGGTGGAGGCGGAGATATTCGCGGTGGCTCCGTCGTTTGTTGTCGTGGAGGTGAAGAAAGATCATGGGGACACTCTTGAGTATAATAACTTTTGTAGTACGGCTCTTAGACCAGCTCTCAAGGACATATTCTGGACTTCTACTACACCAGCTTGATTATTACTATCTGTTTAAATCTTGTGTGTTTTTAATTCATGTCTGTAAAATATTGTTGGGTTCTAGATTCGGTTCTTGATTCTTGTTCTTGATTCTTAAATGAGTATCGTTTGAACTTTAAATCTTGTAAAAAGGTTCGAGTCTTTTCATCATTTG
Organism: Brassica napus; assembly: GCF_020379485.1. Taxonomy (NCBI): domain Eukaryota; kingdom Viridiplantae; phylum Streptophyta; class Magnoliopsida; order Brassicales; family Brassicaceae; genus Brassica; species Brassica napus. The sequence goes on along the minus strand of NC_063434.1, from coordinate 3,370,105 downwards.
TGTATGTTTTGTGTCGTTGTTGCCGATTTGTTGCGTCACGAAGCAGAGAATGTTTGTGTGGTGTGTGTTCGTGCGGTGTTAGAAAATTAGAATCGTGTCTTAAAAATTCCATATCAATAAATGATACTTATGACTCCTCTTAAGAATGTTCAAGGTCAATTTTTATGCATTCTCATTGTCTCTTTTATTTTTCTTTTGCACGTCTCTTACATTGTAAATTAGTATTATAGGCCATCAGCTTTTTAAAACTCTCCAACTTGTGTTTTAAGATAGATTTGTATACTGATAACTCATTTGAATATGAGTGCGAATTAAAACTTTGAATCTTCTCCTGATGGGGGCACATTAGAGCAATTGATAAATTCATAAGAATTAGGTAAGTCAGCGAATTAGCGATTGGAGAAAGCTTGTTATGTAATTAATCAAGTCAGCGAATTCGGCCTAATTAACTTGGCAAAAGGCTATGCTCCAACGTGGTACCAATAGTATGGTATGATTAGGGATAAGATTTTGTTTTCATTTTTTACACGTCTCTTACATTGGAGTGACTAGGACATCAGATTTTGTAAGTCTCTTCCTTTTGAGTTATGTAGATCAGTTTTTTTTTATCTTTTCTTTCTATGGTCCAATTTATAGTGTCTTATTGATCCAGACGCTCTTAGGAGTCATATGTGTATTGATCCGTGTCCACATAACTCCATAAAAAGCTAAACGTCTTAACTCTACAGAGTCTTCTCCCTGTATACACACACTAGAAGAAGTATCACACATTTTAACTCACAAAAATTCAGTCTAATAACTTTAGCAATGAGACTATAGCTTACCCATTATATGATTAGTAACAGTTTTCTTTTTGTCAAATATGAATGGGGACAAGTATTACATGATTTGTTGAAGATAAAAATAGTGGAGTAGAAAAGAAGGTTGATCCTGATAATATTAAAAGGAAAAAGGAAGTGAGGTGGGCAACATAACAAAAGTAGAAGTTGCGTGATTGAGATGGATGTTTCATGAACCATATTATATATTATCTGTTTAACATTTTATTAATAAAGATTCTTTATCATATTTGACATGTGATCAATTACAGAGAAGCAAAAGGCAACCCATGAGTTATTACCTGAAAAAAAATTTGTAACTGATTAGAAGATCATAGTTGTGTTTAGGTTTAGGGAATATCAGCTCAGTTGATACAGAAAGTTGTGGCTCACCTTTGTTCTTTTTCCTATAGGAACTCATGTGGTGCTAGCGAGTACTCTAATTATTTTCTACAGCACTACTATACAATTCTGTAACTGGCAATTCGGAAACACTAGATATGCTAAAAAGAGTAATAATTCTATAAGAACTTTTTGGCATAATGTAAACGTATAAAAATTATACGTATTATTCTTTTCCGTATCCCATCTTCGAGGTTTTTCGTGTATCCATAAAGTGCAATCCGGATTCACAAGAGCATCTCTAAAAAAAGTCAAATTTTTTTTTTGAAATTTTATTTAATTTTATGTGTAAAATTTAAATTTATAAAAATAAATTTGAAATATGATATATAAAAATTTGAAAGATTAAAACATTAAACGAGAAACTATTTAAAAATTATAACTATGATATGTAATTAATTATAAGGACTAAATGTACATAAAATAAAATTTTAAATTTAAAGTTTTGAAGTTTTTCTTTGCAGAGTAAAAAATTATATATTTGAAATTATAGAGTTTTTTGAAAATGCTCGGCCTTGCAAGAAAAAAGGAGTGTGATGGGTTTACTTTTGAACTTTAATGGAGCAATCATATGTAATAAAGTCGAATTGGGTGAGACTGATCGATTAGTATGATGCATCCACATGGGTTTTAATTATATGTTTTATACTTTTACTCGTTTTTTTAATAAGAGGAGACATGATCACGAAGATATTGGCTTTGGTTCTGTCCACAGAACACGAAATGCCACCATATGCATGTGATTACCGTTAATCTTCGTCCATGTGGTTTCTTATCCGATCTTCTTGGAATTGAGATGATGTCTAGTGTTGGAATAATGACTAAAAAATGGATGGTGCAGATTAAATGGATCATGCCATGTAAGTGTAGTGAAGAATATATTGATCTGGTAGAATAAGCAATGCAATTGAATGATGATCTTAAACATTGTGGTGTGGCTAGAACAGCTATCAAATTTCGACTATTTTGTTGTCTTCAATTCGTATATGATATATGTATATTTTGGGATTTAAATGTGAATTAATTCGTATACAACCACTAAAATAGAGTTTACAAAACATGGCAAAAATTAATTTCGCACCGCTCTTAAACCTTATATACGCAACACCGTCTCTCACCGCATTACAAGTCAAACAAAATTCGTGAATGGTGACTTAAGGGTGGATAACGTGGTTGGACCAAATAGCACCACATTTTCGTAGAACACTGTTTTTTCATCTTATCGTTCATATGCACATAACTAATTAGTACCTTCTGTATGTATATAATTTGTAATATTGTCATTTTTTAAGTTCACATCTACTATAAGTTTCTTTAAGTAATAACATTAAAAAGGAATCATGTTTGGATTTAAAAATTCAAACATGATTGTTGTTGTTAAGCGATGGAGTGCTTCAAGTTGCATGTTGATATTTGGTAAATACAGAAAAAAGGAACAAATGTTTCTTTTGAACATTAAGAACAAATGGAGTTTGTTTGTTCTGTGATTGTGCTTCGGTGTAACACTTTTGCAACTTGCCAATTTATTATTAGTTTTCCATAAGTATCTTTGTAAATACTCCTTCTGTAAGGAAAATAATAGAGAGGGGAAATTCATTTTATTTTATCAATGGTTGATATCTCTTTTTTGGTCGTGCTGTTGAGCATATGCATGTGGGATCTGTGGGACTAAGTCAGGAATCTGCAGTTGTATATGATTGGATCTGTTCACTAAAACACAAGAAGGATTTATGTACATATAAGATAAATCCAAAAAGTTATTATAGTTTTACCTTTGCTTCTGAAATGGGTTATCAAACATAACCACAAAGCACATTGCTCCTCTGTTCGATACGATTTGTTCATATCTTAAACTTTGGACTATCAATATGGAAAGTGTTTAAAAAAGAACTAGAGTTTATATGGCCTTGTTGAATTTACATAACTTCGTTAATGGGCGTAACTTGGATCGTTCACCATTGTTTAATGGTGAGCCCATTGTAGGTGTTTTTTAATTGGATCGTTCACCATTGTTAATAATTACGGCAAGAGATCGACCACCAAGGCAATAAGCAACGAGGCCGAACAATCGACCGAATAATTAATGTCATGGACTCATGGGTATGTGCATGCGTGTTATTTCATTTCACATACTTTACAAAACGGGCCTGTTTGTAACACTAACATGTTCTAAAAAATGTAGACGACACTCGGAATAATCAAAGTTTGCAAATTAAAATATCACCTTAGGAAGCGAACAAAAACCACCAAGGTAGTATTAACTCCCAAACCCCGAATGTAACACTGTATTGTGAGATGGAACTTAAAAATTTGTTGTTTTGTTTAATGACAAGACCATCAAGGTATTTGATATGAACATATTGCAGTGTCTAAACAAGCATTGTATATGAGTCTTGTGATTTATGAGACGCATGTGATACAGTCTCCTTAGTCCCACCTAAAAGTATTCCTACTCGCATTAGAAACTATAAATAAATATTGATATGCATAATACATACAAGGGAGATGTAGTACCATCATGTTTGTGAAAAAAAAGGCGAAAATAAAAAACGTGGACAAATGAGATGTAGATAAGTGTTGTCTAAAGCTATTGAAAAAATAAAGTGAATTTGCTTTTGAGTTTTCATAGGTTTTGGAACGCGAGATGTCCCTAACTATTCTTCTTTCCCATCAACATTCCTTCACTTTCTCCAATTTCCGTTCCTTTTCTTGTTTGTTTGTTTATTTTAGTTCATAAGTTTCTATCTTGTCACATACACACACGTACAAGTACAACGCCAAATTTTATCACGTGCGAAAGAATCCAAGGAATAGTTTCTTGTGTTATTGATTCACTGGATATATAATGTTCATAGAATCCATAATCTAGTTGTTAATCACGAGTTTAGTGTTTATATTAACCAGTATAAAGCATAAAAACAGTTTGCAATGCATATCTCAGAAAAAAGAAAACCTTATTCTGATTTCTCCCGAATTCTTAGTACTTAGGAGATGCATCATATCTTATCTATTGGTTCTTGATGCTATATGTTTCAAACTTTATATAAACAATTCAAACAAAATTTCGTTTTATTCGTACTCTTTGTCATATAGTTTCCCTGTTGTCTTTAAGAGTAAATACACTTCAAATTAATTTTTTGTCCTCGTTCTCACAGACTCATAAAGTAGACTTGGTTCATATTTAATCCTTCAAGATGCCTCCTCTTTTTCATGCTATTTAGTGAAAATTTTGTATGTTCGAATCCATCTAATATATTTTATATATTTAATCGTTGTGTTACTTTAATGATATATTTAGTTACAAGCTCAAACAGATCTGAAACAAAACAAAAAATTATACCTTCGTGGAGTTGGTTTGTAAATCGAAATGCCAAGAACACCAAATAAGGCTCTTGAGTTTTCTTTTGATCAGTTGAGAATTTGGTTCGGTGAAATTGAGAAAGGATGTACTAAAAGAAAACACGTGGTTGGTGAACACAATAAAAGGCCTTCAAATGTCGACAAAGGTACAAACCAATCCACACACAGTCACAAAACCAAAAGCACAAAAAAGGAAGAGTTTCCAGTGGTGGACATTCAATCTTCTTTACTCTCCAAGTTTAAACTCGAGACAAAAAAAATCAGCAACTCATATATTAGATTAAAAAGATTAATCCATGGTACAAAAACACAAACCATTTACAAAACGCATAAACAAATCCATTTAAAATAGTTAACATCAAAACTCAAAAGTGGTAAACAGTACATGGAACTTAAGCCATGAAACATGTAGCATTTTGGTCCAGGATCTGGAGGAGATATATCCATCTCTGCCCAAAACATTCTACTCTAAACATTTACCACAATTTATTTAAAATAAATATCTAGTTCTTGTCGTAGTTTCTTTGAGTGTAGTTTCTCCCAGACACTAAGTTCGAGAACGGTCCTTACCTTCTGTACTTGGCAAGACATTCCCTCGAAGTAGCAAAAGTCAGACAACCGTCCAACCTTTTTTCGAAAAACCTTTCCATTCTTAGTATTGTCCTGTGGTCCATAGATCTAACAGGCCTCTACACGCCGGGTTCAGCCCCCGACTCGGGTCGGAGGGTCCTTCCTTGCCGCAACCGCTCACCGGAAGACCACAATCAACGAAGATGATGATGAAGCCCACAACCTTGCCGATCCTCAACGCCTCCTTACCTGAATCATAGCCTCCTTGTTAGAGATTTTACCACGGTGTACTCGTTTACCTTGTGGTCCGTTGGGTCTACTTTCTCCTTCTTCTTCATAAGAAGAACAGAAGATTCACTCATAATCTCTCAACATTTACTACGGTCTCTGTAGTTATCTGCATTTACTTTGATCTACTTCCCGCATTGAAGTCTCTCCTCTAACCACAAACTATAAAGTGAAATCCGGAAAGAATCATGGCGCACAGACTCTCCAGATCTGAAAAAGGAAAATGGGTCTCAGACTCGAGTAAGCAAACTCGCCGGCCTTCAGTCATTATCCCGGCCACTGATAACAACGCTCTCATCGAAGCCAACAAGTTCACCCTTATAGGGCGAGTAACCAACGCTAATATCCAAAAGACTAGAGCTCTAGTTGACTTTTTCCTCCAACATTGGTCCGTTGTTGGACAGTTTACAGGAAGAGAACTCGGTCCGCAGCTCTTCCAGTTCACCTTTGAATCAGAGAGGGACCTTCAAACGATCCTACAAAAATCACCGTTCCACTTTAAACGCTGGATGCTGATTCTTCAAAGATGGGAACCTAATACCTCTGATGACTTCCCATCGCTTATCTCCTTTTGGGTACATATTCATGGAATTCCTCTGCATTTCTGGAATGAGCAGACCCTTGAAGCCATTGGAGCTGGAGTAGGGCTTGTAGGACCAAAGGATGTGGACAGAGGCAGAGTCCGAGTACATCTCAACGGACTCAAACCTCTGGAAATGTTCTTGGACATCACGCTACCGACTGGAGAGTCTAAGAAAGTGGAGCTCGAGTATGAGAAGCTCGAGAAACACTGCTTCCTCTGCAAGGCGCTAACTCATGAAAAGGAAGACTGCCCTCGCAGACGAGACTTGGAAGGCAAGGTAGTAGAACCTAAAGACATTAACTATTCTAGAACAAAGGATAGTCTTGATGCGGTTAGAAGAGCAAAGGATGAGAAGAAAGCTGATCGCTCCCGGGCTCCACATGTTTTTGATAGAGAGAGAGAGGATCAGGCACGCTACCATCGCAGAGGAGAAGGATATGAAACCCCTCGCGCACCTCGACCTAGATCCCCAACGCGCTCTTATTACTCAGAGAGGAGTCAGTACCATAGATACCTTCCTTTGGAATCACTCAGAGAGAAGGAAAGAACTTCCTCTATCTCAAAATTTGGTAACAGAGAACTAAATCAGAGAAGTATCTCTAACGGGTCCATGACAGGGAGGGTAGGCCAGCGAACCCATGTTTCTCAGAGAATTTCGCATGGACAAGTCAGCGTCCATTCTCGATTAGGAGACAGAGTTTGGGTAGAGAAAGGTTCACAGTCGCATGTCTCGCACACGCCCCCTCCTAACCCTCCTCGAGAGCCAATGATTATTAGTCAAGAAGTAAACTCTTCACTAGAGCGTAGACCTGCTGTAGAAAGACTTGCCCTCCCAGTAGCGCGAACTTTACTCCCCGATGGAGATGATTTAAATTTTCAGAAGGAACCTTCCTCTCAAGAACGCATGTCGGCGTTACAGAGACTGACCCCACCATCAAATGTAAGAGTTCCCCTCCTCCTTAATGGAGTAGCAAATTCTGATTCCGGTCGCCTACAAGAGGTAGAAGTACAATACTTGGAGGATACGTTCCCTACACATATCCTCAACACTTCTGGAGGTCCGTCTTCTTCTCGCCCTCCAGCCAGAGAACGCCTCACGCTACCTCAAGAATCCCCCATCAGATCTTTAAGCGGTGACAGAAGGCACTTAGCTGAAGTTAATATGGCGAGAGTAACAGAGGAAGAGGCTAACCTAAACAGCTCAAACCTGCAACAAGCTCCACCCTCAAAAGTAAGGAAAGCCAACACCTCAAAGGCTTCAGGAAAAAGAAAAGCAGCTGAGAGACCCCCTCCAAAGAGAAAAGTGGCCCAGAGCCCTCTTCAGGGAGTTAGCCTAAAGAAACGTCGAGTCAATAAGATACAAAACTCTCCAAGAGGTAAATCAGCTAATAAAGTAGTGCCTGGAAATGCAACTACTCCCGCCATGGAGACAAGGGCGAGGAACAAAAGACAAACAAACCCGACAGTCACCCTAATTCCAGCCATGACTCGACAAGGGACGGATTTTCGGTCCGCCCAAAGCACTCTTCCTTAGGCATTATGGCCTGGAACTGTCAGGGGATCAGAAGCAACCCTACAGTTCGTCGTCTGCGGAACTTACGTTCTAAGTATTCCCCAGATATCCTGTTTCTGATGGAAACGAAAAACCAGGACGAGAATGTATTCAGACTCTTTGAGAAGACGGCCTATACCAATCACTTTACAGTAGCCCCAGAAGGACTAAGTGGGGGTCTCCTTCTCTCTTGGAAGGATCACGTTGATTTGGAAATCCTTGAATCGTGCCCTAACTTCATAGACGTCAAGCTTACTACTGGACCAGAAAGCACTTTTGTTACGTTCCTATATGGGGCTCCACGACAAGAGGATCGTGCTAGTCTATGGGAGAAGCTCACGATCTTAGGAAAGGAGCGAAATGAAGCCTGGCTGGTGACAGGTGACTTTAATGACCTTTTGGATAATGAAGAGAAGCTCGGAGGATTGACCAGATGGGAAGGTAGTTTTGTTGCCTTCCGGAGTTTCATTACACAATCGGGGCTATGGGATCTACAACACACAGGCAATCATCTTTCATGGCGTGGAACCCGCTACAATCATTTCATTCAATCAAGGCTAGATAGAGCGGTTGCAAATTGTAGTTGGTCTGAACTGTTTCCTACCTCGTATTGTGAGTACCTCAGTTTTGAGGGGTCTGATCATAGGCCATTGTTAACTTATTTGGATAATAATCCTCGGAAGAGAAAGAACTTATTTCGCTATGATAGACGTCTTACGAGTAAACCTGAAATCAAAGAGTTGGTGCTAGATAATTGGATGCAGTGCGATCTTGACTCTGTTCTATCTCGACTATGTCGTGTACGACAAGCAATCATCAAATGGACGAAAGAGCAGAACCAAAACTGCAAAGTGAATATTCAAAAGCTCCAACAAGATCTGGACCTAGCGTTGTCTGCTCCACTACCTGATACTGATCTCATTGGGATGCTAACCTCAGAGCTAGACAAAGAATACAGGGAGGAGGAAAGCTACTGGAGACAGAGAAGCAGGGTCTTATGGCTTCAACATGGGGACAAAAATACTAGCTACTTCCATGCGATAGTTCGAGGTCGTAAAGCAGCTAATAAATTCTCGGTCATCGAGATGTGTGACGGAACGCCGGTCTATGAGGAAGGGCAGATTGCAGCAACTATAGCGGATTATTACAGAAAGCTGTTCACTTCAGGCTCGGGTGGTGATCCACAGATCGTAACAGAAGCCATTTCACCATGCGTCTCAGCTAGCATGAATGCTTCCCTGATAGAAATGCCAAATGATATGGAGATAAGAGAGGCAGTCTTTGCGATCCATGGGGATAAGGCGCCAGGCCCTGACGGTTTCTCGGCTAATTTCTATCAAGGGTTTTGGGACATTGTAGGAGACGAGGTATGCCGGGATATACGAAGTTTCTTTGTTACTGGCACAATCCATAGTCGCCAGAATGAGACTCACGTGCGTTTGATACCAAAGATAAAAAACCCGAAGACAGTGATGGATTATAGACCAATCTCTTTATGCTCCACGCATTACAAGATCATTGCTAAAATACTCTGCAGACGGATGAAGCCGCTCTTATCTGAAATCATCTCTCCTCATCAGTCTGCTTTCGTAGCGGGCAGATCCATCTCAGATAACGTCTTGATTACGCACGAAATACTCCACTACCTCAGAACCTCCAGCGCGAAGAAGCACTGCTACATGGCTGTTAAGACGGACATGAGTAAGGCATACGACCGATTGGAGTGGAGTTTTTTAAGGAACGTTTTGAACCGGTTTGGTTTCCACCCAACTTGGGTTGCTTGGATCATGGAGTGTGTGAGCTCAGTCTCTTACTCCTTCCTCATTAATGGAAGCGCTAAAGGGAGAGTTGACCCGACCCGGGGGCTTCGTCAAGGTGACCCTCTGTCACCGTACTTATTTATTCTCTGCTCGGAAGTACTATCAGGTATGTGTGTGCGGGCACAGGAACAGGGGAGTCTTCAAGGGATAAAGGTAGCACGAGCTTCTCCACCTCTCAATCACTTGCTATTTGCGGATGATACGATGTTTTTCTGCAAAAGTGATCGGAGCACTTGTCGTCAGCTAACCTGCATCCTAGAGAGATATGAAGCAGCTTCTGGACAATGCATAAATCTCCTTAAATCCGCTGTTACTTTCTCAGGAAAAACACCCATAGCTGCAAGACGCCAAGCGAAGGAAATTCTAAGAATAGAAGGCGAAGGTGGTGTGGGAAAGTATTTAGGGCTACCAGAGCACTTCAACCGTAAGAAGAAAGATATTTTTGCGGGGATAGTGGATCGTATTCGCCAACGCTCTCATAGCTGGGCAACTAACTATCTCAATGCCGCTGGGAAGCAAGTCCTTCTCAAGGCTGTTCTAGCTGCGATGCCCTCCCATGCCATGTCTTGTTTCAAACTACCGATGTCCCTGTGCAAACAAATACAGACTATCCTCATGCGCTTTTGGTGGGACGCGAAACCGGACGTGCGGAAAATGGCCTGGGTCTCTTGGAGTAAGATGACAATGCCAAAGCTTGCAGGAGGATTAGGCTTCAGAGAAATAGAGCAGTTTAATGATGCCTTGTTGGCTAAGCTAGCCTGGAGAATCCTGAAGTTCCCTCAGTCCCTCTTGGCACGCACGCTGATGGGTAAATACTGCCACTCAGGAACCTTTTTAAAGGCTTCCGCTCCACAAAACTCATCACATGGGTGGCGAGGAGTCCTGGCTGGTAAGGAGGTTTTGCTAAAAGGACTAGGCTGGGTGGTGGGATCAGGCCAGAGTATTAATATTTGGTCGGAGCCTTGGTTAGGATCAGACCGCCCACTTGCTCCTATGGGCCCTCCGACAGAATCCAACAGAAACACCTTTGTCTCTGATCTTATTCACAGCCAGTCTGGTGAATGGAACGTTGAAGCGATTAGACTACACTTACCTCAGTATGAGGTGCAAATCAGAACTATCCCGCTCAGCCAGTTCTCTATGGAAGATGAGTTGGTATGGCTCCCAGACAAAACGGGATCATACTCAACCAAAACAGGGTATGCTCTCTGTAAAATGAATATAGGTGAACCTGATATCACCTTCGACTGGAAGAAGCTTGTATGGGGAGTTAAAACATCTGCTAAACTGAAGCACTTCCTGTGGAAAATACAGAACAAAGCCATACCGGTGGGGGAAAATTTAATCAGGCGTGGAATTGAGGTTGCAGGTACCTGTAAAAGGTGTGGAGTTCTTGAAACAGAGAGACATGTGTTTAGTCAGTGCACTTTTGCGACCCGAGTTTGGGAACTAATCCCCGCAATGTTTAAACCAGCGCCCAACGCAATCTCTACCACAGCATCCCTACTTCTAGCTTGCGGCCGCATGATTAATCTACCACCCTCGGGACTCAGCTCTACTGATCTTTATCCGTGGGTGTTGTGGTATCTTTGGATTGCAAGGAACAAACTGCTCTTTGAAAATATGGTTATAACAGAACAAGAGGTCGCAACACTGGCAATCAGAGAAGCTAGGACTTGGCAGGCGGCCCAGAAGGAAATTACAACGATACCAACCCATCGACAAGGAGTCACAGTACCACGGTCATGTGGTTCATTACTATCTATCAACTGTTTTGTGGACGCTGCTTGGAATGCAACCACCAAAGGAGGAGGCTTTGGTTGCATATTCAAGGATCCTTCCAGCAACATTACCATCCACCAAAATTCTGAAAACCGTTGCATCGTCGGCTCTGCTTTTATTGCAGAAGCTATAGCGGTTAAAGTTGCCTTATTGGAGGCAGCCCAGTTGGGATTAAGAACGCTGACGATTCAGTCAGATTCACAGTCCCTCATCAACATCATATCAACAAGGAAGAGGAATATTGAAGCACAAGGAGTGTTGTTTGATATTGAGCACTTATGTACTTTCTTTTCATCTATTTCCTTTCAATTTGTACCGAGGCTCAACAATGCTGAGGCTGATAGCTTAGCTAAGCAGGCATTGTGGAACCTCTCTAACTCTGTTTGAGTTCTTTATTATATGCAATGAAGGTTTGTTCAAAAAAAAAAAAAATATCTAGTTCTTTTGCCATAATAACTCTAATCTTAGAATATTTATCTAGAGTTAGAAATCTAACCGTCTAATTCTTTTGCTAATAATTTAAATTATCTTATTAAAATGTTAAAAAGCCATACTTAACAATTGTTATTTTAAAACATTTAAAAAATATATTTGGTCTTTATTTCTAACGTTATTTTATTTAATTTAGAGTATGTCAGAACTATAATGTTTTGGATTTGCAGTTCTCCCTTAGTATATGGCTATTGATCAAATTAGATATTTATACAATTTGCAAAGTTAACCACAAGTCTGCAGTATTGTACTACGTACTGGGCTCACTATAGCAATTATTGTTTCAAGTCGACAAAATGATTAATTAAGCTTCGTTATCGAAACTTATATTTTAAGCAGTGGTTAGTACAAACACCTGATTTGATGGTGTAGTTTTTGATTTCCAATGTTTAACTTTTAAGTACTCTACATTCCGAATAGAGGAAACGCTGTTCCGAATAGTCCCTGTGATGTTGAAAGTGTTTTATGTGGTGTCATTCGTATTATACAGGGGACAATATACTGATTGTTAAAAATGTTTGACCAAAATCAAGTGATCGTTATAAGTTAATAACACATACAGGGGTCAATATACTGATTGTTAACAAATGTTGATTAACATTTTTATGGAGGTGGAAACCAAGTTCCTAGGCAACACATACAGTCAATAAAATACGTTACAACATTATAATAGTTTTAATATAATAAAATATATTTATCTAGTGGCCTTTTTTTGTCAACAATCTAGTGGCCTAATCTTCCTAAATACGGAATGATGTCAAAATTCTATAAGAAATTTAGAAATGAAAAGAAAAGAAAAGAAAAAGTTGGAAAGGAAAAAAAAAAATTCACTGCACATTTGTAGTACTCTCATGTTTAAATTTACTCTATACATTTTCTTAATTCTTACGACGGTCCTACTTTTCGTTAAAATATTTTTATCGAAACACGAAGGAAAAACAGTGTTGAATAGTCGTAAAATACTGTAATTTATTGCTTATTAATCTTGCATAATGATTGTACGGACAGATGTAATTGCAAATATGTATTTGTAAGAATACGGTAAATAGCAAAATGATGATACTCGTTCACAATTCTATAATTTACTAATCAGATTGGTTGTCCAAAACATATCAATAATATAGAAGGAAAATACCGAAATATAGATCTAAAAGTTGAATAGGAGGAAGAGGAAGACAAGAGGATCTGATAAGACTGAGATATCTTACTATTTATCGCCAGTCATCTCTCAAACCAGTTCAGTAGCTTGGTACATTGTACCAATGCCATTAATAATTTCAGTTTAAAATATTCAATTTTTAATTCTGAGTTAGTGGAAGTGTTTTTCACTAGCATCAGTTTATCTGACGTAATTATTGACCACGATAACGAATATATTAATAGACGATAACAACGACTCATCATGAATAGCATCAAAAAGGAAATTTAAAACCTGACCCAATTAAGAAAGAACAAAACTTTTAAAATACATATGTCTGAGCTTTGTGTATACACATTATGTCATTCTGTAACTTTTTGGTGTTTTTGTCAATAATTAAAAACAAAGATGGTCGCTAGTTGATAATCTATCGAAGTCAATGGTAATCTCAATCAAATATTTGCAGATAATTTGTCTAGCTTCATCAAACTATTGGCTAAGCTGAATTATGCGCGCGGTTTTTTCATTTTACTTGATTTTTTTCTATAACCTTCATTAGTTTTTCTTTTCCATGAAATAGTATCCTCCTTTTCTTTTGGATATCATAGAACTTAATTTTACTTTAGCCAAATTAGAGTAATATTTTTCAATACTCATACGTGACAAAAGAGAATGTATATCCAAAAAGACATTTACGAAAAGGAAATTAGACCATATATACAAAGAAATTGTAAATTTACTAAGAACATCTCCAAAAAGAAACTCTATTTTGAAGTTTACAAAACTCTATATTTAAAGTTTAAAAGTGTTTTTCTCCAAAAGCATAACTTCAAACTTAATTTCAAAACTATTTGTATTTTATAATATGGTCTTTATATTTATCATAACTAATTTGAATTCACAAAACTTTGGTAAATAACTAGCACATATATAAACATATTACAACAATATTAATTAATAAAATATAATATTAAAATATAAAATTTTAAACAAAATAACTTAATTAATATTAAACTTCAAGCAAAATACAATATTATTCCATAAAGTAATTTTCGTAATGCATATATAATATTTAAATTTGTGTAATAATTATGTCTTCATGTAATTTTTTTAAAGCTTTTTTGTTAAGTTTCTTTTGTATACTTTTGTTATCTAAATCTAGTTTTAAATATTTTAATCTAATTTTAAAGTTTTATTTAATTTTATGTGTTAAATTAAGTTTTATAAACAAAACTTAAAGTATTTATGAGATGTAATTTCTATAAGGATTAAACAATAAACAAAAACATATTTATGAATCATAAATGTGATGTGTAATTGTAGGGACTAAAATGCAAATAAAAATATGAAACTTCAAATTTGAAATTTTGAAGTTCTTTTTTGAAAAGCAAAAAAACTTCATATTTGAAGTTATAGAATGCCCTTTGGAAATACTCTAACTAACTAAAACTTTCCATTTTTTTCACTTTCTCTTCCTATCTCTCTTTACTCTTTCTTTCAAAATCTATTTTCTGGTTATTTGACTAATAAACCCTTCATGGAATATATTTACTACTTTCAATCCATAAAAAAGATTTAATTGATGGTTATAAATTCCAACTATCACAAGTGAATGATTAAAACGCCGAAGAGAGATTTCAATTAGAAATTTTTTATTTTATCATAAATTTGATACTGTTTTATTTTTTTAAAAATAATAAATTTTATTAATATCTTAAATTTATAATAGAAACCTAAAATATTCCTCTTAATTTATTTATAAATATTTAATAATCACTTATAAAAGTTTATAAACCTAATTATACATTTTAAATACTAAATCCTAAATAATAAAACCTAATTACTCTCTCTCTCTCTCTCTCTATTTAGAATGAAAGGCTGAATTCATCAAATTAATAGAAACGGGTAAAGTTAGGTCTGACAGAAGAATTCATTGGACAAAATAATCTCATACATGACTTTTTCGCCGGCTGTGTTCCTCACGCGCCACCTTTGGAAAGACCGGTTTAAATGAAGACCCCAATCTGTTTACAGATTTGACCCACCAGGTGGCTCTATTATCCAATCACTTTAGAACACGTGTCTGAAACCCTCTAAAACTCTTTACCAAAGATTGTACCCGAAACAAAACAAAACAAAAAAAAAAAAGTAAAAGAAAAACCACAATCTCCGCTGTCTTGGAACCCTCTCTATCTCTCCTTTCGTCTTCTCTCTTTATATACCGACTGTGTAGCCATTACAGGCAAACATCAATACTCATCTCTGAAAATCAAAATACGATGGGATTCAGGGCTCTTTTGTGTAAATCATAGGGTTTATAGAGATCTGTGAGAATAGGGAGGGAGAATTAAGAGGGTTTGAGTCCACTTGCACATAAAATCCAAGTGGGTTTATTGAATTAAGTTGTAAAAAGACAGAGAAGGAGGTGATTGTAGAAATGCAACAGAGAAAAACTGACAGAAGAGAGTGAGCACATGCAGGCACTGTTATGTCTCCATAACTTTGCGTGTGCGTGCTCACGGCTCTTTCTGTCAGTTGCCTGACTTCTCGCTTTCTCTCTCTCTCTTTCTTCTCTCTCTGAAATTTGTTGAACCTCCTATCATCTACATACCACTTACCTTCTTATCATCTCTTTTGTTGTGCACTTGGCTAGTGATGTGGATAAGACTGATGCCCTTTCATCATCAATTTATCATTTCGTTATGTGTAGATATAATATGTTTTTCCTATTTCTTTTTGTTTTTGTGTTGAAATGGGTGCTTGCTTACGCTTAAGAATGTTTGTTCTCAAGCAATTTGGTGGAGGAAAGCTCAGAATTTTATATTTTTGGGTTTATCATAGAGATTAAATTTTTAAGTGTGCTATATATTACTAGTATGTTTGTTTTCTTTTAGTGGATCTAGGAAATGCGCGAGTTTTGATGATCATGAACCCCCCACCAGTACACATTCTTCTCAAAGATTTATTAACTGTTTATTGATTGTCTCTTTTTCTTTAATTTTTGGGTTGCAGTCTGTGTTTGTGTTTCCTTTTTGGTTTGTTAAAGTTTCTGCATGTTGAAATTCTCTAATGATGCAACTGTTTTCTCCTTATATTTTTTTTCTTTTCAGTTTTTAGAAGCCAGATGTGGCTTTCAGGTTCCACCAAAAGCCACAAATGATGGATATTTAGTGATCTCTTTTCAGTTCTATTTCATGTGTACACACTAGTTCTGTGCCGTTTCAATAGGAATGGGAAATTTTCTATTGAGTAAGTTGGTAATGAAGCACTGAATGTAGCTGTTTGTTCTTAAAAAGTCGTTCCTCTATAATTTCCTTTTTGGTGTTAGGTTTGTACGGATTAATGCTTTTATTAATTAGTGTATTGAAGTCCATCTTGGTATGTGATCCAGCAGTAGGTGAAGGAGATTCGCTTAAATTGACTACTCTGCAAGTGCAAGTTGTGATCCAAAATAAAAAGGTTGAACCCTATACCTAAAGCTTCTCTATTATATATCCTTTGTTCTTGAAATTCTTGCTTCTAAATTTGCTAGGAATTCGATTTCTTTGCTTGGTTTTCGGTTTCTTACAAGCCAAAGTGTTGTTTTTATTGAAACTGCTATCTTATGTGGTACAAAGGGAAGTTATATGTTATTATATACTGAAAATTATTTATCTTCTGCTGCTAAAGGATGATCAAACTGTTATTTTTACTTAAATTATTAATCTTATGAAAGTTTCTGAACGTTACTACATTTAATCTTATGTTTATTCTTCTTGATTTCATCTTTTGTTGTGTTGCCATAGCTTATTTTGTCTTTTAATGGTATTTTTTTTATTCAAAATCAAGTTATCAAGCGCTTAGATATTGGATGCCTAGTTTTGTAGTGATTTTGTGTAGATTGCTTTGATTACTAAGCAAAGGCATGAGATGGTGTTTTTCTTCTTCTCCAAAATATTGGCTTTAGAGGGCATTTTGCTAATTTTGTGTCAACCACTAAAGTAAAAAAAGAGTCTGTTTGGTCGGGTTTGATGAAACAAATTGTTAAATTGGTGTACCGTCTAATGTGCTTCACCTTGAAATCGATAGTTGACTTTTAGATAATTGTGGAGATGACAATGTTACAGCTATGATTTTATCTTCTGAAATGATTGATCTTATGTTGCTTGATCGACTATGTCTCATCAAATGTTAATGCCCGCTGGTTTGATCTTTAGCTTTGTTGTGCAAGATTGTTCTGTATCGGAAAAGGTTTTTGTATTTGTATGCATAGTTTTGCAATTATTTCGCCTAGTTACAAAATGCACTATAGAAATGGGTTTTAAGAAGCAGTGGTGTGTTTTGTTTCCATGAATATGTAGCCGGGTTTACTGTAATCATATTCACAATTCTTATCAAAATACCTTGTGTTGTTTGTGATGAAATCTAATTGTAAATCTGCTTAATAGCCTATTCTAGTGTCTTAAGTGCTTCTCCTTGAGATCAGCAAATAAAGTTGAAAACTGATAACGAGGGAGAGGCATAGCTTTTCCCTGTACATCAAGTGTTATCTCCAGCTTCTTTTTCTGAGCCTGGATAGTCATGCATATATAATATGATCTATATATATGGCAGACGTTAGAAATTTCATGTACTTGTGTTGGTTTAGGCTATCGTGTTGACTGTGTTGTTTTTGCTGATCTTCATTGGCTTATATTCAGATATTTGTTCCTGATGTAATTCAATCAATGAGTTCAAATAATCCTTAAACATCAGATTCTGTGAATGGGAATGGGATAGAGAGATGATTCTGTTCATAAACCATCTGAATGATTCTAAATATACCTTGTTCTGATTTAGAGTATCATGTTTTCATAGTGAGGGATTGAAATGTAGAGGCGGAATTAATCAACCATGTCTCTGGTATGATGTGTGATGCACCATCTGATGTGTTAGGCTACGTTGTTCTCCTTTTGTTGCATCAGCACCTAAAGCTATAGATTCTGATATTGTTTGTTGCATATTTGGATATGATTTAAATATAGAGAACAATTCTGAGGTATTAATTAGTAGATTTCTTCTTTGCATTTTTTTGTTAAGAACTTGGTTCATGTCGAATTTGTCAATCGAAAAGTGTGTCTCTTTAAATTGGTGTCTCCTGTTTTGTTTCACAAGCATATTAACAAATTGGAAAGAATACGGGATAAGATGCTAGAGAATGGAATTGAACTCTGCTAACAACTGACTGATGAACTCAGTTAAATGATCTTATATGGTGATTGGTGAGCTGTACGACTTAAATAGCCCATAATTGATTTTAGCAATTAGTTTTATGTATTGCTAGTTGCTACCTTGTTTTGTTTGGATTTACCTTCTTACTGGACTCGTACAGGATTGAGGAAAAGTAGATTATTCGTCTTATCATAGTTTCTTCGTGGTATTTTGTTTTTTGCCCTAGGTCCATAAAGCTAAATCATTTCATTTGTTTGCTCTAATTCATTCCCTGAGACAACAAATTCAAAAGGGTAGCTAAATTGTTATCTTAAATATGTTCTTGTGTGAGCTACATTTTGCTTGCATACTAATGATGCTAGATTTGTCGTCTTTTACTTAGAACAAGATGTGTCGTCTTTCTTAGTTTATGGTGTAAAGATGATACCCTGAATTCTATCATTAAGAATGCTTCATTAGCGGTCCAACTTTCAGAAACAGCAGAAGGTTCAATCCTGCTCATATTCACAGCAACAGGTGCGAGTTTATTATGATCATTTGCTGATGTTAATGTTCTTTTTGCGCCTTTTCCCGGAAATTACTCTTATAGAGAATTATGGATTTGTGGATTCTTTTACGGATCTTTAAATCGAGAGATTAATTGTTGAACTGAACGAATAACAACCAAACTAAATGGTTAATCTGTATGCTGGCTTAAAGAACCGACTCATCTTAAACCGGGTAGATACAATGCGGAGTATATAGTCGACCAATATTTAGGCTCGTTGACCAATTTTTAGGATATGTGTTTTGATTGCGTTGCTTATAATATTTGCACCTATTGAAGGCAAGTGACAAAATGGATAATCTATTCTATTAAAACAGCAGTATGACCCATTGATAAAAGTTATGTCCAATTTAAAATATAACTGCATATAATTAATTATATTAATAACTATTTCAATCAATATATTTTATAACCTCTACGTTAACTAAACCCAAAATTCGCGGAACCCACTTCTTCTTCTTTCTGAAATATGAGAGAAAGTTGCTCCTTCTTCTTTTAATCTGTCTGTAAATTATAGTTTTACTTTTTGTTTCTGTTCCAGTAGTTACTCTTTGCTTGATGCGCTATCTTGATTCGAAAACTAGAGTGTTCTGATTTTCATCAGTTTTTTTACCAATAAAAATCAGAATTTTTTGGTTCATTTTCCTTGACTTTTTGATCTGAGATTATAGGACTTGGAGCTTTTACATTTTTTTGGGAGATTCATTTGGTTTTGATTGACAAAAAGTGGATAAGTTTGGGATGGAGATAATGTCGAGTTTCGTTGAAGAAAGAGTTAAAGTATGAATCTTAACAGAGAAAGCTTAAGTTTATAAGCTTTGATTGAAAGTTTAAATTGGGAGTTGTCGTCAGAATCAAAACGGTGACAGTGGAGAAGACGATGAGCTTTTAATAGGTGTGCGGCCGGTGCCTTTAGCTCTTCATTCCAAACATGTGCATTGAATATTACTGCACATAAAAGTAATTTAATAATTTAATTTTAGATTTTATTTTCAATTTTGATTTCTTATTTGACTATTTTAAAAAAATTAAGCTAATAAATAATTAAATAAAATTATTATAATGTAAAACTAAAAACAAAATATTAAGCTTATATATAACATATTGATGAAATTATCAATAACAAAAATAAATTAATATTAATCTAAACCACATGAAATAATTTTGGTTCTCTGTATCATAATTTTCTCTAATAATATAGTAAAAGTTTTCTTAAAATCTAATTATCACAAATCAAATTTATTTATTGTTATCTATTCTATTTTCAGATATCTATTCTATTAAAACAACAACATGACCAATTAATAAAAGTTATGTCCAACTTAAAATTTCAAAATCTATTCTATTAAAACAACAACATGACAAATTAATAAAAGTTATGTCCAACTTAAAATTTCAAAATCTATTCTATTAAATTAAGAACATGACCACTTGACATAGGTTTAGTCCAACAATATAAACCATGAATCAATTAAGAAAAATAATAAATATAAATAACTGTTTATAAGAAAACTAAATTATTTAATTTATCTATTCTATTAAATTAGGAACATGATATTATTATGATAGTATTACTTATAAAAATATATTCTGTAGGTTTTAATTTAACGGGTTTTAAATAGGTTATTCAATTAAAAATATTTATTAAATGTGATTTTACTTAAAGTTAGTGAAGACCTTATTAACCTATTTACATATATATTTAACTAAATATATTAAAATTTATTATTTTAAAACATTTTTTCAAAAAAAATTGTTCGTCTTTCGGTGCGGGTTGGAATTGATATTGGTTTTTGGATATAACATTTTAAGAATCGTTCGAGTATATAGGTCAAACCTAATAGATTATGAAACTTTGATTTTCGGATCGATTCCGAATCGGGGTTTTTGAATGCAAATATTCTTGACTAATTATGTTAGGTAACTACTAAGAAAATATAATATGTTGCTAAATTTAGGAATAAATTTTAAAAATACTTTCTGAAATACATATGACATAAGTGTATAATTATGCAGCTTGACATATTTAATATAGTTACAAAAAATTATATTAAATTAAATTATTATTAAACACAAATATAATTACAAAAAATAACACAAACATAAAAAATAAATTTTTCAAAAAATTAAAACGAAAAATATACCCGCCCTTTAAGGGCGGGTCAAAATCTAGTAAACTTCTTTAAGGCCGGAGTAGTTTTATTTTGAAACTCGTTACAATCGAACTGTTATAGCTAGATATTGTTGTTAGAAAATCACAAAGAAATGAATGTGTAGTGTGGAGTTAGTAGCCACCCACTCGTTAGATCAAACTGTGTCCCACATTCCTTTTCTTGTAAGCCTAATACTTCCAAACTTCGCCGTGATATCCTTTTCCCATTTGCTTTAATTAGCTCCATTTTTTTTTTTAAACACGAAGTCAATGCTCATGCATCATAATATAAAGAAATAAGATACTAATTTGTTTTACATAATACTACATTAGCTAATAGTCTTAGACTCTTAGAGTCTTAGGTTACTCTATAAATGTTTAATAATGTTTCAAACTTGTGGTCCGAGTTTCGAACAATTTTGGTCTTACATTTTGCTAGATGGAATCAGTATTTTTTGGGTGAAAGACATACCAATGCAATATAGAAGTATACAATGTATCCGCATGATTCGCTTCGATTGGATTAGAGTATATTTCATCCATCATCTCTGGATTAGAATGATAAATAACTTTATAAACCAAAAACCATTGCAGATATTAGCTTAATACAAAATAACAAAGAGAAAACATGAGTGTGCCATTGATAGTGGTTTGTAGTAGGTAAAAGACGGAAACAAAGTGAACGCAAATACGGTGTTGTATTCCAAAACGCAACCCCTTATTCTTTCTAGACTTAGACCAAAACCACCTATCCCACTTTGCATTGTCTCTGTTTCCCACTCAGCCTAACTCCCGATAAAAGGAAAGTTAATAAAATTTAAACCGCCGTTATCACGGCTTGGAAACTGATGAAGCGTCTTTAACGGTCACCACCGAGGCACCTTTAACGTTAACGAGTGGTGTAGTAACTGCGTTAGGAGACAAAGGAACGCCGGCTTCTTTAACGGCTGAGATCAGAGGATTACGGGAAGGACAAGTGGCGGTTGAGATGGTGGTGGCTAAGGATATGGGCATGAGGCATAAACCTTTGCCTTGTAGGTACTGCATGGCTGATCCCATGTCCTCTTCCATTAGCTTCGCCACTTGGTGCTCCGTCATTTTCGCCGCCGTCTGATTCTCCCCGGAGGTGTTTTCGTTGGACCCACCAGCATCCTGAAAACGTTGATAAAATGAATAAATTTTTCTGGCAATAGTAAAAAGCATGAAAAGCAAAACCCTAAAGCTATGATGTCAAAATCGAAGGCTTAGGTGAAAAATCAGCACGCGTGCTTTGCATTTTTTTAGTTTGTTGTTTTGTTTTTTTACTCTTTTTGGAAAACTTTTATTTGTGTTAGAAAGTCGAAACCAAAACTACTTTGAACTTGTATTCTTCTTTAACCAAGACAAGAACCTTCATCATAATAATAAAAAATTATATGTCTGGTCTAGTAGCTGTAACATAAATGATTAAATCTCATTCTAATGTTTCGAGTGATTTCGTCATCTTCATCATCATGTACGAAAATGATACGAACGTGCGAATAATAAAATGCGATTAAAATGATAACTCACCATAAGAAAAAATATATTAGTATTTGACTTAAATGAAAACCAAATTATATCTACTCTGTGATTCTTTTTTTTCCTAATCAGCACTAGTCTTTTTTTTTTTTTGAAACACAATCAGCACTAGTCTATGATTAGAACTAAAAGGAAATAAATAAATAGTTGAATTACCTCAGAGATTTGAGAAGAAACAGAAGCAGCACCTCCCAATCTACTCATGCTTAGTACCTACATATATACATTTAAAAAAAAAGGTTACTAAGTACACCGTTTTACATCTTAACAATGCATATACGATAATATGAGAAGATTACAAGTTATAATCACCCAAAAGATAAATAACTACAAAATTAAGGAGGGGAGCATAAGGAATTTTAGTTACAGAGGCCCAGGACCCGATTACATATTGTAATATCAAACTCAGAGGTAACGAAGCTTCCATTATTATATGAACAAAAAAACATTATTTATTTTTAAAATTACCAGAGAGAGATAGAGAATCACCTTGACTTGGAGCTGTAAGAATTTGACATAATCGATAATCTCATCGAGCATTGATGCTTTGTCTGTCTGTTAATTATTATTTTTAAACAATAGAAAAAAACTTGTTAGCTAGAGATCCTACACCTGTTTATTACTACTTGTTATCTTAATAGTTAAATAGTTAATCAGTGTTTAATCATTTGATTGTATAAAAAGTCCAGAGCTCTGTGTATATATGTAGTAGCATTTGTGGTCCAAGTTATGAACTCCAAGACTAAAACACATCACCAATCTGATTCATATGATTAACACATTATTTAATTTATGATGTACTACAGAAATGTATATACAAACTGGATTGGAATCCCTTATTAATTAAACTTTATTAACTATGGACATAAAGGATAATTAAAATCATGTATGTAAACTTAATTACCTTGTTGCCATTAGGGACAAGTTCTTGAAGAGATTTCATCCTTTCCGCTATCCTCTCTCTTCGTAACTGGTCCATAATTTCAAAATATTTCAAATAATTACCCAAGCATATATTATTGCACAGTTTGCTACATACATTTTTCTTGGTAACTGAACACGAATAATGAGGAAAATAGGAAAAAAACGAACCCGTTCCGCGATACTGTGAGGATCAGTGGCTTGACCTCTTCTAGCTCGGACTTTAGGCTTAGTCTGAGGCGTCGCCGCCGTACCCCCGGTGGTGGTTGACGCCGTTGCCTGAGACTGCGTTTGTGTGTGACTTTGTTTCATAACCCCTCCTCCGGATCCCTGAGGGAAGTGGAAAGGAAGAGATCCAGCGGAGAAGCCACTGTAGAGAGCGTTAACATCAACGGCGTCGTTTGGATTGTGGTGAGACAAAGGAATCATCGTGATCTGGTTTCTTGAATCAACGTCGTGATGGTGAAAGCCAGCGAGGGAGGAGTCAGAGGTAGGGGGAGGAGCGTCGTCGTCGAGTGCGGAGGAAGGCCAAGGAGCCGAGGAGAAGAAGTTTTGGAGGAAGTCATCGTGGTCAAACGTTGCAGGAGATTGGAGATGATGAGGAGAAGAAGAAGAAGAGGAAGGAGTTAGAAGAGATGAGTTCATGTCTTTCTGCTTCTTCTTCTTAAACAATGTTCCGATTTGAGTGAGGGTTTGTTGAACATGTAGAGGTGGTTTACGGCTTTTATGGTGTGTTTAAGGAGGGGGTAAAGATGATAATATTTGAAGTTTATAGGGTTATAAGCGTAAAAACATACGTTAACATTTTTTGTTATATCATCTTCGAGATAATAAAGCAGAACAACACTTTTGGGAATGACAACTATATTCAAACATATTAAATTCAGACATGTAACATAAATGCGTAAAGTCATATAATCATGTAGCTCTCTGGTTCATCTCGAGATTCTACTGTTTACCAATTGTCGCCAAGATCACAAACATGCTATCCCCATAGACGATACTTGTGTTTAAGAATAAGTATCAACAAAAAGATCACACTTCTTATAGTAGATGGCTTTATATTATCCTTTTTGTTTTAAATCAATACGTTAGTTCATCCGATTAACCTGTTGTTGTCCATCAACCTCTTAAACGAGAATGAAACGGAGTATATATCATAATCATCACGAGTACCATCATATCCTTTGATCAAGTATGTAAATCCTGTAATATTCGTGTTCGACCATAATCAGGGCCGGCTTAGATAGGGGGCTAGCGGTGCGACCGCCCTGGGCCCAATCCGTTGTCCCTCTATCTATACTATTATTTGCGAAGTAAATTTTTGGAATCGAGCTCTCATGTTAAAAGTTAGAGCGGTTAATATCTATAATACCCTTAATGAATTTTATATATAATTAATTATATAATCAAAAACGATTTTTTATTAATAATATTAACTTTTTTTAAAATTAGATAATTCTTATATATTGTGTTGTTATCTTAAAACATATTTTTCAATTATAAAATTTAAAAATAAACTATAAAACAATTAAAATAAATTCAGTGGTTAAAGTCAATGTTATCTTTAATAAATTTTAATTAAACATATATATTTAATTAGATTTTTGTCATATATATATATATGTTTGATTTAGTTTTTTTGAAAACATAAATAATAAATTATTATGCTGAATTTTGAATTAATAAAAAATAAACTAATAAATATTTGTAAAACGATTAAGCCCGCATATGCGGGCAAGACACCTAGTTTCTTAATACATAAGGATCCGATTTTTTAAAAAAAAATACATGTATTTTTATATTAAAAATAAAAAAGGGGTCCAATTTTTTATATGGAAGTTTTTTTTATTTCCATAGATTTATTTTTAAAAATACTTCTGGTACTTTGAAAAAAAAACATATATCTATCAGATTTTTTTGTTTAAATAATAGTTTAGAAATTAATTTTTTTTTTGCCCCAGGGCCCATGACACCATTGAGCCGGTCCTGACCATAATGATAAATATATCACATAACCATTTTCTTTTGTTTTCTATAAGTCTTAACATTCTATTGTCACATAAGTATGCCATATTGCCATCTGTTGTCTTGAAATATAAGTTATAATCTAACATGTTGATGATCACTGTTATAGTCCATGTACAATAATATTTCATAAGGTTGTAAACTCCCTCCACTCCATAAATAATTTGATATTTTTTTGGTCATTTGTTAACTTATGGCATTAATTATCAAAAAGAAATTTTTTTATTTCTGTCACTTCGTATAAAATTTGCAAAGAGGAATGCATCGAACAAGATTACATTAATACTAGTATATATAATTACAAGCATGCATGATTATGCACATGGGACATTCTGAGTTTTGCACAAACTCACAAGAGGTAGAGATGGGCTTTAATTTAATACACTCCTCATTTATTAATTGCAATGTTGGTAAGCATTAATGTACTACACAACATGCATACATAAGATAGATCTACCATCTCATACACACAATAATCATTTATGTTTTCTGCTTAATTATTAGTGTATACCAAAAATATTCTATCACATGGATGTGAAATAACTCAATAAGTTCTTTATGAATGAGAATCTAAATGAAAATTTTGAGCCTCGCGAAAAATACATATAGACGCTGGGCCCGAGTTTTATTGGGCTTAACCAAATTTTGCAACATTACTGGGCCTCCGTAATAGAATAATTTTTTGAACAAAAGAGAGATTTAAAAGCGAAAGCAACTGCAAACTTATCGTGTGACAATTCAAAGGGGACTATTACCACTCATGTTCAACCACGAATCTTTCGTGTACGATGCGATCTCATCTTTTATTTAATTTGTATCCCCAAAATTAATAATTGTTAGGCCAAACGAGTCAGCGACATGACATGTTCATCAATAATAATACAGAGAACCTTAAACTGTTCATTTTCTTTTGAATCGCGTCAATTTTTTTTTCAGATAAGAAAACTACTGTTTTGTGTAAGGGATGAAGAAGTCTTCATGGGGTTGCACAATCTTTATCCAGTTATCTCTCTGTCTCATCGTCTATGTGTCTCTGCATTTTGGTCACCAATCTTTGTCATCAAGCAACGACGGTGACAATGCCGGAGCTCTAGATCTTCATTTTATCTCTGTTTCCGGTGGTTTCAGGCCTCTTCAGCGGCAAACTCGTCTTCTCCGATTGGTGTGTGTGTTTCTTCCCATCTTCTTTCAGTGATGAATCTGTGTGGTTCTGTTTTCGGTTGGATCTATGCAATGCAATCTCTGTAATTATCAAATGCATTAGTTTCAGGATACAAGTTTGGTTCTTTATAGAATTTCTAGCCTCCCCAGATTGAAAAATTGAGTCTTTTTTATTATTAGTAGATCAGTATCACACTTTTGTTTCCTTTCCACCAGAAATGAGAGAAAGGTTGATTTGTTTACTTCTTCTTAGTATTGTTGATTAGGCCTTTACAAGCTAGACATTAGATTTTAAGGACATAAGGTATTAAGATTATATGTTACGATTGTTGTACTGAGTTTGTGTTAGTGTTTTGATGGATGAAGATGGAGAGAGTTGCGGAAACTTACAAGGCTAAATTTGTGGTGAGCACAAGTGAACATGGAGAAGAAGATCTACTCCTGCTGAATGTAAGCTCTCAAGCTTTATCTTTGTGTTTGCTTTCTTCAACTTTAGTGGATCTCAACAAAAAGGTTCTGATCTCTTTTGTTCAGACAGTTTATGAGTAATGAGGGTGTTGGTGTTTTGGCAGGATACTCGAGTCTCATCTACACTGAAACTTCCATGGTAATTTGATCATGACGAACCCTTTTAGCTGACTTATTTCAAGTTCAACTGTAAGACTGGTCACTGTTATGCAAATTTAGGTATACTACGAAGAAAGGATCCGGGAGTTTCAGAGAGCACATCGAGATGCCTTTTGGTGGATCCTTGGATGTTGTTTTTGTAGACACTGGCTCGTTACAAAAGGTATAATCAGTTTGTATCTGTGAATTTGAAGGAAATGCACATTTTTTCTTTTGTCTGATAATAATTCCACCATGTTACTGCAATTCAAGCAAATGATGAGTGGATCATTGAATGGCTCGATGATCAGCCAGTTGAAAGAACTTACAAAGGTTCTAAAAGCAGCAGATGGAGACTGGTAAGTCTGCTACTCAGCTCATAGATTCTCTTGATCTCTCAATAACTTGTGGCAATACCGCAACAAAGCTCCTTTGTTTATTAGTTGCTTACCTAATTTTCTTTATGGATGAAACAACATTCTATAGTCGTTCTTGATACAGGCGCATTGTTATTGGATCAGACCCCTTATTCGCATATACACTAAGTAATGGTCCAGAGGAAGCCAAGGGAGTTGCAAGGACATTTCAGCAAATCACCATCAAATATGGAGTGGTAAGACAGTGAAAACCCCATCACATTCCAGAATTTTTTTTTTATCGGTGCATCTAGTCAATTGAAATGGAAAACATCTGAGAGAAAAAAACTTTGATGATTCAAGAACATGTATATAAGCGAAAAGGGCTGTACCAACGGAGCCAACGAAGATAGCTTCACTTGCATTATGGTTCCTAATGCATCAGAGAACCGAGGTTTAACGAATGATAGTAAGAGGTAACAACTAACAACATTATTAATCATAAACATTATTAATCAATCTCAATATCTCTAATTTAAATGCATAATTGTCAGGGAAATGGAAGATGGGTTTCTTCTTCACAGAGTTAGCTTCTCAGAGTTTGTAAGTGTACTTCTTTCTCTAGTTATGACATGTCTTCTTGACAAAAAGTGAAATAATGTCTTCTTTGTATATCATAAAACAGGTTACATATACTATCAACTTATCAGGACAAGTCATAGACACAAGAATAGTTAAGCAAAAGGGCAAAGAGTCCATCTAAGATTATTTTCATATTTTTTTGTGTGTGTGTGTTACCCACCCCCTCTCCATTGTTGTAAACTCTGTAAAGCACCAACATTTTTTATTCATCTTTTAATGACCAAAATACCCTTTGACCGCTCCAACTTGCTAGCTAGAAAAATGGGAAGTATAAAGTTCCTCAAAAAGGAGTGACCTTTAGTGCTTTGCTGTGGATTTACACACTTATTAGTTTAAGTATGAGGTTCTGCTCCCGGAGGGTCTCGACATGGCGGCCGTCTATGGCCTCGCCGTCGTTATCTTCCGGTGGAAGCGGATGCCAATGATTTAAATCTTTCTTGATGAGCCACTTTTTCAAGTGGTGATGAATCATTTAGAACAATCTTGTCCATGGCCATCACAACTACCAACTCTGTCTTTCTCGCTTTCACATGGATTCCTTTTCTTTTATATATATATATATATATATATATATAAGGTTTCACTCTCTTCTTCTTCTTCTTCTTCTTCTTGGGAGACTATGATGATTCTTAAGAAGTCAAATAGACCAGAGGTTGCGGTAAACACTCTCTTACTCTCTTACATGGCGGGGCTTTAATAGCAGCCATGGCGGAAGAGTTTTTGTCCTCTAATCTGTCTGAGAAAAGGCGAATCTGAGTCCTCCTCTGTGACATGCAAAGTTTTTTTTATTTCATATAAAAAAGTAAATTTTTATTAGCTACTGTTAAAGCTTTGATTCATCATCTTTGGTTACAACTTACAACACAAAGAAAATGGACAAAGCTTGCATATGTGTTGTTTTGCCTAATAGTGTGTTCTTCTACATCTACCATAGAAAAATATGCGTATGCATGTGGTTTAGATCAGTGTTGCCAACTAAGGATTTCGGATTATAACCCAAAAGAGAGAACTTAAAAAAGACCGTAGACAGGAAAGAATGAACTTCATCATCTTTTTATAGATAGTAATTAACAGCTGAAAGCTCTCACAGCATTATTGGTTGCTTAAAACGTTAATTGTGGGCCTAAACCCTTTTGTTTTCAACTGAGAGAATGAATGAAACAAGAGGTGAATAATCTGACTCTGTGGGGGCAATTATTCTTTATTAAAACTTGCCAGTTTAGTTTGCCTTGTTGTATTTATTACCGATTATGTTCTCTGTTTTAAAATTATTATTGGTGGGTGAGAGAGAACTTTGCCGTTACTACTTTATTTTCCGTACTAATCAAAGAAAAAGATGGTTTCTAGTTTGGTTTCTAGTTTGGTAATGAACTAGCTTACAGCCATGTATTGCTTAAAAATATATACTGGAAAATCTTGTGGTCCTATTGCCAAGTGTGTTACAGTTCTGAAATGTAGATGTGTTGTTCTTCCTAGTATCATAGCCTCAGTGACACTTTCTCAGTTAAAAGGATTATTTTTCTGGATACTAATGTTCTTGGCAGTCACATGTGACAACTTGTTTCAGAACTCTGTGTATAACTGGATCCTATAAAGAACAAATAGATTGGCAGATTATTGTATAGTAAGGTGTTTGTTAAGATGGGAGTCAGTTCTATGTGGATCATACGTCTACTTGTGTTAGTGATTGTTAGTCTTTTTTTTTGTTTGTCAGCAGCATTGTTGAGAGTGAGAGCATATGAAAATTTATTGATATACAGACAAAATTTCCCTTGTTTTATATCACTTTTGACCTCCACAAGCTCCAAAAGCTGACGCAGACACAAGACCAAACACACATCCTCTTATTTATTATAGTCTGTTGGTTCGAGTTTTACTTTCTCAGTTCTGCAGAGAGAGAGAGATATGGAGAGAATGTCTGCTTGTTTATGTCTTGCGTTCCTGTTATTCTCTGTTGTTGCAGATGCAACGTATATTCCAAGACGTTCTCACCATCTTTTATCTTCGAGACAAAACATGAAGACCTCCAAGTCAAACACAGAGTTGCCTTCTCACTTTGAGACTCGTTACTTCCCTCAGAATCTTGACCACTTCAGTTTCCAGCCAGAGAGTTACCAAGTCTTCCACCAAAAGTACCTCATAAACAGTCATTACTGGCGCAAAGGTGGCCCCATCTTCGTCTACACAGGCAATGAAGGTGATATAGAGTGGTTTGCTTCCAACACCGGTTTCATGCTGGACATTGCTCCAAAGTTCCAGGCTCTTCTAGTCTTCATCGAAGTAAAAGCTTTTATCAAAATCCCATTGTTTGAAGAATCTCTAACTTAAAACACTAATGCTTATGTCTTTTTCTAAATCCTTGCAGCATAGGTTCTATGGAGAGTCAAAGCCGCACAAGCTGGCCAATACATTGGGATTCTTGAACTCACAGCAAGCGTTGGCTGATTACGCTATCTTGATAAGAAGCTTGAAGCAGAATCTAACCTCTGAAGCATCTCCTGTCATAGTCTTCGGTGGCTCTTATGGTGGAAGTAAGCTTTAAAAAAAAGTCAATATTAGTTTCTTATTGCTACATTTTGCTCTTAAAACGATCTTCTGTTGTACTCTGAGACAGTGCTTGCGGCGTGGTTCAGGCTAAAGTATCCACATATAGCAATTGGCGCATTAGCATCCTCTGCTCCGATTCTGAACTTCGATAATATTGTTCCATCTTCAAGCTTCTACGACACCGTTTCTCAGGATTTCAAAGTATGTATATATCAAACATGGTTGTTAGTTTTGTAAGCATAACTCACATTATGAACTTCTCATTTTGAGCAGGAGGTGAGAGTTAACTGCTTTGAAGTAATCAAGAGAAGCTGGGGAGAAATGGAAGTTTTCTCCACCGTAAAAGATGGCTTACAAGAACTCAGCAAAATGTTCAGAACTTGCAAGTAAATAAAAAAATCTGTTTCCCCTCACTGTTGATTCATTGTTTAGTCTTTACACAATCTATGAGAACGTTTTGATGAATCACAGGACCTTGCACTCTCTCTCTTCAGCCTCTGGTTGGCTAGAGACAGCTTTTGTTGAAACAGCAATGGATCAATGCGAATAAAAAAAAGGCATGCACAGAGATGGTGATGCCAATGAGCTGCTCGAACCAGACCATGTTTCGACCATTTGAAAGTGATGATGAGAAAGCAAACCAAGAATATTGTCTGAGGGAATAAGGTGTCAAGCCTAGACCAAACTGGATCACCACTGAGTTTGGCGGGCAGGTTAGTATCGTCTCTTCTATTTTCTTTTCCAGATAACATACTTCAACTCTTCAAGCTCGGAGTCTTTTTGGCAGAGAATAGAGATGGTGTTGAAGAGATTTGGTAGCAACATTATATTCTCCAATGGACTGCAGGATCCGTGGAGCGGAGGAGGGTGAGAGTTCCTCATCCATATTCTTGGTCATTCTTTATTTTCTTTAGAAACAAAGAGTTGATGTTAATGGCTTTTGTCAGCGTTCTGAAGAACATATCGAGCAGTATCATTGCGCTTGTGACCAGAAAAGGTTAAAAACTTGTGAAATTTAAGAGTGAATTACACACATTTGTTAGAAACAAGAGATTTAAACATTGTTTATTTAAAAGCACGAGCTCACCACACGGATCTCAGAGCTGCTACAAAAGACGACCCTGAGTGGCTGAAACAACAGAGGAGGCAAGAAGTTGCTATTATAGAGAAATGGATCAGTGAGTATTACAGTGATCTGGAACAAGAAGAGCAAGCTAAGTGAAAAGGACCAGAACACCCATTCATTGTCTGATTGTCATGTGTCTGTAACGAGTAAAAACTATTATCCAATAATAAAAAAGGCGTTACTTCGAATTTGGATTCTGATTACCAACAAAAGCTACAATAAGGGGTAATTCTTGAACTAATGAAAGTATAGTCCATTTTGAGAAGATTATAAAATTCAAAGGGTATAATCATAATTAGTAAATAAAAAGTATAGCGCCTTTTCAGAAAGATTAAAGAATTCAAAAGGGTCAAACCGTAAATTCGCAAAGAGAAACAGTTACAGTGTTACCGTGAGAAACGCACCACCGACATCTGAACCCAACCCCATTGAAACGCTGTCGTTTAGCTGTTTCCCTCTCTATAGTTAGTTTCACACTCATCAGCTCTGTTTCTAAATCTACTTTCACACACTAAATCGCCATTGTTGCTGCACTTCCACCACTCTGATTCATTTCGATTGAGCTTTCTCTCTTTTTCTTGCTATGGCTCGTCGGTCTGGAGATTGCATGCGATGTCTGGTGATCTTCGCGGTGGTATCTGCTTTAGTAGTGTGTGGACCAGCTCTTTATTGGAGATTCAACAAAGGCTTCGTTGGATCATCCACTCGTAAGAGCTCTGTTTGTCCTCCTTGCGTCTGTGACTGCCCACCTCCTGTCTCTCTCCTCGAGATCGCTCCTGGTATGATTTCGTTTTTGATTGGATCTGAGTTTAAAGATTGGATCTTTCAATCAAGCTCCCTCTTTTAAATTCATTCTTTTCTTGTCTAAGGTGTAAGAACGAATCTCAGCTTGTGTATAGATTAACAAGTTGGTATTTTTTCTTTTTCTGCAGGGCTTGCGAATCTCACTGTTACAGGTTAGATCTTGATTCTGAGCTTGTTTTTGTCTAGCTACTTTGCGAGTGTTGTTGTTATGTTCTGTCAAGTTGTAAACATGGGTTGAGGAGTTTTCTTATCTGTTATTCCAAAGTCTTTACCTTTCTGATGTTTCCTGAGTCTTAGGCTTTTACGAGTTATTTGTAGAACTGAAGTTTTGATAATTTAGTAGCCATTAATCATCTCAATTTAAAGTTTCATTGCAGAACAGGCTAGTCACTTTGTCAGTGTTACTCTAATCGTTATCTTGCTGAATGACGTTTTCTGATGATTTATATAGAGTTATAGCTCTTGTATTCTCCTTTGAAGTAGTACGTTCATTCTCTAACTTGTGTTGTGAACAGATTGTGGAGGCGATGATCCGGAGCTCAAGCAGGAAATGGAGAAGCAGTTTGTGGACCTTCTGACCGAGGAGCTGAAGCTGCAAGAAGCAGTTGCTGATGAGCATAGCCGTCATATGAACGTTACACTCTTAGAAGCTAAGAGAGTTGCGTCTCAGTACCAAAAGGAAGCTGAGAAATGCAACGCCGCCACTGAGATCTGTGAGTCAGCTAGGGAGAGAGCTGAAGCTTTGTTGATCAAGGAGAGGAAGATCACTGCTTTGTGGGAGAAGAGAGCTCGTCAATCAGGTTGGGAAGGTGAGTAAAAAACTGATTGTCCGTTCTCATGACAAACCCTGAAGTGTTTTTGTCTGAGAAACCGAATTTTTTCAAGGAAAAGTCCTTTATGTTCCACGTTTCTCCATATATGTAGTCTTTTGTTTTTGCCTTTGGAATCGTAATGTAGCTAAAGAATGGCTTTGGCCTTGTATTGACTTCTCTTCAAATATATAATTGTTCATTTCTCTACCACTAAGTTTCACTTCTCTCATTAGTTAAAGAGGTTGGTTCTGTATCTTAAGTTTCATGTTCAGAAGAGTCTGTGAGTTGATCCGATTGCATTGCAGCTAGATTTGATGCCTGTCTGTGATATACTGTATTATGCTTTAACCTAAGGTCAAGAGGATAAAGAAACGTTGAAACTGGAGACATTTAATTCCTTAAAGACTCTTTCAAACGTGTCAAGACACGTTGAAAGTTTGTGAAGAGAGACAAAAGTGGAGATGTCAAACGCACTGAGTTTGACATAGTTTATGATCACGCGGTTTCGTGTTTTTCAAGATTCGTTTACATTCACAAAAACAGCTGTCTTTGTTTCTGTTCCTTTAGCGTCGGCCATTAAAGTATACTCTATTTTGCATTATTCTAAATATTCAAAGGGACATGATCCATAAAAGCTTTTAGATCTATACCATTAAAAGAACCAGATTTAGGTTCGTACACTCCATGTGGGTTGTAATAAACGATCCATAAAGAAAAGAAAAGAAAAGACATCTTTATACGACTTCGGTTCTAGATTCAACTAATCTCTGTGCTCTATTATTCTGTGAGTTTCTCTGAAGCTTCCTTGGTGTAGGACTTGTGCTCTTTTCTCCAACGTAGGGGAATTGCATTAAATTCGTATCTCCCTAGGCACAGAGATTGATAGCTTATCTTACCTTAAATGGAAAGTTCGATGAGGAAGAGAGGACACAATCAAGAGTATACAGATAACTTGTCAGAAGGCTCAGAACCAAAGAGACAGAAGAAGCTTCCAGCTTTGGCAAGGTAAGTCATACTTTACATGTGTTTCATGCATCGTAACTTAAATTGTCTTGGCTCTGATTATGAACTCCTTTGGAATTGGATAACCTTTCTGAGAGATGCTCATTAAGTATCTTGCATGTTCATCAAAATTGGTCAGAGGTTTTATTAAAACAAGAACTGTGTTTACAGTGTCATCGTGGAAGCTGTCAAGGTAGATAGTCTACAGAGGCTATGCTCCTCTTTGGAACCATTATTCCGCAGAATTGTGAGTTAATATTCTATTTCAAAGTTGAGTTTTCTCGTTAGACCAAAGCTTGATTATGGTGGGCCAATGGACAGGTTAGTGAAGAGGTGGAACGTGCCTTATCTAAGTTGGAGAGCTCCAAAACAACTCCAAGGTAGTTTCTCTAGTTATGTTACTATCTCGTATCTCCTTCCTTGGACTGGTTCCATGATCTTTACAGCTATTTGAGTTTTCAGCTCTCAAGAACCAAAGAAGATTCAAGGCCTTAATGGAAGAAACTTGCAAATTCGCTTCAGAACACGCATGCCTCCTCATTTATTCACAGGAGGGAAAGTCGAAGGAGAGCAGGGCTCAGCCGTTCACGTGGTCCTTACAGATGCAAACACAGGAAACGTTGTTCAAACGGGAGAAGATTCAACGGCAAAGCTGAACGTTGTCGTGTTAGATGGAGACTTCAACGATGAAGATTGGACGAGAGAACGTTTTGAGAGCTTTGTTGTGAAAGAGCGCCAAGGAAAAAGTCCCATATTGACTGGTCACATTCATGTGGTACTTAAGGAAGGCGTAGGAACTCTAGGAGAACTTTCTTTCACCGACAATTCGAGCTGGATAAGGAGCAGGAAGTTTAGGCTTGGTGTTAAGTCTGCGTCAGGGTTTCACATACGTGAAGCTAAGACTGAGCCTTTTGCTGTTAAAGATCATAGAGGAGAACGTGAGTTCCTTAATACTTTGGATATGAAAGGAGAAAGCCTATTGTTTATCTGAATCTTGGTTCTTTTTTGCAGTATACAAGAAACATTATCCACCGGTTTTACATGATGAAGTCTGGAGATTGGATAGAATAGCGAAAGGTGGAGTCCTACACAAGAAGCTAGTAAAATCTAACGTCATTACTGTTGAAGACTTTCTTAGGATACTTGTGAAGGAACCACAGAAGCTAAGAAGTGTATGTGCATCTCTAATACTTGTACTAAAGAAGTTACTGTGGTCTTGCTTTATAATCTTGGTGTTGTGTGTGTTTGCAGTTACTTGGGAGTGGAATGTCAAATAGAATGTGGGACAACACGGTGGAGCATGCAAAGACTTGTGTATTAGGTGGGAAGCTTTACGTTTATTACACAGAGCAGACACATAATAATACAGGAGTTGTCTTCAATCATATATATGAGTTCCAAGGCTTGATTGCTAATGATCACTTCTTGTCTCTAGAATCTCTTAACCATGACCAAAAGGTAAAGACATTTCTCTGTAAACTTAGCTTCTTACTCCCAGTATACATCTCTCTGAGCTGCTTTTGCAACTCTTTAACAGATATCTGCAGACATTATGGTGAAGGCTGCTTATGAGAACTGGCACAAAGCTGTTGAGTATGACGGTAAGCTGTTGAGTTGCTTACCAGAGGCAAAAAGAGCACAGAACCATCATCAGAATGTGAATAGCTACTCAGCGCTTCCTCAGCAACAGATACAGTATCCGTTTGTGCAACAGCCATGCAATCAGTTAGGAGACTACACATCTATGGAGGGTTCCTCAGTTTCAGGATCATACAATGGGGTAGACCGTGAAGATGTTTTCACAGAGGAAATTAGGGTGAGGAGTTCAGAGATGCTTGAGAGCGATGATATGCAGAAGTTGCTCAAGACATTTGGGATAGCAGGCGGGTTTACTCATATTGATGAGTCGTGTTACGGTTTTAACGATCGGTATGAAGCTCAGGTAGATAAGGGTTATGGGAGAGAACGAGGGAGAGGCTCAGGGAAAGCTGTGGTGGGTTGGCTTAAGCTTAAAGCTGCTTTGAGATGGGGTATCTTTATACGCAAGAAAGCTGCACAGAGGAGGCCTCAAGTTGTGGAGATTGACTAAGGAGAGCTGTAAATATTATGGGAGCTCTTTGTGAAAAAAGACCAATCTAGAGTTGTGACATAAAGAGAGTAATGGGACTTTGAAATGTAATGTTTTATTTGTTTGCTTGTTTGTGTTATGTTGTTTAATTGTTCCATCCTGGCATTGAACATTGGACTGGTCTATGTGATTACACACATCTTGTTCTCTATGAACTTCTCCTACAAGTAATGATGTTTTACAAAACCTCAAAGTTGGTGCTACATTACATTTTTCTGTTACATGAGACTGAACATCAAGCAAATAAACATGGCTACATTTTACAGTAACCACCTCCCTAGATTATATCTTTGTTCCACCACTGTATGTGGACCCTGTGTTTAGCATTTGGTTTTGATCTCACTAAGGAAATGACTCTCGTCAAGCTTTCCTTGAGTGTTCTGAGTTCAAAGCACATGGCAATGCACATAAAGGAATCTACCAATTGTCTTCTGATTCTGCTAACACATCCTACCTTTTCCGAAATCTCAAGCACCGGCTGTGCTTAGTCTCGGTGACACTAGGCTCATTGGTTAACTGTTTAGGTGGTGGATTGGTTAGAGATAGTTTCTCCATTGCGTTTATGAACTTTCGCAGGTGTTTAATGTACTCAGGGTACGTCTCCAGGTTGCAATGCCCTCCTCCTTTCACCCATAACGGATCATACTTCTCCTTGGCCAGCTCCCACAATCGCTTTCCGTGAGACAAATCCACTATATGATCCTTTGTTCCCTGCAGTTCAACCACACAATCAATCAGCACGTATCAACATAATGAAATGAAGACAGAATCTACAGTTGATTAATAAATTAAAGAGTACATACATGTATGACAAGAACTTTGGAGTTGACATGGCGAATCTTGTCTATGTTCTGCAATATAAATGAAGATCATGAGACCTTACCAGAGTATATAATATTTAGACTCCAACAAGACACATTCTTTGTGTGTTTTAGACTTACCTTGAAGATATCGAACCAGAGAGTCATTTTGACAGGATACAAGACTCTAATGCCAGAGAGAATGGCGCTGTGAAGAACAACTCCTCTCAGCCTCTTCAACCTTGAAGCCATGTGCAGCGTTGGCCCACTTCCTACAGACTGTCCATACAGTATCAGCTCCTCTTGCTTGATCCCATAATCGCTTCTCAAGCAGTTGTACACTGCCTCAATGTCGTAATATGTGTTGAACTCAGACGGCTATACCACCAAAAAAAAAACAAAATTTAAATCAGAAAAAAGCAAATAAAAATATGAAAATTAAATAAAGCTTTTGAAATTTAACTGATTTCTCTTTTTTTTTTTTTACCTTTCCTGTTGAAGCTCCATAGCCTGAATAGTCATAACTGTTTCAAAAATAATCTAATTAAAAATGTAAGAAACTAATAACAAAAAAGTTTTGAGATTTTTGTGATAATTATTTAGTATTTACCTCATGATGTTGACGCGAAGATGAGCACGCAGCTCGATGAAGAGCTCAACCATTTGGCCAAGATCAGCTGCGTTGCCATGAGAATAGAGAAGCGTGAATCTCGCAAAAGGGTGTCTCCAGAACGTAGCAACAACTTTATTACCGGACTTGGTGGTGAGCTGATGGACTTCCATGTTCATGTCTGGAGAGACTCCGGATAAGACCAGCTTCCCGGTCTCCTCGTCCTTCGATACTCCGTATGTTGCCGGATCAGGCGGGAAGAAGGCGAACTTGGCCGCCACATTTGATGTCACATTACCCATTTAATAAAATTCCCACAAGGAGAAGCTTTCAATGAAGAGAAGGAGAAAAAGCACAAACACAAAGCCTCCTTCTCTCTATGTCTAAAAATAAAATAAAACTTTGTTTTTTTTGGTTTTTGTTATGGTTTTGTTGTTTTTAGTGGGTTTGTTGTTTGTGTTAAAACTTCTAGAGAGAGAGGGAGAGGTAAAATGGAGGGAAGAAAATGGAGAGAAGGTTAGGAGGTGGAGGAGAGAAGGATAGGAACCGATCTTGGCGGGGGAAAGAAGAAGAAGAAGAAGATGATGAGTTGCATATGAAACCTAACTTCTTATAGACACCTCTTCGTTTTCTGTTAAAGTTGTGTTAATTATTACCTATGCATTTAATCTTAGGATTTAACTAATTAGGCTATTATAAATTCAAAGGAGAAATAGTTTTGACGTAAGCATTTTCTAACATATGCTCATCTCTTTAGCCTATTGTGAATCAATATTTAAGTACAAGTTGCATCTTCTGTTGTGTGTTTGTCATTACCAATTTTGGTCGTAGGCTATAAATCTTGTTTCGTATTAACTAAGAAGTTAGCTTATGTTCATCTGTGATTAGTAAGTATTGTAAACGAAAATGTTTAAAATACCTTGTGTTTTGTTTGAATAATCTGTTCATTTGATTATAATCAAATTTAATGTTGATATATCTGGTCATTTTAGTTAGGCCTCTTTCGCATTGAATTTTTTAGTCAAATACATTGAACTATATATCAACTAAAACTCGACATGTTTATTTCATTGATTCTACTTGTGCTTGGAAATTAGATTTACCCCTTTTTAATGATCATATTTTTGTTTTCTGACGAGTTTTTTTAACAAATGTTACACATGTTTATTTTATTTACACATAAGATTGAAGGGCTATGATTTGGTCAAAGGCTGCAAGTTAAAGGCCTTTAATGGAATTGCTGTCAGAGACTCAGACATTCCTCTATATTTTTTTTTGTTTCTTCTCTTCCTAGATCTCTATCTTTAATCACTACTGTTTTTCTCTTTTCATTTTGTCACGTTTTCAGTTTACAATTTCTTTGTCCCAGTATTTTTGTTTTGTTTTAAGTGCAATAAAAACAAAATAACAAAGGAGACATTTCCAGTTTGGACAACTCAATTTCTGACAATATTCTGTGTGCTTTGGAGTTTGTCAGCTTCAGATTTTGACCAACAAATTACGAGAGAAAATGGTGTAATGATACAAATAAATTAAACAAAATGATGAGGTTATAACTTATAATTGGGCAATGGCCCTTGAACCCCGCCATATTGAATGGGGAAGTTCGAGGTATATCAGTTAACTCTCTCTTGCATTCCTCATAGATAACTTTTTTACTGCAAAGGAATCTCACTCGTCCGATTAAGAGGTCTAGTGAAGCAATGTAAATATGCTAACCTAGTAAAAAAGTAGAATGCTAGCTAGTGATAGGTAGTGCATTTAATCATTAGTTTTGAATAACATGTAGTAAGATCTATGAAACATATCTAATACGTATGGCTTGGTTTAAAAATTACCCCATCCGTTCCCGAAAATAAAATGTTTTAGATTTCTTACTTGTACCACAAATATAGATTTTATATATGTTTAAAGTATTTTTTTATACTTTTAAGAAACATTAAATGAAAATATTTGAATTGATTAAATTTTATTGGTGAAAAATTATTAGAAAGTATGTAATAAAGTAAAAGAAAAAATAAATTATAAACATTTATTGAATTTTTAATAAACGTGAATGCTTTAGAAAATTTTATTTTCGGAAACAGAGTGAATATATTTTTGATGAGATCGCTAGTTTTAGATACATCATACATCATGTTTATAGACTTCTAATAGATTTTGATCTAGAGACGTTGTGTCACTTGTGAGCTGTGTATGACCTTCAAGGCTTCAACCACATGATTAAAACCATCTAATGATTTTAAATAATTTACTTTGGATACTGCTTTAGTTTTTTTTGTCAATCAAAACCTTACACATTCGCTTGGTCATCTTTCGAAACATTGTGCTTGGACCAAAAGAGAGAAAAAAGTGTTTTGGGTCAACAAAGGCATGAGAGTTTTGTGTGGAAGTTTGAGCTCTTAAAAACTTAATCCTATCATCAAATCAACCATCCAAAAAAGCCAAAGGCAAGTCAAAAGGTGACAAGACTTATAATTCTTTCACAACTTTTGTAATTTGTATCTTAAATCATTGGATATATATGTCCTACCAAAAAGATAATCATAAAATTTGAGAACTTAGCATATTGAAGATAATATTACAACTTCACAAGTATGCATAAAGCCAAAGCCCAAAGGGATTCTTTTGTAGGTTTGTTTATTGTGTACATGACAACGTACTGTTGGGAGAGCCCACAGACTTCTCTCAATTTTTTCACCGACAATTCAGCAAAAAAAAGAATCAAGATGACAAAAATAGCCTATCTTATGTGTGTATCTGAAATTTAATGAAGCTGAAGAATGGTTTGTGTCATAGCAACAGAGTACTTAAGAGGAGGGTTTTAATGGTGGATACTACTACTTAATGACGTTTCATCTCCTGGAAAATGTTGGAAACTCTCGGAGACAGTCTTGGAAGGAACTTGAACAGCTGCACAAGAGAAAGAGATAATGAGCAAAGAAGAAGAAACAAAAGGAGATACACAGAATGCAAAATAGAGGACACAAAAGGAGAAGAGAAGATACCCATAGCTTAACACAAGCGTCAATAACAACGGGGACGAGGCAGATGAAAATGGTTATAGTAGATTGCTCAACTTCAAGACCATAATGTTCCATTATTATCTCTAACAATGTCTCCCATCCAGATTCAGAATGGTACCTACAAAATGAAGCATTAAGTTATATACCTTCCCTGAACAACTGGTCATCAATAGCAGGTTACTAGAACTGAAACATCTTTAACTTTAACATTTGTTATGATCTTCCTTAATGCAATGATTAAGACATTTACCCCAAGAATATGTCGGTGATAAGGATGATGAGAAATGCTTTTCCCGTGTCTGAAATGTTGTTTATGATCTTGTATCCCGTAAACTTCAACAAGGCTACCTGAAAACATGTTAACACAATGGTCTTAACAGCTACTAGCTTGAAATGAAACTTAAAATGTCATAACAAAGACTTACTCTACCCTGATTGGCGTACAAAAGAACGAAGAGTGAGATCCCAAACACCATATCAGACCATATGTTGGCAAATGCTTTCCGGTTCTCTAATCTCCACTCCTCTCGCAGCTCCAAGCTGTTGAAATAAACGAAAGGATAGGAAATGAACTATCTTCGCATAACATATCAAGATGAGAGTTTTCAACACTCAAAACATCAAAAGAAACTAAAAACTGTGGCGTAAGTTTGTTGTGTCTCTTACGCTTTACCACGCAACTCCCACCATAAGTCATCATCAGAAAGAGGAGGAGTTTTGCCAATCTCCACTTCAAGACGGTACCTAGCTTTTTCTCTATTCAGTTCCTTTACCATCTCTAGCTTTTGGCTTCGTCTCACATCAAGCGTCTGGGCAGCAAGTGGTACAGTCTTTACATATCTGTAAGTAAATAAGGCACATGCTAAACAATCAAACTAGGAACAAACACAATGTAAATGAAGAAATAAAGATATCACCTGTCTAAAAAGGGCATGAGTAGATAATCATGAGCTAGAAAGTCCAATGCCCATGGTATGAGGATCAACACCGCCAAAAACTTAGCCTGCAAAGAGTTACAATGAGCATTGACAACACAAGTAACAAGAAGCATATGTTATAATTGCAAGATGTAAGAACATAACTCACAGATTTTGAAGATGCATAACGAAACACACGGTCTTCGTATAGAATATCTTCCTCCTCTACTCCTAAAACCATATCCCTCACCATTTTAACCAACCCTCTCTCCGGAACAGTCAACTCATCAAGCTCTGATCTGTCTTCACTTCCCTCGTCTCCTCCTCGGCTCCAAGACTCAACTAAACTGTCATCTGAATCCACAATCCAATCCTCCCACTTCTTGCTCACATCCCCAACGCTATTATCACCAATCTCCTCCTGACCTTCCCGTAGCTCCACGATGGCCTCTGCTCGTCTCTTCCAAGTCTCGAATTTCTCTTCATCAGACATCTCATCATCCTTCTCAAGCTCATCCGTCTCGTCAACGATCTCGTCGTCTCTCAAACCAAGCCAGTTCCCATCATCGTCAAAGAAAAACCTCTGCCACCAGCTTCTTCTCCTCTTGTTATTACCCGTGTGACTATCTTCCTTCTCCGCACTGGGAACGAATCTCCAAAGCTTCTTCCTTCTCTTACCCCGCAACGAAATCGACTGAAAGCGATTATAACCAAGAGAGATTGGAGATGATGAAGCAAGAACTGAGTGTTGGCTAGTGAACGATAAGCAGTTGCATAAGACCAAAGACGAGCTCATCAAGGACATGAATCAAACCCAACATTGTTTGAACTGTAATCTAAGTTAGCAAAACAGAATCTTCAACGAAACCCATCATAGTTCTTTGTGAAAGTCGACAACTTTACAATCCTTAAGCACAGAACTCAGTGAAGAACCTCCGAACAGATAAGAAACAGAGGTTTTCCGAGAAAGTTACCGAAATAGAGAAGCAGATGGCAGGACCAAACGATAGATAAAGCCACTCTCTTTTCTTTGTTATCGTCTTCTTAACACGTAATATATCTCTTATCCACAAGATTGCTCTTTCGTTTCAAATATATAAATAAAAAAATTATTTTTAAGTCAAAATTGTAATTACTCTTTTCTTATTGGCTAGAAACTGAATTTTCAGACAAAAGCAAGTTTCAACTAACATCAGTGTTATGGAGTCACTTCATCGAGTAGAAACACTACTCTCTGGGCTCCATCATTGCCCTCGTACGAGCGCCAACAGAAACAGAGTATTCAGATCCGTGAAGGTCTTCAGCAACCCAAGAAAGTAAAGTCTCGATATTTTTTTCTTTGAGGCATTTTCACGAACACCTTAAGTGCAATCACCATCAATTTTATAAAAACCCTTTTTTCTGTCAGGTGTCAGTGTTTTGATCTACACGACAAGTTGGTTCCGTACAAGAAAGCTTGGACATGGCAGAAACGCATCGTCGAGGAGAAAAAGACACTGATTGATAGAAACCAAGACTGTCCTGACACTGTGATTTCATTACAACACTCTCCTGTTTACACAATGGGGACTGGCAGCTCAGAGGATTATCTCAATTTCGACGTAAAGGATGCTCCTTTCGATGTGTATCGAACTGAGCGTGGTGGTGAAGTCACTTACCATGGTCCTGGTCAGGTAACTAATGTCAAGTTTCTTTGTTGTCCTATGAGTTCTTCAAGCTAATGAATGTGATTGTTGAACAATGTAGCTAGTTATGTATCCTATAATCAATCTTCGGAATCACGAGATGGATCTTCATTGGTACCTCAGGACACTTGAAGAGGTTGTCATTAATGTTCTTTCCTCTGCTTTCTCTATCAAAGCTTCACGTGTTGATGGTTTAACTGGAGTTTGGGTTGGTATGTCTTGAAACACGCAACATTGTCTTTTAGACTTTTGTAGTGTATTTTGATCTTGTTTTTGGTTTGCTAATGTTATGTAGGCAACCAAAAAGTGGCGGCTATTGGTATTCGTGTGTCGAAATGGATAACGTATCATGGTCTGGCGCTTAATGTTACTACTGATTTAACGCCGTTCAACTCGATAGTTCCGTGTGGGATTAGAGATAGACAAGTTGGGAGCATAAAGGGTTTACTTGAAGATGGAGAACATGGAACGGTTGGTGATTTGAGGTTGATAGATATAGCTCATGAGTCTTTGCTTAAGGAGTTCTCTGAAGTTTTCCAGCTTCAGATTGAAAAGCAAACAGTTTCAGATCTTGATATTCTGAATGCTGAGATTTTCAAAGGATTGGAGTGACAAAAAGTCTTGCAATCTCTGTAACATTCTTGTAATGTTTTTAACATAAAGATCTTATCCACAGTAAAAGGTTTATTGGTAGTTTGTGACATTGTCTGATTTTTGTAGATTTTTGTATGAGATTGGTCTCTCTCTACTTCTCTTTTGCATTGTTATGATTTGTGAGATGGCTTGAAAAGAAGTGTTT
Organism: Brassica napus; assembly: GCF_020379485.1. Lineage (NCBI taxonomy): Eukaryota > Viridiplantae > Streptophyta > Magnoliopsida > Brassicales > Brassicaceae > Brassica > Brassica napus. Next base: position 3,325,881 of record NC_063434.1, on the reverse strand, counting down.
GGATGCAGGACTCATGAAATCCTAGGCAATAAAATGAATGATAGAAACTCAGATACATCATACATGGAAGATGGCAGTAGTTTAGAAAAGATAGTTAAAAAAAACTAATTACAAACCAAGTTTGGTGAATTAAAAGGATAGCCACAATATCCAGAAGCCAGAGATTTTGGTGAAGGGTCACTTGCTCAGCAGAGATATTTTCATTACTAGTTGATATTTCTTTTATGCATACCTGTCTTTTTGCAGCTTGCAGTTTGCTGATGGAGATCAGTGTGCTATGTATGACGATCAACTATCATCAACGGTCTCATTGCGGAGCAATCCAGGTAATAGTAGAAGATTCTCCAACTGAAGTACAACATTAAACTTTAGTGCCTTGACCCTTGAGTAATGAAGTACATAATAGCACAGTAAAGATTATAAGATCCTAGTTAATGTTTCCAACCTTAGAAGATTTGCAGGCAATCTTACCTTTTTTCTTGGCTCTTTCCCATTTTACAGTTTGAATAGTTCTTTCCATTTCAAGGTTGTTAGGCTTGGTTCCTCAGATCACATGAATACAAGAAGTGTAGCTCAGTTTCCAGGACTATCTTCCACTTAAGGTATCTTTTTAACGCTCACTGGACTTGGATCAAAAGTTTCCATCAAAAGATGTCAGTCTACATTAATGCTTTTACAGATTATCTGGCTGACACATGGAATAAAACTGAAGCTCTTATCTAGCCTTTGGACTGATCTCATAATATCTCCAGAAATTGTGGTGGTTCTTACTCGTGTCTCAACTTCAGGAAAGAAACGGACATCTGACTTGTAACAAACCAGTAGGTTCTTCCCCTCCTACTTTCTTTTTTGCGGTGTCTCTCTTTAAAAAAACGTATGCTTGACAGATATCTTGTCAGTCGATACCTCGAGGTCTCTGCTATCCTGGCACAACAGCAGCTTCTTCGATGCCACGTGCTGTTGACAAACATGGCGTGCCTCTTCACTCCATCTCCACCTGCTCCATAGTTCAACACAAATGTTCTTTCTGCCTTTCTACTTGTGCATAAAGCTGTTTACACACTATTCTTAAGAAATCTGCTTCTGTTAGGGACATGATGCCACCCTCTACTCCTAAATCTCCTTTACTAGAAGAAGCTCATGAAGATGGAAGGTTTAAATGCTATAGGGGTGTCAGAAAGAGGTCATGGGGCAAGTGGGTGTCTGAGATCAGAGTTCCAAGGACTGCAAGACGGATATGGCTAGGTTCATATGATGATCCAGAGAAGGCGGCTCGTGCCTATGATGCAGCTTTGTTCTGCATTAGGGGTGAGAAGGGAGTTTTCAATTTCCCCACTAGTGAAAAGCCTCAGCTTCCTGAAGGTTCTGTCAGGCCTCTGTCCAAGCTTGACATACAGACAATAGCAACAAACTATGCTTCATCAGTTGTATCTGTGCCTTCCACTACCATACCAATCCCGGCAACAGATCAGGTTTCTGCATCCCCGGATGTAGCTGTTTCTACTGAGATTATGGAGATGGCTGATGAACATTATCTCCCAGTGGATGCAAGTGTAGAATCAATATTCTCAGTAGAAGACTTGCAGCTGGACAATTTCCTCATGATGGACATTGACTGGATAGACGATCTAGTCTGATGGTTAGTCACTTTTAGCTTTAATATGGTTTAACTATTAGCTATCTCTGTCCCTCTAGCTACTTATTTGTGAGTATATACTTGCATCCTTGTCTTTAAACTTGTTTTGTTTTAGCATGCAGATGCAGTTTGTTTTTCATTTGCCTGTCTGTACTTCTTTTTTTCTCTATGTCTTCCAAGATGTTAGCATGAATGAAATGATTAGGAGTTGGCGTCCACGCTTAATCTTCTGTTGTATGTATACCATCACAGTTAAGTTACATATAAACTCAACTACATGTCAACCGAAAATTATAAATACATAACCTCAAACACACACAAATACAAAGACAATGTCTTAAATTCAAAGCGAAAACTCAGAAGTTACAACTTATAGTCTTACCTTTTTTTACTACTAGTACGTTTTTCACAAGATTGTCAAATTTATTCACCGTTACTAGTTACTACATTCTGTTTGAGTCACCATGTCAAACGAGGAAAAAGTGGTTCAATATCTGAAGAAGAAGGTGAAGCATCAATACCAAAGGCTGGAGCAGTCACGCCAACGCTCCAAGAATCATCTCCCTTGTTTATCATATTTCTAACTTCTTCTTCTTCTTCCTCCTCTTCATCTTCTTCATCAATGTGAATATGCACCTTGGAATCCTCAGGAGTAGAACATATCCTCTCCAACTCCGTAAAAACTTCTCTCATATTTGGACGTTTCTTTCCCTTCGAGCTCAAGCACTTCAGCGCCAGATTTGCCATTGCAGTTATTTGTTCCATTTTGCAATCATCTTTTATCCGAGCATCCATAATATCAGAAAGTCTCCTCTCTTTCATTGCAACCTTGAAATGCTCTGCCAAGCTTATTATTTCTTGAGTGTTTTGTAACATTACAACAGGTTTATCTCCAGTAATAAGTTCGGCTAGGATGACTCCAAAGCTGTAAACATCGCTCTTATCTGTATACTGGCTGGACCGGTAATACTCTGGATCCACATACCCAACCGTACCTGATACAACCGTTGTCCAATGAGTTTGATCTATGGTTATTGACCTTGATGTTCCGAAATCAGCCACCTTGGCTCGGTACTTCTCGTCTAATAATATGTTTGTCGACTTGATATCTCTGTGATAAATTGGTGAACTTGCAGAAGTATGAAGATAAGAAAGAGCTCCAGCAACGTCCACAGCAATGCGTAGACGCATTCCCCAAATCATAGCGTAATCATCAGACTCTTCATGAATATGCTTGAAAAGGTTTCCGTTAATGATGAACTCGTAAACCAGCATAGGAACTTCTGTCTCAAGACAACAACCCAAGAGTTTGACTACATGTCTATGGTTGATCTGGGAGAGAATCACCACCTCGTTGATGAACTCTTGTAGTTTGTCTTCATCTATAACTTTGGATTTCTTGACTGCAACGGTCCTACCATCTAGGAGCATACCTTTGTACACAGTGCCTTGACCTCCATGTCCAAGAACTCTGTTCTCGCTGAAGTTTTCAGTTGCTTTCTTTAGCTCTCTGGAGCTAAAGATTCTTGTCGTTTCGACATTGCCTTCTCTTGTGTTCAACTTTTGTTGCAACAGTAGTCCCCCATTACGTTTAAAGAACTTCTTCTTCCTCTTTTCCATCCTTTTCTTTATTAGAAACTTTCTCAACCACCAAACTCCACCAACTAAGGCTAAGGCACCAAAAGCTGCACTCACCCCTACGAACCAACCGCACACAAATGTATTTAAAAATATACAATATTTGTTACTAAAAATATATTCTATATCCTTCTATAGTTGATCCATCAATTTGCTTATAAAATCTTTTAAGTTTTGAGACTCAGGCTTGGGGAAAACTCACCTAATACTATTGCTTTGGTTTTATCAGCACTGCATTGAAAGCTCCCAATGGTATTCTCACAAGTGCCTCCTTTTCCACATATTTCGGGTATAGTTTTACATTCGTCAATGTCTGAATCGTGACGTTATAATCAAATGATGACAACAAAGAACAATCTATAAACATCAATAAATGATTTATAAAAACTCAATCCACAAAATATTTACTGACCTTCACATCCTTTCTTATCGTATGGGTTGCCCTTGTAACCTTTGTTACACTCACAATTTGCATAAATTATCCCAGATATGGTGCTCTTTCCGCACGTACAATTTGTCTCAGAGTAAGTGGTTGAATCTTTTCCTAACTGGCAGTTCAAGGACTTGAGGAACGAAGTCTTATTCGTCTGGATCACCCATCCTAGAGTAACCGTGGCATATCTCTTATGAAATAGCTCTTGTGGTTTAGTGCTATTGGACAAATCGTAGACTTCATCCGTCAAGAACGCAACTCTACAACTTGCCGAGTTCTCATCATTACTCGTTATATTGATACCAACAACTTGTTGAGGCTCGCTTAGTCCAACCCGACAACATCCGTTACCATCACATTCTATTTCTTTTGCATCTTCTTCGGTACACTCCCCGTCGTTGTAAATATCCGGAAAAAGGTCGACAAAGCACTCCGTTTTCTTGAGAAAAGGGATGTTGTTGATCATATGAGAGTCTCTTCTCGTGTTGCAGTTCAACTCGCACACCACCGTGTTGGGTTTTATTTGTGTCAACGACACTCTGCTGTTGCAACCAAGCGCGACTAGGCTGTTTTGGTCGTCAATGAAAAAAGGGCTACCGGTCAAGTTCATTATCAGTTCTTCTCCGGTCTTGTTTCCATCTTTGGGACATCCTGTTGATATTGTCGGAATTTTGACACGAACTGAACCGTACCGTCTAGAAGTCTCCAACAAACCATTCCTATAATCTGTTCTTGGATTAGGAAGAGTGATACTCACAACATCGAGATCAAATGATGAAAGGACAGGGACGAGCTTTCTTGAAGTAGGGGTCTCTTTGCATTCAATTTTGTAATGTTCGTCCAGATAGCAATCTTTTCCGATTCCAAAAGGGAAAGGGATCGCGATACCTCCACAATCATGCAGGCAATCTGAAGCAGCGAGACCTGCGGTATAAAGGATTGTCAGCTTGAAGAGAATCAAGAAGAGATAATAGTTTGTATTTTTGTAGCTCATCATGTTTTCTCTACTACTTCTTTAGCATATGGCCTTGGTGAATGGAGACCGAGGATAAACTTCATCCCACTAATGGTCTTCTTCATCTTTGAATATTTTATTGCTACATCTCATTGTTTTTCCTTGCTTAAGATCAATAATATGTCGGGAAGCTTTACTTTTGGTTTTAATATGGTGTAAATAGCTTAAAACTTAAAGTGGTGATCACCGCTTTTTGTTTTTCCTTTTGCAAATAATAAAGAATGTTCATGCACCATAAAGGATGAATATTTTGCTTTTATAGTCTCAATGCACCACATGCATTTTCTTTGTTGCAAAAGTCACGTTCATATAAAACCCAAAAGTAAGCTTTCCGACACATTATTGATCTTAAGCAAGAAAAACAATGATCTAGCAATAAAATATTCAAAATATGAAGAAGACCATTAGTGATGATCATTTACTTTTGCATAGAAGGAAATGATCGCTGTGAAGCCATTAGTGCCTAAAGGATGAATATTTTGCTTTTATAGTCTCAATGCTTCATCGTGGAGTTGTTCCGACACCAATAGCTTCAGCTTATTGCCGAGCTCAAAGTTTGGGGGAGAAGAGAATGATTTTGCCATTGTATGAAGGCTAAGAAATCTCATAAAACATACAATATAATGTTCATTAGGCCGTGGGTGCTTGCTGTTATTTCTGTTGATCTCCAAGTTTACGCGGGAAGAGAAAGAACTTGCCATTATAACGAACTTTACTATCGTAGTACATTACGTAGAAAATTTGAACTCATGAAAAGGTAAACAACAAGCACCCATGGCCTAATGGATAAGGCGCTTGACTTCTAATCAAGCGATTGTGGGTTCGAGTCCCACTGGGTGTGTTTGCTAACTTTGTAAAAACAATTTTGGTCCTTTTCTTCTGTCGGTAACTACTTTTCTCTTTAACTTTTTATAAACTGAATTTATGTCGCATACTATCTTTTCAGGAATAGTTGGACCAAATCACAAAGTTGTTATAACAACAGGTACGACAATTTTAGGAACATTACTGTCAAGTGTCAATGCAGAAAAGTTAAAGATTGATGATACTAATTAATCTTTTTTAAAGATAAGGTGGAAGATATTTTCTAGAAATGGGAGAGATTGTGTGTGTATGGATGCGAGTATTCGTTCAGGTAATTCTCCAGCCATGAATTACAGTTTTGATTCTGGTCTTTATACAACAACAAAAAAAAAAGTGTTTTGGTGGGGTAAATATTACGATTCCAATGTCGTAAACGGTGATTGTTATACGCTTTTGGGGTTTAAACTTTTGGATTTGGATCATATTCAATATTAATACTATAAACTGCATGTGCAGGATACTTGTTTTATTAAACTCTATTTCGTAACTAAAGCACTTTAAAGTTAATAAACTTTCCACTAAATGAAGCTTAACGCCAAATTAGTGTTCTGAACGATGAAAAAACAAACAGAGATAACAATAAAAAAATCATCAAGACAGATCACTAGTCGAGGGAACTTTATCCTGTCTCCACTGTCTGCTTTAGCAAGAAGAAGATCAAATTTTCTTTTTGAGTTGAGGAACATGATGAGCTGCAAAAATAAAACTTGCTCTCGTTTCTCGATTGTCTTTAAGCTATTCTTCTTGCTGATCCTTTATTCTGCTGCTTCAAGCTCTTGTCCAACTTAATGTGGAGGAATCCAGATCCCATACCCTTTTGGAATTGGAAGTAGTTGCTACCTGGAGAAGTCTTACGAGATCAAATGTCGGAGTACCACTTCTTCAAGAAAACAGGCCCCTTTCCTTTCTCTAAATAGCCAAGAAGTAGAAGTTGTGAAAATCTCTCTTCCGTCTGAAGGAAGTTATTATACTTTTTTTGCTTCTTATGTCTATAGGTTAGATCGGTTAGTTCCGTCTCTATCCTTTGGTTTAGTTCGTGTGAAAATTCCAATAACTTCCGCAAGAGAAGCGAGTCTATAGAATCAATTATAATGAACTTGACCAGTAGCCCTTTTTTTATTGACGATGTAAACAGCCTCATAGCGGTTGGTTGCAACGCCAAAGTGTCGCTGACGCATGTAAAGCCGAACATGGTTGGATGTGATTTGATTTGCAATACGAGCAAAGACCATCCTAGCAAGACCATCCCTTTTCTCGACAAAACCGGGTGCTCAAGCAACAGTCTGTCATATAAGTATGCGGATTGTACAGAAAACAAAATAGAAGAAGAAGAACCAGAATGCGATGGTAATGGATGTTGTCAGGTTAGGCTAACTAACGAGCCTCAACAAACTATTGGCATCATGATAGAGAGAGCAATGGTGGAAACTCGACAACAACAACAACAACAACAACAAGAGAAGAACATTGTAGAGTGGCCTTCATGACGGATGAAGTCTACACTTTGTCCAATGCGACAAGACCAACACAGTTACTTGGTAAGGGATATGCTACCCTTACTCTAGGATGGGTGATACAAACAAAGAATCATTCATTCCTGAGTTCCTTGCCCTGCGACAACAGAAAAGAGTACCGACGTAATACTTCCTCGACTAAATCCCAAATGAAGCGACAAAACCACCATTTCTAATATTAGTTATGCACATTGTGGTTACAAAGAGGGTTACACAGGAAACGCATATACACCGGACGGATGCGAAGGTCAGTAATATGCTCCTTCCTTAGTCTCTCCTTTTCTTCTTTTTGTGTATGTGCAAATGCATCCTTTTGAGTTTTACAAATCATCTCTTGATTCCAAACTTTCATGATCTTTGATATCCAGACGTTGATGAATGCAAAATCACACCCCCAATATGTGGAGAAGGAGAAGGATACACTTGTGTCAATACTCAAGGAAGCTACCGCTTTGTGGCAGACAAGAAAAAATCAATACTCATAGGTAAAATTAAATCACTGAATTTTTCTTCAATCACAAAATTTAAAGCCTTGGTAAGCAAGTATACATTTATATCATATTGTTGTGCGGTTTTCAGGGGTGGGTGCAGGTTTTGGTGTCTTAGCACTAGTCGGTGGAGTTTGGTGGCTGAGAAAGTTTCTAATAAATAGAAAAATTACAAAGAGAAAGAAAATGTTCTTCCATCGTAATGGGGACCTACTGTTGCAACAAGAACTAAGCACAAGCGAAGGCAGAGTCGAAAAAACGAGAATCTTCAGTTCCATAGAGTTGGAGAAAGCCACTGAAAACTTTAGCGAAAACAGAGTTCTTGGACAGGGAGGTCAAGGCACTGTGTACAAAGGTATGCTCGTAGAACAGTTGCAGTCAAGAAATCCAAAGTTATAGATGAAGACAAACTACAAGAGTTCATCAACGAGGTGGTGATTCTCTCCCAGATCAACCATAGACATGTAGTCAAACTCTTGGGTTGTTGTCTTGAGACAGAAGTTCCTATGCTGGTTTACGAGTTCATCATTAACGGAAACCTTTTCAAGCATATTCATGAAGAGTCTGATGATTACGCTATGATTTGGGGAATGCGTCTACGCATTGCTGTGGACGTTGCTGGAGCTCTTTCTTATCTTCATACTTCTGCAAGTTCTCCAATTTATCACAGAGATATCAAGTCGACAAACATATTATTAGACGAGAAGTACCGAGCCAAAGTGGCTGATTTTGGAACATCAAGGTCAGTAACAATAGATCAAACTCATTGGACAACGGTTGTTTCAAGTACGGTTGGGTATCTAGATCCAGAGTATTACCAGTCCAGCCAATATACAGAAAAGAGTGATGTTTACAGCTTTGGAGTCGTCCTAGTGGAACTTATTACTGGAGATAAGCCTGTCATAATGGTACAAAACACTCAAGAAACAAGAAGCTTGGCAGATCATTTCAGACGCACCATGAAAGAGAAGAAACGTCCAAATATGAGAGAAGTTTTTACCGAGTTGGAGAGAATATGTACTTCTTCAGAGGATTCACAGGTGCAGCAGATTCAGATTGATGAAGAGGAGGAGGATGAAGAAGAAGGAAGGGATTTGATAAACGAAAGAGATTCTTGGAGCGTTAGTGTTACTGCTCCAGCCTTGGCTTCTTCTTCTTCAGACGTTGAACCACTGTTTCCACATCCCACATGCTGACTCAATGATATTAAAGTAGTGGTGAATAGATTTGATGATCTTGTTAAAACGTTTGGGTTATAACTGTTTTTAGGATGTATGTTGAAAGTCTGTGTCTCCGCCTATGATTGTCACATGTCAGTTACGACATGTTTTTTTTTCTGTTTTATGATTTGTGTATGAGACTATGTTCAACCATTGTTCACTTTCTTCTTCAGATGTTGAACCATTGTTTGCTCGTCTCACATTTTCACTCAATCATAGTAGAGCGACGGTGAATAAATTTGATAATCTTGTTGGAAGGTATGGGGTAGTGTAAATTTGATAACACTAAATTTACTCAAAAAGAAGGTATGAGTAGTAAATGTGATAAGACCGTTTGATTTCCCGCGTAGGACTTAGCACGTTGAATTTGTGATTTATGCATAAATTAACTATGGTGTCACAAAAAAAGAAAACACTCGACGTTGAGGTGACATCATAGTTAATTTATGCGTAGGACTTAGCACGTTGAATTTGTAATTTATGCATAATTTACCTTGTCTTTGAACTTTTGGATTAGGTTTCTGCTTTTTTTTTTTAATCTCTGCCTTGTATACTCCGATGTTTTGTTGTCAGTTCTAACTAGCATTACTCGAAGATTGGTCTCAGTATTTTTGGGATAGTGGCGATTATGACTAGAAAGTTGGAACTTGGAATGATAGCGTGACAGGTAGAATAGTAGGACTTGCTAGGAAAGAGGATTTCGCATACATCACGTATGATTGCCCTCACTGTAACGCTCTGAACAAACCTAAGAATTCAGAGGAGAATCTACTCATTCCTCCTGTTTCCGCTTTACTGGTTACGTACAGACTCTCCGTCATTGATTGAAACAAGTGAAGTGGTTAATAGCAGCAACTCGACTAGTGAACGTGGGAATAGCCCCACTCCAGAGATAAAAGGAGGAAGCTGCAGAGAGGGACACGAGCCGATTAAGATCCAGTGAGTTAAAGAGAAGACGGCTTTCTTGTTTGTGCTCCAGAGAGAATAGATTGAGATTGTGTGTATGTGTATTTGCGAGTACTTGTTCAGGTATATGCCATAAGTTGCTAATATCTGAAGGTGCTGACAGTTTCGTTTTTGCTAAAACTTTGGTGCAATATAAAAAAGCGGCAAGGTGTTACATTAATTAGAAGAGGTAACACTCTAGTGTTAAAATAACGGACTAGAGGCCCATTACGATGGTGGAAATAGAAAGCGTTTAGCTCAGCAAATGAAAATGAGATGACCTATGTAATGTACTTCCCGGTTAGAGATAGGTGCTGACAGTTTTCATTCTGGTTTTTGTGGGTAAATAAAGAATCGATTCTTATGTCGTAAATGTTTTTTTTAATTGCATTTACCTTCACATGTTGTCTCCGACTCCGTGTTTGTTAATGTGTGCACTCTTTTTCATATTCGATATCATTCTAAGAAGCTACAGTTTCTTAGTTTTTGTATATTCTCTTCAGAATTGATTATGCTCTAGTTCATAATGTGAACGTGACTTTTGTAAGAAACAAACTGCATGTGCAAGACTGCAAGTTGTCTCGCCATAATTATAGCTAAGAAACTCTACTGTGTAATCTGATGGAGAGAGACATGTCAATAAAAGACGAAGACCATTATTAGAGGGAACTGTATTCTCCGTGACTCCGTCCCACCCACTGTCATAAGCTCATATGCATGTTTTTGTATTTTTGTATTTGAGTGTGTTTGAAACTAAACATGTTTTTATATTTATGTTTGTGTTTGAGATAATGTATTTGTAATTTATGTTGACATTTGATTTTTAAGTATTCGGTTTCTTTATAATAATTAATTGTTATACGTATTTGGTGTTTATATATTTTCATTCTCTTTACTTTAGAGATTATCAGCTGCAGTTTCCTAGTTTTAGTTAACTTTTTTCACTCTGCAAGTTTCAATTCATCACCACGATACAACCACTACATTTTCATCCCCAAGTTTTGTGATTTTTTGAATCTTTTTAATTGTCTTTACTTTTACAAACTATCTCTGTCTTTTGTTAATTTGGATCATTGTTTTCTCTTAATTGTTAATACAATGAGCTGCACTGCATATTCCTAATTTTATATATCATCTTTAATTTTAAATTTTGAATTTATCCACTCGATAATTTTTTTGTATTTTGCTATGAACCTGACTTTTGCAACAAGGAAACTGCATGAGGACATGTACTTTTTTAATTATTAGTAAACAAAAAAAAGTGAGGATCGACACTTTAAACTCTTAAAACTTTTTACACCATATTAAAACCAAAAGATAAGTCATATTATTGATCTTAAGCAAGAAAAGTATCTGGATCTTACCAATGTTTCTCTTCTGCACTATTTCTCAATGTTTCTCTCTGTAAAAAATGTACGGTTGATCGCATAGATCAAAAAACCTTGGAAAAGCTTCGACTGGAAAGGTTGGCTAAAATCAATGAGCTTGAAAAACGGACCAATTATTATACCACACTACAACTTATTCAGGTGAGACCCTAGTTGTAAACGCCCCGACCCGCCCACGGCTAATGGGCCACCCACGCCCGCTCTCTCGGCCCATGGACCCCATCCCGTCTGACGGTCGGTCCGTTAATTTTTCCAAAGGCTCGAAATCATTGTTTACTGACCCTGCAATCACCACCCGACCTTCTCCCATGCTTTGGCCTCACTCGCACGCTATCACGAATCACTTCCCGATAGGTCACCCATCCTTCCACTACTCCAGCTCAAGCACGCTTAACTCTGGAGTTCTTTCAGGATGTGTTCCGGAAAAGGTAAGTCAACTTTGGTGACATAGGTAGCCAAATCAATTCTCTTAAGCCTTTTCACATATCACAACTCGGGATGTTACAATTCACCCCCTCTCAAAGAACGCAACGTCCTCGTTGCGCCCCACGAAGGTCTCAAGACGCCTCTCAGGTCAGAACTGAGACGGGTAACCAGCTCTGATACCACTCTCAGGTCAGAACTGAGACGGCTAACCAAATCAATTCTCTTAAGCCTTTTCACATATCACAACTCGGGATGTTACACTAGTCTTCAACTATATATGTGTCTTTTTAAATTCGGTTAGGTTTCTGCTGCCTTGTATTCCAATGTTTTGCTGCCGGTCTTTGTTACTTGTATTACTTTGATCAAGCAAGTACTGATGCTTTCAGTAGCTATCATTTATAGGTTGTGGATAGTAACTGTGTTTGAAGATTTTTCTCAGTATTATTATGAATAGAAAGTTGGAACTTGGAATGTTAGCGTGACAGTTACAATTCATTGTGTTTAACGCCACGCTGACAAGCATCCATGCCTGAATATAGCAAGAGAAAGACATAAACTAATTTTTTGAAAGTACTTCCGTGTGGCATATCCAGTATGTTCGATATCTCGCATAAAAAGGAAGGGACAAGGGCTATGTAAGATCGACTGAGCTAAAGAGAAGAAGGCTTTCTTGTGTTTGTGCTACAGAGACACAGATTGAGATTATGTGTGTGTTTGTGGTCCTTGTGGATGCTGAGTGCTCGTTCGAGGTACCATGAGTTCCTAATATCCGAAGGTGCTGACTGACAGTTCTGGTTCTGGTTGGTAACTATTCGATTCTGATGTCTCAAACGATGATTGTTAATACGTTTTTGGGGTTTAATTTTTTTTAAAGAAAATTGTTTGTACCTTGAAAAATTGTCTGTTTTCGTTAAGTGACGAGGACCATTATTATTATTTATTTTTTTGTAACTGGACGAGAACCATTATTGCATGGAACTTTATTCTCTATCCCCCACTGACATATACTGTCATAGAATGGTACTATGGTAGTCGACAAAACAAAACAAAAAAAGAATGGCAGAAATATACCTTGTTTATAAAAACGTGGGAGATAGAGGGAACCAAACTTCCATGAAACCACTAACGTCAACCTCGCGTGGTAAATGCACAGTTTGATTTAACGAAATTGTAAAAAAATGATAAAAAATACTAACAGATTATTAATAAAAGATTTTACATTAATTTTTTAGTTAATGATATGAGTGTGACTTTTGCAATAATATTCACGCACAAGACTGTGTTCTTTAACTACATTCCTAATTAAATTACCAAATTTCTTAGCAAAAAATGTGATGATTTAAGTTCTAACCTATATGCCATATTTAAACCAAAAGAAAAGCTTTCCGCCATATATAAAGAAAGAGAGACGAAAAATCAGAAGAGAGAAAACAAAAAAAAAATTCAAAAAATGACTGAAGACCATTAGGGGCGGGAACTTTAACCTCAGTCTCTCCACTTAAATTGTTCTTCCACTTTAGCAAGGAACAAACTCCGGAAGATCAAATATTTCTGAGTAAAGAAACATGAGCGACGAGAATACAAAATGCTCTATCTTATTGATTCTCTTGAAGGTGCTGCTTTTGCTGATCCTTTATTCTGAAGATGTTGCTGCTTCAAGCTCTTGTCAAAGTCAGTGCGGAGGTGTCACGATACAATACCCTTTTGGAATCGGAAAGGGTTGCTACCTAGAGAAGTCTTACGAGATCAAATGTCTTAGTTCCACTACTTCAGGAAAGCTTGCTCCTTTCCTCTATATAACCGACAACAACAGAGAAGTTGTGAATATCTCTCTTCCAGAGATAGAAGCTTATTCTCCTAATGAACCACTTTATTTACTATCATTTGGGTCAGTTCGTGTTAAAATACCGATAACATCATCCGGGTGCGGTGTAAAAGAGTCCCCAGAATCATTACTGAATTTCACTGGTACCCCTTTTTTCATTGACTACCAAAACAGCCTCGTTGCCGTTGGTAGCAATGCCAAAGTGTCGTTGACTCATGTAGAGCCAAACATAGTGGGATGCGAGCTGACTAGCAATACAGGCAAATACCAGTCTAGCAATAGTGTTCCTTTTCTCAAAAACACGCAGTGCTTGGCCAGCAGTCAGAGCTATTTATACGGGGCATGTCCACTGTACAATGAAGATGTAAAGGAATGCAATGGTAGCGGATGTTGCAAGGTTGGACTAAGAGAGCATCAGCAAGCTATTGGTATCAGGATCGAGAGCAACGATTCGACAACAACAAGAGAAGAAAAGTGTAGAGTCGCCTTCTTGACAATTGAATCGTACACTTCCTCAAATGCGACAAACCCACAAGAGTTATTTGATAAGGGATATGCTACGCTTAGTCTAGGGTGGGTAATCCAGACGAAGAATCATTCTTTCGTGAGCTCCTTGTCCTGTGACAACAGAGACGTCTACGAAAATACTACTTATGCGGCTGTATCCCAAAGGAAGTGTATCTGCGGTAAAAGCACCATTGCTAAGATTAGCTATGCACATTGTTCCTGCAAAAGAGGTTACACAGGGAACGCATATGACCCTCACGGATGCCAAGGTCAGTAAATGCTCCTTCCTTTTTTCTCCTCTTTTGTGTGTGTGTGTTCCTTTCATGATCTTTAAAAATGCAGACGTTAATGAATGCAAAACCGAACATATCTCGTGTGAAGGAATGAACACATGTGTGAATACTGAAGGAGGCCATCACTGTGCGGGCGATAAGAAAAAAGCAATACTCATTGGTAATATCACTGATTGTCTTCTTCTACTAATTTAATTTGAAAGTATAAGCCATCGATGATGATAAAACCTACCAAATTCTTGTGCGGTTTGCAGGGCTGGGTTCAGGTTTTGGTGCTTTAGCTCTAGTTAGCGGAGTATGGTGGTTGAGAAAATTTCTAATAAAGAGAAGGATGACAAAGCAGAAGAATAAATTCTTCAAACGTAACGGGGGACTACTGCTGCAGCAACAATTATACACAAGAGACGGCAATGTCGAAACGACAAAAATCTTCAGCTCGGGAGAGTTGGAGAAAGCCACGGAAAACTTCAGCGAAAACAGAGTTCTTGGACAAGGAGGTCAAGGCACTGTGTACAAAGGTATGCTGGTAGATGGTAGCACCGTTGCAGTCAAAAAATCCAAAATCATAGATGAAGACAAACTGCAAGAGTTCATCAATGAGGTTGTGATTCTCTCTCAGATCAACCATAGACATATAGTGAAACTCTTGGGATGTTGTCTTGAGACAGAAGTTCCTATCCTGGTTTATGAGTTTATTCTCAACGGAAACCTTTTCCAGCATATCCATGAAGAGTCTGATGATTACAGTATGATCTGGGGAATGCGTCTACGCATTGCTGTGGACGTGGCAGGGGCTCTTTCTTATCTTCATTCTTCAGCAAGCTCTCCAATCTATCACAGAGATATCAAGTCGACGAACATATTACTAGACGAGAAGCACCGAGCCAAGGTGGCTGATTTCGGAACATCAAGGTCAATAACCATAGATCAAACTCATTGGACAACAGTTGTTTCAGGTACCGTCGGTTATGTGGATCCAGAGTATTACCGGTCTAGCCAGTTTACAGAAAAGAGTGATGTTTACAGCTTTGGGGTCGTCCTAGCGGAACTTATTACTGGAGATAAGCCTGTGGTAACAATACAAAACACTAGAGAAACAATAAGCTTATCAGAGCATTTCAAACTCGCAGTGAAAAAGAAGAGGTTGTCTGATGTTATGGATGCTCGAATAAAAGAGGATTGCAAAATGAAACAAGTCATGGCAGTGGCAAACCTGGCGGTGAAGTGCTTGAGCTCGAAAGGGAATAAACGTCCAAATATGAGAGAAGTTTTTACCGAGTTAGAGAGAATTTCCGCGTCTCCAGAGGATTCACATGTACAGGTTATGATTGATGAAGATGAAGATGAAGAAGACGAGGAAGAAGAGGTTACGAATATGGTAAACAGAGGCAATTCTTTGAGAGTTGGTCTGACTGCTCCAGCCTTAGGTATTGTCGCTTCGCCTTCTTCTTCAAATGCTGAATCATTGATTCCTCGTCCCACATGGTGAGTCTATCAGATTTTAGAGTAATGGTGAATAAATGTGATGATCATCATCTTTAAAACGTTTGGTAATAAATTTGCAAATCTGAGTTTCAATTCTGGATTTAAATGATTTTGTTTTGTATTAATGTGTGTGCTTGAAACTACATGTTCTTGTATTTATGTTTGTGTTTGAGACAATGTATTTGTAATTTATGTTGACATTTGTTTTTTATATATTCGGTTTCTTGATAAAAATAATTAAGTGGCCTTCAAGTCTTTAGTTCTCTTTACCTTTACAGATTATCAGCTACAGTTCTTAGTTTTAGTTTACTTTCTCTTGAAACTTGAATTTTTATGATTACGATGTTAAGTGTTCTTGCAAGGTCCATAAGATTTACTGTATTTAAAATGTACTACATATGTACATGACGTCTGCAGAGTCGAGTTCCTCAGTTCATCTCTTCTCTTCTCATTCTATTTCTCCATCTTGTTCTCTCTTCTCTTCCGTGCTTATTTCTCAGCCGCAACTCTAGTGGTCACCAACTCTTCCTCAACTGTCCTCACTCTACTAATCAAGTTTTGTCGGTTTGGAATCATTTTTAATTTCCTTTACTATTACACACTATGTATTTTTGCAATATGGATCATTATTTTATCCAAGTGAATGCACATTTTTATTATTGACAAAAACAAAAAGCCAAAAAATAAATAAAAAGATTCATGCGTAACTTTGCATGCTTTTTACGTAGGGAACACTGTATTCCTTCTCGTGGAAGACGATGATCGTGGAAAGAAGCGATAAGGTTCTTGTTCTAGGACGAATCAATTCTTAGAAGTAAGGTCAATAGAGAATTGATTCACTTGTAAACTTTTCTCTTTTGTTTGACACTCAAATTCAACACAGTGAAATTACATCACCTTATCATCAGTCCAAGACTCTTCTTAGTATCCTCTGATCCTAAAGGCCGACCCAGTAAGAACGGCCATTGGTGTTGTGCATCGGAGATGGAGTAGGAGATGACACTGACCATTCATACCAAACCTGAACCCGAACATCAGAGAATCAATAATGGTTCTCAAAGACTTAGAGACTCAACTGCCTACAATACTACAATCATTATGGTTATGACATTTAGTTTTACCTTGGAGGAACCACAACACCTCCAAAAGTGTAGATGTGGAAGGAGAGAAGAGAAGGAACATATATCGTCGGAGAAATCAGTCTCAACGCTGCAGTACCTAGACTCGCTCCTCTCCCATCCTCCTCTCTCTCCGAGCGGCATCTCTTCTCTCTTTCGAGCTAACAAGGAGTGACGGAATCGCAGATAGAAATTGAATCTTTTTGCAGGAGTCAACGACCAAGGCAAAAGGTTTTTGAAGGGTTTGACTTTATTGGGCTTTATGTTATGTCAGGTGTTGATCCATTTAAACGTTTTATACTGTTTTGTTTTCTTTTGCGAAATTTTTTTGTAACTTTTATTATATTTTTATAATTTCAATACATGTTTTAATTTATTTTTTTATTGATTGAAATGAAATATGGTTAGATGTTTTCTTAATTGTATGCCCGTAAAATGACCATTAAAATAAAACAGATAAATATTGGTTAAAACGGATAAATATTGGTTATTGAGATGGCATTAAACATGGCTTAAACGGATAAGTATTGGTTATTGAGACTGCAATCTTAAACAGCTTGAAGGGGTTTGCAGATTGGAGAGTGGAACATGTGGTTCCTGATAACAATAAAGTTGCCTCTCTAATCGCTGCAAGTGTCTCTAAGGAACAACGTTATCAATCCTATGTCGCTTCAGGAGTTCCTTCTTGGTTGCGAGCTATGTTGAGTCATGAAGCTGCTGTGCCTCAACATTAAGGAGCTTCTGATCGTTGTGGAAAGCTCAGTCCTGCTTTACCGCCTATTGGTGGCCTTTCTTTTCTTTTCTTTTTCGATTATCTAGCTTATGGCTTTCTCCCTTTTATTCATTTGAACTCTTGCTTTATTGTTGTGACCGTTTTTGGTTTGAGTCTTTCTCAACCTATTTTGAATGAATCCAGCGTTACAAAAAAAATATGAATTTCTTAAGGGATTTTGACCCAAACTAACAGCTATTATAACAATTGAGAGATAAAACCAAATAAAAAAAGATTATTTGATCAAGAATCTGACTTGAGTAGACATATACAACTTTAAGAATCGCAGTGCATTAAGCTGCTTCATAGAGTCTTTAAAATCATATGTATTTAAAAACAAGTAGAAGAAACTATTTGTATTTTCCTAATCAAACAAGCAGCAGAATAATAACACCTAAGTACACGCCAATACCAGTAAGCAGAAGCAGATTATTCTCTCAAGCATCAATCTTGAGATTAACATCCCTGGAGGAAGAGTTTCCATCTCCGTTTCTGTTTTCAGCTTCATCAAAATGGTCTTCACGGGCGTTATCAGCGAGCATCAGAGCGACCAACCAGAAAAGACACGAGTCCAATGACACAAAGGCGCCTCCACCAAGCAGACCGGTTTTTGCCGTGGGGCAGCTGGTCTCTAGGTTCCGGTGTACATTACGGGTCAAGTGAAGTTGCTCTGTAATGGTTGGCCACAGCAACAGAGACAATGCCAGTCCAGATGTTATCCTACAAGACAAAACAATAGGCAACAAACAGCTCTGTTAATACAACCACACACCAATGACTGGAGTTCAAATATGTATGGCTGAAAGTAAGGTCGAGAAAATGCTTACAAGGCAATGTTGAAGAAGACAGAGAAGGTGGTGCTTTTAAACAAGACAGAGTTGGGAACAGACCTTCCCTTGTAAGAGATGAACAAGGATTTGTAACCAGCTACGGTGCAGGCAAGGAGAAAGGCAGCAGAGAGGTATCCCAAGGCAACAGTTGGATCAGATGGGTATTTGCAGATAACTACTCCCTTTCCATTTATTGGAGTCCCAGACGCAGGCTAAGAAAAAACAAAAAACAAAAAACAAAAAACAAAAAACAAATCTCATAATCAGAGAACAATTACAAAAGAGAAAGCCTAGAGAGATCAATAACAGTCAAAAGAATTGTAGAAATAAGATTTCAGATTCTGTAGTTGAGAAACAAAACTAAGATCAAACAATTGAGTTCTCTGCCATTAGATATAGTTATTGAACTGAGACAAACATCACTGTCTAAATGCTACTCCAACAATGTCGGAGTGATTGTCCAGCTAGTAAAAAAAATCTACAGTCTTCCATATCAGCAGCATGAACAAAAGATAGCGCAAACAATAACCAAAATCATCCTAAACAGATATGAAATAAAGATAGTTTCTCCATCGTTAGATATATAATTATGAAGCTGTAACAAGTGTACTTGCTCGTGATCACTGTTTGATACATATGACTCAATACAATTACAGAGTGAGCTTAATGTGATACGAACAAATATAACTTGCGATATGAGGAAGAGTAGACGATAATAATGAAAAGAAGAAGACTTTTAGATATATATATATATATACCTTCTTGTTCTCAGCGATGACTCCAAGAATAAACGACAAGACGCCAAATAAAGACACGATCAACGACATCTGTTTCATAGTAACCGCCATTTTTTTCTTCTCTCCTATCGGATCACAAAGATATAAAATTCAATTTCCCCCAAACAGAAAAAAACACACAGGGAGAATAATTGGAGACACTTACCGATACGACGAATCTGGAGACTGGAGGATGTGGTTTGGTTTGATTGTGATTTCAATTTGAGAGGTGATGATGATGATGATGATGATAACTTGTCAAGTTGCACTGAGAATCCGGATGATCCCTCAAAAGTCTCCGCGTTCACCACGAGTGTCAGAAAGATTCTTGTTGACCTTAATATTTCTTTATTTATTATTAAGGCAGATTATAGCGAAAAGATTCGATAATTTATCTACATACTATTTCATTTTAATCAGTCCAAAATGCAAAGAAGCCCATTTTCGTATATATATCAACAAGTCAGATCGTCAAATTTAGGCCCAATTAGAGACCCAATGGGTCAATCAAGAGGAAGTTGTTAACGCGCTTGAGCAAAAATTCGCGGGCACATCAACGATCGACCTCCGGGGTAACTAACGTCTTGAGCGAAGATCTCGGGACGATACGGGATAGTTAGACACAAGTAACCATTGTTGTTTTTGAGATATAACTATGTATATCTTTCTTATAATGGATCGTCTGCGTTTGTATTTCTGACATCCAAAAAGAGCAACTTGTGTTTTACATACAAGAAAATATATTTAACATCACTATATATATAAAAAAAAAGTAACAATTCACCGACCAGAATTGGCCAACACACGGTTAACGGTCCACACCAGTGGATGCTATCTCTCTCTCTCTCTACACTACCCGATCGACCTTTTTACTCTGTCCCTTATCACTTGCCTTTTTCATCTGAATCATTATTTCGTTTTTAGTGATGCTTTTATCCTGCACAATCAAATCAAATCAAACCAACCGGTCAATTTCTCTTTTCACTCTTGATTACGAGTATGATTATTTTTTAAAATGTGCTTTTGTTGTCCCCCGGAAAAGATGACAGCTTTTTTTCTTTCTCTTGCAAGATTGCGAAAGTTTGTATGACCTACGATTGAGTGGATTAAAATGATTTTGGTTTGACTTAAATTGTTTTTGGCTTGGTTAATACTATAAAGCATATATATATATCGGAGCTTTCTTAATCATACCGTGTGGCGAAGGTTGAATCTCGCTATCCAAAAGTCGAACCGGCTTTTCAGTTTCACACCAGTTTCTCTCACCAATCGACCGACGTTTGATGATGCTTTATATCATTCACTTGTTCCACATCAGACTATCCAAACAAAATAATGCGAACTTATAAATAATATTTGTCTTCTTTACAAGTATTGTGTTGTTTTCGCTTATTGATTAAGTTATGGAAATGAGTAGGGTTTGCCTAGCTCACACGTGTAAGAATTGAAAGCATTACTTTAGCTGAGAGATCAAAGATTTGATGACTGATATTGTGGTTGAGAACGAAGAACGTCGGTGAACATATGTTCACCACTGAACAATCTAAATGCATTGCATAGTTCTTCCATTTATAAAACGTCGAAAAGTATTTATTGCCTTCTTGACTTGTTATAATGGTTCTCTTAAAAACAAAATGGATGTCCAAGTAGTTATAGATTGTTGTTCAATGCTCCAATATTTCACAACACCTGAACAACTAAAAAAAACTTATAAATCTTCTAGACATGTCCTTTATATTGTCTTAGCTTTCATGTCAATTTAGATATGAACTTCCTAACATAACACAATATTATAATATAAAATCGGGCTGCTGGTTTGCGACTTCAAATCAACTTAATTCTAGTTCGGATTGAGGTACCATGTGTTGTTGAACCTAATACCATCATATTAGTTTTTTTATGAGTTTTCAAAATCAATTTAAAGTTAGTGAAATTCTTATTTAGAGTACTTTAGGTTTCATTTATATACATTTGTTTTGCAATATCTTATTTCTCAGAAAGCAAAAGAAAGGTTTGCAACTTCACCTAAAAATATCGAATGGGCCGAGAAATGGGCTCAATAATAATATAAGGAGGAAAAAACGAGAGCCGCTTGAATGAGAAGAATAAATGTTCCTTCACCAACCGTACCTGCCGACCTCTTTCATTTCTCTGTTTCAGAAAGAAAATATTTTTTTTTTCCATATACTATCATTCAACTTTAATTCCAGAGAGCATCACGTAACACTGCTCCTCAATCTTTTAAAGATTCTTTTTTCTTCTTTTTTTCGCCTTACACCTCTGCTTGACCTCATCCACATGCCCCTGCCTCACATCAAACAAAATCTTATTTAGCAGTAGCTAAATCTAACAGAGACAAAAAAAAATACAACCAGTAGTCTTTAAAAATAATACTATTAAAATTTAGTATAAAGCATCAAATTTAACTGTATTATATACTTTCCAGTCTATCAAATTTGGTACTATATAAAAATAAAACCAATTAAAGTAAATAAAATTAATTGATATACTTTAAGCAAACAAAGCAAAACCAACACCTTAGTGGAAACAAAAACATTAAATGTTTCTCTTCAAGTTTCTTTTTTTTCTTATTTTAAAATTTAACATACTAATAAACTGCTAATTTAAGATTAGTGTACCAATCAACACACCTTTCAGACATTGGGACAGACTCCAATAAAAAAGGCATTCTCCTAGTTTATGTTCGATTTGCGCAACAACAAAAAGAAAGAGAGAGAGAGAAAACAAAATAACATTCTCAAGTATCGTGTACTTCACCGAGTTTCATTTTTAATTTCTTGAAACTTCTGCCTTCTTCTTGTCCAAATCCCACCCTATAGTAAGTATTAAAAAGAAAGAAAACAATAATATCTCAGGTGACTGAAACAGCTTCAAACTCAAGCTTCCAACTTCACTGATTCATACATCTTAGAGCTCATCTCAATCCAAAAAATTTCAGATTTTTTTTGCTGTTCTCGAGTGTCTACGTTTTGTCTTTTTATTCCCCGATGTTGTCTAAAACCGTTGTTGCTGTCTCTTTCCTAATCATTTTACTGTACGGTAACTTGTTCATCGAAGTCGAAGGGATCGGCGTGAACTGGGGCTCGCAGGCGAGTCATCCTCTACCTCCAGCTACAGTAGTCAGGCTTCTCCGCGAAAACGGAATCCAAAAGGTGAAACTTTTCGAAGCCGACTCTCAGATTCTCAGAGCCTTGAGTCGGTCGGGGATTCAGGTCATGGTCGGAATCCCCAACGACTTGCTCGCTCCTATAGCCGGAAGCGTTGCGGTTGCAGAGAGATGGGTCTCTCAGAACGTCTCTGCTCATGTCTCATCCAACGGCGTCGACATCAGGTTCGTGCTTATGACCCTAAAGCTTCACTCTTTAGGATTTTTATTACAGTTTGATTAGTAAAGATAGAAACTTTTTTTTCCTAAAGATAGAAACTTTTTTAAGATATAAGGCCGTGTTAATGGGACTAAGATTTCTGTTGATTTTAAAAATTATGAGATTTGTTAAATTTGTAGAGAATTTTGTATATTGTGAAAATTTATGAAAATTAAGTAATGTAATAATTCTAAGATTAAGGGGAAAATGTAGCATTTTCAAAATCTTGTTTTGTGAGTTAAAATGTTAAGAATTTAACTTCCAATAACATTTACTTTAATAGATTTGTAGAAATCTAAATTTTCTTAATAACAAATGATTTTGTATAAAATTATAGAGTCATCAAACCAATAATATTAGATTTTGTATAGAATTATAGAATCCAAAGACCCATTATAAATCCAATTCCCAATAACACTACCCAAACTTTGAAGATGATTATTGTTAGAAGAAGTTGAAGTAACAAACCGTGTTGTGTTGATGTTGTGGTTGAAACATAGGTACGTGGCAGTTGGGAACGAGCCATTTCTAAAGTCATTCAACGGAACATTTGAAAGCATAACACTCCCTGCTCTTCAGAACATACAATCAGCTCTCATCAAAGCCGGTTTAGCCTCCCAGGTGAAAGTCACAGTCCCTCTCAACGCTGACGTGTACGAAAGCGCGTCTAACCTACCCTCAGCCGGAGACTTCAGAGCCGAGATACGCGACCTCATGATCAGCATAGTCAAGTTCCTAAGCGACAACCAAGCTCCCTTCACTATCAACATCTACCCTTTCATCAGCCTCTACAACGACCCTCACTTCCCAGTAGAGTTCGCCTTCTTCGACGGAACAGGCTCTCCAATAAACGACAACGGGAGAATCTACGACAACGTTCTTGATGCGAACTACGATACTCTAGTCTGGTCTTTACAGAAGAACGGGTTTGGTAACATGTCTATCATCGTTGGGGAAGTCGGGTGGCCGACGGATGGAGACAAGAACGCGAACATGCAGTACGCGAGGCGGTATAACCAAGGGTTCATGAACCGTCAGAAGGCTGGGAGAGGGACACCTATGAGACCTGGTCCTATGGATGCTTACTTGTTTAGTCTTATAGATGAGGATGCTAAAAGTATCCAGCCAGGGAACTTTGAGAGGCATTGGGGGATTTTTTATATTGACGGGCAGCCTAAGTATCAGCTGAGTCTTGGTAACGGTAACGGGCTGGTTCCGGCTAAAGGTGTGCGTCATATGGCGAAGAAATGGTGTGTTCTCGCGGCTTCGGCTAATCTGCAAGATCCTCAGCTTGGACCGAGTGTGAGTTACGCTTGTGATCATGCTGATTGTACTAGTCTTGGGTATGGTTCTTCTTGTGGGAGCTTGAATCTAGCGCAGAATGTTTCGTATGCGTTTAATAGTTATTACCAGGTGAGTGATCAGCTGGATAGTGCGTGTAAGTTCCCGGGTTTGTCTGTGATTACTACGAATGATCCTTCTGTTGGGAGTTGTAAGTTTAAGATAATGATCAAGTCAGATTCTTCAGGTAGTGAAGCAAGTGCTCCTTTCACAAGATCAGTGGCAGTGTTGCTACTCTTGTGGATGTGTGTGTATATTGTTCTGTGAATACAGTTTGATGGGTTTGATTATTTCCTTTTCTTGTTTTTTTGGATAACTTTGGTGTTTATTGATAAACATTAAAAAATAATAATTGAGATTTATGTATTGCTTACTTGTTTGATCTCTTATTCCCTGAGAGCTGTTTTGGTGCTCATCATCTTTACTTTGCTTCTCCTGTGTGTACTAGTCAAAGCTCATAATGGAGAAGGTTGCTGCCAAAAAGAGGCTCCAGTGCTATGAACAATCTGTTAAGGTTGATAAACGATTCTTCTTTATTACTGAATGAGAACGAGTTACAGAGACCACTTTCCCACCCTTTCTATTTATAGTATGCATCTAGTTCAAATGTATTACAACTATTATACAACAAGACTCCTTCCCTTCGTAATTATCATAGTTACAGAAATTAGACAAATAAAGGAGAAGCTTGGTGAGGAGCTCCACTGGCAACCATTGAAAAATCTTGGGTAACGACATTGTAGAATTTACTTCAATGTGGAGAAGTGTTCACAGCCTTCTTCGTTTCTTTTAATGAATAGTGTTCAGTCTGCTAGACAAAAGAAAGTAAAAGAGTAGCAAATGGACATGTTATTTGCTAAAAGACTTATAAGAATGAAGGAAACATCAAAAGTTACCTATTCAGAGTGGTCCCGAATCTTCAAAAAAACGAAGTTGATGCTTTTCGAGATATTCTCTTGATCTTATAATTGCCTACAGATAGTAGATGGTATAGATATTTCGTTTTTTTTGGCATATTAAAGTGCTGCAGTTTACCTGTCTAATAGATTCCGGAACATGATGCTTGCTGGTCATCTTACAAACGTTAACCGCTGAGTCAAGTGATATGAGATGGCTAACTGGAATGGGCTCAAGAATTTGTGAAACTTGACCATGAATTCACTTTCTCACATAAGATTATGGAAACCACACCTAGGGAACTTTGTATTCTTACATCAGATCAAGAAGACATGTTCTCCTTAGCCAGGTTGTATGAGATTGGCAGACGGAAACCAACAGATGATGGTGTGATAGAGGATGCTAAGTAACTTTGTATTTAGTTTATTTGATGATCAGTATAATCATGATTTCTCCTGTCATACTTAGTGAGATGCTAGATACACGAATTTAAAAGAGAGCGAGATAGAATAAGGCATGCATGCATCATCAGATTCATCACACATCAAATGCTCTTCTGTCCACAGTAGAAGACAATGAATTCAAGGAAAATTAAACCAAACACTTCAGACAGTCGTCGCAGTACATCTTTTTTCTTACTTCATACAAAAGTATTAGTGGTCTAAAATGGTTGGGTTACTTCTCCTATCATTTGGAAAAGAGATACAAACAGGATATTAAATATCAATACACACACAAACTTACATATATATCTAAATCCATTTCTTGCTTCCTCTGTTTTCTTCTTTTTATGCCCTCTCTCTCTCTCTCTTACTTTCACACGACAGATCAGTCGATTGTCATTGGTTGCGTCATGCAGCACCTGAAACGAGCTTTCCTCACAGTCGTCATTACCTCGGTTTCAGCCCCCTCAAGAAGATTGACAACCTCTGCGAAACAAGGACGCACTTCAGGGTCCGCATCCCAGCAACGTGTCATGATCTCTCCAAGCACAGGGAGACAATCCGCTGGAACCGTTGGACGCACTCCTCGGTTCACCACCGCGAAAGCAGCTTGAACAGCCGTCATGTTCTGAAACGGTAAAAGGCCCGTTATCAACTCCCACAGCACGATTCCAAAACTATAGACGTCTACTTTCTGAGTGTATGGTCTATGCTGAATCATCTCTCTGCATCAATTCACAAACAAGACTTTAGTCATCTTGCAGAGACTTAAAGGTTATAAAGGACAATAATATTCAACTTACGGGGCCATCCATCTGTAAGTTCCTGTCTCTGGAGTCATCCCTTCGGTTTGAACTTCGATTCTCGCAACGCCAAAATCAGCAATCTTGATGGAGCGATCAGCTGATATGAGGAGGTTATCCGACTTCAGATCACGGTGTATGAAGTTGCGCTCATGTACATACGCCATGCCTCTAGCAACATCCAACGCTTGCTTAACAGCCAGCTTCAACGGCACAGCTCGGTTCTGTCTCTTAGTCAAAAACTGTCTCACCGAACCTCCTTTCGCATATTCAGTCACGATGCACCACACCATCGGTTTAATACACGCACCGATAAACCTAACGATGTTGGGATGCTTCAAATACGAGAGCATAGAAACCTCCTGCTGAAACTGCTGTTCGAGAGCTTGTGCCTTCTCAGGACTATTCTCTGGCCTCTCGAGTATCTTGATGGCTACGTCCTCTCCATTGTAAGTCCCTCTGTACAGCTTACCAAACGCTCCTTGAGCGAAAGCGGGGCCCATGTGAAGCTTCCTCAGATCTATCGTCCACTCTTCGTAGTTTGCGAGTCCTTGAGTCGGGTAGCTACTGTCCATCAACGCTTGTGCTAAGGCATCGTCGTTGAGCGCGTGTGTGACTCTTCCGGGGCGGAACACGCTTTGTCCAACGGAGAGAGAGTAGGGATGGCGCATAGGCTTTAAACCGGGGTGGCCGATGAGAGCATCGCTTGAACCGACGCTACTGTTGTCCACAGACATGGAGACAGACCCTCCGGCGTTACTTGTTTGCATACTGTCTGTGGACATGTTTGTACCTTCTTCTTCACCGAGCTTTTGGTAAAAGTCTTGCGTGAATGGGTAGTAGTTGTGGTCGTTGTTGTGATGGCCAGCAGCGAGCACATCGAATCTTGGTCCCTCAAGCATCGTTTCTAATCTTGTGGTACGTGTTATTGTCTTTCACTCACTCCAACATCAACCTATAACAAACAAAACAAAAACCATAGTAAAGGAGACAAAAAGAAAAGACAAGAGGAACACACAAAGGTCTTTTTCTTTCGTTACAGTAAATAACATAACGTTGTTACAGCAGAGCAAGAAGAAGCTAGAAGAAACGAAAGATCATTGTTGTCCTAAACCTGTAACGATACTAAGGTTGCTCTAACACCATCTTCTCCCTAAAATAGAAACATACAAGTTAAGTTACTTACTAAAAGAAAGAAACTTTTCGTGAACTAAGATGAAACCAGATCCTTGATTCTTTCAGCTTTGTAATAAAAAGTATCAAACTTTCAATTCAAAGAAAACACAGAGTCGTGAACAAACGAGGTCCACAATCCACAAACTCAAAACATAGATCTAATGATAACATGAGGGGATAAGCTGGAGGAAGGAATCATGGTTTTACCTAGAGCTTCATAGACCTCAAAACCAGTAGATTTGAGCTGGAAGAAACACGAATCCCTTGACTTCGGTTAAGTGTTGAGCTAATCAAGAGATATCAGAACCTAACCCGGAGGAATCAAATCCGATCAATTTCAGAGCTAAAGGAGGAGGAGGAGAGATGAGTCAGTCGTCGTTGCTTCCCATTTACTTTAGTCTCCGTCGTTCTTTGCTGTCAAAATTCGTTTCTTTATTTATTGAGACAGCTTCCCCGACCCACAGACTCTCTTAGAGAAGCTGCTTCCCACGCGCTTTAGCGTATCGACACGTGTCCCACTCACCAAGTCATTTCGCAGTTCGTATGAGGCGGCGCGTAAGTAGCTTTAAAGTTACGAGCAACAGTCTTTTCTCTCCTTCACGCTTTGTCTTCTTCTGTAACTTTCACTTTTCCTTTTGTCAGGCTTTTTATATCAAAACCCCAAATGGGCCTAATTTAGCCAGGCCCAACCCAACATTAAATTAAACTAAACAACTTGTATCGCGTAGGGTTTTCCACATTTCCACATTTCTCGTTCCATCGCGTGAAAAAGCTTATCGATTTGAGTTGCAATCATGTCGTCGGAGCCGGAGATTCAACCGCCAACCACCGAGACACCGGACGAATCCGGAGAGAAGATCAGCAAGAAAGCCGCCAAGAAGGAAGCCGCGAAGCTCGAGAAGATGCGCCGCCGCCAGGAGCAAGAAGAAGCCGCGCGCAAGACCGCTTCTCTCTCTCTCGAGGATGAATCGTCTTCCAGAAACTACGGTGACGTCACTCTTACCGAGCTACAGTCCACGGCGGATCCCAAAGCGGGGAAGTGGAGAGAGGCTGTTGAGGGGAAGAAGTGGACTAACGTGAGCGAGCTGGTGGAGGAGATCGCTGGATCGGAGGTTCTGATCAGAGGCCGTGTGCACACGAATCGTCCGGTTTCTAATAAGTTGGGGTTTGTGATCTTGCGGCAGAGTGGATTCACGGTTCAGTGTGTGGTTACTGAGTCCAAGGAGAGGAATGTGAGTGTTAACATGGTTAAGTTCCTTAAGCAGCTGAGTGGCGAATCCTTTGTTGATGTCATTGGTGTTGTCGTTCTCCCCAAGGAACCTCTGACGGGAACTACTCAGCAGGTACCTTTTTGTTTGATTTGATTAGTTCATTGTGACATCAAAAGACGTTGACTTTAAATTTTATTTGTAGGTTGAGATACAAGTAAGGAGAGTGTATTGCGTCAACAGTGCTTTGCAGAAGTTGCCACTTAATGTTGAGGACGCTGCTCGGAGTGAAGCAGACATTCAGGTAGCGTAATGATGTTGTGGAGATTAGTTGTGTTATTCTGAATGCTTTAAGAGTTGTTGTTTGTTTCTATGATTGTTGCAGGCAGGGAAACCTGGTGCCAATCAGGATACGCGTTTGAACAATAGAGTGATCGACCTCAGGACACCGGCTAATCAAGCTATCTTCCGCATTCAGTGTCATGTCCAAATTGTAAGACATCTTCTATAAGGATTTGTTTGATATGCAACAAGATGGAGGATAAGGGTTTTATCATTTGTATTGTTAGTGTATGCATCAGAACTGTGCTAATCCTGATCCTTCCATGATTTAATTGCTTTCTTCTATGTTGCTTTTGTTGAACATGTGCGATAATTTTTGCAGGCATTCAGAGAATTCTTACTATCTAAGGGTTTTCTTGAAATCCACACACCGAAATTGATTGCTGGTAGTAGTGAAGGTGGTGCTGCTGTATTTAGGTTGGAGTACAAAGGGCAGCCTGCTTGTCTGGCTCAGTCTCCTCAGCTTCATAAGCAGATGGCAATATGTGGTGACTTGGAACGTGTCTTTGAGGTTGGTGCTGTTTACAGAGCAGAAGATTCGTTCACTCATAGACATCTGTGTGAATTTATTGGTCTTGATGTGGAGATGGCGATTCACAAGCACTATTCTGAGGTAAGTTTGTGCTGTTTGTAATATGATTTTCTCTCAAGTATATATGTTCTGCTACGGGTGCTTAATACTTGTTGTTTGTGCAGGTAATGGATATTGTGGGCGAGTTGTTTCCGTTCATATTCACTAAATTAGAAGAGAGGTGCTCAAAGGAACTTGAAGCTATTAGAAAGCAATACCCTTTCCAGCCGTTGAAGGTACAATAGAAGCAAGTAATATTTGGAAGCTGAGTTTTTCTTCTTGTGTATTATTGTATTCTGATGACTGGCACTAAACTTGCAGTTTCTTCCAAAAACATTGACTATACCCTTTGCAGAAGGGATTCAAATGCTGAAGGTAAGACTTGTCTTTTTGCATTTGACTTGATGAGTTATTTGAATGGAATGTTAGTAACAATTGGTTATCTTGAATTTTAATGTGTTTACAGGAAGCTGGTGTCGAGGCTGATCCTCTTGGAGATCTAAATACAGAAGTTGAGAGAAAGCTTGGCCAGCTCGTTCTGGAGAAGTACAATACGGAGTTCTACATCCTGCATCGCTATCCTTCGGCGGTTAGGCCATTCTACACTATGCCCTGTGCGGACGATTCTAACTACAGCAACTCATTCGATGTCTTCATAAGAGGTGCATCTTTGAGTTTTCTGTTTCTATCTTATGTGTTTCCTCGCCGATAAAGTAGTCTTCTTAGTTCTCACCAACTAAGTTACCACACATTCTAATACTTATGTTTGTGGTTTCTGTCCTAGGTGAGGAGATCATATCAGGAGCTCAACGTGTCCATGACCCAGAACTCTTGAAGGAACAAGCAATACGATTTGGGATTGATGTCGATACAATAAAAACATACATCGATTCATTCAGGTAATAAATAAACCACAAACTGAGCCAGTTTGGTTTCTAGCATTGGTTATCAGAGTTGACGGTGGCTACAAATAATAATGTTTACAGGTACGGTGCACCACCACACGGTGGATTCGGTGTGGGGCTGGAGCGAGTGGTTATGCTCTTCTGTGGCCTCAACAACATCCGCAAAACATCTCTCTTCCCTCGTGACCCTCTAAGGCTCGCTCCTTAATATCTTTCCATCTCAAAGCTAAAGCGTGGACAATTTGCCAGACTCCAGATTTTTCTCATATGGATACTTTTGAGAGTTAAATGGATGATATTGTCTTTTACTATCATTCTTGCCCTTTTGTGCAAGTGAATCTTGGTTTAGTTCTGTGATACTTGTGTTTCTGTCACATTACCGAGTAATCTAAACCCCTTTTCTTTTTTATCAAGGCTTTGCATTAATTACCATAGCAGATGTTCAAGAGCACTAGTATATTTTCAAAGCTGAGTAACATTACACAAGTCATTACATAAGAATGCTGTATAGGAGGAAAAAGGATAATAATATGATGTTTTCTTAACTCTTCTGTATTTATCAAGGTTTTGTCTTACCAGTAACAAAAATTCAAAATATCTGATGTTCAGTGCCAAATATTAACTGACTAAATGGATGTGTTGACAAGTCTTTTCCAAAGCTGAGAAGATAATATTTTTGTCACAGTAACAAGAAGACAAGAAGGTTTACTTTCGCAACTCTAAACAGACTCAAGTAGAGAGTAGCCATTAGAAGATGAGAAGTTGAACTGAATCTCATCTGGCTGTAGATCTTGCACTCATGGTTGTGTGATAATTCGTACTTCTGTGCTTCCTGTAAGATGTATAAACATCATCATACTGAGTTGGTTCGTTGGGATCAGCTGTTGCTCCAAGTCCCAATCTCCCGGACGTGCTCTTTTTATCAGTGCTTCCATCCGCATACGTTCCTGTCTCAGGGTCCACCTGTAGATTAGCTGGTGGAGGAATGCATGCACCTCCTTTGCGCACTGGACTGTCCCGCTCGTAATCGTCATAGTCGTCTTGTGATTCAGATCCCATGGGACCTTCACTCGGGTTCACCTCACCTATCTCCTTGAAGAACTTTGATACTCTCTCGAGTACCTGAGATTGTGGTGTAACAGACGGTGGTATGACGGTCGGGATATCGAGGGGGCTGAGTGGCGAGTAAGGCACACCACTTCCGACCTGCATCTTTCTGACCATCCCAGGGATTAGACCAGGAGGAAAAAGAGGATAAGGAGCCTGCTTCTCACCAGCAGGTGGTTGTGTTGGAGGTGGAACAGAGGGTATGGAACCGGGAAAGGCACCAGGAGTAATCGCATTTGGGATAAACTGTTGGCCTGCGACTGGATTACTAGCCAGATGCTCTAAGTTCATTGTGCTAGGAACATGGCTGCTTTGTGGCTGTTGCATCATTCCTGCAAGTGGATATATATATAAAAAAACCAACTTGTTGGTGTCTGGTCGAATCTATAACCGAATTCAAGTTACAGAGGGTGAGTTATGTTTTATGTTTTCTACCAGGGAAGAGGAGGTTTACCTGGATGCTGCAATGAGTTTGCGGCTATAATGGGTGAACGAGAAAAGGTATTTGGAGGTGGTCCACTTCTCATCTCTTTATCAAGGGTGGAAATGGTATCTTGATCAAAAACCTCCTTAGAAGCCCAGAACTGCAACAGGTTCTCCAGACGCGACTGGTTTGCTTCCTTGTTATGTGGACAGTGGTAAATCTTTCCCAGCATGGAACCCAAAACAGGTCTGAATGCAAGCGCTTCGTTGTCAAACTCGTGCAAGTTTGTCCTCCGTTGCAAACTGTGTTAAAAGAATCATAATGTCGCAAACACTCATATATCAAATGAACCAGAATATGAAAGCATAGACTATACAATAAGCCTCTTGAATTATATAAAAAGCCACCAGTGATTTTATTTAGGTACCTGTCAAAGAGAATGTCATTAGCGAGATAAACTATATGCATCTGCTTCTCAGAATCATCAGTAGCAAAGACCCTGTCTCTAAGCGCTTCAGCCAAAGCTGGAGCAAAGGGAGATCTTTGCATGAACCAAATCTTAGCACTTTTGATAGAATCTTTAGTGCCATTAAGGTTGGCCAAGACACTGTTCAGCTCCACAGCAACATCAGCAGGGAGTGGACCAGAAAGACCTCTGAAAGCATGAACTGACTGATCAAAATCAGGACGAGCAAGTGGCGGTGGCGGCGCAAACGGATGAGGCTGCGGAAGATGATGCTGCTGGTGGTCATGGAACGGTGGGAAAGGAGGCTGGCGAATCGGCTGAACACCCAAAGCACCAGGACTCAACATGGGATTCGGCGGGTGATGCATCATAGGCATAGAAGGTGAGGGAAACTGAGGATCAAAAGCTCCTCCAGGGGGATGATGCATAGAGATAAACTGCTTATAACGGTAATAACCATGCCCTTCACCCCCAAAGAGAAACGCGTAATCAGGATTATCCTTCTGTCTATCACGCATCATAGCCTCGAACTCAGGACCGTTCTTGACGGAATACTCAACAAGCTTATCGATACGCTTCTGCAGCTCAGGGTCAGCTGGAGGAGGAGGAGGAGGAGCTGAGTCATAAGGTCCAGGGAATGGGGGAGGAAGGTGGTGATGATGTGGAGGGTGCTGTTGATTAAACATCTGTGGGTGAGGAGGGTGCTGCTGATGCATAGGATGCTGGAAAGGGAACTGCTGCTGCATAGAAGGATGAGGTGGCATGAAGCCAGAAGCGTTCATTGGTGGTGGATACTGTTGATGTTGAGGATGGAATCCAAATTGCTGCTGTTGTTGTTGTTGTTGAAAGTTGGGGACTTGTTGCTGAGCATAAGGCAGCCCAGAAGGTGCTGCGTAATCGTGCTGTCTTCGATCCATCTATAATGCACAAAAAAAAAACAAAAAGCATCGAAATTTATTTATCATATGAATCAACAAAAACAGCTTCTTCTACACTAGCGAATCAGTATCTAAGAGTGAATCGGGGAATCTAACAACAACAAAAAAGCAACATCGAGTAACGAAAGCTGAGATCACGAACAAGAAAACAAAAGTCGAATTGGAGAGAGGGAGAAACAATACCTAGTTCTTCTATCGCTTGGGGGAAGATTGAGCAGAAGCTTAACTTAGCTGAAGACGAAGAAGAAGAACGAAGAAGGCGAAAGAAAGAAAAGACAGAGGGGAGAGACCTTATTGGGCCACGAAGCCCATGTACAAGACCCGTACCGGGCTTTATATAGATCCGACCCGGATTTATAAACAGATAAACCCCCAGAGAGGTAAAGTAAACCCTTGTTAGTCTCTCTCTCTCTCCTTGTTACTCCGCCATTAGCAAAATCTTTCTTCTTCGTCTGGTTGGTTTATATGAGAAGCATCAAAATCACACTCGTGGGACGATTTGAAACCTTCTGAATCAATCAGACTGTTCCCAATGCAGAGAACGCTCTCACTTGCGGCTGCTAAGTCTTCTTCTTCGACTTCACCTCTGTCTCTTCGTCCTCTCATGGCTAAGGTTTGTGTTCTTATCAATTTTTTTCCATTTCTCGATTCAAATTTGTGATCTTTATGCCTAAAAGTGTAGACTTTTGGCTAAATTCATCACTAGAACTCAGTGGAGACTCTGTTGATTACTTGTTGCAGTTGCAGTTCAGGGGGATTCAGAGTCTCCCAGCTTCATCTTCTTCCTCTTCAGTAGTTAGAGTCGATAGAGTCTACAGAAACGTAAGCCAGCTTCAGTTCAAAAGAGAGAACGCGAGCTGTTTTAAATTAGCTTGCGCACTTCCTTCCTTCGGTTCAGTTAGTTATGCAGCTCGTTTGAGCGGTTCAAGTTTAAGTTCTTTTGGGAACAGTTTCAGACTGTTTCGTGGGAGGTATTTTTCTCAAGTCCCTAATACTGGGAATAAGGATAAGGTTGTCAAGAAGTTTAGTAAGAACTGGAATAATAATAAGAACAAGAAGAAGAATGAGGTTTTGGCTTCCTCAGAAGCTGAAGTGGTGACTGGTACTGAACCGGTTATTGGAGATGTTAGCAGTGGAGTTAAAATGGATTTAGCAGCTGCACCTTCACCTGCTAGCAATGGTACTGTCAAACCAAAACGGCGTCCAAAGAAAAAGAAAGTTGGAGATAAGGATAAATCTTCTTCAAATGTATCGGCCTTGGAAGAGGTCTCTGTAGAGGAGAGTTTGAAAACCGTTCCCAAGACTAAACATTCTGGGTCTGGAAACCGGAAGTCTTCATCTGCTAAGGTATTTTAAAATTTTGGGACGTAATAGTTTCACCATTGCGTATTTTACTTAACAGTATGGTTCTCAGAAGGAGGTGGCAAAAGATCCCAAAAGTTCTGCTCCAACAGAAGCAAGCAATGCACCGAAACAGGAGAAGGTCTTGGCTTCAGAAAATGGTAACGGTGTCATCAAGGTGGAACTATCAACTGAAGCTTCACCGGCTAGCAATGGTAAGCAAGCCTCTACTGTCAAAACAAAACGGCGGCCAAAGAGCAAGAAAGCCGATGATAAATCATCTTTAGCTGGACCAGTTCTGGAAGCGATCTCAGTAGAAGAGAGTTCAAAAAGCGTTCCTAACCCAAAACATTCTGGTTCTAGAAACCAAAAGTCTTCACCTGCTAAGGTATAAAACTTTTAAATTTTTGCGAGATAATAGTTTTGCCCTTTGCTTACTTTACCTAACAGCACACTTCCCAAAAGGAGGTGGCAAAAAATCCCGTTGTGGAGGCGCCAAAAAGTGGAAAACAGAAGCAGGTTCCTCAAGCTCAGCCCATGAAAAACAGCATAGAGCACCGAGGTCAAAATGCTTCTAAACCACTTTTTCCGCCAAGTGGAAAATCTGTTATTGTGGTCGAGTCAATCACAAAGGCAAAGGTTATTCAGGGCTATCTTGGTGACATGTATGAGGTTTTGCCAAGTTATGGTCATATCAGGGACCTGGCCTCAAGGTCTGGTTCAGTGAGGCCAGATGACGATTTTAGCATGGTTTGGGAGGTTCCATCTTCCGCCTGGACTCATATTAAGAGCATAAAGATGGCATTAAATGGGTACGGTCTCTTGCCTGTTAAGCTACTTTTAAAAATCCACAGTTACTATATTTAGAATAGTATCCGGATGTGTCATTATGCTTCTCTATCTCATTATGTTCACCTTATTCCTCAGAGCTGAAAATCTGATTCTTGCATCGGATCCAGATCGTGAAGGAGAGGCAATCGCCTGGCACATCATTGAGATGTTGCAGCAGCAGGGTGCCTTACACGAGAGTATGACAGTAGCAAGGGTTGTTTTTCATGAGATCACTGAGTCAGCCATAAAAACTGCACTTCAGTCCCCACGAGAAATAGACGGGGACTTGGTACACGCATATCTCGCACGGCGCGCTCTTGACTATCTAATCGGATTCAATATTTCACCGCTTCTTTGGAGGAAACTTCCAGGTTGCCCATCAGCCGGACGAGTCCAGTCTGCTGCTTTGGCTCTTATATGTGATAGAGAAACTGAAATCGACGGGTTTAAGCCTCAGGAGTACTGGACTGTAGGGATCAAAGTGCAAGGGAAAGAGGATTCATCCACTGTTTCAGCTCACTTGACCAGTTTAAATTCAAAGAAGTTAAATCAGCTTTCTATCAGCTCTGAGGCAAAGGCTCAGGACATTGAGCAAAGGATAAGATCAGACAGTTTTCTAGTGAAGGGCATTAAAAAGAGCACTACACGGAAAAATCCACCAACTCCGTATATAACATCAACCCTCCAGCAGGACGCTGCTAACAAATTGCATTTCTCATCAGCATATACCATGAAGGTTGAGAAACTGAAACTGTATTCTTTTTTCTTTTTTTTATTATTGAGTGCATATTTCTCATAATAAGTACTTTTCAGCTTGCTCAAAAACTATACGAGGGTGTCCAATTGTCCGATGGTCAATCAACTGGTCTTATAACATACATGCGGACAGATGGTTTACATGTGGGTGACCTCTTTACTTTGTTTTGATTTTCAATATCATTACTGACTCATTCATCTTGCTATCTCCTATCTGTTACAACTTCATTTATAATTTTCCTGGATTTATTTATTTTGTTTCTGTTCCCGTCAGATTGCTGATGAAGCTATCAAAGATATACAGTCCTTGGTGGCAGAAAGGTAAGACATATAAATGCATCTGGAATTCCATTTGACTCGAGAAAATTTTAGCAACCATTAACCTACTATCTGCAGGTTTGGGAAGAACTTTACAGCAGACGGTCCTCGTAAATATTTTAAAAAGGTTAAGAACGCTCAGGAGGCCCACGAAGCTATTAGACCTACCAGTATACGTAGATTACCGTGTAAGTAAAATCATTTACCAGTGTTTCTTCAGATCATAGGAATTATTTTATTCATCATCAG
Organism: Brassica napus; assembly: GCF_020379485.1. NCBI lineage: Eukaryota > Viridiplantae > Streptophyta > Magnoliopsida > Brassicales > Brassicaceae > Brassica > Brassica napus. The sequence continues at coordinate 3,289,206 of NC_063434.1, read as the reverse complement.
TTTGTATCATAGAATTTACTGTCATAACTCCCAACATCTTTTGTATGCATTTCCAGCAACGATTGCTAGCCTGCTTGATGCGGATGCTCTAAAATTATATACCTTAATATGGTCGCGAGCTGTGGCATGTCAGATGGAGCCTGCTTCTGTTGTTCAGGTACTATATGTGTTAATTTGCCCTTTAATTCATGCATATAGTGTCTGATCGGCTAATATTGAGTTATTCAAGGTTAAATTTTGTCAACTAAACATATTTTTCCATTGTATTCTGACTCTTTTCTTTCTCAGATACAACTTGATATTGGAAATGCATCTGAATCCATTATCTTCAGATCGTCATGCTCAAAAGTCGATTTCCTTGGATATCAGGCAGTTTACGAGGTGCGGCCTTTTTTCATATTTTCGATGATTCACTAAAGTTTGGCGTTGGAGCAGCTTTTCATATTTTTTTTCCTTCTTTTCTCTAGCTGTCATCTGCAAGTTAAATTTTAGTTCTGTTTGTTATAAGCTAATGAGGGATCCTTCTTCTGTTTGGTGCTAAAGAAGTTATTTGTTGTTTTTTGTGTTGTAGGACCCTGAAGCTAAGGCAATCAGAACCAAAGACGATGATAAGTGTCGTGAGCGGGAGGAAACTTTTGAGAGACTCAGTTTGTTGAAGGTAGCATTCCTAATATCACGAGTTTTTTTACCTCTGCTTTGTACTGTGGTGGTCATTTCTTTCTCATCTTTTCAGGATGGGGATCTGCTACAAATTGGTGAAGTGGAACTCAAGCAGCACCATACTCAGCCCCCACCACGCTATTCCGAGGGGTCACTGGTATAGTATTCCCATTTCCCTATTGTCAGAAGTTGTCTAAGATCCAGTTCCACACTATGTTTTCCATCAGTGTAGGCTCTTTTTTGGAATAGTAGTGACGGTCAATTAGGACTGACACATGATTAGAAAAATTGGGACTGACACAGTTTTGTTTACCAGAAAAGATCCGTTCGTTTTTTTTTTTGCCTTCTTGATTTAAGTTACTGTTCTTAAGTCAAAACTGAATTATTCTGGAAAATGGGTACGCCAGACGGGATAATGAAATTTTAATACTACACATCTTAGTCTCCAGTAGCTCATTTTGGTTCTCGTTACATTAATCTCTGTGTCAGTAAGATGGTAGCTAAACATGAACTTATAAAGGGGTTTCTTCTTTGTGTGATTGCTGAATCTGGTGGTTACGCAGAAGTATTAGGCATGAAACTTTTTTATTGTACTGTTGCCAAGTGTTACAATACATAATTTGTTAAACATGTTTTAATGTGATTCAGATCAAAAAGCTCGAGGAGCTCGGGATAGGTAGACCATCGACATATGCATCCATATTTAAAGTTTTACAGGTATGTGCTTGTGTTAAGAAAGTTGTGGGGTTTTTTCTAGTGCTTCTGTTGTTGGAGATTAAGAGACTCTAAAGTCACCTGAAATTAGGAATTTCTTGTATATTTTCACAGGACAGAAAGTACCTAACAATTAAGAGCCGAGTACTGTATCCGGAATTCCGTGGGAGGATGGTATATTCCTCATTTATTAAGCTCACTAATTGATGATTTTGTAAACCAACCATAGCAAGGTTATCTTGCTAACCTCTGTACTATGTTTCCAGGTTTCAGCCTTTCTTACCAACTACTTCACGGAGGTCACAGACTACAGTTTTACTGCTGATATGGAGACTGAGGTGGGTTTTTAGTTTCTTCTTTACTCGGCTCTGTATTCGCTATAGCAATTTCAACGTATCCCATAGATATTTTACAATATTGCAAGATGAGATAGATTTTCATTTCAGCTTGACAACGTTTCTGGTGGTGTAACTGAATGGAAAGGTCTCCTAAGAGACTACTGGACACGATTCAGCGCGTACTGTAAACGTGTCGAAAATGTCCAAATCCAACAGGTACTTTCTTTGACTCTACTTTCTGCAACAACAAAAAAAATGTCTTAAGACTTTTACATTCATACATTTTCAGGTGGAAAAAATGTTGGAAAAAAGATACGAGGACTTCCTGTTTTCTTCCCTTCCCGATCCCACACGGACTTGCCCGAGGTCTGTATACCTTCTTACCTTTCACATAATCTATGTTAGAAATCCTAATCAATTTCAGGATAGAGCATCTGCTTTATAAACTCCCCTCATACATGGCAACCCATGCTATCACTTTCACGTGTAGTAATGGCACACACTTCTGCAATGCAGTGATTCATAGTTCGAAAGAGTGTATGATTGGGTTTCCTGTCTACATTTCAGTTGTTCGGAAGGCACCTTAGTTTTCAAAGTTAGCAAGTTTGGTTCAGGGTATTTCATCGGTTGTGATGGCTACCCTTCGTGCAAGTAAGTTGCTGCCTTTTGAATCTCTTAACGTTAACCTTTGCTCGCTTATTCATGTATTCTCGCCAACACATTTTACGAATTTACGTTTTTGCGTTTGTTTATCACCTATATAATTTGAGCTATGTGGTTCATATGCAGGTTCGTTGCCAAAACGCTTTATGGAGAGGATGAAGATGAAGATGAGACTCCAAAGAATACCTGCGTAGAAGAGCCCAAATTACTGGGTGTTCATCCCAATACCAATGAGAAGGTATCGCTGCTCTGACCCTCTTCTTTTTTCTTTTTCTTTTTTGAACACAAACTGTCTGACCCTCTTCCGTTGACAATTTATCTTAAAACTTCAATTTGCTGAATCAATTTCCTTGTTCAGGTTATTTTAAAGTGCGGCCCCTATGGGCATTATGTACAGCTTGGTGAGGACAAAAAAGGACACGTGCCACAACGAGCAAATGCGTCCCATGTATGTTTGGAGTTTCATCAAATTAAACATTCCCTATGTTTCTCTTACTGAGTAAACGTTCAAGTGTGTATACGTGCGCCAGTAGTATCTTGGTAATATAATGCTTGCCTTCTCTTACTGAGAACCTTATTTTTTCAGATAAAGGATGTGAACTCTATTACGCTTGAAGGTGCTCTCGAATTATTACGCTATCCTCTGACACTGGTAAGACTGATATTTAAGGTTACAGCTATTGCGTTTCAACATTTTCGAGTGTTGACGACTCTGTTTACTCATTTCTGATCAGGGGAACCACCCTGAAGATGGGCAGCCTGTGTTCTTGAAGCTTAGCAAATCTGGATTTACTGTTCGACATCGCCGCACTATGGCTACTGTTCCCAAGGTACTATGTTATCTACTGTTATATGAATATTATATAGTTAGAATAAGAGGAGCATTTGTTAGGAGATGTTGGTCTTGTATTTGATAAGGAAATGAGATGTGGATCTGCATCCATAGTATGATAGGATTTACTATTGTTTAAAGGAGTTTTCATTGAAGATAACTTTGTACTTGGCAGAACGTTGAACCAAGTGAGGTGACTTTTGAGAAAGCAATGAAGCTCTTGTCTGGCAAAAATGTGAGACTGTGCGGCAGACCTAAGAGGGTCAAGCCAACAGTAGTTGATGAGGAAGAAGAAGGAGATGAAGAAGCTGCGGAGGCTATTTGAATATTCTCAGCTTTCATAAAAAAAAGAAGAGCATTAGCTTTGATGGAAATGGAAGACTATTTGAATATTCTTTTTGGTAATCAGAGTAATAATCGTCATAGAAAAAAAGATTGGATACTGTTGTAAAACTATAACACATTTGTTAATGATATGAAAGTTCCATTAACTGAGTCTTAATTTCAGAACATAACAGATCTTGATGTTCACTAAATTACAAAATCTTTAAGACAAATCACTATTCTTCTTGTCCTTCCACACAAGTAGGATGAAGATCATAATCACAAGCATCACAAGAAAACGCCCAAAACTTACCTTGCTTCTTACAAAAATCACACACATAACCTTTCGCCATATCCAGCTTTAGCTCATGCTCATGTTTCTTATCTTTCACTTTCCTCGGAAACGAGTCACCTTCCTTCTTCAAACAGGCTTCTAACTCAACAATCCTAGACTCCGTGAATGGATAACTCCTCGATCCATACAACGACACCATTTCTCTCGCGTTTGTGCACACTGTTTTCTCCTCAGGTCCTATGATGACTAATGCAGGTATGAGTTTGATGTTGAAGATTCTGCAGAGATCTTGTCTTGTTCTGTCCTCGTAAGGGATTGCAAGCCATGGCATGTTGGTCATGTTGATGTTGAACTCTCTTGAGTCTCTATCTGTTGATACTAAGATGACTTCGAAGGAGCCTTTTGTGGAGGCTGTAAGCTCAGTGTACACATCTATGAGCTGAGAAGTGAAGGATCGAAAAGGCGGACACCAGTGTGCACCAAAGTATAAACCTATGGTCTTCCCCACAAGGTCAGAAACTAGTACCTGCATATCGTTCATAGACATAATCATCATAAAGGATCATTTGATCAGAGACCATGTAGAGATGAAGTTATAACTCGGGGTCTGAATGGTATTATGCTGAACAACTGCGGTGTGGTTTTAATAGTAACAAAAACATATAGATATATATATATGTAGAAATTTTTGTTATTAATTGCGGTGCGGTTCTATCTGGTTTTTCTTACCTTACTTCCATTTCTAGAAACAACATAACTCCGAGTTTCATGTGTAAGGAGTTTCTCCAACTGTCCTCCAACGCGCTTGGATTCATCGATGGCTTTGAGTTCTTCTTTTCTCTTCTTAGTGAAAGGAAATGCTTCAGGACCATAGTCTTCAATCAGACCAATGACGTCATCAGCGACCGAGATTTCATCTGGATATAGAGGCACGAGTGATGGGATACGGGCAACCCTATACTTGTCAGTTAATTTGTTGCGTAGGCTTAAACTGAAGGGAACTGCGAGCCATGGCATGGACCAGAAGTGTTCATAGAACAAAGTCATATCATGATCAAATGAGACGAAGATGATCTCGAGTTCTTCTCCTCGTTTCTGGAGACTCTCGTAGAGCTTTACCAGCTCTGGAGTGAAGTCCTTGCATGGCCTGCACCAGTTTGCAGAGAAGAAGAGACAGATCGTTTTCCCGTGAATATATTCCAATGGTACCTGATAGATGTGAGCTTATCGTTTAATAAAAAGTTCCTTAGTATAGAAAAGTCTGAGAGGGTATAAAGCACAGAGAGAATGACTGGTACCTCTCCACTATGTGACAAAAGGAACTCAATCCCTTCAGCTGCTAGTATAGAGTAAATATCATCATTTTCCGGAAACTGGACTTGATAATCTGCTGTTACTGCCATCTCAACTGCAACACCACTGTGCTCTTTATGCTTCTTCTATTCAGAAAGAGAAACCTAAACCAATATGAGAATAGACATGCTTCTGCCTTAGTCTTATGGTATGAGTATGCTATATTATTTCTTTTCCAACCCAAAGGGTTCTAAAGCAAAGATCACATGCTTTGTGACTGAGAGACACATGAAGACTGAGTCTAGAATTAGACTAAGTATTTGTTTCAGGTGATTAAAACCCCCAAAGTTCCATCTTAGATGATCAAACATACAAAAATATCAAGAAAAGTTTCAAAACATCAGAAACCCAAAATAGAACTTCAAGGATATACAACTGAAAAAAAAAACTGTAACACAGACCATCTATAACAGGTTATAAAGACGATGAACTGTATCAGAAGACCTGTTCAGAGAAAAAGTAGCAAGCAAAAACTCAACATACCTTTTTTACAAAAAAAAAAACTCAACATACCTGAACCAGAGAGAGATAGAGTGATATAACCTTTGGTACGAGGAAGATATACAGAAACAAAATTCAGTAGAGAGTAGATTTTAACAAGATTTCACCAGATGTTTAATTCTTGTTGCTCAGAGCTTGTAAATTCCAAGAAAAAGGGATAAAGGAAAGTCACATGGGGACAAGAAATATATATAAAAAGATATAAATTTTATTAAGGTCTCTATCAAACAAACTTGTAAAAGTAAAATCAAAATATCCTCAAAGAATATACTACCAGCTGGAACGTTACCCAGAGTAGCTAAAGCAACAAAGCTTGTGAATGAAACCATAAATTAATATTCTTGCTTATCTCAACAGTATACAAGTTGAAGAAGAAATCATAAAAAGACAAATTCTTTTTTTTTTGCGTCTAGATGATACCAAACAAAGGGGCACGCGTATTCACAAAAAGAAACAAAAGCTTACTCATCAACCATAACTAATAAGAAAATAATAGAATGCAAATTAAAATGTGATCAGTCTTTTACCTACAAACATAAACACAACAAACATCAATGAGACAGGGAAGCTATTACACGAGGGAGAACTCTCCAGTCATGGCTCTTGAAAAACGATTTTCACCATCACTAGCCGTCACGTACGAAGATCGAAAACTCTCTTGACTTCCACCTGCCTCTCTGTGATCAACTTCTTCTATCCGATCAACAGCCTCGTGAAGCTCCATTCTCCTCTCCACGTCCCAGTCACAACACCTCAACCCAATCTTGAGCAGCTTCAGCATCTGCCCTTCTTGTTCTTTCTCTGCTCTCATCTCCTTGTCAAACACGTCAGCATTCCACTCAGTTCTCGCTACTGACTCGACCCATGCAGCTAGCTCGTCATCAGCTCCCTTCCCTTGGCGGAGATAGTTCGCCGGAAACTTCCCCGTCAGTATCTCGAGGATTAAGATTCCTAAGCTCCAGACGTCAGACTTTCTTGATGTTCGGTCTTGCTGAGTGAACTCTGGTGACTTGTACGCCACCATGAACTGGTGAGATTGATCCTTGTTGACCACTGGCACGAGGGCGTAGTCTGTTAGTAGCGGCTCGAAGTCGTGGTCGAGCAACACGTTGGATGATTTGAGATGGCCGTGAGGGAGGTTCAGATCAGGGAATGTTCTGTAGAGATAAGCTAAGCCTCTTGTGACTCCTCTTGCAATCTTTAACCGGATTGGCCAATCCAAAACCACTTGACCGGGTGTCCGGTTTGCTGTAAAAAGAAACAAATATAATTTAATTAATCCAAAATAACTGAATACGGATAACTAAACCGAATTCGAACCAAAAATAACTAATCCATATCCAAAGAGAAAATTTACAAGAATGATCTTGTAAGTTAAACTATAAAAGATATCTAAATCTGAAATGTTATTAACACCAAACAGATGTCTAATTAATTACTTAAAATTTTAAATTAAAATTTTGAATAATCTAAAAAAAATTGAAGAAGATTTAATCAAATAGTATGCAAAATAGATAGGGAATAAATATTCAAAGTATAAATAAATATTTTTAATATTCAACTCAATTGTTATTTTAATACACTATCAAAAATAAATATTTGAAATCTAAAGATGGATTTTAGTTATATCTTGAATGAAGCAAATCTGAAATGTTATCAACCAAAACCAAATATAATAGAAAGTTGAACCAGAAAAGGCAAAAAACCGAACAGAACCAACCCAAACCAGCAAAATTTAATCAGAATAGTTGGGGAAAAAAAAACATCAGAGAGGAAGAACACTAACCATGGAGGAGATTGGCGAGGCTGCCATTGGGAATGTAATTGGTGACGAGAAGCTTCTCATCTTTTCTGTAGTAGAATGCTATCAACGGAAGTAGATTAGGGTGCGATAACCGTCCGATCTTCTTCATATGATCGTAAAACTCCTCTCTCCTGATATTATTCATAAACCTAAACCGTTTCACAACCACCGCGCGGCTTCCCGTCAGAGCCGCCTTGTACGACGATCCGAACCCCCCGCTGCCGAGAACCTCCGCGGACGCACGGAGCATATCCTGGAGCGTGAACTTCTCCTGATCATTCCGAACGAAATGCAGCTTCCGCTGATCTTCCTCTCGAGGCAGAGCTCTCTGGGATAATGCTGATGATGTTGCCGTTGACTCTCGCTGCACAGCTTCGCTGGCTAGCTTCCTGTAGACCTTGGAGTCCTGCGAGCTCTTCTCGCTGTTTTGTTGCTGTTGATCGCTTGGTCCGTAGACTGTGCCGAGGCCGAGGCTGGGGCTGTGGCCGTGATCGTGTTCGGGACCTTTGCGTTGACGACGGCTGAGGATGCAAACGGAACAGAAAACGGTAATGAGGACTATGACGGCGAGGATGGTGAGGGCAAGTAGGAACACTGCAACCAACGGTGGACGAGGGTGTCTGCAGGGAAGCAAAGGCGGTCCACACAGTCCCTTGTTACCTAGGTAAATGGGAGAATACAGTTGATGGAAAAGTTACTATTTAGAGAAAGATTACCATATGAGTATTACGTTAATGTAACAATAATATATTCTGATATCTTAATTGTGTAGTTAATTTAAAAAATAAAATAAAATATAAAACAAATGAAATGAAGTCGTATGTTTTAAGAATCTAATATATTTTTTTAACTTAATTTACTATTTTCGTACATGTTTATTATTTTAGTTTTAATAATAATAAAATAATTTATAGCATTAAAATAGTTTTTTCATAAATTATGCTATAAATTATTTTTAACTTAAATAATTTAATAAAAAATAATAATAATAAAAATAATTTATAGCATAAATAAAATGATATCTCAATAAGATATGTGAAAAATAATTTAAGTTAAAAAAAAAATATATTATTATTATTTTTTATTAAATTATTTAAGTTAAAAATAATTTATAGCATAATTTATGAAAAAACTTATTGAGATATCATTTTATTTATGCTATAAATTATTTTTCACATATGATTCTTAGAAGAAAACTAATTATATCGCACATTGTGTCAAACTATAAACGTGCTGCTCACTACTTGCAAAGAATCCAAATCCATGACCAAAAAGTTCAATGTTTCTGCATGGATGGTAATAATCAGATGTTCATATAATTCCATGACTTTCAAGTTTTCAAGGACTAAATGAATTAATATAGACATGCATTACTGATCGATATTTTGTAAACAAAATTCACAGCCGTAAACGTGGAATACAAGTAACTATATTATGATTACCTAAGAAGAAGGTGATGTTCATGAGGCCGAGAGCTAACGGAATACGACCCTCTAAACGATTATTAGCGACGTTAACGGTAACGAGATTCTCCTGATTAAACGGCGGTATCTTTCCGGTGAACAAATTATCCTCAAGATTCAGTTCAGTCAGCTTCGGTAACTTCCCCAACGACTTGGGAATCTCACCGGAAAATCTGTTTCCTTCAAGATGAACCTTCACCAAATCCTTCATTCCATCAAACAAACCACCGTCAATCTCGCCGGAAAACCGGTTATGCGCCAAGTAAAGATGCACAAGAGATCCAAGCCCGTTGAGTCCACTTGGTATTGGACCTTCGAAACCGTTGCGCATGAAGCTAACGCTCTTGAGACCGCGCATGGAGCCTAGCGCTTGCACGTCAAGCGTCCCCGCGAGGCTCATGTTCTCTAGACGGATAGCGTAAACAACGCCGGCAGAACACATGACTCCTTTCCATTTCGAGTTGCTTCCTTTTTTCCCGGTGCATGGAGGATCACCGGAGTCCCCCCATCCGGTGAGGACGGTGGCGTTCACGAGAGATGACTTGAACTTCAGAAGAGCATCGGCGTCACCGTCGCTGGAGATGGGAACGAAGAAGCTAACGGCGAGTAATAATACTAAAAGAGAGTATACCACCGCAGGTTTGTTGTCATGAAGAATCATCTTGAAGAAACAAAAACAAAAATGTAATGTTTCAAAGGAAGAAGAAAACTATATGGTGAAAGCTTTTTGTCGGAAGGACGGCTGATGGCGAGATGACAGCAAATGTCACCGCAACAAATCGTTCTCGCTTGCTAATGTGTGAGTTTTCTGTTGGAAAAAGCTTCAAGAACGTGGAGCCAAGTAAGTCTAAGTTTGGATATGGCTTAATTACAATCTTGATTACGTGTTTCAATGTTTCGTTTTATAAGATTTTTAAATGAGTCTTATTCAGTATTTGACATTTTTTTGTAAGAGTAATTCTTTTGAAGATTACATGAAAGTCAACGATCTCCATCAACGTGGAGGCAACCAAGTAAGTCTTGGATGGCCATAATCGAATGCCAATAAAAGTGGTACGTCTTTACCTACAAACAGAGACAAGAAACTTAATCAACAAACATCAATGAGAGATTTAGAGGGACACGAGCGAGAACTCCCCAGTCGTGGTTCTTGAAAAACGATACTCATAATCAGCAGTCACGTATGAAGATCGAAAACTCTCTTGAAAACTTTCACCAACGTCTCCGTGATCAACTTCCTCTATCCGATCAGCAGCCTCGTGAAGCTCCATTCTCCTCTCTACGTCCCAGTCACAGCACCTCAACCCAATCTTGAGCAGCTTCAGCATCTGCCCTTCCTGTTCTCTCCCTGCTTGCATCTCCTTATCAAACACATCATGTGTCCACTCGGTTCTCGCTACTGACTCAACCCAAGCAGCTAGCTCGTCGTCAGATCCCTTCCCATGCCGGAGATAGTTCGCCGGAAACTTCCCAGTGAGTAACTCGAGGATCAAGATTCCCAAGCTCCACACATCGGACTTTCTTGATGTCCGGTTTTCCAGAGTGAACTCTGGTGACTTGTAAGCCACCATGAAGTGAGACTGATCTTTGTTAACCACAGGGACGAGAGCGTAGTCCGTTAGTAGCGGCTCGAAGTCGTGGTCGAGCAAAACGTTGGATGATTTGAGATGGCCGTGAGGGAGATTCAGATCAGGGAATATTTTGTAGAGATAGTCCAAAGCTCTAGTGACTCCTCTTGCAATCTTTAACCGGATCGGCCAATCCAAAACCACCGGGCCGGGTGTCCGGTTTGCTGCAAAAATTAACAAAATAAAGTATCAACAAATCAGTGTTTTCAAAACCCAACAGAACCGAAGGTTGAACCAGGTTAAACTGTGAACCATTCGAATTTATTTATAATTCATTATCAAAAATTAATTTTATTTTAAAATCATTAAAATTATTTTTATTTTATTCGATTATTTTACTTTTCATAACTCACAATCATTATTAAATATCAAAATATCTAATTTTCATTTAGTTTATATTTTAATTTTATTAAATAATTTATTTTTATAAAAAAACTTTACTAACTAAACTTAATTATGTTTATAAAAAACTTACCTGAAAACTAAAAACCCCACTTGTAATTCTGTTTTTATTTTTTGACTGAATTTAATTGATTGTAGATGAAGCCATATTGATTCATAATCCAAAACTTTTTATGTTATGACAGTCCGGTTTTAAAATATTGCAACAAATTGTTCAAAGAACACTAACCATGGAGGAGATTGGCGAGGCTCCCAAGGGGAATATAATCAGTGACGAAAAGCTTCTCATCTTTTCTGTAGTGGAAGGCAATCAACGGAAGGAGATTAGGGTGAGATAACCGTCCGATCCTCTTCATATAATCATACAACTCTTCCCTTCCAATATTACTCATAAACCTAAACCGCTTTATAACCACCGCACGTCCGCTAGGTAAAGCCGCCTTGTAGGATGACCCAAACCCCCCGCTTCCGAGAACCTCCGCAGATGCACAGAGCATTTCCTGGAGCGTGAATTTCTCACGATCATTCCGGACGAAATGGAGCTTCTTTTGATCTACTCGCTTGTCGGCTTCCTCTCGAGGCAGCTCTAATATTGATGATGTTGCTACTGAGTCTCGTTGCGAAACTTCGTTGGCTAGTTTCCTGTAGACTTTAGAGTCCATCGAGCTCTTCTCGCTGAATTGTTGCTCCGATGGTATGGAGAGTGTACCGAGGCTGCTGCTGTAGCCGTGTTCATGTACTTCGCTTGCTTTATTTTTACGGCGGCCGAAGATGAAAATGGAGCAGAAGAAGACAACGAGTACTACGACGGCGAGGATGGTGATGGCAAGGAGAAACACCGGAAGCAAGGGGGGAGTGTTTTTGCAGGGAAGCAAAGGCGGTCCACACAGCCCCTTGTTGCCTGTTTTAAACCCAAACAAATTATTTGAAAGTTACAAATCTTACTTACGTGGCACATTTAGTCATAGGCAAGGAGAGATTACAGCAAATACTATTTACCAGTTCGGTTTATTAGGAAATTACTCTGGCAAAAGAGAAATGTTCACATATGATTTCTACAAGAAATCTATTCATTCTGCGCATTATGTCAATTTTTGAAAAACAATTTTGTAAGTTCGCATGGAAAAACTCAGCATGCTTCTCAGTACTTACGAAGAGTGCATGGACCAATAAATTCAAAGTTCCCCATGGTTGGTAATAATCAGATGGAGTTTATTTTTTTTCATTTGTTTTTTTTTTGTTAAAGTAAAGGATTAAACCCATATAGACACAGATCTAACCTCCGGGTGGGAGGTGCAACCCACGACAAACCATTTCTCGAGTTTTTATACGGACGTATCCGCAGCTGAAGTAAACAGAACAATGTGACTTAGTTTCCGCAGTAGGAATGTTTACAACCAAGGTCCATCTACTGCCACTGGACCACAAGGTCTGCTCAAATTTAAAATTTGACATGAAAACTAACAAGGATCAATCCTTTTACAACGAGAAGCCGACAAAATTTGAAATTCGTAGTCATAAACTGATAAAGATTCTAATAGTGTACGAACACAAAATTAGATTATTTTTGTATCATAAAACCTTAGAAGAACTAGTGTTGGTGATATATAAACCATGTTAAATTTGATTAAAAAATATGTTAAATTAAATTTTTAGAGTAGATTCTTGTTCTTTCCACCGAAAATAAAATATATATAACTTATTAGTCTTTTTACAAAATGATATAAGAGTTTTTAACCATTGAACTAATTCATTGTTGATAAGTGATTGCACTACTGATTGATATTCGTGTAAACTAGAATAAGTAACAATGTTATGGTAATTAATTAATTAAAGGAACAAGACATGATATGATTATGAGGATGATGATGATTACCTTGGAAGAAAGTGGTGTTCATGAGGCTGAGAGCAACCGGAATACGACCCTCTAACTGATTGTTAGTAACGTTAACACTAACGATACTCTTATGTTTAAACGGCGGTATTGTCCCGGTGAACATATTATCCTCAAGATTCAGCTCCGTCAGCTTCGGCAGTCTCCCCAACGACTCCGGAACCTCACCGGAAAACATGTTTCCTTCGAGATGAACCTTCACAAGATCATTCATGCCGTCAAACAAATCACCGTCGATCTCACCCGAAAACTTGTTATGCGCCAAGTAAAGATACACAAGAGTTACAATCCCGTCGACTCCACGTGGCATCGGCCCTTCGAAGCTGTTATACATGAAGCTCACGCTCTCGAGACTGGGCATTGAAACGAGAGGTTGCAAGTCAAGCGTCCCCGTGAGGCTCATGTTCTCTAAGCGGAGAGCGTAAACGACGCCGTTGTCGCACATCACTCCTTTCCATGTCGAGTGGCTTCCTCTATCCCCGGTGCAAGGAGGGACACCAGAGTCCCATCCTTCGGCTTCGAGGACAGTGGCGTTCACGAGAGATGACTTGAACTTCAAAAGAGCATCAGCGTCACCGTCGCCGGAGATAGGAAGGGCGAAGCTGGCAGCGAGGAGTAATAGTAAGAGAGAGTATACGAAATGACAGGTCATTTCGATGGTTGGAGTAAGTTCTTGAAACAAATACAAAGATGTGTGTTTGAGAGGAAGAAGGGAGATATATTAGAGGAGGAGGTGAAGCTTTTGGCCGGAAGAAGAATGTAAAGACGGCTGATAGCGAAAGAACAGCAATTGTCATGCACAAATCATTTTCGTTTCTGCTGATATGTGAAGTTTTCTTGCTTCAAGAACGTGGAACCAAGTAAGTCTTCTCTATGCTTGGATGGCTTAATCACAGTTCTGACCTTGAATTGATTATGTATTTCTATTTTTTGGGAAGTCTTATCCAAGTACACTAAGTATTAAAAAGTCTTATCCAAGTACATGGAAGTCATCATGTTGTCAAAATATATGAGTTGTGAGATTTACGCCCCTAGGCGTTCGATGTGCCTTTAGTTTCGCTTCTGTTGACTTGAATTTTTTGGTTTTTCAATACTATCTTCATAAATCTCATTCAAGTTTTACTAGTTTTCGGATAACATCATAATATTTAGTTTGATTTTTTCCGGGTTTAATTTATATCGGATTATAACAATACTTAAAATCGTTCAAAAATCTTTTACAAACTAACCAAAAATACTTGAAATATATAAATTATTTAAAAATCTAATTAAAATTAATTAAACTATATAGAGACCAACTAAAAAAAAATATTCGAAGTAACAAATAAAAAAACTATCAGAACAATAAATAAATTAAAATATCTAAATTATTGTAACATATTTAATCATAATCCCTACATTTGATCTACCGTTTAATTGTAGTGAGTAAAGAGAACTGTTGTAGTAAGGCCAAAGCCCAAAAAAACTATGAGCTGTATAAGTCCACACGCCCAATCCATCTTTATCAGACGGCTCAAAACCATTTTTTCAACCTCACAGTAATACTAATACCCATGTATATACTTCCTTCCTTTTTTTTCTCAGCTATGATTAAGAAAATTAAGACAGACCTATCTGATTTTAGTCTTCTGGGAATCTGTTATGGCGTAATTCATGAACAAGCAATTGTTAATTTGCCATATGGTAATAATTTAAAGATAAATAGTGTTATCATTTAGCTCAAGTTATACCCCAATAGTATTGTTGTTTATGTTTCAGCGACGTCGGTGATGTATGTATCTGCATACATTCCAACTCTTGTGTGTTTTGTGTTGTTATTGTTAAGTGTGTCTTCGTTTGCCCCATAGATCAAAAATTTTATAAATATTGTTTCAAAAGTTTTATTAGGATTTCAGGATAGATAAAGGGCAATTGTCAATAATAGCATCTTTTGAAGTTTATGTCTCAAAAATAGCACTAGAAGGAGAAAGTCACAAAAATGACATTCATTAAAGGGTAAAATATCTCTAATACTTTTGGTTTAAAATTAAATAAATAAACAAAAATAAATAAAATAAAATAAAAAAAAAAAAAAGAAAAAAAGAATTTTTTTTATAGTTTCAGATTATATGTTTTCAGATTCGAAATTTTTATAATTTTCTTTTTTCGAAATTTTTTTTTTATTTTTTTTTTCAAATTTTCGTTTTATAATTTAAAAATACTTTTTGAAACTGTTTTTAAAATTTTTATTTTAATATTTATTTTTTATAAAATTTAAAACCCTAATTCCAAAACCCCATCCCTTAACTCTAAACCCTAAGATTTGGATTAATTAACCAAGGGATATAATTGTATATTTACCTCTTTAATGAAACCTATTTTTGTGACTTTGAGCTTTGAGTGCTACTTTGGGAACAAAAACTTGGTTTGGTGCTATTCTAGTCTTTTTCTCTTAGATAAGTTCTCCAAACTTTTATCATTTGGTAACATTTGGAAATGAGTTTCTAAGATGATTTGGTTTGTTCAAAAAAAAAAAAGTTTCTAAAATGTATCTCTCTTTTCGTTAGGAAAATATTACTTTTTAATGGATATTGAAGAAAGGGCAGAGACAAGCGTCTTCACCGGCCCGTCACGTGACGAAAGGACCACGGGACAGACAAAATAACCAGACGAAACTTGAAACAACATGCCTACCATGAACACGCGGCTCTATAAATGCTCTCCTTTCTCCACATCGCCTCCTCCTCATTTTATTACACCTCGAAAGCAGAGAGAGAAAAATAAGAGAGAGAGAGATTCAGAGAAAGGAGGGAGAAAGGAGCTGAGGTGGGTCTCATTACCATAACCAGCTCCATACAAACATAAACGACGTCGTTCCCTCGACGTAATCCTCTGCAATCTCTCCTCCCACGAGTTTTCTCAGCTTTTCTCGGGTTGTAATCTAATCTGAATACCAGTGGAGATCTTGTCTCGCTGTGGGATTGTCTTTTTCGTGCCCGACGGTAAAGTTTTAATTTTTATTTCTTTTCTCCTTCCCCATATCGGTTTAGGTAGCCTAATGTTCTATCTGGTGAAGCTTTAGGAAATGTTATTACTGTTTGATTATCATTATTGCACCATGCTTCTATAGAAAAAGTTAGGCCCTTTGGTAGCATAGCCACTAGGTTTGGTGATTCATGTCCTTTGCCATGGAAACCCATAAGCTACCTAGTTTTTTTGGTTCTTATATTTTTTTTTATAAGAAACTGAAACAAATAAGATTTGGGATTTAATCTTGTCTGAACTGTTCTGAAGAGAACCCTAAAACTGAGCTTTATCTGTTGACGTTTGAAGCTAAAAGTGACAATTGGAACATTGATCTACTTGTGATTTGTCTTATTTGTACATTTTCACATGTATTCTTTTGTTTCTTGCCTTGTCTTTGTTTTACATGTTGTAGCTTTTTCTCCTGCATTTACCCTCCACTAAATAGTTTTGTCTTTTGGTGGTTATACAGCATATAACTGCAGAAGATGGTGATGTGGGTCTTTGGCTATGGGTCTCTTGTGTGGAACCCAGGATTTCACTACGATGAGAAAGTGTTGGGTTTCATCAAGGGTTATAAACGTGTCTTTGATCTTGGTAATTAACGCTTTTTCTTCTATTTTGTTTAAGTAAAAACAATTTGATTGATTGAAATTGATTATTTTGTGTTTGATGTGGCTTCTTAGCTTGCATTGATCACAGAGGTACACCAGAACACCCTGCAAGAACTTGCACACTCGAGAAACATGAAGAAGCCATATGCGTAAGTTGAAACTCTTGACTGTCTATATGATTCAAGGATCTTAGAGTCTGTTCATGAGGTCTGCTTAGTTACTCATACATTCTCAATTCTTTCTTGACAGTGGGGTGCTGCATTCTGTGTCCGTGGAGGACCAGAAGAAGAACGTCTGGCTATGGAGGTATATGTCTCTGCATCTAAAAGACTAGTTCGCGTGATCTTCCATGTTCATATGTCTTTGTGTTGATCGTTCTTTCTATGTATAGTACTTGGAACGTAGAGAGTGTGAATATGATCTCAAGACATGTGTAGACTTTTACAAGGTTAGTCCACAACATGCCCGATTCTATTGAATTAGCATATTCTCTTTTGCTCCTAATAATTCAACCTCAAACCGTTTCTCTTCTTGACTTACACAGGAGGATGATCCCCTGAAGCCATCTGTAACTGGAGTGATAGTGTAAGTTGTTTTCTCTTTCACTGGTCCTTGAGAATGGCGCTGTGTCTTTTGCTTTTCTTCTATAGTCTGTATTTTGATTTGGCATGGATGCATTTTTTTTTACAATTTTCAGATTCACTTCTACTCCAGACAAGGTCTCCAATAAGTATTACCTTGGACCTGCGCCATTAGAAGACATGGCAAGGTAAAACACTTAAGCCTCCACATCAACTTCTTTCACTTTATATGACAAGTTCTTGTCCTAACAGTAGCTAGTTGTTTTGTGTATGTATAAAGACAAATTGCAACAGCCAACGGACCATGTGGTAACAACAGAGATTACCTCTTCCTGCTAGAGAAGGCTATGCACGACATCGGTTAGTCCAAAGCTCCCCTCACTCATCAAAACCAGCATATATATTGTTCTTGATGTGTTGAGCTTTATGTTGTTGTTGTTTCATACAGGGCATGAGGAAGATTATGTTATAGAGCTGGCCAACGAGGTGAGGAAAGTGCTCGCCGAGTCCTCGACGAAGAAAGTGACACCCGTGAAGGAACCAAGAACTATTAGCCGTGTGGTTAACAAGGCAAAGACCAATGTACCCACGGCTCATCAGATGCTTCCTCACCAACCTGAAGCTGTTGCCACTACGATATAGTTCTTGCATTCGTCTTTTAATTGGCTTTAGAGACAAAAGTGATTTTGTGAAAGCAGCTTCTATTTTTTTTTTAACAAACTAGGGGTTGAGCAGAAACACGTAACCGTTGTGCGTTTGGAACTCTTGTTGTCTTCCGCGTTGTCCTAACGAGTGCTAGCTCTGCAAGCACCCTTTGAAGAACAATAAAAGATATTTCAAAGTAATTTAATAAACTTAATACTACTACTACCTACAGATGATTCTTTGTTTTCAGTTTCTGTTTTGATTTTATCAAACACACTCAGTTAAATGTTACAGTCACTGTACAATAGTTTTTTTGAATAAATTTAACATTATTTCAAAAAAGAAAAAATAATACTACTCACACCTAGTACATGTGAAAGATTTCAGTAATCAACAATACTTATGTTCTAGTAGCTTATGCTATATATTTTGTGTAATTGTTATATTATGAACAAATGATTATCTAAATAGTTAACACTAAACACCAAAAACGAAGTTTTATCTAACACATTCCTCTGCATAAGGTAAAAGGGATATTTTCCTTCAATTTTTATTTATTTAATAAATATTTATTTTTTATTATTTTGTATCACATTTTATTTTTATTTTTAATAAAATTATTTCACTGTATTATAGGTGTTGGGCTTGTAATTGCAAGGTCCATAAGAACAGTTAGGGCTTGAACTTTTGCGCAAATAACGTTTCTGTCACGGCCCAGCCCAATAAAAAGCACCCAAAACAGAAAGAATCCGACCCGACTTGGGGATTAAGTCAGTTCTTCTTCCTTTTCTCATCAGTATTCAACTATTCATCACCGTAATCTGAGTTTTTTAGTCGCGAAACTCTCCTTAAGATTCTTTTCGTCTCACAGAAGTTTCGAATTATACAGCGATGGATCTCAATCTCGATGCGCCGCACTCAATGGGAACGACCATCATCGGCGTCACTTACAATGGAGGCGTCGTTCTCGGAGCCGACTCACGTACCAGCACCGGTTAGATTCCTCTTCTAGGGTTTATTCTGTTAATTGAGTTTGTCTTTAAGCTGAGCTTTCGTTCGATTGTTCTATTTGGGGAAAGTATTTTGAGAAAAGCTGATTAAATTGGGATCTGTTATTATTACTACTCGCGCAGGGATGTACGTGGCTAATCGGGCTTCAGACAAGATCACACAATTAACAGACAATGTCTACGTCTGCCGTTCTGGTTCGGTAATGTCTCGTTTTTAATGTGAAAACTTGCAATTTGGGTTTCGTTGATTTCCGCATGCTCTTATCGAAAGTTCTTTTTTTTTTTAATGAATGTTAAATTATATTCAAATTACAGATAAAACCTTTTTTTACAAGAACTGCAACATAGGAAAGCTAATGTCTGTCATGTAGCTAAGATAATAAACAAACAAAAAAAAAGAAGATGAAATTTGAGTAGAGATTGTATCAGTGTGATGCAAACGGAATGGTGATTGCATCCTTGAAACGGTTCCCTTCGCAGTGGGGGCACTGTGGAGAGTCTATTTCTGATTTGTTTATAGAAAGTTCTTTGCTTACTAGGTTTCTTGTTTCTTTTGCAGGCTGCTGATTCTCAGGTTGTATCGGACTATGTCCGCTACTTCCTTCACCAGCATACGTGAGTGTTTTACTCTTCCCTTTATTCGGCGTAATTAAATTATTGCTTGCTATCGTATGTATCTGGAGATGAGATCAATCGTTTGCTTATATATGGTTTGCAGAATCCAGCTCGGACAGCCTGCCACTGTAAAGGTCTCTGCTAACCTTATCAGGATGCTCGCATACAATAACAAGGTACACCAGTTTTGCTTTAAAGCTTGTTGTTTATTTAGTGGGAATATGTGGGTCTTGTTTTTACGAGGGTCGTTACTTGTAGGTTAAACATGCTCTACAGAATCACTGATTTGGAATTTGGAAGTGTGATTTTTGGGAAACATTGCAACTTGCTTATGTTTCATTGCTATATGGCTTTGTGGCAATAGAGAATTAGAGATTGATGTCACTTCTCCTAGCTAGCTAGCTTGCTAGTATACGAAGAATGAATATTGTAATAATTGTTCTTTACTCTGAAGAGTAAATAGTTCTAAATGGAAATGTAGAAAATAATGTTCTAAATGTTACTGTATCCAGTGGTCAAGAAGTATGTATTATATAGTATACATATATATATTCTACGATCTCAGTTTTCTGTATTAAGTCATATCTATCTATGTTGTTTAACAGTGTGTATAGTTATTCCTTGTTTTGATAATATGGATTTGGTTACTGAAGCATTGTATATCTTTGTTGGGCAGAACATGCTGCAAACTGGCCTCATAGTTGGTGGGTGGGATAAGTATGAAGGCGGAAAGATCTACGGGATTCCTCTCGGTGGAACTGTAGTTGAGCAACCGTTTGCTATTGGAGGTAAAATCTTAATCCTTCTGCGTCTTATGGCCTTTGGGTTTTGGCATAGATCTATTTGTTTAAGTTCTCTTTGCTATTTGCTTATACGTGACTTAGCTTTCCTGCTAATAACTAGTGGAATTGTGTGTGTTTGTGTTAGGCTCTGGCTCTAGTTACCTTTACGGGTTCTTTGATCAGGCGTGGAAAGAAAACATGACCAAAGAAGAAGCCGAGGTAAGGCGGTTCAGATCATTATATCTGCATCTGACAAACCCTCCATTCTGATCTTTGCTATTGCATTTGCAGCAACTTGTTGTGAAGGCGGTTTCACTCGCCATAGCCCGTGATGGAGCCAGTGGAGGTGTTGTACGGACTGTCATAGTAAGATATCCCTCTGGCCATCATAACTCTCTTAAGCTACGAATAATATAAAGTCTTCAACTGAACATAGTTAACAAACTTCTTTTGGTTTATTTTTGAACAGATAAACTCAGAGGGAGTGACAAGAAACTTCTACCCTGGGGATAAGTTGCAGCTTTGGCACGAGGAGTTGGAGCCCCAAAACTCCTTGTTAGACATCCTGAACGCTGCTGGTCCTGAACCAATGGCCATGTGATGCAAACAACTATCGCTCTATTACTCTGTTCAACAAACCTTTTAAATGTTTCGTTACATTTACCAGTGTCCTACTCTAAACGATGTTTACTTATGGTTTTAATTCCTCTGTGCTCAAACTCGGTTAGTAGAAATTTTCCATCTTTCAGCTTCTTGTGCATATATCTTAGATCGTTTTGTCATTTGTGGGTTCAGTTGACTAATGATTTGTGGCCCATAATAGTCCATAATAGACCCAATCTAGGCCCATTGTGGCCGGGTTGTAAAGAAAAACGCAAATGGCCACGTAAATAGTAATAACTGCTCTGTAACCAGTTCGTTAGTTCTCGACTCTGTTGTACTGATGTACATGTTCTTTTTTGCGCAACGATGTACTTGTTCATGTGATCTGTTTAGCTGGCTTTTGCTCAAATAAGTATCTTTACTGTCTGTAATGATTAGTGCCTTGAGTGAACAACCAAGACTTTCTTTTGTTTCTCTTATTGTCTTTTAGTTCATAACTTTTGATACCAATCTTCATAAAGCAGTAAACTATATGAGTCACGGACGTACGATCACCACGATCTTTTTAAAGATTTTCTAGGATAATGGTTTTGTTCATGTTAAATTTCTTGCTGGATCCTGCTGTCTAGTGTCGTATATGGAACCTGCTCATATAGTCAATATTACAATTAGTATCCTCGAGATCAGGTGCAGGAGATCATGACACATGTGTTATTATGTGATTGCGTATGATGATGGGTGTTAAGTCTCAGGGTACATATGTCATGTGACCTTTCCGTTTTATCAGATCTCACTGCTTTAAGCATTGACTTTGACCATGAGAGAGAACATATCATTCCCTAAATACTCATCCTTTTTTTGTGAATCTTGATTGATTTTGGGAGGATACCAAGATCATTCCTTTGGATTTTGCCGTACTCTGTTAGGGATAAATCGCTTAATTGCATGTGGTTTCAATAATGAAGGGTGCTTAATTTAGAGAAAATGTTGCATGTGATGCTGTGACTCTGTTATTCTATTCACTAATTAAGATACTTATTGTAGCATTAGGTTTGGTTGTAAAAAGCATAGGATACTGTACATTTTCTAATCTAGATAATTTTAACAAGTCTCCACTTGATGATTAAAAAGTACAATGGCGTAGGTACTCTTTTATCTTCTTTTCACACTAATATAACTGATGTTAGTTACTCCATTAGTTTATGTTAAACCTCTGATTACTTGGCATAACTGCAACATCAATACACATGGGGTAGTTTCCGGTAAAATGAACAGATGATGCGTAGTTAGAAACATTTTGTCTTTTTGTATCAAGGTCTCCTAAGCCTAACCATGTGACCAAAAACTGCCATATGAATAACACGGTGTTGGAGTGTAACTTAAGCGGATATGGACTTTTGGGATGCCCAAATATGCTCTAGTCACTGGAGCATGCTTACTATTGCACCACCACTTCCTGTGCTGATGTGAGTTTGATTTCTAGGACAAATACAGATGTTGAGAAAGAAACTAAACCATGTATATGTTTGTGATTATTCATTCACTCTTACACTACCTATGTGATACATTCTCCTTCACGTTCATTTGTACGGTGTTGTCCTCTTAGATGAAGGATTAACTTTTATGATATATCAAAATAACATAGATCTAGAATTTGCATAGAATGGAAGATACATGAACATGATGAAAGAAGGAGGTCGTATTGTGAAATTGCTTTGAATGCATCTACTGATGAACAAGAAGGTTTAACCTTTACTTTCTTGATTCACTTTATGAAAGAAAAAAAAAAGAGAACATTTCATGTTTTAAAATTTTTCAATCATCCGTTTATACATTTCATTATTCAAAAATCTCGTCTCTCATTCTTTGAAGTTGCAGAGTACACAAGTTCAAATCCCCAAGTGAAAAAGTTGGAACATGGGGAAGAGGAAGAAGAATGGTTCAAAGCAATCAACAAGCAAATCAAAACAAACAAAAAAAGTTATCTGCACATTGGACTGTGAGGTTGGTGAGATGGAGTCCTAGGGATATCCGAAGGATGGCGGTAACTTATGACTTCCTCAGTCGTTGCATTGAACCTGCACTCCTGTGTGGTCAAGTACACATCAGCCTTGTTGTCCTCCATTATCTTCAAAATGCTCTCGAACACAGCAACTTCACAAGGAATCTTCAACACACCAGCTTGTTGAAACCCAAACTCTTCTTCTGCTTCACGCAACAGGGCGTGGAAAGCTTGGTGGCTAAGGTAGTCCATTGGTATCTTGTATCTCTTCTCCTCCTTCCCCACCGAGACAGCTAAGTAGCCTTTAGGAACAGCTGTTACATCAGTGAAGGATAGTGTCCTCTTCAGAAACTTGATGCCCTTACTTGCACTTCCACTTCCTGTTCTGTTGAGTTTATTGTTGTTTTCTTCATCGTCGATCTTGTTGCTGGCTTGTTTTGATGCATGAGCTGCTTTACGCCATTTCTTGAGAATCTGTTGGAGCTTTACGATCTCTCTGATTTTGTTTGACTTCTTGGCTTCCATTGCGGAATCAGAAGAAGACATTGTTCTGTTTTTTTTTTTGTGTTTGATTATCTATGTGTTGTGTAATGATGGAGACATGGTGGGTTTAGGAGGTTAGGGGAGATATATAGAGGTGGTGATGACATTTGGGAATCTTGTTTGATTATTTTATAAAATTCATTTTAAAATAAATTATTTGGCTAATCATATGCTTTTAGGTTTCTTAATGCACCCAACTTGGAAAACCTCGAGTTGGGTTATCACTCTTGTAGTTTGACTTTCTCTAACTTAAATTGTAATTAAAACCATGTTTGTTTATGCTTTTAGAATGAGAATTCTCAAATCCACAATTAGTAAACACTTTTGTAATTGATACACCATGAAATGTAATTTTCAAAAATTAGATTTATGTCAGAGTGTTGTAATTTATAAAGTTAGTATAAAATAGATATCAAAAGCCATGATATAATATTCCTTTTTAAACAACTAAAGAAATAAATTTATTTTTACCAAACAATGCCCCGGTAAAATATTAAAATGTATTTTTCCATTAATATGCGAAAGGCCTGAATGATTTCAAACTCAGGTTTGAAAAATAAATGTAAATTGTGATATCCAAGAGCTTTATACTATACTGTTGTTATTAAGTATTAACTACGTATTATTGTGATGGGCTGGTATTGGCAATGTTGTGGGGTGAGAAAAAAAAGAACATGAAACATGGGGAGGGCTTCAGTTTCCAAAGCAGATGACTTCTTTAACGACGGAGTTCAGTTAGTTGTTCAAAAAAGAAAACAACAGATCAGTTCATGTGAATCTAACAATTGGATCTCTTCCTCTTCCTCATTATTTTCCTTTTGCATATATATGAATACTCAAATGTACTTTACTTTTTTTTACTAATTACAAGCTTTATCACTAACGACAAACAGAAAAGGAGTTTACAGAATTTATTGTTCTTACAGATGCATCCTCAGAAGTCCAATTCAAACATGGAGGAGAGTGTCGGTAAAAGACTTCTATTTCCACGTCGTGTCGGTAAAAGACTTCTATTTCCACGTCACTGTTCATGCGGTTTCGGGTTTCAACTCCACTTCCTCATGTGAGCTTCTTTTTTACTTTTCTTATTTTATTTATCCAGATCTGATCATTTCTAAATCTAGTGACCCAAGTAAAATTTATAAGTATATACAACACATCAAATAAATAACATTTTAAAATATATACAAATGCAAATAATGATTGGTTTCAACGACTAAATCATATGTTCCAAATGGTACAATTATTTAATTTATTATCATACCAACGACAAAAGGTCGGTTTAATAGTACGTGAAATAAATAATAAAATGTTGACGCCGATTTAATAAAATAAGATACTTATCTTTAATGCATTATTCAATATTATAGCCTTCAAATTTTCAGACTGGCGATGGTTTGCATGTGCTGGTGATGAACTAGCGGGCAAGCAATGAATCTATCAGCATCGATTACGCAAAAAGCATAATAATTTTTTTTATAAAGTTTAAATAATATTGGTTTATCAGAATTTTAGAGCGGACTTTTTAATAATGAATTTAAATAATTGGAAATAACGTTAAAACTTATAATTCGTCTAACTTTATAATACACATAAAATATATGATTTATAGGTAATATGATTTTTCCATCCGGTCTCACATTCGTTTAAATGAACTATTATTCTAGCATTTTAAACCAGGAAAAATAACTTACAAACAAAAAGTCTCCACTTTTGCCAATAATGCAAAAATTCGAAGTTCTCAAAACCACGAGCACCCATAGCTTACAAACTAACTAGAAGAGATATGGTAAGTGTGGTAACAAGTTGAAACATATAGTAAGCATAAATAGTTGATGAATAATTCAACTCACTATAGTTTCTGACAATTCAAGCCTAAAACTTGTTATATATATTTGTTATCTGTTGCATATGAGACTATCATAAAAAAATCATGTATGTATCAGATAAAAAACAACCGGTGGGTCAACTACTAGAGAAAGCCGTGTCCACCGGTTTTGTTTACCAATTTGATCCCCGTCGTAACTGCTATCCACGAGACCAATCAGAGGCCACCAACCCACCATTTACTTTTATATTATTAAACAATCAATCTCTCTAATGATTCATTTACGTAGTAGCCCGTACAACATGGCCTGTATAACACAATTCACGTTAATTTGTTTAGCACGTATTAGTAGATGTACTCTTGATTATCTATACAAACAGTTTAGTTTGCTCTAAATTCAAATGGTTGATTACTTTTTTTGTCTTTATAGGAAAACATTCACAATGTTTTGTTTGAGGTTAGTAGGTTTGATACATTTCCCTCCGTGCATTCTTCATTAGTTAGTTCTTTATATATATTTAATGGAAATTTTGAGTTTAAGTTGTAAAGCTGGTACTAACCACCATGCATGAAGAAACAAACATGTATGATTGAGCCCCTATGATGATTGAGAAAATGTAATTTAAACAAGCTGGCTTTATTCCCTGATCTTTCTACGTGCCATGAAGCAATAATGATTTTCATGATTGTAATTTTGTGTTAGATGATTAATAGAAAATAGTATATAAAATCTATTTATTATATGATACAGATTCCAATTTCCGATCTGTGTTAATCTGATCCTGCATTTGCTTTTGCTTGATCTGATTGCCAATGTCCCCAAGATTTGATTTGCTGTTTTACAAAATGGATATATATGTGTGAGTGGCTAGAATTTTTAGAAATCATTTTTAGTTTACTATGTTTTTTTAGATTCTACCAATTCTGTTATTGTCTACTAGATATGTCAATATTTTTTTTTCATATGATAATATTCATTACCAGGTGAAATATAAAGTTTGATACAAAAACTGGTGGATAACATGAAATCACCAAGAACAAGAATCGAAAGACATGCCAACTAAAACCCATAACGGGAAACTTACGACCATAACATAAGCAAGACATAGAACCTGAAATCAGCAACTAAAAGTTTAAAACACAACAAACTAAACCGTCTACACAAACCATAAGATAATTCAGTCGATAGATTTCCTAAATAACAGAAATCAGTGAACTAGATAAGACAGTATATTGAATGGCTAAAAACTATGATTCTTTTATAGAAAATCTAGAAGGTGTTTTTTTGTCACATCAAGATTATTCACTTTTCAATAAATATAAAAAAAAAACTAGAAGTCTTCAAAAAAGAAAAAAGAAAAAAGCCAAACACTAAAAATCCAACCAAGTGAATATGGTCGGATGATACGGCAGACTTGGAAATGTGTTAAGGATTCCGAATTTAAACCTACAATCTAGATTATTTATTTATGTGGCCAGGGCGGGTTTACGCCATTTGATAGTATTACCGAGCGCTGCGCCCGGTTTATGGGAAATAGTCAGGCCCATGGATCTTGAACACCTCCTCGTTGTTTAGAGAAAAAAATCTAAAAATCTGAAAATCCAAAAACTCATATTTATCAATTATCAATTCAGTGCTCGAGAATTTATTTGGTGGTCAATAGTCGATCAGATGTGCCGATACCAATAATCCACTCTAAACAATAAGGCCTTGAAGGTTAAATCAAGCAAATCATAATATCTCATTGATATTGAAAAAGCATGTACGCCTAATTTCACAATTCTCAAGCCCAAAATCATCTTGTAGTTTATATTGGGCTAAGAGTATTTTGAGATCAAGACACATATTTCTAGTAAAAATTGTTGAAGTAGCTCAAGTCAAATGGTACTAAATCAAGCTTCCAAAAGAAATGATCAAATATGTCATTGTGATAGCACACGAAGTATGAATCCAGCAATAAGTAGTCGACCTTAACACCGTAACAGAATTATCTTTTATCAGCAAACGTCTTTCATCTTTCTTAGAGTGACGTTGTTTGTCTTCGCAGGTGAACCAAGTTTCTAACTATTGACCAAAGTTTCTAAATTAAAAATGGTAGAACGATATCAGATTGTCTTTTGTTTTATTGTCCTTTATCTTCTTTTTTTTTTGGTTCAAATATGTTATCCTATTTCTTATGATAAGTAAAAGATAATAATCACTTTCTAAATATTAGTTGCCCAATAAATTACATTGTTACTCATTACTCGACAGCATTACTTTAAAATATGGCTTCCAGAAATGGAGAGCATATTTGTTTCTTACATATGTGGGAAACATGATTCGAACATCAACGCATACACATATTGTCGGATCTATGGCGGATGACTAAGCTAAATAACACTGACATTGAAATTTGAAAGTCATAATACTCATTATCATTGAGTCGATCTCCAAGCATCACAAAAAAAAACTATATACTAGTAAACTAAGTTACTAGCTTGTATTTGTCTAAAGTGTATGGAAATTTAAGGGCCGATATCAAAATTCTATGTATGATAATATAATGCTCGATATTTAACAATTTCTAAATTATTAAAGAACTCAAGATACTGGTCAATGACTGATCATTCTACTTTTTGAGTTTCCTTTGGTGCTAACTAATAAGAATCTTAGCTTACAAAAAAAAAAAAAAAAAAAACTAATAAGAATCTTAAGAAGGAGCACTATAAATTAAGTCCGAATCAGAGGACTGAAAATACGAACCAAGCCGCACTTCCCGTCCAAGAACGTTGGACCAGAGCTTAATTATATTTTTGACATTTTAAAGATTGTAGAAGTTTTGGTTACTGGTATGCATGACATATTTTACATAGTCAAACGTCCGACCCAAAATATTTAATTTTTTTTTTTTTTTTTTTTTTTTGAGAAAGGGCTTAAAATATTTAAATTCTTAAACACTTTGGGTCACATGTCTTGATATCCAACATATATGCTCCAATAATCCACACATCGTCTCTGAAATATATATTCAGCATACAACCAGTATTATAAGTCGGACTAAACTACATGCATGATAATGCCCGATTATGGATGTATATCATATGTCACCAAGAGCCAATGTGGTTCTAAATTGGTCTTAATGGGTGTTCTTAATTAGTATGCATATCCCTCCACTCTCCATAATGAGCTTTCAAAAAAGATTGATATGAGAATTCTGAATGTATAGTTAGTTCAACGTGTTGGAAGATAAAAGGAGTAGGTAAAATTAACACACAAAGACCAAAGAAATAAGTCATGAAAAAGTTTGAAATGGTTAAAGGTCGGCCTCATGTCTTATCTTATCTCATATGATATGGTCCTCGTCAGATTTCACTCATTTTTATCTTTGAGAAACCATTATGTATACTAGCTAATTATCGGGTTGCCAATGTTCTCAATTTATAAATCAAAACTTTGATGGTCTTAATGTACAATTAAATAAGATAATACAGGCCTTATTCAAAAACTATGACTAAAAAGAAGAGTGGAAAAGAGATTTAAAAGATATAAATCAAAAGCGTGAAGAATTATAAAACATTATGATGGCCTCCAACTAGATATCTTGACAAAAAAAAAAGAGAGAGAGATCACTATGGAAACTATAACAATGGCGAACAAAAGGACAACATGCGACGTGCACCATTTTTTTTTGACGTGCTCAATTTTATTTTGGTATTCATACTTCTTTTTTTTTCTTATAAAATAGGTTCTTTTCTACTTCAAAGTACCTTCCAATAAGGCAATAAGTCGTCACACATAGAGAGGCGTTACAAAACACACACAACAGAAATATTGGGCTTTGATAAGTTTTTGAACTAGTAATGGAGTGGAAAGAAGGTTACTTAGATGTGATCTTAGTGCCGCTAGGGCTAATGGCATATGCAGCTTACCATGTTTACTTATGGCACAAGTTACGTACACAGCCTCTCACCACCGTCATCGGCACTAACGCTAGAGCTCGCCGTTTTTGGGTCGCTTCCATCATCAAGGTAATCCTCGACCTCTTTAATACATATACACACATATATAAACTCATAAGTATGTTGTATGTATTTGAACTAATCAGGACAACGAAAAAAAGAACATATTGGCCGTTCAAACGCTAAGAAACTGTATAATGGGATCGACTTTAATGGCCACAACATCAATCCTCCTATGCGCGGGTCTAGCTGCGGTTATAAGCAGCACGTATGCGGTAAAGAAGCCTCTAAGCGACGCCATTTACGGAGCTCACGGGGAGTTCATGGTGGCTCTTAAGTATGTCACAATCCTCATCTTCTTCCTCTTCTCTTTCTTTTCTCACTCTCTCTCGATCCGATTCATCAACCAAGTCAATATCCTCATCAACACTCCCTTTCCTCCGGAGGATTTGGAGGAGATGATGATGATGATAACGCCGGAGGAGTACGTGGCGGAGTTGCTAGAGAGAGGGTTTGTTTTGAATACGGTGGGGAATCGGTTGTTCTATGCGGCGTTGCCTTTAATGCTTTGGATATTCGGACCGGTGCTTGTGTTCTTGTGTTCGGTCATGATGGTTCCTCTTCTTTATAATCTTGATTTTTTCTTCTTCGACAAAGAAAGAAGAAAAATCGATAGAAAATCTAGTTTTGGATCTGCGTAGAATCATGTTGATAAGCAATATACATTATACTTGCATGCAGATTTCGAAAATTATTTAGGTTTCGGTTTAAGATCTTTTGGTTCAAGTAAATTTCTAATTATATAATGCGTGATAGTATTAATTATCATATAGTATTGATTAGGGTTTGTTGATGAAAGAGTATAATGAGTATGTACATCCCTACATGAGAACTTAAAGATTAAGTTGTAGTAGGTGTCTTGTGTAATGTGTCACGTTTCGGTTTGTTGAGATTTGACGCTATAATTGGCATTTCCATGTGGGTAACTTTATAACTTATATACACGTATGAAGATATCTATGTGCGTTATTTACTTTTGTAAATCATGTGATCACATACGTCGACCAAGAAATGGGCTAAAAAAATGAAGTACATATTTATTCCGTGCAGTAGTATCTCACTTAGTTAGTTGTTATGCGTCAGAACCAATCGTGACGATCGAGCCTATATAAATCCTCCCAGTCTGCACAGCTGTTTTCCTATGCGTACGTAGTATGAAACTTAGTGATTTTTTGGAACACCAATTTCATTAAAACTTAAAATCTCCGGTTACAAGAAAAGTTTGTAAGCTACAAGCATAAAAATACAACATAAGTGATAGGAATAGGAAAACTTCTAAGATAAAAAGATAGCGAATTCAGAACCAGGTTCGAATGCGTCAAAACAGATTTACAGTAATACCGGAAGGTTGAAATTTAGTCACTATGGATCTTAGTATCCAATCCTAGGTTTATCGGAACAAAATCCCTTACATCTTCTGATCTAGAACGAACCGCTACACAAAATAACATAAATTGTGAATCTCACGAGTGATGAGACCTCAACTTGCGAGTTAATGTCATTGCTTCTACCGAGCTACCATTGTCAGTTTATCCAACTATTTATTGCTTTTTGTTAATTAAGGCTGTTTACTAATTGTTGGCAAAGTACTTCTCCATTAAGAAAGTGGTTAATTATTGGTTTGATAGATCAGAGACCTCACACATCCGTGAAGATCCACCCATACTGTCGTATTTCTGCAATCTTAATTAATGAATATATTAATCTACTTGTGATTGTGAGTCGTGTTGGATCAAGCGTAAGTATATAAAGTATTAACATGAGGTGTTGCTTAGAGAGAGAAACAAAGATTCTTCGCTCTTAGGCAAATGTTTGTTTATACATCGAGATTTCGTTGAAGAATAAAAAATGAGTATTGAAAATTTAGAATACAAGTTGCTTGATTCAACTAGAAATTAAATGAAATGGCCACGGAGCATGGTGCGCATTGATTATAGATGGTAATACACATTTCATAAATACAGGCTAGCATGGATCATCATCATGTTTTGTTATATTAGTGTAAATTGCACGCCTAGATTCAGTATCTGTCATTCAGACTAGAAACTGATTCCTAAAACCCAAGTCGTACAACCTCAAGAACAAGCACGTTCATTTGGTAGCTTATTATATAACCGATAAAGTAAATGGCAAAACTGGACTTTTTCTACGAAAGAGATGAGCTAAGTCCTAGATCCCAGTTTTGCCAGTTGTGTAGATTATTCACCAAGACATACTGCCATGTTCTGGATCTAATTCTTCTATTTGCAAGATTAATAATATGTTGCTTTGCTAAGTTGATTTATGTAATTTTAGATGAATAGTATTCTTCTGATGACTAAACTAATTTTGAAAATAAACACTGGTAGGTAGTTGAACAAAAAAAAAAAAAGTTAGACCGGTCAAAATGTTTTTCACGTTTTAAAATAAAAATAAAAACAAGAAATAATCTTCAGCCTTTGGATGGTTGCCACGTCATTAATATAAAAAAACAAAGAAGTAGATCCGATGATCACCACGTGTCGGTCACGACACACCCACGAAGACATTAACCTCACGATGTCTCAAAACACGAACCTTTCTTCATCTCTCGTCGGTCTTTTTGTCCTCTTTGCACGCTCTTCTTGTTTTTTTTTTTCAAACACGGTGAAAAGGAAAAATTCTACGGTCCCGTGGTCAAAAAAGAAGCTCCATAAATATAAATTAACACATAACGAGAAAAAGAGGAAACGTTTCTTTCTTCATTGTCTTTTGTTGGAATCTCCGTCCCTTTTCTTTGTTGATCGGTTCGGTGGTGTGAATCTAGACATGGCTGCCGCCAAGCTCGTGGCTTTGTTACTTCTTCTTGCCTTGGTTTTCACCACCACTGTCTTCGCCGATGCCGGTGAGGAGCCGGAGATTGTTGACGCCGCCGGATCCGATGGTTCATCTAAGATCCAGCTGGATCAGCTTAACTCCAAGATCCGAGCTTTAGGTTAGTTAGCGAGTTGTGCATTCTTTAGACTCTTCCCTCCAATAGAATCATTGCAAGTTTTGATTTTGATGTTTAACTTGAAATTGCCAATTCATGACGTGTTCAGCTTGTTTGATGTGTTTATGTTCGTAGAGCATTGACTTTAAAATTGGTAGCTTTTTTGGATTGGTTTCAGATGTGCATCGTATTAGTTTCTCCGTAATGTTGAATTGCTTGCTATGGATGCAAGACTTTGGTTAATGAGCTTTATTTATGTGTTGTGTGTTTTCTATTGTTGTGAAGAAACTCAAATCGATGAGAAGACCCGTGAAGTTAAGGGCAAAGACGAGTTAGTAGCGGAGAAGGAGAAGCTTCTCAAACAGAAGGAAGACAAGATTGCTTCTTTGCAAACTGAAGTCTCATCACTACAAGTATGCATCTCTTGGTTTATTTATTTTTATCTACTTGTTATAGATTGTTTTGATTTTTTGATATGTTTTGGCTTACACCTGTTTTCACTTCTTTACATAAAAAGGGATCATCTGATTCTGCAAAAGAGTTGGGGAAGGCTCAAGAACGTGTTGTTGAATTAGAGAAGCAGGTGAGTGAGACATTTAAGTTTGACAAATCAAATCTTTTTAAATGGGTAGAGTACGCAAACAGTAGTCTGATTATTTTTTAAAATGCTGCTTCTGCCATTCAGATAGAGGTACTCAGAAACTTCCTGGAGCAGAAAAACAAGGAGAAAGCTTCCACGGAAGCTCGGACCAAGGAAGCTGAGAAAAAACTAAGTGAAGTAAACTCAAGCCTAGAAAAAGTATGTTTACGTTACTTTCCCTTGTTTACACTTTCTCTTTACACATGTCCATTTGGATTAGTGCGAAGGAACGTGGTGGAACGTTCTTTAAGTCAGCTCTAGCCTCTAGCTAGACTTCGTTTAGGTTAAGATCAAATATCTTCATGCTGTTGGCATGTAGCCTCGTCATGGTCTTTCTGCAGTTTCCATTCTCAGCTGTACATAGATCAGTATGAACTTCTTGCATGATTTGATACTTTATTTGATCTAAATCTAGCCTGGAGTTGAATGTAAATTCTGTAGAACATGTTTCATGATGTAGTCTGAGTATAATTTTTTAACCGTCCCTGCTTAATACCTTCTACCGTGCCTGTATTGATATGTACTTTGGATTGAGCTGATAGTACTCTCCTGAAGATGTTATAATTATAGTTAATGATGTCTTGCAGCTTCAGAAGACAAATGAAGAGCAGAAGAACAAAATAGGCAAACTTGAACGTGCTATTAAGATGGCTGAGGTATAAGTAACACCCTCTTCTTAAGTTATACTCCCTACGCTTTTAGTTTCCGCCTCACGTTTCACTTTTTACCATTTCAGGAAGAAATGTTGAGAACAAAGCTTGAAGCAACTTCAAAGGCTAAGGCACTCCTGGAGGTAATGGTTTACCTATTATACATTTCATTATTTTGAAAGCCGGAATCGAACAGCGAGCTAACGCCAATTATTTTGTTTGGTTAGGCTCATGGTTCGTGGCTTCCCCCTTGGCTTGCTGTTCACTGGAGTACTTTTCAGGTATGGTTGATGCAGGTCTTTTTTTTTTAAACTGTTTTGTAACATAGTGGGTTTAGCCAGTTAACTTTGCATCTTTCATTTACCATATAGACTTATACCGAGACGCATTGGGAGGCACACGGGAAGCCTGTTGTGGAGACAGTGATTCTAAAGGTGCTGTTTTAAATTTGAAGTTTACGTATGCCTCTAAACAGCATTGGAGCATCTGACTGATGAAGTTTTACTTATTATCTATTAGGTCACCGAAGCAAAAGCTCAAGCTGATAAATGGGCTGAACCA
The DNA here is from genome assembly GCF_020379485.1 of Brassica napus. Classification (NCBI taxonomy): domain Eukaryota; kingdom Viridiplantae; phylum Streptophyta; class Magnoliopsida; order Brassicales; family Brassicaceae; genus Brassica; species Brassica napus. The sequence goes on along the minus strand of NC_063434.1, from coordinate 3,255,306 downwards.
CATGTGGAAACCATTAAAACTGTAAGCATCTTGTTAGCAATTTAATTTATTTTCTGGGATTAGTTAAATGCATCCATCTTCAATGAGTCACCAGTACTGAGTTTTAATTGGCTTTTATATTCTCTTTCTTATGACGCCCTACTCGCAGAAATATATTCCAGCCGTGAAGGAAACTGTTGCGACACATGTTCAGCCACACGTCCGAACACTATCCATCAAAGCCAAAGAGGCTTACCATGCATCCAAGAGTGCTGTTTCCCCTCACATTGTCACGGTTCAAGAAATTGTAGACCCTTATTATCAGGTATAGTGTGTGTTTTATCAGTTTATTCTTTTAACCGATAATTCAAATACACGTTATTTCAGCTATTAACTTAATGTGTATTTACCCCTTCCAGGAGGCTAAAAAGTTTAGCAAGCCATATGTTGAGCAAGTGGCAACGGCCACGAAACCACATGTTGATAAAATCAAGGTTGCCGTGAAACCTTACACAACCAAGGTGGTCATTGTTTACACAGAGTTCCTTGAATCCGCCACGACTTATCATAATCAGGTCTGTAACAATGAGTATTTTTTTACAAATATGAATCAAGTTATTTCCACTTGTTGATTTAAAAGCTAAATTTCGCATGTTGTCTGCGAAGGTCCAAGCCCATGTTAAACAAAAACTGAAGAGCCATGAGCTCACAGAGGCTTTTGCTACCAGTGAATTTGTTTGGTTTGCGGTATGTATCAACACTTTCTTGTACATTTGATTTGCTTCCTCTCTTAGCAACTTCATATAAAACCTTTTCACTGCAGGCCTCTGCGTTGTTGGCGTTACCTATCTTCTTTGCATACAGAATGCTTGTTTCCCTCTTCTGGTGAGTCTCCTAATTAACTCTTATAATTTCTATAGAAATTCTTGATCTCCAAACCATGGAGAGATCTCATGTTATAATACGGTGAATCCGTATGATAGATCAATGTTCAGCAAACAAAGATCTATAAACTCACTTGTAAAAGATTGATAAAGAGAACAATCCTTACGTATGAATCCAATATCGTTTCCAGAATTACAAGAAGAGAGAAATTGATTCTGTTACACTTTTCTGAATGAATCTAAAGCTCATGAGAAACAGAGCTTTTATACTCACTCTGTTTCCTACTAGACACGCGTCCCTTTACCACTGGAGCCGTTAGTAACTCTCTAACAAACTCTAACAACCTTCTTCCCTCCTTCCTTGACCTCCACGTGTCCCTAACACCTCCTTACTCATTACCTGTATCACATCCTTCCCCTCCAAGCAACCTTGTCCACAAGGTTTCTTTTAAAACTCAACATCTGGGAACTTCTTGTTCATATCAAAAAGAAACTCCCAAGTAGCCTCCTCCACACCTCCATTCGACCACTTAACCAAAACCATAGTGGCAGCTCTACCTTGGCGTTGAACCATCTTCCTCTCAAGCACACGCTCAGGAACCTTTACTGTTGTCTCATGAAGAACAGAAGGTAACTGCGTTGAAGAAGCCACATCACCTATGACCTTCTTCAGCTGTGACACATGAAACACTGGATGAATCTTAGAAGAACTTGGTAACTCCAACTTGTAAGAGACCTTTCCTCTCGTATCCAGAACTTTGTAAGGACCATAGTATTTAGGAGCAAGCTTCTGAGTAGACCGATGAATCACCGAATGTTGTCTATATGGTTGCAGTTTGACATATACAAAGTCACCAATCTCAAAACTCCTCTCACTTCTATGGCCATCAGCCTGTTGCTTCATGCGATGTTGAGCGCGCAACAAATGAAACTTGAGCATCAACAACATATCCTCACGATCCTGTAAGCACTTCGCCACTACCTGTACTTTGGATTCACCAGGCAAGTAAGGAAGATGCACTGGTGGTGCCTGACCGTAAACAACTTCATAAGGGGTCACTTGAGTTGCAGAGTGGTAATTCGTGTTGTACCAGAACTCTGCCAACGGTAACCAGCGACTCCACAAGTACGGTTTATCACTTGTCATGCATCGAAGATACGTCTCCAGACATCTATTAACAACTTCCGTCTGCCCATCACTCTGCGGGTGATACGCGGTTGACATATTTAAAGAACAACCTTGCAACCTGAAGAGCTCCTGCCAAAAATCACTCAGAAAAACCGAGTCTCTGTCGCTTACAATCGAACGAGGAAGACCATGGAGCTTGAAGACTGTATCCAAAAAAGTTTGGGCCACTGTCATAGCTGTATAAGGATGACTTAAAGCCATAAAATGCGCTGCTTTGCTCAACCGATCCACCACCACTAATATAACAGATTTCCCAAAAGATAACGGTAACCCATCTATAAAGTCCATTGAAATATCCATCCACACACCTTCTGGAATGGGTAATGGTTGTAGTAAGCCTGGTGATGCAGCATTGTCGTACTTACACTGCTGACAAACCGTACAGCTTCTAAGATAAGCTTGTATATCTTTAGCCATTCCTTTCCAGTAAAACAAGCCTTTGACCCGCTGCAATGTGACATCTCTCCCTGAATGCCCACCTTGACTCGAGCCATGTAACCACTGAAGGAGTTTGTTCTTCAAAGGTACATCCGCGGGAATCACTATCTTGGTCTTCCTACGTAACACATTGTTGACCCATGTGAAATGCTTCTTCGCATTTTTGTTGATCCGCAACTCCTCAATCAACTGTTTGGTTATTGGGTCCCTTTCGTATGCTTCCTGAATCTGTTTCATTAGATCACACTCCATCACTGACATAGCCATATGAAGAATCTCAGAACCATCCATACGAGAAAGAGCATCTGCAGCCAAGTTCTCTTTTCCTTGTTTGTACTGAATCTCATAGTCAAACTCAAGTAGCTTAGGAAGCCATTGCTGCTGTATGGGTGTATTTAACCTCTGCTCCAACAGATACTTTAAACTCCTCTGATCTGTCTTAATGATGAAGTGGTTTGGTAACAAATAGTGCCTCCACTTCTGCACTGCAAACACCACAGCTAATAACTCCTTTTCGTAAATGGATAGTAACAATTGTTTGCCTTTTAGGTGACGGCTAATGTAAGATATTGGATGACCCTCCTGCATGAGAACCGCTCCAATTCCATTACCACACGCATCCGTTTCAACCAGAAATGGTTTGTCAAAGCGGGGCATTGCCAACACAGGTGCTTCACACAGAGTTTTCTTCAAATCCACGAATGCAGACTGTGCTTCACCATTCCATTCAAACGAATCCTTCTTCGTGAGTATAGTCAAAGGGCGAGCTATTGAACCAAAACTCTTCATAAACTTGCGATAGTAGCCTGCTAACCCCAAAAACCCTCTCAATTTCTTCACATTAATGGGTTGAGGCCACTCTGCGACAGCCTTCACTTTACTTGGATCGGTCGAAATGCCTTCCTTTGAAATGAAATGTCCGAGGTACTCCACCTTATCAGTACCAAAAGCACATTTGCTCCGCTTCGCATACAACTTGTGTGATCTCATCACCTCAAACACTTCTCGAAGATGTATCAAATGTAACTCCATGTTAGGACTATAGATGAGTATATCATCGAAGAAGATAAGCACAAATTTCCGCAAGTAAGGCCGAAAGACATCATTCATCAAGCCTTGGAACGTAGCTGGTGCATTGGTTAAGCCAAATGGCATTACCAAATACTCATAGTGCCCACTATGTGTGCGGAATGCTGTCTTCTGTATGTCCAACGGATCCATACGGACTTGATGATAACCAGCCCTTAGATCAATCTTAGAGTAGACTGCTGAACCGCCCAGCTCATCCATTAAATCCTCGATCAAGGGAATGGGAAACCGGTTCTTCACTGTCATTTGATTGAGCTTTCTGTAGTCAACACAGAGACGCCAAGTATTATCCTTCTTCTTCACAAGCACAACAGGTGAAGCATAAGGACTACAGCTCGGTTGTACAGTCCCTGCTTCTAATAATTCCCTCACCATCTTGTCAACTTCATTCTTCTGTTGCAAAGCATATCGATAGGGACGTTGGTTAACCGGGTTTGCTCCTTCCACTAGCGTGATCTTGTGATTATGATTCAAGCGAAAAGGAGGCAACTGAGTAGGTTCCACAAATATCTCTGCAAACTCTTCTGTTAACTTGTCAATGGCTGTGACTTCCGATGATGCATCTTTGGTTTGCTCAATAGCATTCAACCAAATATTCTCACTCTCTGCTTCATATGCATAGAGCATATGCAACTGAATCTCTGTTTCCTTAACTTCTTCAATTCTTTTAGCTTTAACTTCTCGCACAGATCCCGGCTTCAGACCATGCAAAACACACTTCTTTTGTTGCCATTTAAACTGCATAAACAACTTCTCAAAATCCCATGTTATAGGGCCCAACCGAGATAACCACTGAACTCCCAAAACCATGTCATGACCTCCTAAAGGAATGACCATAACGTCAGACTGGAACTGGTGCCCTTGAAAAGTCCATCTAAAGTTAGAGACCTTGCCACACACACCTATCTTCGTCCCATCAGCCACTGACACTCTTGCTTTACCTGCTGATTCAATTTTACATCCCAATCTATTGGCGACATCTCTATCCACAAAGTTATGTGTTGAACCTGAATCAATCAGAATGTAGATATTCTTCTTGCCCTGCACACCTCTAACTCTCATTGTTGTATAATCAGTCACTCCAGAGACTGCATTCAACGAGATCTGAGCAATATCACCATCTGATGTTCCTTCCTCATTATCTTCATCCACCTCTTCCTCATATTGAACTTCACCCTCCGCAAAGTCAATTAGAAAAAGCTGAGTCTTTTTATGCTTCAAGTAATGCTCCGGGGAGAATTTTTCATCACAATAGTAACAGAGACCCTTAGCTCTTCTTTCACTCATCTCCTCATTTGTTAAAAATTTTCTGAGCTTATTCGGCTGTTGTGTGTTCTCCTTATTTGTAGTCTCACTCAGCTTAGGTGTTGATAACAGCCCTTTACCTCCACTACTAATTGTACTTCCTTTGCCACTACTCCACTCTTTATACGGCTTTCTTGGATGAGCTCTTTCATACAATCTACCAAGTACCAAGCATTGCCTCGTCGATTGTGGATGGAACATGCGAATATGCATTTGTGTATCCATTCGCAATCCCGCCAAGTAAGCACTGACCAAGTACTCTTCTGACATGCGAAGTCTCGAGCGAATCAACTCAAATTTGGCATGATACGCACTTATACCCTCCGTTTCTTTCAACTCCTTCAACTCTGCAATCGGATCATCCAAGACCTCCTCAAATCTTTCTTTGATTAACGCACGATAAGTCCTCCAATCACGCAACATCACTCCCTCAACGTCTTCTTGAACCAACGCTTGATGCCAGGTCCGAGCCAAGCCATCAAAATGTAAAGAAGCAATTGGAACCTTCGATCCTTCCGGTGTATTATCGCTCACAAAAAATTGTTCCACCAAACACAACCACTCCTGAATCTTCTCTCCAGAAAACCTCGGAAAATCAATTTTCGTCATCCGAGTTCTCCCATTGTAAATGTTCTCACCTCGTTGTGCGTGAGGTTGATGAACTGTGTTGTGTATGTCTTGGGTTGTAGATCGCAACGGCGAGTTACCACGAAGGTTCTGATCTTCACTCGTCGAAGCTCCGTGTTGAGGTGGAAATCGCGTCATCAGCTTGAAAGCATCTATCATCTCCTGAATACTCCGATCTGTCTTCTCACTTTGCATCGCAAACGCTTTCTCCAAAGTAACGAATCTTTCTTCGATCTCCTCGTCCACCTCGCGAACCACCGCCTTCTTCGCCATCGCCTGTGATCGCGTCTCCGCCATTATCTCCGAGAATCGCCGAGCTCTGATACCACTAATACGGTGAATCCGTATGATAGATCAATGTTCAGCAAACAAAGATCTATAAACTCACTTGTAAAAGATTGATAAAGAGAACAATCCTTACGTATGAATCCAATATCGTTTCCAGAATTACAAGAAGAGAGAAATTGATTCTGTTACACTTTTCTGAATGAATCTAAAGCTCATGAGAAACAGAGCTTTTATACTCACTCTGTTTCCTACTAGACACGCGTCCCTTTACCACTGGAGCCGTTAGTAACTCTCTAACAAACTCTAACAACCTTCTTCCCTCCTTCCTTGACCTCCACGTGTCCCTAACACCTCCTTACTCATTACCTGTATCATGTTATTGTTTATTGCAGCACAAAGGCAAAGACGCCTGTTAAGCACCCTCATCACCATGGTCGTCGTAAGACCAAAAAGGGTCACAGTCACGTTGAGAAGTGAAAATTCATTGTTCCACGTGCTCAAAATAGTTGAGGTACACTCACGTTCTTCTGACTAAGAATGAACATATTTGCTTTTTTTTCTTCGCTTAATACATGTCATGCTTAGTAAGCCATTCGAGGGACATCTTCTCTCTTTGGAGGTAGTTATTGTTATTTTAGTTTCTAGCCACAGAAGGAATGGTTTAGTCTAGTTAGTGTCAAGATGAGCAAAGCGTATATAGTGTTAGTAACAGAACCAAACTCGGATTATGGTGTTTGTCCTTATCCGGCTGATATGTAGTAAAGAGCCGTGTGTGATACTACATAACATTATGAGATTATGTGTGTTTGTCCATGTTTATTGCTTCTAAATCTATTGGTTATTTACTGTGCCAGGTAAGAGATTAAAACGCCTTTGTCGCGGACTCTTCTAAGATGATCTGGTTGCTTGTTGCCTTGTTGGACTCTGCTCTTTGTGCAAATGTGTTGGCTTCTTTCTTTTATTATTTTGTGCTGTTTTGGACAAACATTCAGTCTTTTTACACAGAATATTATTAGACAATACTAGAGAAAATCTAGCAAAGCTTGGTGTAATTTTAGTGTATTTTTACATTTCACGTGGATATTTATATTGGGATTTGTTTCACGTTGTTTCTTTCTTCTATTCAAATGATAGTTTAACATTTTCTCTTTCTTGTGAAAACTAAACACTTGTTTTTTTTGTAAAAGAATTAAACTCTTGTTATCTTGGCTGAAACATCCGTTGTCTTTTCTTCGAATTTGTTCTTTGGGAAGGGTTGGGAACAGCTAATATAAAAGTCTGAACAGACAGTGGAAATAGAAACACAGACTGTCAAGGATTTAGTAGTTAAGTTGCTTAGCATGTTGATGTTCTCTTAAATGTTATACTGTTACTTGGTCTGATCAAGAAAACAGACTACATTAAACCATAAGAGAAACGACACAAAACATAGATAACAAAAGACTTGCCCCAAAACACAGACTCCACAGAAAGACTGAACCAAATGAAAAATAGTAAAACCGTGGACCTTGTAAGATCCTTATTACCTCTGATCACCAGACACACTAACTCAACCTTCATCACCCTGACGACGGTCGTTCACGAATTGCATCACATGCGCCTCAACCGCATCAGCAAACTGGTTCCTATGCATAGCAACATGATAGTCTACTTCAGACAACCTGGAACCAGCCGGCCTAAAATTGACTTCACCAGCAGTCCTCATAATCTGCTCGGAAACAGCAATGAGCGTGGGGAACATTGATCTGTCAACCAAATGGTATTTAGAAACATCCCCCAAGATCCTAAAAAACTGAGGCATCTCAGAGCCACCAACTGCGTTTACCGCCCTATACAGATTCTCAACTTCATGTGCTAATCCATGAAATCCAAGAACAGGGGAATCGGACAGCACAAGGGTCTTGTAGACATTACAAAACCCTGCCATATGTTTCCAGGAGAGAGTTTTCGCGACATGAGAGCAAACATCACCAAAAGAACCACCGTCTTTTGTATGGTTGAGAATACCCTTCAGGACTGATTCTTTGATACGACCTAACTGACCATATTCCCAGTAGCAAAATAAATGTTTCAGACAACCGAAGAGTGACAAAATCTCATTTTCCTCTCCTCTCGGAGGATCATAACCAGCTGCTTCAGAAGGTGCTTTGAAATCAGGACCAGTAATGTTGGAAATGTCTTGGTTTGTATTCTTGTAAAGCATTGTCACCAACCAACCAAAGAACGCGTTCGCCTTCTTCTGGTTTGGGATGGCTACGACATCTGAATCAGGAACTCTTACAACACGAACTCTCCCCCCACCCTGGCGGAACCCTTCAAGGACATCATCCGTTACTTCAGGCATTAAGCAACAGATCCCTCCGATGTAATAAATAGCTGCTTGGCCTGCACTCGCCACGTCAGAATTGTTTCCACGCTCAAGACTCAACTGAAAGGCAGTGTAGTTACGGTTGGTGGACGCAGTAGAAGAAGAGAGTTCGCCTAGAATCATGTCAGCATCTTTGATTCCAGTTATTGAAATATCGACCGATGGTAGGATGCTTAGATTTTTGGGACACTGCTGCTCTGTCGACATTCTTTCCAGACCAAAGGTTTTTAGAGCTGATATAGAAAGTTGAACTGGAATGGGTTTATAAATAGGCAAGAGATGGAAGTGGTAACGTTTATATCAATTAATAATGCCGCCCGAGTGGCTTGACACACGTGGCACTGTGTTATAACTCTTGGTGCTAGTCCCAATATCGAACTCATTGTCCTTTCCAAGTTTAGACAACTACTTTGAGACTGCCGAAGAAAGAGTCAATGACGCGCCATTTGCGAGGAGGGAGGCAACGCTGCTTCATACTTCAAAGTAACCACATGTGTGAACTGGACCAACTATAGCTTTTGTCTGGCCCGTAACCTATAAAAGCCCGAAATGGTCCAAATTCAGATAAAAAGTAATTTCAACTTTTTATTTAAGTCTTTATTTTAATTTTAATAACAATAGGAACTTGAAAATTTGATACTGGTGAGTCTTTTATGGAAGAGTGGCTGGCACATGTATAAATAATGTTATCAAATGAAGGATAAAGCATCAGAAAAGCCGAATACACCTTTGTCAATGTTTCACCTTTCATTAAAGAGAAAATAAAATTAAAATCTCTGTTGGTAAAATTATAAGTATATACAATTAAGTTGGATATATTATTTTATACTACTACTTAACAAGAAAATCTAATTCATTGATGACAAAATAATAAAATCTATTTTTTTTTGCGATTTGATGGATATATTATCATAAATAAATTGATAAGTATACGAATTAATTAGCAAATAAACAAAATCTAATTAATATGGATAATGAGTGTAATTAATTGAAAAAAACGCTTTAATTGAAAAACGAGAAAAGAGAAGGACGTTCGTTCGTTCCTCATTTGGAGCTACAGTGACCGTTTCTAGTGCTTATAGAGACAGTACGAGAGCGACATATTATCTCGCTAAGTGAGCCGAGCGAATCTTTCTTCGATCATCAGTTTCTCATCCAGGGGTTATCATCTCAATCGCTCTCCTGCCTGCACTTGTTCTTATCCTCCGCTTCTTAAGTGGCTCTGCGCCACCAGCGATTTTTTATGGTTCGATCTTTTGATGCTCTGTTACGCTTTGAATCCTGTGTCTGTCTCCTTTCCTTGATGAAAGTGATGATCTTTGCTACGCATCTGAAACTGAATTTTCATTTCCGATTAAAAAAGACTGCATCTTTTGATCTTATAGTATGTTGAATCTCTCAATTGGCCTTGAATGATTTGGTTGTCTTTACATTTGCTTGATCTCCTGTTTAAACAAAAATTGAATTTTGAGTTATGGGTTTTGTGGAGTTAAGACAATGAATAATCTATTAGACAACCATCTGTATATTATTAAAAAACACATGAGCTCTTAATGATGTAAAGGTTGTTACTTTTGATCAGGGAATGAAGACTAAGCTGAGTTCAAGGTTAGCTTAAAGAGAAAAATTTTGAAGTTATGTCAGAGTCTCGCCAAAGGCCTCCTTTTAAGGGCCCGAGATGGATTATCACTTTGGTTGCGCTCGTTACACTCGTTGTCATCACTGCACTCATTTATCCTCCCCGGAACTCTGTCACCTGCTACATGTTTTCTGGTCCTGGATGTCAGTTATACCAACAGTTCTTGTTCGTACCTTCAAGGGAACTGACTGATACTGAAGCTGCAGCTCAGGTTGTGACGAATGAGATCATGAATCTACCTGAATCTAAGACAGCGAACCCCAAGATTGCTTTCATGTTCTTAACGCCAGGGGCTTTGCCTTTTGAGCCTCTCTGGGAAATGTTCCTCCGTGTAAGAGATTCTCCCCATCCATTACCTCGTTTTGAGCCTCTGTGGGTTCATTCTTTTTTGTTTCATTTCAGGGTCATGAGAACAAGTTTTCTATTTATGTGCACGCGTCAAAGAAGAGTCCTGCGCACACAAGCAACTACTTTGTTGGTCGAGATATTCACAGTCACAAGGTGGATCTTTCAGTTAGGTTCATGTGAAATTTTTTGACTAGTTGTGACGATATGATGATATATGTGCAGGTTGCTTGGGGTCAGATATCGATGGTTGATGCTGAAAGAAGGCTATTAGCTCATGCTCTCATTGATCCTGATAACCAACACTTTGTGTTGCTTTCAGATAGGTAGGTGATTGAATTAAATCATTTTCTTATATTATTGTGTATGTTTAAGGTCATCATAATGTGCTTAACTAAATCATACTTTTACCATCTTCTTTGTTTGTTTTTTACTGGCAGTTGTGTACCGCTGTTTGACTTTAACTATATCTATAATCACTTGATCTACGCGAACCTTAGCTTCATTGATTGGTAAGTTTAACTATATCTATGTCTCGCTATCACTTAAGGCCTCTGGTGGTATGTGTTCTCATCTTTCATGTTTTTTTTTTTTCAGTTTTGAGGATCCTGGACCACATGGAAATGGTCGGTATTCTCAACATATGTTGCCTGAGGTTGAAAAGAAGGATTTTCGGAAGGGCTCACAGGTATGCGTTATGTAATAAAGATATCATATTTTATCATTACCGATAATGATGGTTCCATTTCTTTTCCAGTTGATTCTAATTACGCTTGATATTTTCTTCTATAATCATGTGTTCCAGTGGTTTTCAATGAAGAGGAGACATGCTATAGTCGTCATGGCTGACAGTCTTTACTACACAAAGTTCAAGCTTTACTGTAGGGTAAGCAAGCTTTTTGTTTTCAATGGTTTCTCATACTGTTTGATAATCACTTGCCTTGCCACATTGCATGCGCTAAGATTCTATATGATCATAGTTCTTTCTTCCAACCTCTTATAATCCGTTTTGTTCTGCCTATCTGGTGAAAAAAAACTTAAGTCATATATAAGCAAATTAGACACAAAGTCAGTGTACTCCTTGCTTGCATCTTTTTTTTGTAATTCAAGTGACATTTTACCTAACGGCTTACGTTTTCTCACAGCCGAAGATGGAAGGACGCAACTGCTATGCGGACGAACATTATTTCCCAACTCTCTTCAATGTAAGTGTACTCTTTGCTTGCATCTTTCTTTTTATTACACTTTCCATCATAAAATCTATATGCTTAAAGATCTCTTTTCTTTCAGATGATTGATCCAAATGGAATAGCAAACTGGTCGGTGACACATGTTGACTGGTCAGAAGGAAAATGGCATCCGAGATTATACAATGCAAGAGACATCACTCCTTACCTCCTCAGGAAAATCAAGGTCCCTCTTGCTCTTTCTCTATGCTCGGTTAATATTGCCTTATTCAGCGACCTAAGTTTGCTGTTTTTATCTGATGTGCAGTCCATCCAACTTGCTTACCATGTAACAAGTGATTTAAAGGTAAAGTATCTGAGTCTTCTTCTTGTTGTTAGTTGTTACCATGGTTCTTGGAGATGTCTTTTCACTGATACATTAACCATTCTGTAAAGCAGAAAGTGACGACAGTAAGGCCGTGTCTATGGAAAGGAGATCAACGACCATGTTATCTATTTGCTCGGAAGTTCAATCCCGAGACTCTGGACCGGTTGATGTATCTCTTCCCTAACTACACCTCGCTGGTTTGAAAGGCTACACATTGTCCTGTTTTGGTCCTTTTGTCTAAGCTCTTACCAAAGCATCCATCCGCCTTGTGATTGATAAATACTCGTAAACCATTCATATTGCTGTGATTCAAAGTTGGGTCTTAAGCCTGGCACAGACACAAACAAGAATAGCTTGAGTGTTTTTGATTTTGTTTATGATAACAAACATTAGCGTTGAGAAGTTGCTAGCTTATTTATTTAAACTTTGAATTTCGATTCATAAAGTAATGTTTCTTTAGATGTTTTAGCATACTTATAACATATTGATGGTTATATCCACAAAGAACTACAAAAAGCTAAAAATCAGTGTGAATCAAAAACGGCAAGTAGTCATATCCTTTAGAAGCAAAAAAACGGCAAGGCGTTTGGAAACCCAACTGTACCGCACTATATAGAGATCATAATCAAACGTCGCTCCTGGTCCCTTCAGTCAAATCCAACGGTCAGAAGTTTTAAACCCTTTGAGAACAAGTGGGACTAAATCTTAACCGTCCGTTGAAATCAATCTAACAAAATAAAAAAAACTAAAAGTCAGAGAGACAGAACATCTTCACTTCAGAGTCTCAAGAGTTGTCTTCCAACGAAAAGCTTGTCTCTTTGTTTTGTGTTCCGTTTTTTTTTCCATACAATGGCGCCGAGGAAGAGTAAGGGAGATGGAGAAGAAAAGGCGAAACCTTTGACACAGACTTCGACGAGAGTGACTCGGAGCATGGATCGCCAAACTCGAAGTGCTACTAAACCAAACGGTGCTAAAGCTGCCGGATCCGTCACCAAGCAGGTGAAGCTTGCGTCGCCGAAGAGGAAGAAGCCATCGACTGAGACTGGGAGAGGAGGTAAGAAGGCGAAGAAGGAAGAGAAGGATGAGGAAAAGGAAGAAGAAGCTGCGGAGGTTGAAGACCCGACGAAGCCCAAGATTGTTATAGAGCACTGGTAAGAGCTTAAGTTTAGGGTTTTTCATTTCTGATTGCTAGGGTTTCGTCTTGATTTTCTGCATAATGTTTCTTATGAGTGGTTTTATAAAGTATGCTGAGGAAATGAAGTGTCTTTTATGTAATGATAAGATGGTCTTATGGGAAAGAGATAGGATTTGCATCTGGTTGTTATGTTTTGTTTTCTCACGGAATTTTTTTTTTTTTGTTATGTTACTGAAGTAAACAATGCAATGCTTTCAAGACAAGGGCTATTCAGGTGAAGGAAGGTCTGGAGGGAGCTGTTCCTGGCGTCACTGTGACTCTTAACCCTGAAAAGGTATTTCTTCTCACTGCAGTTGTTGAATGTATTGTCATGAATGTCACCATTCTCGATTATGTTGAAGCATGTTTGGAACGTTATGGTTGCTAACAAATCTTGACCTTGGCTAAAAAAATTTCCTCTGATGTGATTGAACAGCCAAGGCGCGGTTGCTTTGAGATCCGGAAGGAAGGCGGCGAAACATTCATCAGTCTTTTGGTAAAACTTCCATTCTATTTATAACAAATCTCAACTCGTCTCACTTATCTGATTTGTTATGTTTGGTTGAGGTTTATTAGTTGTACTAATTTGCATAACACATCTTGTTTTATATGCATATGAGAATGAAAATCTACTGAAACAATATAAATTGGCTTTTCGTCATTTTACATTCAGCAGGGTCATGTTTAGTATGTTAGTTATTGTGAATGTACACTATTATTATGTTTACCTTTCGATCTTAGTTTAGAATGAAAAATTAACATCATTTTTTATCTCACTATGTAGGAGATGAAACGTCCATTTGCGCCAATGAAGGCTCTTGATATGGAAGAAGTCATCGAGGACATCATTAAGAAGATTAAATGAGAGAGACATCTACAGACCTGCAAAGTGCCTCTTCTTATGCCGAATCTGTTCTTTGTTTCTGCCAATCAGGATTATGTAGTAGAAGACTTTCTAGAGCAACTTCGGATTTGTTAGGTTCACTTTATTTATTTTTTTCGGTATGAGCACTGTAAGTGCTGTCTGGTTGTTTTTTGCAATGCATGATTGGCTTAGCTTGATCTGTTTTGTTTGTGGGATTAACAAGTATGTGTAAGGCTACTTTGATTCATCTCGTTGCTTGAAGCAAACCGATTCGTGTTTTATTTGCTGGGATCAGGCATGGTTTTAACATTCTGTGCATTAGAACTATGTTACAAGTTGAGCAAGACAAACAGAAGCTAACAAAACAAACTTCGGTTAGGATGGTCGTTTTGAAACTATATAAATATGAATTAACAAGTAAAAAGTGCAAGTTATAAACATAACATGATTAAAGCATTGAAATTCTAAAAACGAAACACACTTTCAAGTAAAAGTAAGAACCATGAAAACTTGCTAAAAACCATGGATATGTCCACAATATACCTTGTTTTTAAATCACTAATCAACGGATTACGTCAAAGAGGTTACTCAGGTTATCATTCAAACGCGTAGGATATATTTTATTCTTAGTATTATTTTTAATTTTTATATAACATTGATGAGCACGTTTTCTATTTGTCGAACCTATGTTCTAATTAAGTATATATTGTTTTTTCAACATACTAAATATACATAAACACGAATATTAAAAAGTTTCGGCTTTTTACCAATTATTCGAATTGGCAACTAGGAGTTCGTATTCTCTTTGCTTACTTACGTATACGACATCTCATAATTGAGGCGTTAATGATATACGTATATATTTTTAACGTGTGCCTCAAAGTATATAAATTTTAATAATTAATTAGCGTGTACACTTTCGGTTTAATATGCTTAAGCCTAATATGAATTCATAAATGGCTACACGCCCAGTAGATAGTTGATACAATTATCAATAAAGAGAAATTTTAGATCATGATCATATCTTGATTCACTACTTTCGAGTCAAATGCGATATCTATTCTTGACAGAATTATTCTAAGAAGTTGTATAAGTGATTTGGCACCAGTCGATCTTTCATTGGCTACTCGAGTATATCTTCCATAACGAGAATACCACTAGAGCTACATAACCTTTATATATATGTGCGTCTGTGAACATGATTCTGTTAAAGTTATTTCAATGTATTACAGTTTAGTTTAATAGTGCAGTGTATATTGGCTTATCTTTTCCACGTGAAAAAAAATTGTTTTTAATTTTCTTTAAAAACATAAACCATTAGAATGATGACACACATCTAGAGTATTTGTTAGAACATGTTCTTGGTATAGAACACTTCTACATTCTCTCTCTCAATTTATAATTAATTGTATTTATTTTAATTAAGAGAGTTTGTGTGAGAGCACACCATTGCTCATGCTCTAACACTTTCACATTTATTAAACGCTATATGAATTTTTTTACAGTATATCAGAACACTTTCACATTTAGAACTAAATTAGGTTATATATTATATCACTAGAATAGTTAGAGGAATAGTATAAACTTGTTTAGTAGTAATGCCATAACAATAAAAAAAAATAGAAACTATTATCGGTCGCAGAATGCTAGCCTGATTACCACAAAGTAAATTATCAGCAACATGTTCAATAAAAAAATAGATTAAACGTTGCACGATCAAGCATAATATAGATCTGTCAACTTAGGATGGACCTTACAAAACGGTAAATGAAAAGAGGAACAAAAGGACTAAAACTATGTGGTTGCGTTGAGTGGTGAGTGCTGAAGAGAATGAGGGCTGAGTGAGTGTGGCTTCGCATCATCTCCCACGAGGGCCTTCGCTCCCACTTCCCTTATTTCCCCATCAATGTCTCTCTTTTCTCTTTCATTTTTCTTTTTGTGTATACTTTTTGTCCATCTTTTTACAATTTTATTTAAAAAAATAAGAATAGTATATAGAATATACATTGCATTATTATGATTTATTGCTATATACTAGACCCATCTAAAAACAGAATATAATATTGATGTTGAACCTAGTCATTATCACATTGCATATGTGAGCGAGGACCAAAGTATCTATTACCAACTATACAAAGATCGATAGAGGAAATAATAGACAAGAGGGAAAATATACATAATATATAGGGAAAACAAATTACCCTGACAAATCATTTGATGGTTTAAGAATTACTCTTATCCGCCCAAGCTCTAGAAAAGAAGAATTTCGCAAGACGTGACCTTAATTGTCTAAGACTAAAGGACAGTAAGGATCATTAGAAATTCACGTGAGACGCCTTCTGGCTTCTGCTGCTATGTTACATGACTACAGAACAAACATAGAATTTTATACTTTACAAGAGAAAAAAAGGGAATAATAAAAACTTAAAAGTCATAAAAGAGAGTTTATAAAGTCATTTTCTTAAAAAATAAAAGGATAACTGAATTAAGATGAAGAAAAAAGTTAATTTGTTATGCAAGAAACTTACTTTGTTTTGGTCTATAAGTATGAAGCACATATACAAAGTTTAATTAAGGCCACAATATTTTTCTATAAAATGAAGCATTAAATTGGTTATATGTCTCAGACTCTCATTTAATCAATACTCCTTCCGTTTTTTTATATAAGTCGTTTTAGAAGAATTTTTATGTTCCAAATTATATGACGTTTTCAGTTTTCTATGTAAAATTTATTAACACTTAATGTTATATGACCAATGATAATATATCTTCTATTTTATTATTGGTTGATTTGTGGTTAGGTAAATAATTAATGATATTTTTGTTTAGAAAATATAAAAAATTAATGATTTCTTAATCTACGTGTATAGTTCCAAAACGACTTATATTAAAAAACGGAGGGAGTATCAACTTATTTGTGTATTATTCGCAAACAGCAATTATAGAAAAATTCTTAGCAAACAGCAATTATATTCTTCGCAAACAGCAATTATTTTCTCTTTTAAAATAGTCATTCACTTTAATTTATCATTTCCGAAACTATGTAAAACCATCGTACCAAGAGTGATAATTTGTATGTAGACTTGTATTGATCTCGAAACCAACATCATGAAATAATGATGAATTTTTATAAACTTATACATGTCTCACATGAGATAAAAATGATTTTTACGGCATAAAATATAATGTATATATATGTTTTCAGATAATCAAATCTTCGGTTATCTTAGTCTTTTGTGGAAAATGATTATTTTAGTTTATATTTTCATATTTTGAATAAAATATAGCTATTCTTTTGCGCCTACATCTGGAAGTATAAGTTACCTACATCTGGTTTGGAAAAAATAGCTTTAATTTTATGGAATTAACTATAGTTATTCTTTTGCGCCTAAATGTGATATATAAAATGGTGGAAGATTGATAGATATAAGATTCCGTCCCTTTCGAGAATTCTGGAATTCTAAATTTAACATATAAATATATTAATATAAAATATATCAGCATCTAGACATCGCCCCTTTACTAACATATATATAACCCTCTACACAGTTTCCTTGTCCTCATCAAAAATCAACAAGCTCATTGTGAAGAGCAGGCATACAAACAAATTTACACACACAAAAAAAAAAACTAAAAACCTAGTTCATAAACAATCATCATCACAATGTCTGGTGTGTGGGTGTTCAACAAGAACGGAGTGATGAGGCTAGTTGAGAATCCTTACAACCAATCCTCCGGAGATTCGTCGGACTCTTCCTCCTCCGGTGGTTGCCAGCAGCAAAGGATGAGGAGGAAGATCCTTGTCCATCTTCCGACCAGCGAGGTTGTCTCTTCGTACGGATCTCTTGAGAGGATCCTGAAGGGTCTTGGATGGGAGAGGTACTACTATGGAGACAACGCCGATCATCTCCTCCAGTTCCACAAGAAAACATCCATCGATCTCATCTCTCTCCCACGAGACTTCTCAAAGTTTAACTCTATTCATATGTATGATATCGTTGTCAAGAACCCTAACGTCTTCCATGTCCGAGACATGTAGTAGCCGATCATCAAAACTGAACTGGGTCAGTTTGAGTCTTGATACTCTCAATCATTCTCGCTGATATATATATCTAATATATCATGTATAAATTTGTTCGTGGTTTGTTTTATTTTGTATGTGTTTTGTGTTAGGTCAATTTATAGTGGTCTCAAGCTAGAGCCCTTCTAATGACTTGTATCATTTTATGATTTTAATATATTTGAATGGTTGATTTCAAAGTTGACTGTTATATAATGCGAAACATATTTGTTTTGGTCCAAGATTAGCATTCAAAGAATATGATGTGTGGAATATAAGTAATTAAATTAAATATACATATGAGAAATTTGATATCTCAAGAGATTTGATATACAATAATTTTATACATTAATTCAGTGTTTTGTAATTAAAAATTGTATACGTAATTAAAGGATTAAATCATATTCCATGATAACATATTGTCATAAAAAGTGACTGTTAAACGTAATTAACAATATGTTCTAAAAAAGTGAAAGACCAATAGATGCATGCTTAAATGCATAAGTATTATGATATAATATAGATACATCAATAATGAAATACAATGATAATTTCAAACAGGACGAAATCTAAAGAGGGAAAGTAAAAAAGATGTGCAATTAGAGAAGGTCCCCCAATAGTTTGGGAAAGACAATGGATAAAATGATGGGCGCACGTGTTCTCTCATAATTTTCTACCGACTTTGGACAGATGTCAGTTACTGATTGCTCGTTTCTCTATTTCATCACATATTAGAATGATGGGCGCACGTGATACCTAGCCTTTTCACTTGGAATCAGGGCACGTGTCGATTCCCCACTGCCCATTTCCCCCACATTGTCACTTCCTTATCCATATCGAACAAACTTTCTTTCTTCTCCCAAATAATTTAGCACGAATCCTTCTCGTCTAACACTGCCTATGTTCGGTTTACTAACTAACATCATTGGCCTAAGATGCTAGACCGCTTGATTTTTTTTTCTCATTGGATAAGTAGTTTTCTGCTAAAAGATTTTTCAGCATTTGGATTGTTCTATATCGATCCCTATTTATGTATTTGTTTGAGTGTTGATCCCCAAATCTCTTTACACAGCTACACCAAACAATTGAACTGATCATACAAGTTTTTTCCTTTCAAATGCTTGAATATTACTCTTATTTATATACGGATCTCACACCCTAACCTAGACTGACATTGTAAACATATTTACTAACTAAACATCACACGTTATTTTGCCAACACATTTCTATAGTAGTAATTAAAGACAAAAAGGGTATTTAATAAAGAAGTGGACTGGACTTGGGGTATAACAATCAATGACCATATGCATGCTCATATTTAGAGTGGTCTTTCGAGTCTTAACCGACGATAGAGATCGTATTGGTCGAACCTAGCAAGAGTTAAAGTTCAACTACGAAAAAAAAAAATTAAGTTACAAAAAAAAAACTACGAAAAAAATGCACTCGTCCAGACAAAAACATGTTTGTGCAACAACTTATACAAGTCACTAATGCTTGTGCAACAACTTCCAGTGGCCCTAATAAATTAAAACCATATTCTTTAATACGGAAAACGAAACATGTTTCATAAGCAAGATAACGATTATATGTGTTTGGAAAATATGAATCATGACACTGGTGAAACCTAATAAAATGCCGATGTGAAAATACCATAATAAGACAATATTACAATCTAAGACTGAAGCAAAACAATTAACAGATTAACACAAAATAAAGACATAGAAACCAGATGTGGATCATGATAATTACATGAAACTAAATTTTATGATCATCTGCAATATAATATTACTATGGCTACTAATTTCTTATAGTAAGTAATATATAACTACGTACTCTTATATAGTGCCCAACTGTGCATGAGATGGCAAATCATATTTTTCTTACAATATTTTTATAAATTGGGTTTAGAGAAAAAGAGCAAAAAACTTAGTTCATATATCAAATATTATCGATAGATTAGATATTCAAAATGTTACAATTACATAAAACATGTATATAGCATTATAGTAATCAATATAGACCATAAGGTCCACAGTGCCATTTATTTACAAAACACCACAAATAGAAAACTGTGGAATGGGCAAGGATTAAAAATTAAAAAGTTTTGGGGTCGTTTTGCTAGAAATTACATTTTCTATGGACTTTTTGTGGAAACGTGAGGTGATAAAAGTTCTGTAGCTTAAGGGAAAATAGAAATAAAACAAACAATGATATTTTGTGGTTGGCAGTCGATTATTCCATTTTCGGTAATATTTATTTATTTTAATTTTCCTCCAACGATTACGTATCCACTACTGTTCCTTCTTCTTCATCTTCTTCTCCGGCACATCGCTTCGCTGCTGATCGATGGAGTCGATCCACTGTAATAGCTTCGTAAAACCTAATTTCTCCCTCAATCACACTCTTCGTAGAAAACACCTCTCTATTCTCGATCGGAGAGATGCTCCTTCGCGGCAAAGGAGGACGTTCTCAGCTGTACGGACTTCTAACCTCTCAGTCACCTCCGCGGCTGCGTCGACGGATGTTTCCACTTCCACTAGAAACGCCTCGATTGGTAACCGGAATCCGAAAGACGCCGCGATAATGACGACGGGGATGGAGAGAGTAGGCAAATCGAGCGCCGCGCTGGAGCAGCTCGATATCGAGCGAGGCGTCTGCATCCCTTTCCGAAAGTACTCTCCAGAGACTGTAATGATTCATTAATCGCCTCTTAAAGTATTTCGTTTCAGTTAATTTCATTGTTTGATTCACTGATGATGTTTTGGTGATTTAGGTGAGGAGTAAGGTGCTGGAATCAAGAGGATCAGTCGTCTCTCTTGCTTCACGAGGTGTGGAGATTGTTTGGAACCTGGGGCTGTATTGGTCTACCTTAGTGTATGATTTTTTGGTTGGGAGGGATGAGGAAGTCGTCCCGTTCCGTGCTAGGCAGCTTAGGAACCTTTTGTGTAACTTGGGGCCTTCTTTTATCAAAGCTGGACAGGTTCTTGCAAACAGACCTGACATCATCCGTGAAGATTACATGAACGAGCTCTGTATTCTTCAAGATGACGTTCCTCCGTTCCCCAACGAGGTAAAGTTTTAAACTTTTGGAGGAATTTGTTGAGTGAGATGTTTTTTTTTCATGTTAGCATGTGCCTTTTGTGCGATGAGGATTGAGGCTAAGTTGTGGAGTGCTTTCCAGGTTGCTTTCAAGATTATTGAGGAAGAGTTAGGCCAACCTCTTGAGTCCCTGTTTAGCAAGATTTCTTCAGAGACAATAGCGGCTGCTAGCTTGGGACAAGTTTATAGAGCTACTCTGCGTGCCACTGGAGAGGATGTTGCTATCAAGGTTCGAAACTTGTGTGATTTAATATGGCCGTAATAAATTGAAACCGTCCTAAAGTTTGGTTTTGACATTTGTTTTTACGTATCTACAGGTGCAGAGACCACAGATAGAGCCCATAATCTACCGGGATCTCTTTCTTTTCCGAACCCTTGCCTCATTCTTAAACGGCTTTAGTCTACAGAAACTGGGTTGCAACGCAGAGCTGATAGTTGATGAATTTGGAGAAAAACTTTTGGAGGAGCTTGACTACACCTTGGTATTCTTAGTTTGACTCTATTTGCCTGGGTTTACTTAATGATCTGAGATAACGAGTCTTTCTATAATCCTGGTTAACCATAACAGGAAGCCAGGAACATTGAAGACTTCCTGGAGAACTTTAAAGATGACCCCACTGTCAAAATTCCTGGAGTATACAAGAATCTTTGTGGTCCAAGGGTTCTGGTCATGGAATGGATTGATGGTATTCGGTGTACTGACCCACAGGTATGACTTTCATATAGGGGCCAGCCCAATATAAATTCTTTTATACCCTCTTAAAAAGTCATTAATAAAGTACACTCTTGAGTATTGACGCTTACTAATTGTACTCAGGCCATCAAGGATGCGGGACTTGATTTAAATGGATTCTTGACCGTTGGCGTGAGTGCTGCTCTAAGACAGCTGTTGGAATTCGGATTATTTCACGGAGATCCACATCCTGGAAATATCTTTGCAATGCAGGATGGGCGTATTGCTTATGTGGACTTTGGTAACGTTGCCGTTCTGAGTCAGGTAATTTGAGTTCAATGGTTCTAATGTGTCTAGCAATCTTAACAAGTAACATATGCCTCCTTTTCATAGTGATTTTCACATCTGTATATTGACTCTGTCACTCTTAGTCTAAATCAATCCTTTCTTTCTTCAGCAAAACAAGCAAATTTTGATTGATGCTGTTGTCCACGCGGTTAATGAGGACTATGGGGAGATGGCGAATGATTTCACTAGGCTCGGATTCTTGGCCAAGGGTACCGATGTTTCTCCTATTGTTCCAGCTTTGGAAGCCATCTGGCAAAATTCTGCGGGGAAAGGACTTGCAGATTTCAATTTCCGAAGTGTTACAGGTATGTAATATTTCATGTATTCCCATTTCCCAGACAAGATAAATTGCTTTTCCTTGCACATCTGAGAGAATGGGGTCATGTTTTTTTTGGCGTAGGCCAATTCAACAAGCTTGTGTACGACTTTCCCATCCGTATCCCGGAGCGGTTCTCTCTTGTTATTCGTTCTCTGCTTACACAGGAGGGTATATGTTTCACGCTGAAGCCTGATTTTAAATTTCTTGAGGTGAAGTCACTTTCTGATTCCTTTCTTCAATTATAGGGTTAGCTCACATAAATCCTGAAGTGAGCAGATACTAGCTATATGTTCACTGGCATCTCCCTTCCACTCTAAAAGCTTGCTATTTTTTCTGTCTAGGTTGCTTATCCATATGTAGCAAAGCGCCTCCTAACGGATCCAAATCCTGCACTCCGGGAACGGTTGATACAGGTATAATGATAATTGCGATGTCATCTCTCTTAAATGAAACGTCAAATTGTTATCCGCGTCAACGAAAGTCAATATTGTTGCCACCACCGTTTCAGGTTCTATTCAAAGATGGTAATTTCCAGTGGAAAAGGCTGGAAAACCTCATATCACTTGCAAAGGAAAACGTTGGCCAAATGAGTAGTAACCCTGCTCTACGAGTTAAGCGTGTGTAAGTAACCCACTGTCGGATAAATATTCTTCCCAAATCTCAATGGGTCAATCCCGTGAAAAGCTTAAATACTAATCCATGTTTTTATGGATGATATTTTCAGGGAGAGCAAGCTTGATTTGACAGATACCATCAAGGATGGTGCTCGTCTTTTCCTCCTTGATGAAGGCATCCGCAGGAAACTAATTCTTGCACTCACAGAGGACTCAAAGCTTCATGTAGAAGAGGTTTATACATTAAAACATCACCAGAGTTACCGTTTCATTGACACTTGCGCCTCTAAAGCTAAATCACTAACTTTACTTTTTTGATCTTTCAGCTTGTGGACGTATACAAATTGGTTGAAGAAGAAGTAGATATTCCCACACTGGCCATGCAAGTCGTGCAAGGTAGTATATTCCCCATCTGCCATTCTTATTGTCCCTGTAAACATGGGAACCTTGGGACATTGATTTAGCACTTAACAAGTAGTTTTGTATGATTTTGAAGAAAATAAATAAATATACCCTTTGGCTTTGAATGCAGATTTACCGAATGTTTTTAGGGATTTCGTGCTGTCATGGAGCAACTCGGTGTTATCGGACAGATGATGAATCGGCTTCTCACCTTTGTAGGGGGATCTTATGAAGAGGAAAGAGGTAGTTTATCAGGGAGGAAAGCGTAGATTAATACAATCTTCGGTGCATTATACATATGTTACAAGTAAATCTTAATACAGCATACATGTAATTATATAGAAGACGAGCCACACACAAACTTCACTTGTTGCTCCTTGTTTTATAGTCTTTGACGTTGTCTAATGTAATTGTGGGATACATACACTAACATTAATCGACGTCATTCAAATCAAAGCTGTGCACAACACTGATTCACATAACAATCACTGGAGGGGCTCGAAAGAATTGTTATTAGTGTATCTTTGCACTTTATGGCGAGTTGCGACTACCTTCACATACTAAAGGAGTAAAGGGCCATGAATTATGCAACTATCCATTGTCATTCGAACATACATAATTGATTTCTTAAATTTTTAATTTAGAGGCCCAGTTAAAGCATAACATTTATATATTTTTGATGGGAATTGTTAAAAACATTTTTTTAATATAGTCGAGGATTGACGTGAAAAGAAGAAGGCCGCACAGAAAGATATAAAGACTTTAAAAGTAATATATACTGACATTTTCTCTTTATAAAACAAGAATCAAATATTATCCGCATTTCACATTCCTATGTAAGTTTGAACATTGACTAAACTATTATCATCAATAAATAAATAAATAAAAACTATACAAATCAATATAATACCATTTCAAGAAAGTGAAAAAAGTAAAAGGTCGTCACAAAATAATTCAGACCAATCAAACCCCCTCTTTTAATATTGATTAAAGTACTTAAGTGTACTATTTGTAAAAAAAAAAAAAAGATCGGCTCGGCTCGGCTTGTTCCGTTCCCTCTACCAACTGCGAGAAGCACTATCCCCACAAGAAACCCCATCTCGTCCTCTTCCCCTCGAAAACTGCCAATCTCAAAAAAGGTCAGCCTTCCTCTTCTTCTTCTTCGACTTTTCGATTCGATCATACTCCTCAAATCTCGCTTCTTCTTCTTCTTCTTCCTCTCTCTGCTATTGTGCATATACTTATTACTTAAATTCGATTTGGTTTGTTTTACCAATTCGCTTACTCGGATCCGCTCGCTTTAAGGTTTGGATTCAATTTTTTTTGCTATGTGATCTGTTTATTGAAATCTCCATCGGAGTTGTATTCGCATTCTTTATCCATAGAATCGTTTCACCAGCCTCGTTTACATTATACAGAGCTAAGGAAAATGACGTAGAAGAAGGATTTTGAATCTCAAGTTTGGAACTTTATGGAACTTGTTTGCGAAAACAACCTTCAAGCAAACACCTTTTGCAGCGTGACGGCGACCATCATCAATTGGGATGATTTAGTTTGTCCCATTTGCTTAGACTCCCCTCACAACGGCGTCCTCCTCCAATGCTCTTCTTACCAAAACGGATGCCGTGCCTTCGTCTGCAACACGGATCACCTCCACTCCAACTGCTTAGACCGTTTCATCACCGCCTGTTCCACAGACTCACCTCATGCTCCTGCTCCTGAAGATCCTGCTCCTGAAGATGATGATGAGACACTGTCTAAGGTTTTGGAAGAGAGCTGCAAACCAGTGTGCCCGCTCTGCAGAGGAGAGGTCACAGGGTGGGTTGTGGTGGAAGAAGCTCGTGCTCTTCTCGACGAGAAACACCGTTCTTGCGAGGAAGAGCGGTGTAGATTTG
Source organism: Brassica napus (assembly GCF_020379485.1). NCBI lineage: Eukaryota > Viridiplantae > Streptophyta > Magnoliopsida > Brassicales > Brassicaceae > Brassica > Brassica napus. The sequence goes on along the minus strand of NC_063434.1, from coordinate 3,230,152 downwards.
TTGGAACTTACACCGAGCTTCGCCAGCACGCTAAGTCAGAGCATCCGGACTCTCGCCCTTCCAAGATCGATCCCGCGAGGAAGCTAGACTGGGAGAATTTCCAGCAGTCGTCTGAGATCATCGACGTGCTGAGCACGATTCACTCTGAGGTTCCGAGAGGTGTGGTGTTGGGAGACTATGTGATCGAGTATGGAGATGATGATGGTGGTGATGGCACTGGAGATGAGTTTGAGGAGGGTCCTGGCAATGAAGGGAGTAGTAGCTGGTGGACCTCTTGTATACTGTATAAAATGTTTGATAATATAAGGAATGCGAGGAGGAATAGGAGGAGGGCGAGGATGATGGGTGAGAGTAGGAGTAGGAGAGGGAGTCGCCGCTCTAGCTATGATAATTCGAACTCTGATGATAGCTCGGTGGCGTCGTTTGAGTTCCCAGTGTATAGAGTAGATGAGATCGATGATGAGTTTGTAACAACGAGTGGACTTAACAGAAGTAACGCTATGCATCAAAGGTTAGAATCATTTAGAGGCACCACTAGAATTTGAATTTGTTGTTGTGTCTACTACATGATGGTTACATGATAGACGTTTGCTTGATGTTATAGGTTCTCTCTGGTTTACAATTCAAGAAGGCGTCGTTCTCGCTTCTATGCAAATTAGGTATTATTCAATGCTGTCTCTTGCTCTTGGTTCTATCTTCTTGTTGGTTTCTTACGTTTCTATTGATTTCTTGTTTTGTTTTTCTTTTATCAGTCAGCTGGAAATTGAATGGAAGCAAATGAAGCAGACCAGACTATTCGTAGCCAGTGTTATTGGTTTTGGACCTCTGTTTTCTTTAATTTCAGTATAAATTTTATTTAGGTTTGTTTGTCTTGTGACATGTACTCGCAGTTGCAGCCTTGTACAAAAACGTAAACAAGAAAAAAACCAAAAAAGTTTTTTTTGGATATTGTACATTGTTTGGTTGTCTCTTACATGCTGTCTTTCATGCTCTTGTACCTGAGTTTACCATCTTCAGCAGCTGCAGTTAACGTTGCTGCAGCAATGTTTAACATTAATCTTTAACTGAACATGTAACTTTAGTATTCATGTTTAAAAAGCTCACTCTTATTGTCACAAACACAACTTTGTCAAAGTACATGGAACAGCACACAATTCAAAAGGACAAGCTCAGAGAGCTAATAAGGAACATTATTGGGCAAGTTTCTTATGACGTTACTCTTCATTGCCATCTTGGTACGCATTGTCTCGCCTCTCTTGTTCATCTCCTTGATCGCTTTCATCTTCACTCTATCTTCTTTCGATGGCACTGTCTTCAGACCCAGGCTCTTGTACCTGAACATTAACCATTTATGGAAAATAACCTTAGTTAAGATTAACCTGAAAATTCTCTAGTTTAATAGGTTGAATGATCGATGGGTTTGAGAGACAAACCTTGAAGACAGAGAGGCAACAATCTGGTTACTGTCTTGAGAACTTGGACGAGGCTTCTGTCTATAGTAACGCATGAATTCACGGGACCCCAGAGTCCTAGACGTTGTTGTGTTCTCAGATCTCTCGGTGATCACGAGCTCAGAACCACCAACGAGTTCTACAGCATTGTCTGTTTCACCAGCTACGACTATCTGGTCTCCAGTTTCATCAACATAGCTGCTCAATATTATATACATTCCGAAGGAAACATGCATTAAGATTTGGCATAAAAAGAGGAATAACAAGATACTAGTAGAAACCTGCTGCTGTAGTCGTAGAACTCTTCTAGTTCAGCATCTTCCTCATCATCACCATCACCATAATGCAACTTGCAATGACTCTTTGCTTCCATATGCTTTCTTACAGCTTCTAAGCTGCTGAATGCATGGCACAGCTCACTGCAGTACATACACATGAAGTCTCTCTTGACCTGAATGATGGATCCATGGTATAAAGAGTAAATAGGAGTTGCAAAAAGTCCAAAAGCTTTACAAGAATGCTAAACTGATGAGAGTCCGAACCTTAAGACCGAGGTAAGTGAGAAGCCCTTCAGGATCTTTTAGATACTCAACATCCGGAACGAAGAAACCATGGTGCTTATGCATGTGAACCATACAGGTCTCCAAGGTCTTATGCTTCTTGTCACACATCAAACAGCAGGTTGGATCCATATCTTCTTCACCAGCTCCTGACTCGTTCACATTCAACTTAGACAAAGCCTCAGAGGCCTCTTCCTCAGCATCAGCAGCCAGTTCCTCATCTGAATCAGCCTCCACCCACTCATCATCACTCTCCTCATTCTCTCTATTCTTGAAACGGCGAGTAAGCGGCGTGACTATCGCTACATCCTCATCACCATTGCTTGTTTCCCCCTGCGAAACACGCAAAACGTGGCTCCGTGACTTGAGATGCTGCTCATGAGCCTTGGAGCTCCTGTAGCCTTTACCACAAGCTCCGCAGGTGTAGAGCATAGGCGCTTCATCTGATTTGCCTTTCTCCAGAGCAAGAGCAGATTGTCTCGCCTCAAACAACTCTTCCGTAACCCCAGGAACTCCAGCTACCTAAACGATTCAGATGATACACATCAAGAACAATGATAAAGTGAAACCATTTCGATAGAAAAATGATAAAAGTTTTGATTTTTTTTGCTCAGAACTTTCATCTCATCAACGCAAAACCATCAGAATACAATAAAAATATGACCTTGCGTTTGAGATTGTAACGGTGCCAATCGGAGCTGTAATGAAGCTTTCGTTCGGATTCGTTCTCGAACTCCATGTTACACGCGTTACATGTTAATCCCGGCATCTCTCACCAGCTCGATCGATTCCGATGGGAGAAACAAGAGAAATGAGTAGATCAATCGATTCCAATGGTTTTTGCTCGTTTCGCTGATGATGTTAATGTGAATGCTCTCAGAGAAGCTGGTAAATTTCTATTGGGCCTATGGTTTTGTTGTTATTGGGCTGAAAGTGTTAAAGCCTGTTAAATAAATGCACAGCTGGTTTATCCAATATCCAATATCCAATACCAAAAAATAATAAACAGAAATTCATTTACGAAATTAAATAAACAAAAAAAAGTTGTTCATTTTATTCTTCATCAAAAAATAAAAAGGAGATTTTTCAAAAATTCGTACGTTCATGAAAAATTTAAAAGAATAGAGTAAGATCTATCTATTAATAATTTGACCAAAAATTTAGGGCAATTGTCAATAATAGCACTTTTTGAAGTTTATGTCAGAAAAATAGCACTAGAAGGAGAAAGTCACAAAAATGACATTCATTAAAGGGTAAAATATCCCTAATACCCTTGGTTTAAAATTAAATAAACAAACAAAAATAAATAAAATAAAAATAAAAAAAATGAAAAAAAGAATTTTTTTTTATAGTTTCAGATTATATTTTTCAGATTCGAAATTTTTATAATTTTTTTTGAAATATTTTTTTCGAAATTTTTTTTTTTTTAATTTTTTTTTATAATTTAAAAATACTTTTTGAAACTGTTTTTAAAATTTTTATTTTTATTTTAGTATTTATTTTTTATAAAATTTTAAACCCTAATTCCAAAACCCCATCCCCTTAACTCTAAACCCTAAGGTTTGGATTAATTAACCCAAGGGGTATAAGTGTATATTTACCTTTTTAATGAAACCTATTTTTGTGACTTTGAATTTTGAGTGATACTTTGGGAACAAAAACTTGGTTTGGTGCTATCATAGTCATTTTCTCAAAAATTTAATGTAATTGGTATAAAATTTGAAGAACCAAGAATTGACCAGAATATTTTTTTTTCCTAAAATATTGTCATCAATTGGCCTTAATGTGAAAAAAAAACATGAATTTCATTAAAAACAATGATTAGTAATTCTAACCGTAGCCCTGTTAATTAGGAAACATAACTGGGGTGAGAAAAAACAAATAAAAAAAAAATAGAGGGAGGAGAACAAGAAGACGACAAATAACGAGAAACACACATCAACGAACTCTCTCTCTCTCACTTTCTCCCTTCTCCCATGGATTCCGACGCCGGACCACGTCAGCCTCAATCCGGAGGCAAGATTGTTCGACCTCGCCGGAGATTCGCCGTCAGGACGCCGTACGACCGCCCCGCTCCAAGATCTCGTGATACTCCTCAGCAAAACCCTAGTTGGATCTCCAGGCTCGTTTACAAACCTGTCACCGTGATTGCCTCCGGCGCCGGGAAATTCATTTCTTCCGTCGTCTTCTCTGAATCTTCCTCATCTTCTTCGGAGGATGACGAGGATTCATCTTCAGGTATGTGTTTGCAAAAAAAAAAATGTATAACTTTCGTTAGGTTCAGACAAGATTAGTTTGAAAATTTTGGTTTTATTGTTTGGTCGGAATCTGAAACCAACCCTTTTTATTTAAAATGTGAGAATTTGATTTAAAGCTTCCACCTTTTTTTTTCTATTTCCCTCATTAATGTCACTCAATTGCAGTAGAGCATTGAACTTACTTAACTTCTAAACCTGTAGACTTCGTATTAATTCTCAAGCTATATTTTTCGTTTCATTTACGAATTCAATTAGGTCCTACACAAGTACACATCATTCTTTCAAATGTGACAAAACTGGCTAGCTTTGTGTCTTCTTTTCTCTCTTTGGTAGTAGGTATTATATGTTATCTTCCTTGTTTTCAGACATTGAAGGTGATGAGGATGTTGAGAAGAACATTACCGGTTTTCCCGAAGATGAAACGATGCTTGAGGTACTAACCATAGATGCTTAAATTTTCTTAGAGACCGTTGGCCTGTGATTCTCAAATTTATTTGTTCATAGAATTGATTGGTGTAGTGGATGGTGTTGCCAAAGGTTCTAGTTCTGAATATTTCAATGGCTTTGTACTGAGTCTACCTTTTCGCCCTTTTACCATCTTTCGATGGTTTTGTAGAATTCCACAAATTTGACTTTTCCAACTTTGTATTTTGATGGAAACCTGATTTCAATTTATGTGGAGTGAATATGATTTGTTCTTGTGTTAATATGACCATGTTGAATGCCCAGGAATCAACCATCCAAAGACTCGGTTCTAAGCGTGTAATTGAGCAGCTTCTTAAGCAAGGAACATTTGCAAGGTATTTCGAAGTGTCTGGACATTTTATATCCTAGTTGAAAATATATCTGTGATATTCTTTTCTTTATAATGAGATTGTTGAGCTGTTGATTTGTATGTTGTTTCAGGGAAGAGGGCGATAGATTAATAGATATCATCAAGGCGAGAGTTGTAGATCATCCCAGTGTCCCCACTCCCAATGAGGGGAGGCATAGTGATAATGGTATGTAACTAATCTGTGCAAGCAGAAGGGATTAGTCTTATATGTAATGACATTTTCTCGCTTTTTTTCTTTATCAGAGGTGGATGTGGGTGAAATGTCTAATAAAGCTGTCATGGAAGCAAAAAGATGGTTGGAGGAGAAGAAATCAGCATCAAATTCAAAGTCTATAGTAAGTTCAGATCTCTCTAGCTAGAGCAATTTTAAGTATTACCATGTTCTCACAAAAAAAAAATCACTTCTGATAGTTTTCTTGACCAATTCCACCATTTATAGTTTCTTCTCCAATGTGATTTAGACAATGATAACCACCTCAGTTTTTATTTTCAACTTCCAGGCAACTGAAGATGGTGGTGGATCGCCTGTGGATGTGGCCAAGTCATATATGAGAGCTCGTCTGCCCTGGGGATCTCCAGCTGCGAACACTTCAGAGTTTCGCTCACCTTCACCAGCAGGGATGCAACTTCTTAAGGAAGGGACGCCGTTTCCTTATAGTGCTGGAAACTTCTCCTCTTCCAAGGTAACATTGTTTTAAAGTCTGTAGTTGTTTTTTGTTTTGTTCATGTTAGTTAATCACGCGGCATTTGTGTGATACTATTTCTTATGACTCTCTCAAGAGTTATATATATGCATTCTGACTTTTGGTATCAAAATGCAGCTGAGAAGGAGATCCCGTTCGAATCCTACATGGAATATTCAAGATGAAATTCGTAAAGTCAGAGCTAAAGCAACAGAGGAAATGCTTAAAACTGTATCCCCTCGTAGTGTAGCATCATTGAATGTTGATGGAGGTGCTCAAGGTATTTTTTTTTCTTTATTCACATGTGAAATAAGTTTTTCAGTAAAAGACAACATTAGCTGGAAGTAATTTCTGTTTTGGTTACGTGTAGTAACTCTTTTTGTTTCTGTTCTTTTTTCAGCTGTACAGATTGAGCAAAGCATGGTCCTACCAAATCAGGTATCACCACACCCTTTACACTATGTGCCTCTATAGCAAGAAGGGACTTGCAGGTCTAATCTTTTCTTTCTTTCCCTTGTGTTTTACTTGATTGTAGACTACGGAATCTAATCAAGCCGTTGAAGAAACAAGAGTTATACACAACACTAGATCTCGTTAGTTATATCCCTTCATCCGTTTTTTTTTTGTATACACTCTCTCATCTTCGATTTATATAGTCCCGTCTCATGGCTTTAACATTTTCTCTGCTAAGGTGGAGTTGTTTCCACACAAGGAGCTGGTGTTGATGTCTCCAATGATGTGGGTAATGACTTTATCCAGCCTAGCTCAACTATTGGAGAGGCCACAAATGGTAACAATTTGGATTTATTTGATGATGTTTGTGGTTGGTTCTATTTATTAACTTGTTAATTAATACAGCTGTCTTGGCTCCTGGAGCAACTTTGGATCCAACTGGGAGCTTTTGTATCCCAAAGGATGTGTTTGAAACATCAAAGGAAGCTGATGATGATATAGGCGCAGCACGTCCTATAGCCAACGGTCTCCCATCTTCATCACCTAGGTGCAAAAATAAAAAAAAACTACTCTTTTCAAAAAAAAAAACTGGCTTCTTTGTATGATTGGTTTGACATAAGATGACAAGTGCCTTCTTTTTTCAGCTCACCAGTGGCAATGGAAGCTGAGGCTTCCGAGCCTATAGTTGAAACTCCTGGTGATGATATCACCGTAGGGAACGGCTTAGATGGTGCGATTGATAACAAGGAAAACAATGATATCGATTCTAGCGCCTCGCATAACAGTTCAAGCACGCATGAGAAAGAGTGGCTCCCGGGAGACCAGTCTCTACCGAACTCAAACTCAGCAAGTAGCAGCCCTGGTACTAGCAAGGTCTTGGCAGCACCCACGAGAAGAGGAGGACGAGGGCGAGGTAGGGGAAGAGGTAGAGGAGTTCGAGGCAAAGGACGGGGCAAATAAAAAACTGTAAGGAAAGAGCTGTACACAAGAAACACAGTGCAGTAGGAGAGTTAGGATTATGTGACATGTGTGTTTAGGTACCAGTCCTACTCTGTCATTTCGTTACCTCTTTAGTGTTTTTATTGTATTCGAGTTAGGAGGATCTTGTGGAAGTGATGTCAAACTGTGTCTCTGTTTATTTAATTTCTGAATGTTTAATGTTTTATGTTGTAGCTGTGATGTTTGAAGATTCAATACTGTACTCTTTTTCAGTTCCAAATATTAAAAAAAAGTTGTTGACCAAAAAGGCTAGCACCTGTTGTTGGGAACAAATCTCAAAGCACTAACAAGTAACAATCATCTTCAGTCTTATAAATTGTAATTTGTGTAACTACTTTCCAACAGAAATTCAGACATGATCCACCGATGTAGTAGAACCTAGTATCAATAGTAGATGAGATTACTCTCGGATCAGAAGACTGCAGGATGCATAAATGGGTTCTATCTATTTCTTATGTCAACTTAGTTTAAGCCAAAGTAGAAAGTACAATAAGCAGAGAAAGTGAGAGAAGAAAAAAAAACAGACAGAATAAAAAAAAAAGAGGAAGAAGAAGAAGAAGAAAACGAACAAAACAAAACCCAATAAGCAGCGATCGAAGCTTTTAATAAAACAAAGAAGAGTGAAAAAGCTTTCGGCTTCTAAAGGGCAAAATACGAACAAAGCCCACGACGACGCCGAGAAATCATTTGTGTTTGGTCGGAACAACAAGTTTACTTCTTCTTTTTGTGTTCGGTCTTTCTTTTTTTTTTGTCGCTTGTCTGAATTTCTGGGTCAATCTTGGGCAAAAAAAAAGAAAGGTTATTCCTTTTTGTTCTCAATTCAATCTTCCAACAACACTTGTTGTTGTTTCTCTGCTTCCAAAGCTTGGGGTCCCGCTTCCCTCATTCCCTCGCTTCATTTCGAATTCGTTGCTCTGTTCTCAAGCTCGAATCTTTTTTCCTTCTTTCTTTCTCAAACTCCACTGATCTCGATTTGCTCCAGCTGTAATTCTCAAAGTTCTTAGCTTTACGAATTGGGCGTGAAAGGGAAATGCTGGATTGCTCTCTGCTCTGCTCTGATTCAGTTTCGTCTTGAAGTTGGTAACTTTTGAGCTCTAGGGTTTGTAGTATTATCCTGATACTGAATCAGCCAAAGGTGGAAACTTTAAGGTTGTTAGTGTGAGCTGGGTAGTAGTTGATGATGATCTCTGTTCTCTAGGGTTTTGGTTTTGGGAGGAGATGAGATTTGGATTTGCATTGTACAGCTCCTAGATTTGTACCAAAAGCCTTCAGCTAAGTTCTTGAAATGCTTCTGGATTTGAGTTTAAGAAGTTATAATAAGTTCATGAGTTGGATCAATTGGTGTGAAGGATAACTAGCCTCTGATTGTTTCCATTGGCTTTTGAGTTTCTAAGAAGAAGAAGAAGCACAAAGAGAGAGAAGTATGCAAGGTGCTGAAGATCATCACAGGATTGATCTAGCTGAGCTGAAACTGCATATAGTGAAGAAGATTGGGGCTGAGAGATCAAGAAGGTACTTTTATTACTTGGGTAGGTTTCTGCGTCAGAAGCTTACTAAGGTTGAGTTTGATAAGTCATGTCACCGTCTTTTGGGGAGGGAGAATCTTCCTCTACACAACAAGCTGATTCACTCCATCTTGAAGAATGCATCTCTTGCTAAATCCCCACCACTTCAAAAAACCAAATCTTTGGTGCTTGGGAAAGAAGATGGACCTCAACAAAGCGGATCTCTCATCCCTAACCATAATCCGGTTTTGTCAAATGGGGTGTTACACAAGGTCCGGTCTGGAAAGTGTGATAGGCCTAGTCCACTTGGGCCTAACGGAAAGGTTGATAGTCTGTTGCATCAGCCACTTTGTAGAGAAGACGGAAGCAGTAATAGAAATAAAGAGAACGGTGACGTTGGACCTGTTGCTTATCATAGTTCAGGTCCAGATTCTGGTGAACGAGGCGGTCCATTACCTTATCATAGTAAAGGTAAGGTCACAGCACAAGTTATCAGAGATGATGACGTAGCTCAAGAGGAGCGAGGTAGATTGGTTCTTTCCAAGAATCCTGTAATGGCACCTCTAGGGATTATTCCATACAGTGGGACCCGGAGAACAGTTCCAGCTTCGACCAAGGGTGACTTCATTACTTGCTATGACAGTGGTGGATTATCAGAGACAGAGATGTTGAGGAAGAGGATGGAGAGTATTGCAGCAGCACAGGGTCTAGGAGGGGTTTCAGCGGAGTGTTCCACTATGTTAAATAACATGTTGGACGTGTACTTGAAGAAACTGGTCAAATCATGCGTTGATTTGTCTGGAGCTCGGTCCACGAATGGAAACCAAAGTTTAGACAAACCGCAGAGCCGAGAGAAGATTGTGAATGGGATGTGGCCGAGTAACCAAGCGTCTGAGATAACGCAAGAACAGCAGCATCCGGTGTCTTTGCTTGATTTTAGAGCTGCAATGGAGCTAAATCCACATCAACTTGGCGAAGACTGGCCGTTACTTCTGGAGAAAATCTCCATGCGTTCATTTGAGGAGCGAGAAGGGGTGTGAATGAAAATGTTTGGGGATGTTGGATGTTGCAAATTGTCTGAGTAAAGCTGCTCTTGTCCCAAAGAAACTGGTTTTGGTCCAGTGGAGCTGATGGCTGAGAGACATATCTAAGTTCTGCAGCGGCAAACTCGGGGCAGGTTAGTAGATATTTCCAAATGCAGCTAGAGCTCAAAGAACCGTATTTGAATGCAAAATACGTGTTGTTGTTAAGATCAGTGGCCATCGCAGCGAGTTTCAAGATCTGTGAGGCTGATAAGGGAATCAAGAGAGAGAGTTTTGGAAGAGATACTTTGGGTTTGAGGTGGGAGCAAGGTACAAAATAGTCGTGTAATATCTGGAGTATTGCTGTGTATGTAACATAGTCTTAGAATTGTTTAAACTTTATAGCTTTGAAAAGACATTGACGTCACTTTTAGCTGCATTTCCTTTACAGTTTTGTTTTCACATTTCAATGAAAAAGGTTATTTTTATAGTCCTCAATGTCTGGTGTTAATTGGCTATCATGTTAGTGAGAACATTGTTGTCCCTGCACAACTTATTTTCATCAAGAGATCCAAATAACCAGGTTCGTTGTTGCTTTTCAAGATATTGACCGAGATTAAAGGGTATAAGATGAGATCTTTGTTCTTCAAATGACATCTTTAGCGTCTGTACCTCGTTATCCAATATGAGTAAAAGATAGGAAAATATGAGTAACAACACACATGACAATATCTGAAACTCAAAACATGTACCTCGTAATTAAGCTCAATATCTTGTTCAATCCTATCAAGTTCTGGCAAAATCTGCAAAAAGCAGTGTTAAGGGCATTGCCGTAAAGCTCTATTTGATTAAGGTGTGGAGTAACAAGTAATACTCACGTCAGAGATCCCATCTAAATTTTAACTGTGAAAACTGTCTTGACCCGATAAGGAACCAGAGAGACCAAGTTCTGGAAAACCAGAGAACAGCTCCAAAGAGACAGGAGAGTTGAGGTTGTTGTTTGATGTTTCAGTCTGGGACATATCTGTTGTTGTAATAGAGGATAAACCATTTCCACCACTCCCTCAGTTAGAGAATCTCATGCGGTTACTACCTCTATTTACTGATCTCTGACTGTCAACACTCAAAATGCAATGTCTTGCCCGTCTACTATCTGAAACAGAACCTCCTCTCGGGTAAAAGACAAGACGTCTCTCTTCATCAGGTAGTTCTGTTATCTTCTTACCACTAGCTGAGGAGGAGCTAGAGCTGCCTTCTCCATAAACCTTTCTCTTATTGAATGCCTCTACCTTTTGACTTATTCTCTTTCATTGTGTATTTTAATAATTGTAAATTTTGATCGCTGATATTTATCAAACTATGATAAAATGTTGTATTTGGATCTCCTGAAATATAACATATTCCTATTTTTTTGTTGCCAGTGTATGTAATAATTTATTTATTATTAGTAATATAAATGCTGTCGATTTAGTTTTTTTATTAGTAGCATTCAAATGCTTATAAAATTTGAAAAACAAAACATAACATTTGGACATTGATACATATACAAACTATAAAAAAGAACAAGTTTGAATACACATCTAAATGTTGTATTCAGATATTATACGTTGATGGTACATCCAAATAGAATAGCAAATATGTATTGGAAGAGCTGAACCAAAACATGGTTTGGAGAAATGAAGGAAATGCAGTTCCATTGAGCCTGTATTTCGTATTAGTTTGATTCGATTATCAAATTTAGGTAAAATTTTTATACTTAAGAAAGCGTTACATAAGAATGTATATAAAAAATCTCGAATAAATTTATTCGTAAGTTATATAATTTTAAACAAATTTATATATTTGATATAATATGACTTTATAACATAATAATACACAATATACTTAAAATACTATCTCATATCCAATTTCGTATATAAACCATAAAACCCGCGCTTTGAAAGCGCGGATCGAAATCTAGTATTCAGTTTAAAACATGAAACACAGTTTAATCTCTTTCTTCAAAAGAAAACACAGTTTAATCTGCATAGATTTCAGAAAATAAACTAAATATGAAAAATAATTTAACTATAGATGAAAATTTGGGTAACAAAATAGTGAAATTTGTAAGTTTTGGGTGGTTAAATGATCAAATTAAAAAGTAAGGAGAAAAATAGATTGAGAAATAAAAGTCGAGAGGTCTAAATTCTAAATCTGAGGTGAACAAAAAGAAAAGGCAAAGTTGCGATTAGAAAAGGAGACAGCCCTAGTGTGTCCGCTCTGAACAAGTTTGGTTGCATTAGATGGAGATCGGAAAGATGTACGATGTAATGCTGGATGAGGCCAAGCTGTGTCTGGATGAGCTGAAGGTGGAATCGTCTTCTGCACCGCCAGTAAAAGAAGAAGATTCTGGCTACGACGACTACTATTATGATTCAGCCGACGACGAGATGGATCCGGTGGAAGAGGCCAAGTATCTTCAGCAAGTCAGGGATTCCGATGTAAATTAATTCTCCTAAAGCTTGTGCCTTTTTTTTTTTTCTCTCTCTCTCTTTTAGGGTTTTGGATTAATGATTTTGAATGTTTCGTTAGGGTTTCGACGTTGATTTTTGCTATCATCCATTTGGTGGGATAATGCCCTGTGGATGTAATGACTCCGACACACCCTTGGCTAAGCTGGGACTCCACTGTTACAATATTGACAAGGTTATAATAAAAATTCTCTCTTTTTCTCTCTTACACTTATTAGTAGTCTCTCTTTGGTTTGGTTTGGTTCTGATGATTTTCCTTATTGTAGGGGACAAATTTACAATTCAGGGCTGTAAAGAAAGTTAACGCAGAAGCCGTTTCATTTGTCAATTACTATATTACTTTGGAGGCCGTGGATCCAGACAACAACCATTCTCTTGTTGCTTTCCAAACCTGTGTTTGGGATTCTGCCACCGAGAACAAAGAGCGCTTGAGATTGATCACTAAACAATGCAGGATTAAGCCTCCTCAAGTGCCTGCTGCTGGTAGTAACTTTACCCCCCCCCCCCCTTTTTTTCTTTTGTTCCTACTTGCAGATTACTTGTTTGTTTCATATTCTCTAGGATCATAGCTGTCTTCTGTTGGATATGAGTAATCATTTTTAGAAAAAACGTTACAGGAATTAGAGAAGCACGAGGTTCCCTATGGCGATGGGACCCTGATGCTGTAGATAAATTCTACACAGGTGTGATGCCCAGTTGGCTACAGGATGATGCACTTACCGGACCTAATAAGCTTCAGTTCCATGAGGTGAAGGACTCAGAACTGCAGGATAACGAATGGCTTAATCTTTACGCTGAAATTGCATTGTCCTCAGAGCGGCCCGACATGGTACATAGAGTAGAGATGTGACTGTTCATTCCTAAACTCTTGCCTTGTTTCAACAAAAAAATTTGTTTGACCGTGTCTGTCTGTCTTGCAGGAAACTTATTTGCCGTTGAAGGTGAAGAAAGTAGTGGTGCGTACAAAGGAAGATGTGGAGCCGAGTATGAAGCTGAAGTCGAGTAATGCAATCTTCTACATGACTTTCAAAACCCACAGGGGTCATGAGTGCAAAGCTATAATAAGGCAAACAAGGGATGGTATACAAGGACACATGTGCCTTGAAGTTACATGCATGTTGGGAAAGTAGTGTCATGCTGAGATCTAGAAAGAAATGTTGTCCTCCTCCTCTCCTGTGTTTTTTTTTAATGTATTTGATCTTTTCATGTTTAAGTTACTATTATTGTGTGTATGACTAAAGTCAGCTAACTTAGCATGATTTGTTTTCCCTTTGGATGTTAAATGTTTAAGAGATGATTTAGTTCGTTTTCAAACTTTAAATAACCAATTCTCAGGAGAATTAATCAGATAGATATATAACAAATCGAGTTGGAAGGAACAATGTTGTTTGCAAACTTTAAAAAAAGACTCCAGAGAATCTGCTTAGAAGACAAGCTAAGCTGGATAAAGCAAAAATAAAATAAAAACCATGTATCAACAGCATCATGTTTTAACCGCTCAGACAAGGAGGGTTTGCTGCATATGCAAAACAGAAGAAAAAAATAAATTGGTTGTCAACGCCTTGTTTGTTTCTTTCCATCAGTCGTTTTTTAATCATCATCCATGCCCTGTATCAGTCAGTTGTAAAACAATTAAGCGTTTGTTGGAGCGTGAAAATAAGTAAATTAAAACAAAACAAAAAAAAAGTCATGAAACTTCTTCTTACTAATCTGTTTTGCATGCTTCACACGTTTAGCTTCCTCATCCTTCAGAGATAATAGTTTTGGGTAGGAAAACCTGCTAAGAAGTGGCGCCGGCTTGGAGAAGTATTTTGAAAACTTGTCGTCAATTGCTTCACCGGGAGTGGGTATGTAAAGAAGCATAGCTTCCAATGAGATTCTGATGTAGCCATGATCTCCAAAGTCATCCCCATGGCTAGCTCTTCCAAGAATATACTTTTCTCCATTCTCATCTTCATACACGGCCATTAGAGAAATAGCATGCAAACCAACGAAACGAGAGAACCGATTGGCAGGTCCACGATAAATCTTGTTGTACATCATGATAAGAAACCAAAGTATTCTAAAGTCAGTACTGAAACTTCTTCAACAGTATATATGTATATATGGACGACAAACCAAGAAAAAAAAAAGAAAGATCATTTACTTTTTTCCCAATTTCTCTGTATTCAGGTTGAAACATTGCCAAGGCTGCACCAATGGGATGGTGTGCCAGTTGGAGAAGCGCATCTTCCAAGGAACGGAGTCTCACAAATTTTTCTATATAAGCAAACTCGGATGGTTTACGCTCAGCAACATTTTCAGGACATCCTTTGAAAGGCCTATCTTCTTCCCTTTGGATTCCATTTTCAACTACGTATTCCATTCCTTTTATCAGATTCAGGGTGTAGCAGTAGTGACCTGATTTCTGCTCTGTTCTTCGTTTATCTTTATCCGAAAAATCAATCAAATCTTGCGGAGAGTATCTGATCGTTTTGTCTGTCTGACGTCCATCGATTATTCTCATTGCCCTTATAAGTTCGCTAACTACAATAGCCCAACATACATCTGCAGCACAAAAAAAAAAAAAAGAATAAACAATCATCATGCATTAACAAATAATTAAATATTTTCTTTAAGACAACATTGTATAATAATATATAAATATATGTGTTTAAACTCACCGTGATCCCGCTGGTGTCTCAACTCTCCCATGATTTCTTGCCATTCCTTACCTTTCAAACAGTCTGGTATCAGCTGCCAATCAAACCAAAAATAAATGAAAGTTATAAACTGGAAAACCATTTGAAATCAAGTGAGTCAAAGATATTTACTTACCCGACGTTTAACCCATGTTGCATATCTTACATGTTTGATATCTGCACTCGTTTTGTCAATGTACGTACTCCATGATTCTGACCGTGGAGTCACGTTTTGCTTCAGTTATGAGTGCCAAAATATCTTGTGGCACCAGTTGCAAGACATCAGCCACTACTGCCTGAAATTGCGGGTGAACCAGTTTGATGATTTCGTCAAGTACACGTACAAACTTCTTCCGGAATATCAACAAGTACCTACAAAAACAACATTTTTTTTTGTTAAACAAACAAAAAATGATCCACAACTATATATGACTCTGTCTTGTGTTGTCTTTCTTTCATCAATTGGAATTAGAAAGATATAAATAATGACAATCATCAATGCATGCATGATGCATCAGGGCCACTATTCAGTTTCCTTTACTTACACGTGCACATTCTGCTTGGTCTGAACTTTCTCCAGTTTCTGACATTGCCTCTTCTTCTTCTCCTTAGCTAGCTAGCTGCATAAAATTTCATTCAAAGTGATTATCAAAAGTCTAAATCATACTTTATTTATCATGCTGAAACCAAAACCAAGTTCATCACACAAGTCGCATAGAAATTTTGATTATAACCACAAAGTGTGATGAAGAAAGATCTTGGGGTTGACGCTGGTGCAGAGATATATATATAGCTTGATTCATTATAGACATGACAAAAGTATCCTACTAGAGGTAACTTATGTTTACAATTATCTATATTACACGTTCCTTAAAGAATGTGTAAGCAACTTGAGCAAAGAAACAGTCTTTGGTAGTAACCAAAAGAACAGTTAGTTTGATTGGATAACTGAATTCATTAGAGGACATACCTACATTCTATTATTGTTTTCGGGTTCTATTTGAAATACATATCCAATTTGGTATGTTTGGTTTGTGCTTGGTTCACTTTGGTTTCTATTGACATGGGTGGGGGTCACTAAAGCAAACTATTAACAGCGGGTTTATAGAGGAATTAAACTATTACTATTTCTTCATATTGTCAATGTATCTTCAAACGTAAAACCATAGAAAACCCCCTTGTTTCCCATCACTGCCGTTCCATGTATTTGTGTTTAAAGCAAATATGTTGCCCTTATAAAATAAAAATGTTTTCTTGAAATGATTTAAATTCAAAGCTTTGTTCTAGCGGAAGACAGTGGATTTTTTTTTTTTTGCATCAAGGAAAAATGTTAAGTTAATTGAAAATTTTGTTTTCACAGCTGAAACAGAAAAATGAAATCTTTTTAACCAAACGAGAAATAACATGAAATAGAAAAAAGAATCAAGTTGGTTTCTAAGAGAGGTTATGCGAAATAAATCTTCCAACCTGACCGTTTAAAGCTACATCAATATTATGGGGATGGGTTTTGTTTTTGTTTGCTAAATATCTTATGGATTTTGCCAGATGTTTTATAAAAAAAATTAGATTCAGTAGTAGTGACGGTTCTGCTTCCCATTTGTGATTGTGAATCTTGACAAAAGAAATTAATTTGCGAATACAATAGTGTAGCTTTGTACACTAAAGCGCAAAAGTTGACAAAGAAGAGAACTGGGACCTAGAATCTGAGACGGAGAGGCAACACAAAATAAAAAAGACGCAAACTTTAGAACAAAAAATAGTGTAAACGAATGTTGAGACTAAACCTCACAATCTTGTTGACACCTACTTGCTGTGGAAGATTTGACCAAAAACTCTCTTGTGCGAGTGGTCGCCGAAGATTCTTGAACAGACCTCCTCCCCTCCTGCCTCCCCTTACCTTTTTCTTGTAATACCCTAGGAAATGAAGAAGCAAAAAGAACTATAACAAATAGAAGGACTACTAGAAAAGTTTGAAAAGGTTTATGGATTATATTAAAAATATAATAAAATATATTCATAATATGAGATATCACTTCTGAATACTAATTGTTTCTAAAAACAGAAGTGTTTCCAAATGGTATAGTTTTCAGATTCAATAATAGATAGTATCATCACATTATCAACAAAACCAGCATTAAAAAGGAAGGATGCTAATGGTATTATTCAAATTTACATACCAAATAAGTTAGACTTGTACGCTAACAATACACACACACACTCGATTAGCTAAACGAATTAGTGTATACGTATTTATTGGTAATTATCAGATAATATAAAGAAAAACAGAAACGCAGATAAATAAACAGAAACTATTAATAGTTTTAGTGTCGCTACACTAATACTTTCTTTTGATTATTTTAATACTTTCCTTTTTCAGTGAAAACTGATATTGATGTATAAATATATGACTGGACAAAATCCCACTCCAAAAATAGAAAATTGTTGACCAAAAAATATGTGTTTCTCTTGTCATTGCAGCCTTATTAATGTTATCGCAGCGTTGGTAGCGCAAAACAAAAAGCATGCAGCTGGATACAGAGAATCACACTTTCTTTTTGTAGAATTTCAAATAACTTTAGTCAATCTTATAATGAAATATAGTTTTATACAGAAACGTAAGACACAGTATGGATTTTATGTTGGTTCAAGTCATGAAGTGAATAGGTAACTATAATTACTTAGAAATATTATACTTTCATAAACCCAAGGTATATATAATTAATTAAAGCAAATCAAAAACCAAATTGATGTGCCAATGGACGGTAACGTGACGTACAGACTATGATACGTCATGGGGAGTTGCTTGGTAATGTAACCAAATTGGTATCAAAGCATATTTCAAACTAAACTGAATCCGCGATAATAGTTATTTACTTTCTGGTTCATTAATCCATGCAGTTTAACCTGCCAAGAATTTTAAGTTAAGGCCAAGCCCAACAAGAAATAGTCTCCAAAGCGATAAAACAGACAATTCTCCATAGTCTCGTCGTTTCTTTTTCTTATATACACGAACATCAAACATTTGAATATGGCCTAAAACACCATAAATCAATAAAGATTAGAAAATACCCTACCATAACAATAAAAACGTTTTTGTCACAAATATAGATTCTAAGAATCAAAATGACCAAAATGTTTCATTAAATAGGTAAATATATATTTATACATCTAGAAGTAACTAATTCAAACCTTAGAGTTTAGAGTTAACAAGTGGAAATTTGAGATTGAGATTTAAAATTTTATAAAATAAAAAATAAATATTAAAAATTTGAAAATAAAAACTTTAAAAATAGTTTCAAAAAGTATTTTCGAATTACAAAAAGAAAATTTGAAAAACAAATTATAAAAAAGTTTGAATTTGAAAACATATAATCTAAAACTATTAAAAACAATTTTTATTTTTAATTATTTTTTTATATATATATCTAGGGTACTAGGGTATTTTTACCTATTAAAGAAAACATTTTGGTCATTTTTCTTCTTGCGATCTATTTTTGTGTTCAAAACTTGAAAATAGTCTATTTAAGAGAATTGTCCATAAAGATTTTAGACAAAAAAGTATTATTATATTGTCATTAACCGGAATCAGTTTCAATTTATTTTTCAGGATTCTTATTTTGAACATTTAAAATTTTCTGTTTTTAAAATACCTAATTTTATAACATATTATCTTTTGTAACATATATATTTCAGAAAATTATATAATGTCTTTTTGTATATGTGTAGTAGTTGTTATATATATTTAGGATGATCATTTTTAAGATAATAATATATGTTATGATGCTAATTTATAATATTTATATAATTAAGAAGTGATCTTGAAAACGATCGATATTAATATTTTGTTAAACTTAAGACAATGCTATTAAAGTAAATTTGTTTTATAATTTTGTTGGTTTCATTTTTGATATAATTAAACTAATTTTATTACCAACATTAATAAGATAATCTACTACTATATTTCTCCAAATTTTTAATAATTAATAACTCTATGGAGGTGTTATTCAATCACTGATTTCAAATCAATTATTAATGTTTTATAATCTATCAAATTTTAAAATTTTAAGTTGATGAATTCTAAAATCTCTGCAGTAGACCTCAGATTTTGAATTCATTCATTTGTTCATGAGAATCCATAAGAGATGATTTGAAATTAATTTAAAATACAAAGAATTTTAAAATCCTTGAAAGTTGAATAACACTAGATTTTAAAAGCTGGATTTAAATCATTCACTGAATAACACTAGATTTTAAAATAGAATTTAGAATTAACATTTGAATAACAGTGGATTGTGTTTACTGTTTAGATTTAAACTTTATTAAAATACGTGATTAAATAACATCACCTATATGTAATTTTTGTGAACTTAAAAATGAATGGCAAGAATAGTAGTTTTTAAAATCTAAAATCTAGTGCCTAATATTATGGATGCAATTTAATGAGGAGTTAAATTCGGTAATCATATATTGGAGGATCGTATAATATATGTTTCTATAAGCTGATATAGGGAAAACAGCTATTCCATGCCTAACATATTCAATCCATACCTTACTTATGTCACGTGCAAAAACATATCTGAACTTTCAAAATTTTCAAATAACATACATGATGTTTATCTTTTCGGCAAAATCATACACGTCACTATATCAGCATTCATATCATCTAATTTTACTCATATTGATGCTACATCAGCTAATTTTGTTGACAAAAATGCCGTGTGTACACTTTTTTTTAAATAGTCATTTTATAAAAATATTTTTTTTAGAAATTGTAAAATTTTATAAATTTATATTATTTAGTAAAACTAACATAAATTAATTAAATAATAAAATTTTAATCTTATATAAGTAATATATTTGTAATTTTTTTATCGTATCACAATACCGTCCTTATAAAAGTTATATATATATATATATTTGTAAAGATTCAAATTCAATGCTAGTACTGTTGCTTCATATGATCAATGGTGGAGCCAAACAAAAATTTTATAGGGGGCAAAGTAAGATTTAAATTCAAATTCATAGGGGTCATTAGCATAAATTTTATCACTTAAGCCATAAATGTTTTGAATAATCAATGAAAATACAAAATTTTAAATATTTCATAGGGGGCAGTTGCCCCTTTCCCCCTCTCTACCTCCGTCGTTAAAAATAATGCTGGTAATTTTTATATTAAATATAATAAAGAAATGGCAATGATATTGAAATGTAATTAAATCTGAAAAACAAAGGGCATAATTTTTATATAGATTCTGGTTTAATAGTATAAATAGATAAATAAATACGAGGATATAAATATTTTAGATGTTAGTGTCCCATATATTTGTTCATTAATAACGACAATTAAAATAGTGAGTATCTATAAATTTTTTAAATCGCATAAAAAACCTTGAAAGTGTCACTTACTAGCACTTTAAACCTTGAAGTTTTTTCACTAACACTTTTAACCTTCAAAGTGACATTTTTATCATAAAAAACCTCCAAAGAAGAAAAATGACCTGCTGAACAGGTTAAAAACAGTTTTTTTTTCAAAAAATAATTATTTAATTAATAAATAAACAAAAAAATAATAAAATCGAAAAATTTAACAAAAAACTCATAAATTAAAAAAAGTGAGAAACATAAATAAAGATTTAGAAAATTAAATAAAAAATAACTAAAAATTAAAAAATAAATAAGAACAAATTAAAATACAGAAAAAATAATAATAAATTTCAAAAAATTGAAAATTCAAAAAGTTTTTTTTTTCATTTTCAAATATAATGTCGGAAATTATCATTGGAGATATAAGTTGATAAAAAAAAAGACTAAGATAACACCAAACCAAGTTTTTGTTCTCAAACTAGTATCAAGGCTCAAAGTCACAAAAATAAGTTTCATTAAAGAGGTAAATATACACTTATACCCCTTGGGTTAATTAATCCAAGCTTTAGGGTTTAGATTTAAGGGGTGAGGTTTTGGAATTAAGGTTTAAAATTTTATAAAATAAATACTAAAAAATTAAAAATAAAAATTTAAAAAACAGTTTCAAAAAATTTCACTTTTTTTTTAAATTTATGATTTTTTTATTTTTCTCCATTTTAATTTGATCTTATTTATTTTTTGAACTTTTTGTTATTTTTTATTTAATTTTTAAATATTTATTTATTTTTCTCATTTTTTAATTTGTGAGTTTTTTGTTAAATTTTTTGATTTTTATTAATTTTTTGGTTTATTTTATTAATTAAATAATTTTGTTTTAAAAAAAAAACTTTTTTTAACCTGTTCAACCGGTCATTTTTCTTGTTTGGAGGTTTTTTATGATAAAAATGTCACTTTGAAGGTTAAAAGTGCTAGCGAAAAAACTTCAAGGTTTAAAGTGCTAGTAAATGATACTTTCAAGGTTTTTTATGCGATTTTCCCTATATTGTTATGAAATCACGGTTTACAGTTATTTTTCAAAAAAAAAAATCAGCGTTTATAATAAAAAGTAAAAACTGTAGATTCGTTGGAATCAAATCATTAAACAATATAACCATTGATTTATTTATGCACATAATAAAAATACATTGTGATTTAACGTTAGCTAATATAATTTTCTATAATTAGTTGTTGCCATTGACTGTGCATATCTACCGAGATTGTTTTTAAAATTTTAAGGTAACTAACATTTTCTAAAAAGATATTTCATTAATTATAATTAATTTTCCATTTATTTTAAAAAAGTTTGTTAATATCAATGGTACAAGTTGATAAATACTAAGAAGAAGTAAAGGTGAAGTCAAAATGGTACTTCAATTTTAATAACGTAACAAATGTCATAAGAAAATAGAAAAAAAAGTTGATGTACCATATGATTATGGAAATAGAAATCCACTACCAAGGAGGTGTAAACCGTTTATTACAAAGTCTTTTTCGACACTGATCAAACTCAAAACCTGAGTTATAATTCGCAGGGGAGGGATCGAACCTACGACCTACAACATCACTTACCTCCCTCTTCCAAAATCCAAAATGTTGAAGAAACTCAGCAAAAAGAAAAGGAGAGCTAGCTAGCACTCTTAAGCATTAGCTTCTAACCACCCATGATCATCTTGGTGCGACTCTGACCCTCCAGCTTCAATAGAAGCTTCTTCCTCACCCTTCTCCTCTCCGCCATACATCTTTCTTCTAGCTTCCTTGCGAGCTTCCCTACGAGCCTCTTTCTTAGCTATATTCAAATCTTTAAACCCTTGCTCGAACTTGGCTTCATCCTCAGGAGTGAAGAAAGCCACTTCCATCTGACCTAGCTCCGCGTATCTTTGCTCCACTTTGGTTTTCCAGAACAGACCCATCTCAGTGTCCATCTTCTGGTAAGGCGTTTTCAGCAAGTACTCGTCTATCCCTCCCGCTTTGTCGATGCAGCGGAGCGCGTGAGTGGTGACTTTGACTTTAATGTGACGGTCGAATATGTAGCTGAACAATCTCTTCTCCTGAACATTAGGTTTCCAACACCTTCTCGACCTGTTCTCAAATCAAACCACAAAGTTAACCACTTTGAGATTAACAAAACAGTTAACATACCATTCAGAATCATAGAGAGGAATTATACGAACTCACATCCATATTCTATTTCTACTTACAAAAGGAAACACATAAAGACTGTAACTTTCATCACACACTACATTTCTATCTACATAAGAAGATACATTTTATCACACCATGTATGCATTGTTCAAATCAAACCATATAGTTAACAACTTTGAGATTAACAAAAAAAAAGTTACCAAACCATTCAGAAGCACAGAGAGAAATATAACCTCACATAGCACATTCATATTCTACTTACAACGAACACAGATAAAGATTGTAACTTTCATCACACAAAGATACTTGGATCCTACATTTCTATCAACAAAGGAAATAAATTTCACCAAACCATGTATGCATTGTTCAACAAAGAAACAACGCATCAAGAGCTAAACAATGAAAATGCACTGCTGCATTGCTTAAATGCTTAAATCAAGAAAGCATTCCTAAAAAAAATCAACAAGTAGCTTCCACAGATGCATCATGTAGAGCAAAAGCATCACAAGCTCTAAAGCAAAGTTCAACAACATAGCAAGATGTAAAGCAAACGCAACCTTCAACACGAATACACAAATACAAATAAAGAGATCAAGAAAGAGACTGACTTGTTGCCACCGTCTTCACTGACGCGGTTACCGTACTGGATATGGCGGCCGGCGTAGAGACCGCGTTTGGCTCTTCCCATCACGACTTTGGAATCGGGAACGCAAGCCTTGAGCTTCTCTTTCAGCTCAGGGGTCAGAGTCTCCGCTCCGACCTTCTTCACCAGCTTCTTCATCATCTCTTTCCCTCTGAACGCCATTTTCGTCTCTCCTCCCGAAGATCGCAAAACCCTATTCTTCGTCTTCCCCGAATCTATGTATGCTTGGTATAACCTGGTTTAGTTAACGATTTTAGTAAACCGGGTCCAGTAAAATCCGGTTTGATATTAGCCTAATTACGATCATTTTATAAGTTTGGGCTTATTTTGAAAATAATTAGAAATATAGGGACCGCTATGGCGCTAGTATCGGACTGGGCTTTTAATTAATGGGCCGTTGAGGTTGACTCGCTCTTTCCGTTACGATGAATCTCACCAATAAATACATACATTTTATCTCACTTGACACTTTGTGTTTGCGAGTGTTCTGAGATCCGAAATCTCTCTAGCGTTGCACCTCCTTCGATCACCTCCTCTCTCTCTCTCTCTGGATCTCTAACCTCTGAGGTTCGTCTCTCTGCTAAACATTCGTTACATGATCTAGATTTTGTAGAGATCGATCCTCGTTTTGCCTTTTCTTTTGTGTAAATCTACATTGCTTGGGCGTCCTTTTGTTTGATCTCGATCCGAGTCCGTTACATTCCCGATTTTTCATGTTTATGCAGCTGAGAGAGTGAGACTAGATTCGATTGCTGCATTTTGTTTTTTGATTTTAGTTGATCCGAAGCTTTGTTATCGATTACAAAAATGATTGATCATAATGTTTTGATCGCAGTTGGTAAAAGTGATGTTTATTGATGGATCTGAGTATTTACATTTTGTCTATGTTTTGCATCTTTCGATTTTTCTTGTGTAATTGTGATGTTTGCTCACAAGTTTTCTTCATTTTGGTTTCTCTTTCGCTTTTTGTTGCAGAAGTGAAAAAAGATGGAAAAATCTAGTACATTGCTTGTATACTATGACAAAGGGACTCCAGCAGTTGCCAAAGAGATTAAAGAAGCTCTCGAAGGAAATGATGTGGAAGCGAAAGTTGATGCCATGAAGAATGCGCTTAAGCTTCTGCTGAATGGAGAAACCATTCCGCAGCTTTTCATAACGATTATAAGATATGTGCTTCCTTCTGAGGACCACACAATCCAAAAGCTTCTGCTGCTGTACCTGGAGCTGATTGAAAAGACGGATTCTAGGGGGAAGGTCCTGCCTGAGATGATTTTGATATGCCAGAACCTTCGTAATAATCTGCAGCATCCGAATGAGTACATTCGTGGAGTGACACTGAGGTTTCTCTGCCGGTTAAAGGAGACTGAAATAGTGGAGCCTTTGACTCCATCAGTGTTGCAAAATCTGGAGCACCGCCATCCGTTTGTTCGTAGGAATGATATTCTGGCCATCATGTCGATATATAAGCTTCCAAATGGCGACCAACTCTTCGTTGATGCACCTGAAATGATCGAGAAAGCTCTGTCAACAGAACAAGATCCGTCTGCCAAGAGAAATGCATTTCTAATGCTCTTTACCTGTGCTGAAGAACGAGCTGTGAATTATCTTCTGAGCAACGTTGACAAGGTTTCAGACTGGAATGAATCGCTTCAGATGGTGGTGCTGGAGTTGATTCGAAGTGTCTGTAAGACTAAACCAACAGAGAAGGGGAAATATATTAAGATTATTATTTCTCTGTTAAGCGCCACTTCTTCTGCAGTTATCTATGAATGTGCTGGGACTCTTGTTTCTCTCTCGTCTGCCCCTACTGCTATTAGAGCTGCTGCCAACACATACTGTCAACTTCTTCTTTCTCAGAGTGACAACAATGTGAAGCTTATTTTGCTCGATCGGTTGAGTGAGCTTAAGTCATTGCACAGAGATATCATGGTTGAGTTGATAATAGATGTTCTCAGAGCACTCTCAAGCCCGAACCTTGATATCCGCAAGAAGACACTTGACATTGCCCTTGACTTGATTACTCATCACAATATCAATGAGGTCGTTCAAATGTTGAAGAAAGAAGTCGTGAAGACACAGAGTGGAGAGCTTGAGAAGAATGGAGAATACAGGCAAATGCTTATTCAAGCAATTCATGCTTGTGCAGTTAAGTTCCCCGAAGTTGCAAGCACAGTGGTCCATCTTCTAATGGATTTCTTGGGAGATAGCAATGTGGCTTCAGCACTTGACGTAATTTCATTTGTCCGAGAGATAATAGAAACGAATCCCAAGTTAAGAGTTTCAATTATAACCAGGTTGCTAGACACGTTCTATCAGATCCGCGCAGGAAAGGTCTGCCCTTGTGCACTTTGGATTATTGGGGAGTATTGTTTATCACTTTCGGAAGTTGAGAGTGGCATTTCCACCATTACACAATGCCTTGGGGAGTTACCGTTTTACTCTGTTTCGGAGGAGTCTGAGCCAACTGAGGCATCGAACAAAATTCAGCCAACTTCTTCCGCCATGGTGTCCTCTAGAAAACCTGTGATTCTTGCTGATGGAACTTACGCTACCCAAAGCGCAGCCTCTGAAACCACATTCTCCTCACCAACAGTTGTTCAGGGATCATTGGCTTCTGGAAATTTGAGAGCGCTGCTTCTAACTGGTGATTTTTTCCTAGGAGCAGTTGTTGCTTGCACACTGACTAAACTTGTTCTTAGGTTGGAAGAGGTTCAGTCATCTAAAACTGAAGTGAACAAGACAGTCTCACAGGCGTTGTTGATCATGGTTTCTGTGTTGCAACTCGGTCAATCTCCTGCTTCTCCACACCCTATTGATAATGATTCATATGAGAGGATTGTCTTGTGCATAAAATTGCTTTGCCATAAGAATGATGAAATGAAAAAGATATGGCTGGAATCCTGTCGCCAGAGTTTTGTCAAGATGATTTCTGAAAAACAGCTTAGAGAGATGGCTGAACTTAAGGCAATGGCCCAAACAACTAATGCCCAACCTGATGATCTCATTGACTTCTTCCATCTGAAGAGCCGGAAGGTAACAATATTATTTTCTAAATTAAGCTGGCTTCATTGTTTTCTCCCTTGTGAACAATTCCTACGCAACCTGTTCAGGTTGTGTTTATTTTCTTGTACTGTTCATATCCATTTTTTGCTTTCTCATTTTGAAAGGACAACAGAAGTTGATAATGGCTGTTTATATACATATATTGGTTGTCAGTAGATCAAAGTACTGATAATAAGTTTCTTTCAGGGAATGAGTCAACTTGAGCTGGAAGACCAGGTACAAGATGATCTAAAGCGTGCAACTGGAGAATTCACCAAGGACGAGAACGATGCGAACAAACTAAACCGCATTCTTCAACTCACAGGGTTCAGTGATCCAGTCTATGCTGAAGCATATGTGACCGTCCATCACTATGACATCGCACTCCAAGTTACTGTCATCAACCGTACAAAGGAAACCCTACAGAATCTGTGCTTGGAGTTAGCAACCATGGGTGATCTCAAGCTCGTTGAGCGTCCTCAAAACTATAGTCTGGCACCGGGAACGAACATGCAGATAAAAGCAAACATCAAGGTCTCGTCCACAGAGACTGGAGTCATATTCGGGAATATCGTCTATGAGACATCAAATGTAATGGAGCGAAATGTCGTGGTACTCAACGACATACACATTGATATCATGGACTATATCTCCCCTGCTGTTTGCACAGAGGTTGCTTTTAGAACCATGTGGGCAGAGTTCGAATGGGAAAACAAGGTAATTCACCTGTTACACTGTACCTTTCTTTGAGTTTGGTTATTAACGATTCAGTCTTGGTCGTCATGTCAGGTTGCTGTGAACACCACGATTCAAAACGAAAGAGAGTTCCTCGACCACATAATCAAATCCACAAACATGAAGTGTCTCACTCCCCCGTAAGTTCCGATTCTTATTTTCTTTCCATTTATAGACCGAAACTCTTGTTACTAATTGATGTTTCTCTCTGTTTGCAGATCTGCAATAGAAGGAGAATGCGGGTTCCTGTCGGCAAACTTATATGCAAAAAGTGTGTTTGGTGAGGATGCTCTTGTGAATGTGAGTATCGAGAAGCAAACTGATGGAGCATTGAGTGGCTACATAAGGATAAGGAGCAAGACGCAAGGGATTGCTCTAAGTCTTGGGGACAAAATCACCCTCAAACAAAAGGGTAGTAGCTGAGGTTAGCTGAATAATATTCATATCTTCTTCCCAAAACCTTTTCCCGATCCAGTCCATACATATATATGTTATACGTGGAATCCTCACACTCCTTAACCGGGTGTAATTCCCGGTACACAATACCGATTAATTGTTACAATTTAGCACACAAGGTAACAGGTTTAGACCACGTTGGTATCTCTCTTGAGCAATCTTTTGTTGGTTGAATCTGTTTACTGCGGAGGGAGGCGTTTAAAGCATATGTAAAGACACTATTTTGTCACCGAGTTTTTTCATGCGATTTTGTTTTATCTGTAATGTTTTTCGTTCTATAATGTCTTTTGATGGGGGAGATTAAACCATTATTTTAATGAAATAATTTTATCGATCGTAGAGTCTCGAAGTTAATGGTTTTGGTCCTAGGCGCAGCTGTTTAACGTCGTTTGCGTACCTCTTCTTTGACAATTATTTCTCCATGTTAAGGTAAAACCAGTTACCGATAGATCGAATCAACGTTCAAGAAACGAAGAAACGAGATTCACCTGTAGAAGATCTCGGGAAGAGAAGGATCTTCTCCAAAGAATGAATCGATAGATTGAAAGAGATAAGTCCAACTTTAGAAGAGTTTACAAGAATGAATTCAGATAATCGTTTACTACTATGACTTCATCTATTTAAAGGAAACGACTTGTAACAGAATCCATGGCGTAACTAATAAGAACTCGCCACGTGTTTCTTTCTTCTTCTTCACGCGTTTGTTTGTAACAACCTTCAATGGCTACTCTCGATCACTTATCTTCCTCCACGTGTCTCTGTTTTCCCCTTCATTATTCCCGTAACAAATCTCCCTCCGTTAAAGAACCTTGTCCACAAGGTTGAACTCAGGAAACTTCTTCTGTAAGTCATATAAAAACTCCCATGTAGCCTCGTCCTCTGGTTGATTCTTCCACTTAACCAAAACCTTCGTAGCCGCTCTGTCTTGGCGCTTAACCATCTTCCTCTCAAGACAATACTCAGGTTCCTTCGAAGTTGCCTCGTAGATCACATCCGGAAGTTGATTAGCAACACTTACATCCCCCACCAACTGTTTTAACTGAGACACATGGAACACAGGGTGAATTTGTGTCGTAGCAGGAAGCTCCAACTTGTAAGCGACCTCTCCCATCTTCTCCACAATCTTGTATGGTCCAAAATACTTAGGAGAGATCTTCTGTGAAACGCGCGCAACCACTGAGCGTTGTCTATACGGCTGAAGTTTCAAAAAGACCCAATCTCCTACTTCAAACTTCCTCTCACTCCTCCGTTGATCAGCCATTTGTTTCATACGATGCTGTGCTCGGAGTAAGTGAAACTTTAAAATCAGCAACATATCTTCACGTTCCTGTAGGCATTTAGCTACCACCTGAACATTAGTTTCACCTGGTAGATAAGGCAGATGCACTGGCGGTTGCTGACCATAAACGATCTCAAAGGGAGTGGTTAAAGCCGCCGAATGATATGTAGTATTATACCAATATTCAGCAAGCGGTAACCACTTAGACCACATCTGAGGTTTGTCACTAGTCATACACCTCAAGTATGTTTCCAAGCACTTGTTGACAATCTCAGTCTGGCCATCGCTTTGAGGATGATATGCCGTTGATAGATTTAGCTTACATCCTTGCAGCTGAAAGAGTTCCTGCCAGAAGTCACTGACAAACACAGCATCTCGATCACTTACAATCGATCGTGGAAACCCATGAAGTTTAAAGAAGTTATCCAGAAAGAGTTGAGCCACTGAAGATGCAGTATAAGGATGACGCAGCGCCAAGAAATGAGCTGCCTTGCTGAACCGATCCACAATGACCAATATCACTGTCTTGCCAAAAGAAGGAGGAAGACCATCAATAAAGTCCATTGAGATGTCAGTCCACACAGCTTCAGGAATTGGTAATGGTTGGAGAAGTCCCGGAGAAGCTGTTGTCTCATACTTGCATTGTTGGCAAACTACACAGTTTCGCAAGAAAGCCTGTATATCTTTCGACATTCCCTTCCAGTAGAAAATACCTTTAACTCTCTGTACCGTCTTATCACGACCTGAATGGCCCCCTTGGCCAGAACCATGCAACCATTCTAAGATTGTAGTTCGTAACTTCTCCACAGCCGGAACTACAATCTTGGACTTTCTTCTTAAGATTTCCAAATTCCAAGCAAAATGCTTCTTTGCTTTCGGATCTTTCTTCAACTCTTCAATAATCTGTTTTACTGCAGCGTCCAACTCATAAGCCTCTTGAATCTGTTTCATTAGATCACACTCAAGTACCGTCATAGCCATATGTAATACTTCAGATCCTTGTACCCTTGACAATGCATCAGCGACCAAGTTCTCCTTCCCCTTCTTATACTGAATTTCATAATCAAACTCCAGTAGTTTAGGAAGCCACTGTTGTTGAATCGGTGTATTCAATCTCTGCTCCAATAAGTATTTCAAACTCCTCTGATCAGTGCGGATAATGAAATGCTGCGTTAGGAGATAATGTCGCCATTTCTGCACCGCGAAGATCACCGCTAACAGTTCTTTCTCGTATATCGACAATGCGAGTTGTCTTCCTTTCAAGTGTCTACTAATATAGGCCAGTGGTCTTCCTTCCTGCATTAGAACTGCCCCTATACCAGTACCACATGCATCCGTTTCCACCACGAACTGTTTATCAAAACGTGGTAACGCCAATACTGGTGCGTCACATAACATTTTCTTCACTGTTTCAAATGACTCTTGCGCCTCATCATGCCAAGAAAAAGCATCTTTTTTTGTCAACGCTGTCAAAGGACGAGCAATCACCCCAAAATCCTTAACATAACGTCTGTAGTATCCAGCAAGACCAAGGAACCCTCTCAATGCTTTAAGATTCTTCGGCACTGGCCATTCAAGTACGGCTTTCACTTTACTTGGATCAGTTGATACGCCTTTTGCCTCAATGAAATGGCCAAGATACTCCACTCTTGAAGTTGCAAAAGCACACTTACTCCTCTTAGCAAACAACTGATTAATCCGCATCAGCTCAAAAACTATTTGTAGGTGCTTCAAATGCTCCGAGAATGACGATGAATATATCAGGATATCGTCAAAAAAAATCAGCACAAACTTCCTTAGATATTCTTTGAACACTCCGTTCATCAACCCTTGAAAGGTAGCTGGGGCATTTGTGAGACCAAAAGGCATAACTCTGTACTCATAGTGCCCACTGTGTGTTCGAAAAGCTGTCTTATGAACATCAGTTGGATCCATTCTGACCTGATGGTAACCTGCTCTTAAATCAATTTTCGAATACACCTTTGATCCACCCAATTCATCCATCAAGTCCTCTATCAGCGGAATTGGAAACCTGTTCTTTATAGTCATATTGTTGAGTTTCCGGTAATCAACACAAAGCCTCCATGTATTATCTTTTTTCTTCACCAACACTACCGGAGAAGCATAAGCGCTTGAACTTGGTTGAACCGTACCAGCATCTAACAGTTCCTTGACCATTTTATCAATCTCATCTTTCTGATAAACCGCGTATCTGTAAGGCTTCTGATTCACCGGGTTTGAGCCTTCTGCCAACGTAATCTTGTGGTCATGGTTTTCTCTGTAAGGTGGAAGTGAAGTTGGTTCTTGAAATATATCATTATACTCTTCCAATAACTTTGCAAGGTTCAACTCTTCCTCCTCAGGTTTCTTCTCCACATCCACTACATTCAAACTCCATTGTGCTTCCTCCATCTCGTCAGATACGTATATCAATTGTAACTGTGCCTCCTGTTCTCTCATCTGCTCAATACGTTTAGCTTTTACTTCACGCACGGATCCAGGTTTTATTCCATGCAACACTACCTTCTTCCTTCCCCATTTAAACTGCATCTGAAGCTCCTGAAAGTCCCACGTTATAGGACCCAAGGTGTGTAACCACTGCACTCCTAGCACCATATCATGACAGCCCAATGAGATCACCATAAAGTCAGCTTGAAAATGATGACCTTGAAACTGCCATTTAAACTTTTCAATCTTCCCACACACACCGATCTTACTGCCATCAGCTACAGAAACTTTAGTTCTTCCTGTTGGTTGGAGTTTACATCCCAACAAATCTGCAATCCTCTTGTCCATGAAGTTATGTGTAGACCCTGAATCTATCAACACGAACAAGTTTTTCTTTCCATGAACGCCCTTCACTTTCATTGTAGTGTAGTTGGATACTCCTGAAACCGCATTAACCGATATTTGAGCTAACTCTCCAGTTCCATTCTCTTCCTCACTCTCTTCTGTCTGCTCATTTCCTGTTACCAACTCCTCTTCTTCCTCATATTCCAACAGAAACAACTGCGTCTTCTTATGTTTGAGATAATGATTTGGTGTATACTTTTCGTCACAGTAATAGCACAGACCTTTTGCTCTTCTCTCACTCATCTCTGCACTAGAGAGAAACTTTCGCAGTGGAGGGTTATTATCTTTTCCCTTCACCGCTTCTTCCTTCTTGAAAGGTAATAATCCTTTAGATTGATTCACACCAAAAGAACTTGTCTTGTGACTACTCCATTGACTACCTCCCTGTTTCCTTGGGTGAGCTTTCTCATATAAGCGTCCCAATACCAAGCATTGACGCGTATTCTGAGGTTGAAACATGCGCACATGCATCTGCGTTTCAAGCCTTAACCCTGCCAAGTAAGCACTCAGCAAGTACTCTTCAGAAAGCTTCAATCTTGTCCTGATTAACTCAAATTTAGCATGATATTCAGTAATGCCTTCTGTCTCACGTAACTCCTTAAGCTCAGCCATAGGATCATCTAACACCTCCTCAAATCTCTCCTGCAACCATTCCTTATACAAAGGCCAATTCCTCAGCAGTCTACGCCCCTCCTCTTCTTGCATCAAAGCTTGATGCCAAGTCGCTGCAACTCCCGTGAAATGCAACGATGCAATGCCTACTTTCGATTCTTCTGGCGTAAAATCAATGTCAAACAACTGCTCCACTTTCCCAATCCACTCCTTGAGTTTTTCACCATCGAATCGGGGAAAGTCCACCTTCGTCATTCGAGACATTCCATGATAATTTGTGTGTCGCTGAGGTTGCTGATGTTCGTAGTGAAGATCATGCGTTCCAGAGTTTCGTAACGAACCACCATTAACGTTCCGAGTCTCACTCGTCGAAGGTCCTGGTTGACTCGGGTGACTCGTCATCAAACGAAATGCTTCCAACATCTCCGCTATGCTGCGCTCCGTCTTATCGTTCTGAATCGCTATCTTCTCGTTCTGTACAGCGATCGCCTTCTCCAAAGCTTCGAAACGGTTTCCGAAAGCTTCCTCCGCCTCGCGCGTCACCGTTTCTTTCAACAGCGCCTGGGCTCGTGTCTCCGCCATCGATTCCAAGGATGCGACGGCTCTGATACCACTGTTAAGGTAAAACCAGTTACCGATAGATCGAATCAACGTTCAAGAAACGAAGAAACGAGATTCACCTGTAGAAGATCTCGGGAAGAGAAGGATCTTCTCCAAAGAATGAATCGATAGATTGAAAGAGATAAGTCCAACTTTAGAAGAGTTTACAAGAATGAATTCAGATAATCGTTTACTACTATGACTTCATCTATTTAAAGGAAACGACTTGTAACAGAATCCATGGCGTAACTAATAAGAACTCGCCACGTGTTTCTTTCTTCTTCTTCACGCGTTTGTTTGTAACAACCTTCAATGGCTACTCTCGATCACTTATCTTCCTCCACGTGTCTCTGTTTTCCCCTTCATTATTCCCGTAACACTCCACCAGCCAGGCTCAATTGTCATCAATCGGCTATGCATTCGAATACGTATGGCTGACAGTATCTGAGCCTATACATAACCCGAGGGAAGGACACTGACGGCGACTTTGGCGTTTTTGACAAGTTAAAACTGACGTGGTGACAACAGATTGTTGGCTCTCGGACCTTATGTATAGCCAGTGTTGTCCTTAACTCCATACTCATGCCGCTACAACACAAACCAATAACAAAACTTGCACGTGGGGTACGGTGGAAGTATCTTAATGTTGACAGTACTGCATGCTACGATGAATTTACATATGATTTAAATCTACAAACCCCACTTGATTTGGAAAGTTTTAACATCGTCAATTTTGAACCATAAAACTATATTTTTCATTATCTTCTCATGCAGCTTACTAATTTCCATCGTTATCTGTATCGTAGTTGCAGTGCCGTGCGAAGAGGGACCTAAGGCAAGTTCTAAAAATAAACTTATTTACAACCGTAATAAAAACAATTTTTTAATATGATATATTATTTTCACTAAATACACAAGTCTAATACTGTAAAAAAATAAGTTTATAACATAAATATGTTATATAGAAAAAAATACATGAATTCAGAAAATAAGTTAATTAATTTTCGTAGAAATGTTTTTTTCTTAAATAAGTCTAAACCACTAGACTATAAATTATTTTAAATTTTGGGGCCATAAAAATAGTCATATTAATCGGGGACCTGATGCGAATGCCTTTTTCAATACACTATAGGCACGCCTCTGCGTAGTTGTCATAGGTTGATAATGTTGCTTTCAACGATGGAATTATACTGGTTTAAATCCACAAAAATAAGTGTACCACAAAACCACTTCCTAATATCTTACCTATAATAATTGATACGAAGAGTAACCTTAAGCTCATTAAGTTAGCAAAAAAAAAACCTCAAGCTCATCTCTCCAAGAGCTGAGTCGGTAGAGCAAGAAAAGAAAATGTCCATCTTTCTCTGTTTCTCATGTGTTTTCTTGCTTCTTACGTTTGTCTCTTTGATCTGTTTCGTGAAAAAGATTAAGGAAACTAAAACATTGAATCTTCCTCCAAGTCCTCCAAGTTTTCCCATCATCGGAAACTTGCACCAACTCGCAGGACTACCTCACCGATGCTTTCATCACCTCTCCATCAAATACGGACCCGTGGTACTTCTTCATCTCGGCTCTGTTCCAACGGTTGTCATCTCCTCGAGTGAAGCAGCTGAAGAAGTTCTAAGGATCCATGACCTTGGATGCTGCAACAGACCACAAAGACATCAGCTTCGCGCAGTACGGTGAGTACTGGCGAGAGATACGAAAGCTCGCTGTTATCGAGCTATTCAGCCTTAAGAAGGTTCATTCATTCAAGAACATCAGAGAGGAAGAGATTGGATTCATGGTGAAAAAGGTTTCACAATTATCTTTGGAACACACTCCTGTTGATCTAAGCAAAACATTTTTCTCCTTAACCGCAAGCATCATTTGTAGAGTAGCCTTAGGACAGAACTTCAACGAGAGTGGGTTTGTGATTGAACAAGATAGAATTGAAGAGCTTGTACGTGATGCATTGGTAGCCCTTGGTACTATCACTTGCTCTGATTTGTTCCCAAGTGGACTTGGGAGATTCTTGGATTGGTTGTCTGGAGGACACAAGAGTATAAACAAAATGGTTGAAGAGCTTGATGCCTTTTACCAGCATGTGATTGATGACCACTTGAAGCCTGAAGCAGCAGGAAAGAAAGTTGTGGATTCTCAGGCAGATATTGTTGCACTCTTGTTGGATATGATGGAGAAACAAGGGAAGAAAGATTATTTCCAGCTCAACATTAGTAATATCAAAGGAGTCCTCATGGTAAAGAATCTCAAATCTTGCTTCATGTTATACTATACTAGTTCTTTAAAATAGATATAATATATTTTCACACATATTAACAAAACACATTAAATCTTTATCACAAAACATCAGGTTTTGCTTCTATCAGTTTAGTTTCCAATATTTTTAAACCAATAATAGGTCAACAAATTCAATTAGTTTCTTAAAGTTTACAGTTTCTTATAAAATTGTTATTAAACATATAAAAAATTACTGTGAAATAATTTTTTTTTCTTCAAAAACTTCTATGCAAGTGCGTATAACTTAGATCCATGTAAATTTTGGGTTGTAGTAGGATGGATTTTAAAACCAACTACTATGACCAGACAATATACTACAACTATTAGGTCTTGATCATTCAGTTGCGTTTGATTTTACGTGACCTTTACGTTACCAAAAACAAAAAGATCACATACAAATGCAAACACTGACTTGATTTCCAAACCTTATGCTTGTACGTGTTTATGAATTTGTGTATTTGTCAGGACATATTTCTTGCAGGGGTAGATACAGGAGCTACAACCATGATATGGGCCATGACAGAACTCGTTAGAAACCCTAGAGTGATGAGAAAGGCACAAGAAGAGATCCCAACCACCCTAGGGCTCAACAAGGAGAGGATCACTGAAGAAGACGTTGAAAAAGTTGGTTACTTGAAGCTCATAATCAAGGAAACGTTTAGGTTACACCCATCAGTTCCATTATTACTCCCCAGAGAAACAATGTCTCACGTCAAGATCAACGGCTACGATATACCTCGGAAAACACAAATCCATCTCAACGTATGGGCGATCGGACGCGACCCCAAGCGTTGGACCGATCCTGAAGAGTTCATCCCTGAACGGTTTGCTAACAGTTCTGTAGATTTCAGAGGACAACACTTTGATCTGTTGCCGTTTGGTTCTGGAAGGAGGAGTTGTCCTGGAATGCCAATGGCGGTTGCTTCCGTAGAATTAGGACTGTTGAGTTTGCTTTACTTCTTTGATTGGGCATTGCCTGAAGGGATGGTTAGTGAAGAAGACATTGATATGGAAGAAGCTGGTAATCTTACCATTGTCAAGAAACAGCCTCTTCTACTTGTGCCTGTTCGACACCATTGACGAGCAAAGAGCTGTCACAAAAGCTAAGACGTTCTGTATATTCTTGCGTTGTATGAGAAATAAGTGTATGGACAACTTAATAAGATCCAATATGTATCAAGAATTAATGTATGAACAATGTTCAAGAAACCACTAGACTAGACGGTAATGGCGATTTGTAGAGGTATAGAGAGTTGGCGACTAAGCGGATTATTCGGTCCTTAGACGGAGCAAATTCTTGACTTATTTTATATATATTTTATACTTATATTCCTTTAAAATTTTAAAATTTTAATTATAAAATTATTTGATGAATTATCAAATTAGATATACAAAATAAATTAGACAAATTTGTAAACTATTATTAACATTATTATTTAATTTAATAGATTTAGACTAATTTACATCGGTTTAAATAGATTTAAAATGGTTTAAACTGATTTGAATCATAGAAACCGGATTTGAAAAAACCACCGATTTGCGGCCTAGATATTATCTAGAATGTAATATTATCAAGAAATTGGTTTATTGGCTCTAAAATTGGTTCGGTGATGCTGATCAGAAAAATTATAACAGTCAAAAACGTAGCAAAACAACTAAGAAAACAAACATGCTGATCTTCTGGTTATAACATCGAATAGAATAAAATGAACTAAAGGGACTTTGATCAGTGACTAAAAAACTATACCTGATTGACAGTATTTATAAACGTATAAAAGAGTACATCTGCTTCTCCACTGAAGAAGAGCAGACACAATATGATCACAACAAAACATGGCATTCAACCAGACAACAGTGGAAGTAGTGCGTCTCAGGTCAACATCATTCTTGAATCTTGAGTTTCTCACTAGGCGGTGTTCCTTTAAAACTTCCATATCTCATAGGCTTAGGTATGTAAAGAGAGCTGAGCATCCAAAGCCACCACTGTGTATCTCACATACTTGCTCGAACTCGCATCTTTCTCAACCAACGGCCCATAGTTCTGCATATAGCTTCCTGTAAACCGGCACAACAGCCTGAACAATCTGTTGACAAACTCTATCTCTCAAATCTTTTTCCGGCACAGCCCATGTAGATTGCTTCTTATACATCTCACCAAACCTGTTACACTCTTACCTTTCTTTGAATTTGGTTATTAAAATTTCAGTGGTCGTCTTCATGTCAGGTTGCTGTGAACACCACGATTCAGAACGAAAGAGAGTTCCTCGACCACATAATCAAATCCACATACATGAAGTGTCTAAGTTCAGATTCTTATTTTCTTCCCATTATATAGACCGAAACTCTTGTTACTAATTGATTCTTCTCTCTGTTTGCAGATCTGCAATAGAAAAAGAATGCGGGTTCCTATCAGCAAATTTATATGCAAAAAGTGTGTTTGGTGAAGATGCTCTTGTGAATGTGAGTATCGAGAAGCAAACTGATGGGGCATTGAGTGGCTACATAAGGTAAGGAGCTATAACCGTTACCCACTTCTTTCTTTGGTTAACATAACCTATAACTCTACCAAAACTTTTTATTGTATTAAATAAACCCAATATCTCCCTGTAAATAACACTAACATCACAATTGAGCTGCCACATTCTTACATTCACTAAGTTTCATATACTCTGATAAATATCCAAAGATCAAACCATGGCAACAAACGCATGCAAATTCCTTTGCCTCATTCTCCTCTTTGCCTTCGTCGCCCAAGGTATAGTGTTATCTATATATACATTTATATGGAACAAAATGTTAAAATCTTCACACATTATTATATATATCAGATCTAATTCGTTTAAAGTTTTAACGTAACAGCACGTAATATGTATTCTATAACTAATTTTCTTTCATAATTTTTTTGCCCTTGGAAAATTTAGGATTTGGATGTTCTAGATCCTTTAGTGATATTAGTGATATATCACTGAAACAATCAAAAACCGAAAAATGATCAAGAACACACCAGAGTGGGAAGTGATATTGACGAACCTTTGTTCCTGCACAGGAACTGACGTAGTGTTGTCATGTGTTGGTTTCAAATCGCTCACACCCATAGACCGTTCACAAATATCGGTATCCGATAACGAGTGTTCGCTCATCAACAATCTATACGGCGAAACTGACTTTGTTTTCAAATACGTATGGACCAAGGAATTCAATATCAAGATCAAGTCGCGCGAAGTAGCTTGGTCTTAAATTTTCTGCCCTTGGTTTAATTTGGTCTTTGTTCAAGTTTGTTTAGTTACTTGAGCTGATGAGCATGTGAAGCTGATGATCATTATTACATATATATTGTCTGGATCATTAGTAAGATTTAGGCTAATAAAGATACTCGTTTTATTTGTAGTGTTTTGTCGTTACATTTCTCTAAGCCGTACTTTCATCGAAGTCCTTCAAAAACAATACTCCTTTCAGCTGCAGTGTTTGACCACACTTTCATCTAACACGTTCGGATTTCGGTTTAATTTCGGTTCAGATATTTCCATTTTTATTTTTTCATTCTAAAGATATTAGATTTCTCGGTTATTTACAAAAAAATTCAGTTTAATTTCGGTCAGTTATTTCGTTAATTAGACCCGTCAGCTCCAGGGTCATTTTCAACAAGGTTATTAGGTTTCTTGCGTTTCAAGCAAAATGACTTTTCTTTTTCCCAATATATTGATGTGCGCATCTTTTTGTGAAACCTTTCGAGTTGCATACATAAATGTTATTAAAGTAACCGACGTCACCAGAGCTAACACGACTGAACATTTTAGAGTTGGTGGAAAAGTGTCTGATATTCCTGTTGTTTCATTGGGTGCTTTAAAGGGACCACTAGCTATTGTTACAAAATGTTTCCACACGAACCAAGCCTGCAATTAATTATGTGTTTGTTTATAATTGTATCACGGATTGTTTCCAAGCTGTAAAGATGGTTTCAAAATCAAATGAATGGCCAGCATTTCAAAGCTATCTAAAAGACATTATGCTTCTGAGAAGAAACTTCACTAACTCAAGCATCATTCATGTACCTAGGACAGAAAACACAAAAACGGATCGATTGGTACGCAGTGTTCGAATTCAGTCGTTTTTCGTCATACACATTGATGCAGAATTGCCGCCTTGGTTTACAGAATCTACATGAATCTGTAAATGTTTGCTGTAAAAAAAAAAATATATATATATATATATATATATATATATATATATATATTGTATTTGATTTAATCAATAGCCATTGACTCATTGTAATATTAAATATATTTAAATTTGATTTAAAGTTAAAACTGGTATTATTATAAAACGTTTACATTAAAATTCTAACATTAAAATTTTATAATAAAAATGTCAAAATATTTTTTTTATAAAACAGAGGGAATAGCATATTTAAAATTTTGAGATGAATGAGTTTGTTTCTTCTTTCTAATTCTATCTTATTTTCATGCACAATATCTTAAATTCTAATAAATTAATTAGACTCTACGGTCAAATAATCTGCTTCAAAATTTAACAAATTAGGCATAAGAACAAAAATAATAATAGCAGTTGAATAACTGTTACCCTGCTCTTTTGTAAACCATGTTGGTTGCAACTTGCTAGCTATATCAAAGAACACATCCTTTGTGAAAAGATTTTTTTATTTAAATAATTTAACATTCTTTCAGAACAAAAAAACTGTTACCCACTTCTTTCTTTGGTCAACATTACTTATAATTATACCAAAATTTCTTCTAGATATTATTTAGCAAGTATTTTTTTTTAAAAAAAAATTGATTGAATCTCCATTGTATTCATTCTCAATAAAAACATGACTTACTAATAAACATGATATTTTTTAAAACTAATTATGACATAGATATATATTTATGTAATTTTGTATTTTATGATAAGATTTTTGAAATATGCTAATAACTAATAGATTGTAATTAAATCAATATAATAAAATATAACACTAAAATGTAATAATGGAAATATAAAAATATTTAATTACACTAGATAATTTGTTGCCAAATTATAGTTTTAAATATATACATATTTTTCATTAAAGGTAAATATAGCATAATCAAAATTAATTATTGTAAATTAATTTTACTAAATTTAGTCAAATCAAAGTCAAAACAAAAAATATTGTTACATAAATGGTAAATTATAATTTTTAATCATAAAAGATATTTTATTCTATAAAATAAACCCAATACATCCCTATAAATAACACTAACATCACAACTTATCAGCCACATTCTCATATTTACTAAGTTATATATATTCTCTGATAAATATCCAAACATCAAACCATGAAAACAAATGCATGCAAATTCCTTTGCCTCATTCTCCTCTTTGCTTTCGTCTCCCAAGGTATAGTTATATAATACATTTATATAGAACACAATGTTACAATCGTCAGACATTATTATATATAACAGATCCAATTTGTTTAAAGCTTACACCGTGTATTCTATAACTAATTTTCTTTCATAATTATTTTGCCCTTGAAAATTTTAGGATTTGGGTGTTATGGACCCGGAACCTTTGAGGATATATATCTGAAGCAATCCAAAACCGGAAAAATGATCAAGAATATACCAGAATGGGAAGTGAGAGTGACGAACCCTTGCACCTGCACAGGCACTCGCATAGTGTTGACATGTGTCGGTTTTAAATCGCTCACGCCCATCGACCATTCACAGATATCGATATCCGGTAACGAGTGTAAGATAACCAATAATCTATATGGTCATACTGATTTCGTTTTCAAATACGTATGGACCAAGAAGTTTGATATCCAAATGGAGTCGGGCGGAATCACTTGCTCTTAAATTTTCTGCCCTCGCATTAATTTGGTATTTGTTCATGTGTTGTTAGTTGATGAACATGTAAAACTGATGATCATTATTACACACACATATATATAGACTAATAAAGATGTACTCGTTTTATTATTGAGTTTTATGTCATTTTATTAGTAGTATTACACTATTACTGTTCACATTTTGGTGACCAAACAATTGTAGTGTTTATCGTTTTATTTCTCTAAGCCACACTTTCATCTAGGCCGTTAAAAAAACAGTACTCATTGCAACTGCATTATTCGACCACGCTTTCATGATCATCTGACTATCTAAGAAATGATCAACATACGTAGTTTAATTTCTCCATGAATGACAGTACAAATAAAGACAGTAACCACGTAATGAGTAAAGAGATATACACCTTCCGCTACCTTAAATGTCATAAATGGAATTGAAGATGTGTTGACCAGCCATGAGCCATTTACAAGCAGTCAACAAGTAATAATATACATTGCCAACGGGTATATAAATACTCCATTCGTTTCGTAAGAAAATATCTTTTGATTAAAAGTATAAGAATTAGGAAATTTATTTTGTAATTTTGTTTTTAATAATATTACTTTAAATCGAGTTAACCAATATTTATGCAGTAACATACTCCCTCTGTTTCATTAAGATAGAAATTTTAGAGAAAAATTTTGTTTAACAAAAATAGTTTTTTTTTTATGTTTTCTATACAAAAATTACAAATTTTAATAAAATTAATTGAATTTATTGAAAAACTATTGGTTAAAAAGCATTGGAATTTGATAATTTAAAAAACGATGCATGATTAATGTGTTTTCTTAATATGTGTGAAAACACCAGTACATTCATCTTTAAGAAAGGAGAGAATATTATTAGTCAATCAATTTTCAATAAAGTTAAAATTATCTTTAAAATATTAATTTTATATTTGGAAACAACAAATTTTCTCTCAAATACTCTTTCCGTTTCAAATTAGTTGTCGTTCTAGAGTTTTGCACACAAATTAAGAAACTAGTTAAATGCTCAAATTTACCCTTGTTTAATCATTATAATTATATAACATTTATTGTTTATCTTTGTTTAATTAGGGATAAATAGAGAAATTAGTAGAAAATTGCATTGAAATCATAAAACAGTATTTATTTTTTAACAAAATTTTATGTTATAACGATAATTAATTTGAAACGAAGAGATCGGAGTATCTTGTATATATTACAGAATCGATGGAGTATATTTAGTTACAAGATTGTCGTTTATTTGTTAATTGTGTTTATATAATATAATATCGTTCCAAAAAAAAAGTTTATAGATTCTAATGAATTCAAGAATTGTAACTCTATCTAATCTATTAAAAGAGAAGTACACATTGAAACAAACCCTTAAACTTGCACAATATTTACAGCTTAGTGCCATTGAAATAATTAAATGAACCTACTTTTAAGTCATCTTTGTCTTTTCCAGAACTAATGAAGTAATAATTACTCCTAATTTTATGCTTTCCATGTTTTTTTAAAAATTAATAAAACATTTCCTAAATTAAATTCACAATCAATTAAATATAAATCTTTTAACTTATCTATATAATATTAATATTATAAACATTCATAAATATCAATAATATACACAAAATATTTATGTAACAAGATAAATTACATTTTTGTCTCATTCTCTCCCACAATTCACGTTACTCTTCTTATTTTTTGAACAAATTCTTCTTCTTACCTATATAAATATATTACATGCACCATTATAATTATTTACAAACTTAACATGTATATAAAATAATTTATTAGACATTTTCATAAAATTTTGATCCACAAAAAAAACAAAATAAAACATTTGAATAGATGCAAGGATCATATTCTAAAAATGGTGGTAATACAATTGACGGTTTACAAGATAATAAAATTTAAAAATATAAACTATGAAATTATTATGCTTATAAATTTTATTAAATAATTATTTAACACATGTAAAATTTTAAAATACATATTATCACTTAGATAAAATAAATATTTATTTACAAAAATAAAATCAAACATCTGCAAGGTCGTGGTTTAAATGTACACAAATTTAAACTCATTTATAATTTCTTATCGTTACATCAAATTTATATTTTTATTTTATTTTCAATCTTAATTTGTATATGTTCAAAATTTCATAGAATTTTAACGATCATTTTATTTTCTTACAAATATTATAACTAATGTTTCATTTATAAATAGCATACTAATTCATAGTTGTCTATTTTTATACTTTTTATTAAAAAAATTGTTAGCTATATATCTTAGACATGGATATTATTATATAAATTTTAGATTTTTTATATAATACCTAATATCGGTGATACGTTTTACGCTAAAATATAAAATTAAGTACAAATATAACATTTACATTTAAAAATGTGACTACATTAACAAATATATCATTAAATACAAACACAAATTAAATACTCGCGCGGTCGCGCGGGTCAAGGTCTAGTCTAATCTATTAAAAGAGAAGTACACATTGAAACTAACCCTTAAACTTGCACAATATTTACAGCTTAGTGCCATTGAAATAATTAAATGAACCTACTTTTAAGTAATCTTTGTCTTTTCCAGAACTAATGAAGTAATAATTACTCCTAATTTTATGCTTTCCATGTTTTTTTAAAAATTAATAAAACATTTCCTAAATTAAATTCACAATCAATTAAATATAAATCTTTTAACTTATCTATATAATATTAATATTATAAACATTCATAAATATCAATAATATACACAAAATATTTATGTAACAAGATAAATTACATTTTTGTCTCATTCTCTCCCACAATTCACGTTACTCTTCTTATTTTTTGAACAAATTCTTCTTCTTACCTATATAAATATATTACATGCACCATTATAATTATTTACAAACTTAACATGTATATAAAATAATTTATTAGACATTTTCATAAAATTTTGATCCACAAAAAAAACAAAATAAAACATTTGAATAGATGCAAGGATCATATTCTAAAAATGGTGGTAATACAATTGACGGTTTACAAGATAATAAAATTTAAAAATATAAACTATGAAATTATTATGCTTATAAATTTTATTAAATAATTATTTAACACATGTAAAATTTTAAAATACATATTATCACTTAGATAAAATAAATATTTATTTACAAAAATAAAATCAAACATCTGCAAGGTCGTGGTTTAAATGTACACAAATTTAAACTCATTTATAATTTCTTATCGTTACATCAAATTTATATTTTTATTTTATTTTCAATCTTAATTTGTATATGTTCAAAATTTCATAGAATTTTAACGATCATTTTATTTTCTTACAAATATTATAACTAATGTTTCATTTATAAATAGCATACTAATTCATAGTTGTCTATTTTTATACTTTTTATTAAAAAAATTGTTAGCTATATATCTTAGACATGGATATTATTATATAAATTTTAGATTTTTTATATAATACCTAATATCGGTGATACGTTTTACGCTAAAATATAAAATTAAGTACAAATATAACATTTACATTTAAAAATGTGACTACATTAACAAATATATCATTAAATACAAACACAAATTATATACTCGCGCGGTCGCGCGGGTCAAGGTCTAGTATCTAATCTATTAAAAGAGAAGTACACATTGAAACTAACCCTTAAACTTGCACAATATTTACAGCTTAGTGCCTTTGAAATAATTAAATGAACCTACTTTTAAGTAATCTTTGTCTTTTCCAGAACTAATGAAGTAATAATTACTCCTAATTTTATGCTTTCCATGTTTTTTTAAAAATTAATAAAACATTTCCTAAATTAAATTCACAA
This sequence comes from Brassica napus, assembly GCF_020379485.1. NCBI lineage: Eukaryota > Viridiplantae > Streptophyta > Magnoliopsida > Brassicales > Brassicaceae > Brassica > Brassica napus. Next base: position 3,185,479 of record NC_063434.1, on the reverse strand, counting down.
TCAATTAAATATAAATCTTTTAACTTATCTATATAATATTAATATTATAAACATTCATAAATATCAATAATATACACAAAATATTTATGTAACAAGATAAATTACATTTTTGTCTCATTCTCTCCCACAATTCACGTTACTCTTCTTATTTTTTGAACAAATTCTTCTTCTTACCTATATAAATATATTACATGCACCATTATAATTATTTACAAACTTAACATGTATATAAAATAATTTATTAGACATTTTCATAAAATTTTGATCCACAAAAAAAACAAAATAAAACATTTGAATAGATGCAAGGATCATATTCTAAAAATGGTGGTAATACAATTGACGGTTTACAAGATAATAAAATTTAAAAATATAAACTATGAAATTATTATGCTTATAAATTTTATTAAATAATTATTTAACACATGTAAAATTTTAAAATACATATTATCACTTAGATAAAATAAATATTTATTTACAAAAATAAAATCAAACATCTGCAAGGTCGTGGTTTAAATGTACACAAATTTAAACTCATTTATAATTTCTTATCGTTACATCAAATTTATATTTTTATTTTATTTTCAATCTTAATTTGTATATGTTCAAAATTTCATAGAATTTTAACGATCATTTTATTTTCTTACAAATATTATAACTAATGTTTCATTTATAAATAGCATACTAATTCATAGTTGTCTATTTTTATACTTTTTATTAAAAAAATTGTTAGCTATATATCTTAGACATGGATATTATTATATAAATTTTAGATTTTTTATATAATACCTAATATCGGTGATACGTTTTACGCTAAAATATAAAATTAAGTACAAATATAACATTTACATTTAAAAATGTGACTACATTAACAAATATATCATTAAATACAAACACAAATTAAATACTCGCGCGGTCGCGCGGGTCAAGGTCTAGTTGGTCATTAATTACGGAAGCAAGAGACTTCACGTTAACATATGCAATGGCTATATAAACTTGACAGATTCTTTTTTCACTCTGACACTCTCCATCTCTTAAAAACAAAAATCACAATAACAATGGCATTTGCTCTTAAGTATTTTCTTATGTTTCTACTTCTGTCTATGGTTACTCAAGGTAATGTAATCGAATCTCTAAAGGCTTTTTGCATATATCTCAGAAATTTCATGCGTTTAGGGCATATATCTAAACTTAATATCCAGTCATCATCATGGGATGCTTAATCCGTTTTTTTTTTTTCGTTTGATGCTTCTGTTCTTTGGATTATATTATATGAAATATATGATCTGAAATGAGATTTCAAATATTTAAGATATTGTTTCATATGTTTAGGATGTCTTTCTCTCTTATATATATGTTACAAGTATATCCATGTCTCTATTCTTTTTCATATACATAGAGTTACAAAAATGATAAAAAAGGACAAATAACCCACACAGGACAATGCCGCTGCGCTTTCAGTGACCTCCAGATCGGCGCGGTGAGGACGGGGAGACAAGTTGCCGGACAACCGGAGTGGAAAGTGACGGTGGTCAACACGTGTAACTGTCCTCAGAAGCAGGTGACTCTCTCATGCGGAGGGTTTGCTCCTGTGAATCCTGTCAAGCCATGGCTACTTCGCCCACAAGGAAGGACGTGTCTTCTGATTAATGGAGAAGTTATGCCAGCTGGAGCCACAGCTGAGTTCGCTTATGCCGGCCAGCCTTACATCTTCAGACCCGTCAGCTCCAGAGTCAAAATAAGTTGCATGAATTAATTTCTTTTGCTATTACAACTTTCTGATTCATGTCTGTGAACAAGGTTATAAGGTTTCTTGCGTCTCAAGCAATATGACTTTTCTTTTTGCCAAGATATTGATGTGCGCATCCTTATTTGTGAAACTTCGAGTTACAGACAGAAAAGGTTAAGCATTTCACAGAGAAACAAAGTATTATATCATTTCCTCTCCAATTCATCATCTTCATCTCTGCCTGACGTGCGAATGCGATATTTGTTGTGTCTCATGGTGACAACCAACACGTAGCTCGTTTTGGTTTTTGCTATTAAAGTGACAGATGTTACCAGAGCTGTTGGGTATAAAAGGTCCAAAACGAAGAAAAATACTTATTAGGCCAGCAGAAACATAGGCCTTCATTTAGGCCCACATATTATAATGACCAACTGATTTTCAAACGTAGCATTATACACAACACAAACTCTTGGTCAACCTTAATGGTAGCATAAAATCGTCAAAATATAAATCTAGTTACACAAATAATTTAAATCACGTAAAATAGTTAAAACTTAAAAGTCCTAAATACTCCCTCCGTTTTTTAATATAAGTCGTTGTAGAAAAATTTTTTTGTTCCAAATTATAGGTCGTTTTCGGTTTTCTATGTAAAATTTATTAGTAATTAATGTTGTATGACCAATGGTAATATATCTTTTATTTTTCTATTGGTTGAATTGTGGTTAAGTAAATAATTAATGATGTTTTTGTTTAGAAAATATAAGAAATTAATGGTTTTCTTAATCTACGTGCATAATTGTAAAACGACTTATATAAAAAACGGAGGGAATAGTATTTCTTCTATTTCATATTAAGTGTTACTTTAATCATTTTAGAATTCAAATGCAACTTTCAGCTTAAAATTAATTGTAAATGCATTGATTTTATAAATAATACTATTGGTTGAATACGTTTAATTAATAAAAAAATTAATACATTTCAATCATTTTATTAATCAGTATGAAAAATGTCAAAATGACATTCTTTATGAAACGGAAGGAATATTATCATATAATAGAAAACCAAATTTAAATTTACACCAAAAAAATTGATAGTCACAACGTTCCGGTATGGTCCTCTGTATCTCCATGCTCGGACCGACACAAACCAATAAGAAAACGTGCACGTGGGACGGTGGAAGAGTCTGAACTCTGAACATTGCCAGTCCTACATGTTACGACTTACGATGAATTTGCATTGATTTAAATCCACAAAAGTATACTATCAACCACAAAAACCAACTTGATTTGGAAAGTTAACGTTACCACTTATCTGCATGCAATAATTCATACAAAGACAAAGGTTAAGCCCATCTCTCCAAGAAACAAAGTCCTAGAAGAAAAATAAGCAAGAGCAGAAAAATGGATACCATTCAAACATAACCCAAGAACATAAACAAACTAGTTTTATAGCCACAATCTTCCGGTTTGTCCTTTTTCTCTGCTCGAGCTTGCGAAAAGACAAACAAAACCAGCTAAAACTCTTGCACGTGGAATACTCTCAACGATGGTGTTACATTTGTTTAAATCTACAAAACGTTGTGAGCCACAAAAAACACTTGTTTTTGAACGTCAACGTCATCAACTTTCTAGTATCTTCTTACCTATAAATAATTGATACAAAAACAAAGCTTAAGCTTAACTCTCCAAGAAAGAAAAAAATGTCTATCTTTCTCTGTTTCTCATGGGTTTTCTTGCTTCTCACGTTTGTCTCGTTAATCTCTTTCGTGAGAAAGATTAAAGAAAACAAAACATTTTATCTTCCTCCGAGTCCTCCAACGCTTCCCATCATCGGAAACTTGCACCAACTCTCAGGACTACCTCACCGTTGCTTTCACCACCTCTCCATCAAATACGGACCCGTGGTACTTCTTCATCTCGGCTTCGTTCCAACCGTTGTCATCTCCTCGAGTGAAGCAGCCGAAGAAGTCCTTAGAACCAATGACCTTGGATGCTGCAGCAGACCAAAGACTGTCGCCACGGGGAAACTCTCGTACGGTTTCAAAGACATCAGCTTCGCGCAGTACGGGGAGTACTGGCGAGAGATGCGAAAGCTCGCTGTCGTCGAGCTATTCAGCCTCAAGAAGGTTCATTCATTCAAGAACATCAGAGAGGAAGAGGTTGGATTCATGGTTAAAAAGGTTTCAGAATCTTCTTTAAAACAATCTCCTGTTGATCTAAACAAAACCTTTTTCTCTTTAACCGCAAGCATCATTTGTAGAGTGGCTTTAGGACAGAACTTCAACGAGAGTGGGTTTGTGATTGAACAAGATAGAATCGAAGAGCTTGTACGTGATGCATTGGTTGCTCTTGGTAGTTTCACTTGCTCTGATGTTTTCCCTGGTGGACTTGGGAGATTGTTAGATTGGTTGTTTGGTGGACACAAGAGGATAAACAAAGTGTTTGAAGAGCTTGATGCCTTTTACCAGCATGTGATTGATGACCACTTGAAGCCTGAAGCAGCAGGGAAGAAAGCTATTGACTCTACGGCAGATATTGTTGCACTCTTGTTGGATATGATGGAGAAACAAGGGAAGAAAGATTATTTCAAGCTCAACATTAGTAATATCAAGGGAGTCCTCATGGTAAAGAATCTCAAATCTTGCTTCATGTTTATATTATACTCTCTTAGTTTCCAAAAAAAATGATTTTCTAAAACTCATTTCACACATATTATAAATATAAATATAATGAATGTTTGTAATTAAATCTAACTATTTTTATTATACACTTTCTAAATAACTAACTAACCACTGATATTTAATTAAATCAAAATTTTCAGTTAATTTTTTTTAAAGTATGGACCTTATTAACATCAATTAGTTTAAAAGATTTATTTTGTGGAACAAAAAAAAATAAAATTAGAAAAAAATTATCTTTTAGAAAGGGAAGGAGTATAACTAGGAATCTATGTACAATCTCTATGTGAATGTTGAGTAGTAGTAAGCTGGATTTTAAAACCAATTACTCGGACCAGACCACTATACTACAACTATATATGTTTCGATCATTTGTTTGTGTTTGATTTTGCGTGACTTTCAAGTTACCAAAAACAAAAAAGTTCACATACAAATGCAAACACTGACTTGATTTCCAAACCTTATGCTTATATGTGTTTTTATGTGTTTTGTCAGAACATATTTCTTGCAGGGATAGATACAGGAGCTATAACCATGATATGGGCCATGACCGAACTCGTTAGAAACCCTAAAGTGATGAGAAGGGCACAAGAAGAAATACGAACCACCCTAGGGCTCAACAAGGAGAAGATCACTGAAGAAGACGTTGAAAAAGTTGGTTACCTAAAGCTCATAATCAAGGAAACGTTTAGGCTACACCCAGCAGCTCCATTATTACTCCCCAGAGAAACAATGTCTCACGTCAAGATCAACGGCTACGATATACCTCCCAAAACACAAATCCAACTCAACGTATGGGCCATAGGACGTGACCCCAGGAGATGGACCGACCCTGGAGAGTTCATCCCTGAACGGTTTGCTAACAGTTCTGTGGATTTCAGAGGACAACACTTTGATCTATTGCCGTTTGGTTCTGGTAGGAGGAGTTGTCCTGGTATGTCTATGGCGCTTGCTTCCGTGGAGTTAGGATTGTTGAGTTTGCTTTACTTCTTTGATTGGAAGTTGCCTGAAGGGATGGTTAGTGAAGAAGACATTGATATTGAAGAAGCTGGTAATCTTACCGTTGTCAAGAAACAGCCTCTTCTACTTGTTCCTGTTCGACACCATTGATGAGCAAAGAGCTGTCACAAAAAGCTTGATTCAGCTACTGAGTTATCTTATCCGTTTGTGTGTTTTTGATCCTCATGGAAAGAGTACGAGTTTAAAAGTTAAGAATTTCAGTATATCTTGTGTTGTATAAGAAATAAATGTATGAACAACGTGATAATAATATCAATATGTATCAAGAATTAATTTATGTACACTCCCTACGTTACCTTAAAGACGTATGTTTTATAAGAAAAAAAATTGTTTTTTAAAAAAATACATTTTTATCAACTAGTATTGATTAATTGTAAATATTTCAAAATTTTAAATTACATTTGCTAATTTTTTATTGGTTTAGATTTATGAGAAACATGTAATCACAATAAGATATGCATTTAATACTAAAATTTAATATTTAATAATGAATCGAGTATTTATCAAAGAAATTGATTTATTGTCTCTAAAAAGGTTCAGTGATGCTGATCTGAAAATTCATAACAGTTAAAAACGTAGCACAACAACTAAGAACAAGAAACTTGCTGATCTTTGGTTATAACATTAAACAGAATAATCTTAACCCCCTAACATGAAATCTTATGAGATAAAATAAACTAAAGGGACTTTGATCAAATAACTAAAAAAGCTATACCTGATTTGACAGTATTTATATACGTATAAAAAGAGTACATCTGCTTCTCTACTGAAGAAGAGCAGACACAATATGATCACAACAGAACATGCCTTCTTCAATCAGACAACAGCAGAAGTAGTGCGTCTAAGGTCAACCTCATTCTTGAGTTTCTCACTCGGCGGTGTTCCTTTAAAACTCCCATATCTCATAGGCTTAGGCATGTAAAGTGAGCTGAGCATCTTCTCCAAAGCCACCACAGTGTACCTCACGTACTTACTCGAACTCGCGTCTTTCTCAACCAACGGCCCATAGTTCTGCATATAGCTTCTGTAAACAGGCACAACAGCCTGAACAATCTGCTGACAAACTCTATCCCTCAGATCTTTCTCAGGCACAACCCATGATGCTTGCTTCTTATACATCTCATCAAACGCATCGTTGAAAGCCTTCAGCCTCTTCTTGACGAGATCACGAGCCGTGGCGTGTCCACCAGAGAAGATTATAAGCCCTTCTCTGCTCAGATGACTAGGAAGCTTCCCCCAGCTGTCTCTAAGGAAGACCGTAGCGTAATACTCTTTGTACTGATCATGCTCCTTCAGCCAGGAGTCTCCCAACTGATCTCCGATCCTCGTACCTTTCAAGTTCTTGTATAGATGATAATGATTGTTCATACCGAAGAAATGAGAAAGCGTTTGGTCCGGATACGCTTTCATCCACGCGTCCATGTTCTGCTCAATCATTTTGATTATCCTCAAAACCTCAACCATAAGCTGATTCTCTTGGAACCTCTCTGACCTCCAGCTTTTGTGTATAAGCAAGACTTGAGTGAGAGTTGATTTGTACTTATCTCCTATAAGTTTATTGCAGTAGTCAGTCACGAAACTGACTAGCCTAGGCACCCCGCCGTCGCTAGGCGGCGGGATTTGCTTCTGGATCTCCACCTGAGGCAGAAGCTCCGAGAAGATCTCAGCTCCGCCGTCGATCAGCTTCTTGATGAGATCTCTAGTGAAGTTTTGGATCTCTATACAAGCTGCTCCGCCGAAGAGACGGTTGAAGTCTGCTCTCAGCTTGTTTAAAGAAGTGAAGATGTCTAACAGCTTCAGAAGCTTGATCGGATCTTTTTTACTATCAGTAACAGTTTTACCGAACTGGAGAAAGGCAAGCATCCCCGCTTGAGCAGCTATCTTTGAGAAGCAATCCAACCAAAGACTCGAACCGAATCTCTCAAACACCTCGTTGCAAAGCTTGAACTCTGCTTCGAAGAGATGCTTAACAGCAAACTCCAAATGATTCCCCCACTGAGATATATACCCTTCTATGCTCTGGACATCGTTGAACTCAGTGACAGTGATGTCTAGATAGTCCAAGTCCAGCGCTTGAAGACTAGCTCTAACGTTAGAGCTCCTCACTTCAACGTACACCGAAACGCATTTCTCGAGTCTGTTGTTCGCTCTGAGTCTTCCAAGAATGGCTTGCAGTTTGTGGATCACAGTCACAGGCAGCTGAGACGGCGCGATGCAAGGCTGCTGCTCTCCCAACGAAGAAGGAGACGCCATAGGAAGTGGAACACTGTTGTCCTGTAACAGCCTCCTGAACTCGTTCTCCAGCTTGTCTAACGCAGCGTCCTTAAGCCCGCCGTCAAGCTTAGCCTTCTCTTGTTGAAACTCTCTAAGCAATCTCAAAGACTTCTTCAAACTCGAAAGATACTTCTCATCAGCAACGCTGTGATCTTCCAAATACTCAACGATATCTTCTAACCATTGTATAGCTAACCCGCAGTTCTCTCCTAGGAACCTCAACGCTTCCTCTAACCGTTTTAGAACCGAGAGATAACCGGAGAGGTCGTTCTTGGGGTCTGATAGCAAAGACTTCTCGAGTCCGTGGACAGCGTCGAACACTTTGAGGACTGCAGCTGCAGGACCAACGGCTCTGTTGATGTGACCACCAACAGCAACAAGAGCTTCTCTATCTGCTCGGATAGGTCTCACAGCAGCTTCGAGGGAAGGTAATCTCTGCTCAATCTCGTCGAACCTAGGACCGGTTCTCTCCAAAGCTGAACCGATGGATTTGGATTTCTCTAGACTCGATTTTAGAGAGTTTCTTGCTGATATTAAGCTCTGTATCCCTCGATCCACACCAGAAGGTTCCGCCATTATTAATAAGGTTATAAACTCTATTCCTAATAAAAATGGAAACTTTATCACTCTTCCTTGTTTTTTTTCTTTCTCTCAGACAAGTTTCGAGAAATCAAACCAAACCTTAGCAACAAACACTTCCGAGAAGAAACAAACAAAACCCAGAAACAGAGACTTCCACAGCTACTAATCAACCGTTGAAAGGAGGTTACTTTATAAACTGGGAGAACACAGATGAGAGAGATCAAGTTTAGGTGAGGTTCTGCTGTGTTGGGTCGTCGGGTTAGAGTTGATCCGGCGACAAAAGAGAGAGTTTTTGACGGAAGAATCGAAACGGTGTGAGTTTCTCCAGAGAGAGAGAGATGCCCAGAAATTAAGAATATTAAAAAAAAAAACGAGATTAACCCAAAAGAGAGAAAAGGAAATCGAAAAGAGAAAGGCTTTATTGTTGTGTTAAAAAAAAAAAAGGCTTTATTGTTTTTTTTTCGGCAGTTTTTTTTATTTTTATTTTTCTCGCGATGCCCGACGGAAACTGCCAAAGTGCATGACGACAGTCCATCACAGAGTTTTACGGGATTGCTTGCGACTTTGGTTAAAAAAAACTTGTTATAAAAAAAAAATCTATAAACTAATCAAAATGGTAATCACATGACTTTTTGTTTGATAATTGTTTTAAAAGCATTTTCTGTCGAAAATTTATGCTTGATTTGTGATTTACTTTAAGAATGTTTTTTCTTAAAAGTGTGTTCTTCGAATCTTTTTTTTTGTCATGAATTTTCTAGATTAATTTCGTACAGACTTATGAGCGTCTGCTTTTAATGGTAGTTTACCATATTCAACGGGTAACGTAGGAGTTAGGCCCATATTAAATCACTTGTACTACAAAAAAAAAAAGAAATTTACGTTGACCAATCCCTTTTAAAATGTGATAGTAAAATTCATCTTTGAAAGCAGTTAAGTTTAGATAATATACTAAAACCAGTAGTAGTTGGGAAAAATAAATAAAATAGTAGTACTATTTATTTATCTATTATATATTTATAATCATATTCATATACTCTTAGTATGAGTATGAATGTAACTGGTATACCTGGTACATAACCTTGTTTGTAGCTAAGTTTTCTAACTCTGAAATAGTATGATTGGCCCAGCCACTAGATTTCAGGTTTAAGATCCTGTTTAGTTATGTATTATGTTTTACAACTATATTATATTTAGTTAATTCATCTGTTATGTATGACTAGGATCTATATAGTTGAATCAACTTTTATGTATGCCTTCGTCTTGGCTTCAACTATGAACTATGCTACATATATCTGCCCGTATAGTTAAATGTTTTTTAAAGGATGTATATTTTGGCAGAAATAATCAAAGTAGTTAAGCTAGATTGGTTAATCCGTGAATTATAAATTGAACTCAAGTCCAACAGGTACCTGTGGTTTGTCTATTGCCTCTCACACATCATGATAGGTTTTATTTAGGAGAGTTACATTAATGCCTAAAACAACATATACATAATCTTGCTAAAAAGCCTAATTGCTTGGACTTTTGTTGTGGGGGGTTTGATAGCTTTACTTGGGCCTGTCTACTAGTACATGATGCGAATGCGATGTAGCCCATGGTTTAAATTGTAATATGTAACTTTCACTATCAAAAGGTGTTCAAAGCCTTTGGTTTTGAAAGATTTTGCGAGAAAGACAGGAACATTTGTCGCAACACAAAAGGCTTACAAGCTCTATGAGAATCTCAATTGAGTTTTTTTTATACCACATAATTTGGTATTTATATACATGTTATCGTGTATCTTTAATTATTTTTGTTGGTGGGGCAAAGCGTTAGTGGTCTTTGATTTTTCCTTCCTAACCAGAAACTAAATCTTTCTTGCTAAAAAAACTCATACCCTTTAACATTGCGAGAACTTGTCCATCTCCAACTTTGTATACATCGTGCCAAAGTGTTTGCCTTATCATTATGGATCACTGTCAGATGAGTAAGATTATATAATAATAATTCATTATAAACACAAAAGCCTAGGTATGTGATATAAATGAGAATTTGAGAGGAGAAAATGGATAAGAAATTGTCTTTGGAAGAGGAAAAAAGTTGTCAAACGAAAGCTCAACACCCAAATGCATAAAGTAATATAGTTGACCCTTAATTTGTTTCGAACCCACCATAAGATAATAAATTAAATTCACATTTATTTTAAAAAAACCTCAAATTATACGTGAGTTCAACACCCAAATCCACCTAACGCATTAATAACTCATTGACTTTCTAATCATTTACCCCCTAGTCAAACTTTACATTTAAAAACTTCCCAACAGCCACCAACTATATATTTATATCTGTATTAATAAAAACAAAAGAATGAATAATCTATATATTATTGGTGCGCGATTAATTCCATAACCACTACCTTATATCCGTACCGTATGTGCTGATTCCTACTGTCTAATATTTATAACGCACCACGAGATCATTTTCATAGAAATATATTCCACCAGAGACTATTTTCTAATTAAAATATTTTTAGTAAGAAAATATACAAATCATTCCATCTAGTAATCAAAAAATTAAAGAAAACAATACAAGTCAAAATCATGCCGAAGCAAACACCAAATCATTAACGCCTGAAACATTCATTTGCATCGGAGATTGTTTGTGATGGTGCTCTCCTTCGTAAGTCACTATAAGCATAGCTGGATCATCCAAAGCTCGTTCCACATGTTTCCTCGCTGGACATCCTCTAAACGTACTACACTTGTAGTAACCACTGGATCATAACAAAAACAAACACCCTTAGATCTTTAGATCACGTATTCAGACAAAACAAACATCAACGGTAGATACTACAAGAGTGTAAAAGATAGTTACCGTGGGTGTGGTGAGCCCTTTATAGGTTTTTGACCGTACTTCCTCCACGAAAACTCGTCCGGTGGAATATCGGCGATCTTTGAACTTATCGCCGGTACCCTCACGGTTCTCTTCGGCCGATTTTTTCTGCTTTAGTTAATAAATAAAAAATAATTAATTAACGAGATTGGTTTAACTAATGGTTGTAGCTTGCGCTGATTAACTAAAAATAAGCTGCGTGCATCAGGGGTTTAAAAGTCAACTCTCTAAGTCATTGTCGGTTTGCCATAATAAAATATGAGGGATAAATTTAAATAACCGGTATATTATACTAAACCGGGAATATATCCAGCTAATTAAATTTGTTAATTAAATAAATAACGCGGGTAATAGTCAACTTAGCGTTGAATATTCGAAAATTAAATAACGGAAGTGACAGGTGGATGACGTAACAATACCTTTTCTTACAATGGCACTTGCCGTGACCGGAGCCTGAGATTTTGCCGGAAAAATTCTGAGAGTGCTCATGCTCGATGCATCTTTTCCTATAAGGATGACCACCGGCCAACGGTGGCTTACCGGAGGATGTGACAGTCTGCGACGGAGCAAAGATTGAAGATCCCTTGGACACGCTGCCGTCTCCGGTTAACGCTGACGTCATGAAAGAAGAGCTTAAAGAAACGCTGAAGTTCTCCTTGGAGAACTCCAGCTCAGAGCTCTTGGAGTTGGATCCGAAGATGCTCGGTTTAGTGAAGTCGAGTGTTACGCTCGGCCTCGACGGAGGGAGACTCGTTGTTGCTCTCGCCGGCTGAGAAACAACCGGAGCTTCAGGTTGAGCGGTTTTTACGATCTGACTCTGTTGTATCGGAGGAGATGAGGAAGTTGAGTGAACCGGTCCGCGTCTGAACCGGGCGTGACCTGTGCGGTTAAGGAGAGAAATAACGGTTTTGAATTTGGAAACGGTGAAGTCAGTGATCTCAGAGCAGTCAACGTTGCTTTGTTGCTCGGGGCGGTTAGTAGATAGAACGCGAATCAGGTGTTCCATGCTCTGTAGACCTTGCGATGCAGCTTCCTGAATAGCCTTTTGATCATCCATCTTAGGGAAACGCATTAGATCAACGGCCATGATGAGCTCACTGTATAACTTCTTTGGTTTTGTTGCTCTGAGGAAATGAGAGGAACGTTTGATGATCAGAGAGAGAGAGAGAGAGAGGTGATGGATGAGAAGAGAGGAGGAGGATGGCGTGATATATGGGGAAAGGAGGTGACCGGGTCAGGTTGTGTGATTAAAGTCAACTGGTAAGGTTTTGATCCAACGGCTGTGACTGAGTTGAGTCTTTCCATGGAATAAAGCAATCAAAGAGTTTGGTCTCCTCCTCAAGTTCGAGGTAACTGGGCCCCACCTGGCATCTGATTTTTTTATATTGTTTATTCAAATTAAAGATCCTTTTTTAAAACAAAAATTGTGACGCGCCATCTTTTATAATTTGCTTACAAAATTTGTTATCAAAAAGTGAAAAAAAAAACTGTGGCTTAATCAAATGTGTGGAAGTTTCTATAAATTCATAAAATTGTCAATGATTCATTCACACACAGAAATAAGCAAAATAGTAAAAATTACAAAATGATGATAAAATGTCAACATAATTCACACTCAATGGAGAGAAGAGACCCAGCTGGATTTTGGTTGAGACAAGAAGGTAGGAGTTGTCAAGGAGACATAGATGAATGATTAAAAAATAATAATTGACATATTTGACTTCTTAAATTTTAATTGTATTTTATTGTTTGTTCCATTTTGAATCTTCTTTATTCTTTCAAGTTCTATGGACTCTAGTTATTGTCAACCGTAATTACAATTAATTATAATTCGATAGGTTGCCTGTATAATTTGATGACCCTGTTAAAGTGTTTTCATAACAATTAAAACCTGGTGGAAGACTTTTACTTTTCAACAACAAATATTAAATTATTATTACCATAAACTCTATTGAAAGGATTTTCCGGATTATTCTAGAAACCCTCTTCACTTGGCATTATGTTATACTGTCGTAAGCAAAGCCTTTGTTAACTTCTAATTCGCCTAATTATCTACATGTATTGGGAATCAACTAATAATCTTTCTAATTAAATACTAGAAATACTGGTTTAAGTAAAGTTCTACTAGACAGGGATTACTAATCAGAAGAAATTGTGACTATTTTAAATTAAGAGTAATATTAGCTGACGAATAAAAAAGTAGTAGCAAAAAAAAAAAGTAATACTATAAAAAAGAAAAAGATTATCATCTCTTTAAACACAAGCCATTGACTATCTCGGTAACCGAGTGGTCCCGTTAACTCGTATACGAACCATGGGAGATTTCTAAAGGTTGATCCAACGGTGGATCTGCGAATGCTAGTGTTGACTAAGTGAATGATTTTATGAACCTAAAAATTTCCAGCCAGCTATTTAGTCCTCCTCACGTGTCGAATTTGTAATGTCTCGTGTATTGATGAGATTGTGAAAAGAAGAAGAGAATATAAACTGAAATAAACAATTTCGGAAACTAATTATTGTGACAGTTTAAATTTATTTACTAAAATAAAGAAGATTTCATGTAGGTTGTACACAAATACTAACAGTAAACAAATATTTTACATAAAAGCACCTTTGTTAATTCATTAGCTGCATGGAACATCACTGTTTTAACATTTATCTTCTTACTTATATACATGTCTATTTTATGATCTCTTTTCATAAGATCAATTCGTTCTAATGCGATCATATTCTGTAGTCGGGTTTTCGTGTAATAAACTATACGATTTGTCATGTGAACAGAAGTACAGATCGTGTTGTGTGCGCTAATAACGTGCCACTGACGTAGACCAAACCACGGGTTGTTATTTAAACACCATTTTTTTTGTCAACGATTAAACTATAACATGGGGTAGTTGACCTAACAAGTTGTATTATTATTGTCGTGCACGTCGATCATCTATGCATTTACAAAATGCGATGCAAGAAAATATTATTTTCTGTATTTTATAATAGAATAAATAATTTAACACACATCCAAACTATGAAATATTTTAGTTCTTTCTTCAACTTCTTGGAAGATATTAATAATTCTTAAATTTAATATTATTTTGATGCATAACTGTAAAAACAAATTGCGTTTAGCTATTCGTCTTAATGATGAGGAACATGAAAGTGCCCGAAGTATTAAGATACGAGCTGTTAATGAGACTCTGTTCCTCTAACCTATGTTTTGGGATAATATTTGGAAGCAAATCCATCAAAATAGAATAATCCTCAGTATATATATAAACGCATAGTGACAAAAAAAATATATATATAAACGCATAATATAGCTGTGTTGTGATCCTAACACCTAGACTATTGAAAAGTAGATTAGCTAAGAACCATGCATAGCTCCGAACACCACACTGGTAACTTTCGGATAACACTGTCTCGCAACGATTGCTTCACGAACACTATCACGGTCCCAAACACGATCCCCTCGAAACAAAAAGAGATATATATTCTCAACAAGAATTGAAGCACATATACTTTCATGTTGTTTTCCTTTGGTACCACCTAGAAAAAACATAAGTTATAAAGAGGCCCACGATCCTCATCCATTCTTCTTCTTATCTATTAAAGATTCTCTTCGAGAGTTTTCTCATGTGCTTTAATATGATGTGTTCATGCTACCGATTAGTATTCCAACTATTTTGTCTTGCACCTTAGTTTCAACATGCAAATATAGGTAGATATATCATAATAGTTCCCTTTTATCGTCAAATAACAGAAAACAAATAGCCAACAAAGCACGCTGATATACAAGATTTAAGCCATACTTCAAACATTTTAAACCCCTCTCTCTCTCTCCAACTCCATGTTATGCCCATGATGGCAAAACTTGGTGAAAACGTATCTTCAGACATGTGTGTTAAAGATACTCAACACGTTCTTGTTCCAGAGTGTTGTTTCCAGTATTTAATTAAGTTTTCCGTATATAGAAAATCATCCTCGTTTTTGTAATCCCTTATCAATAATTAATCAAGTTTTTCTAACAAGCAGGTGAAAGAAACGTGTTCGTTTGTATCTCTACAATATTATGCAATATTGTCCCACATCAATTGTTATACGATGCGACCGAAGCTTCTTAAATTATATAGGAGACGTGTTAACATTTAGCCATAAGTTGCTAATTCAACGGAAGTTAAGTAGTGCGGGATTTTAAAGGATTAAAATTTTAAACCAAATATAACTCTTTATTAAAAGAAAAATATAATGACCACGGCCATACGCATAACTAACAGTATAGTTTACTGTTATATTAATTCGGATGGAACCCGTCACCATTGATTCTACGAGGAGGTTTGGCACAGAGGTTTAACTTTATTAAGAGGTCAACGTAAAGACAATAGACATGGGTTTATTCTATGAGCGTTGACATATTATTGCACACGCGGATTTCACACGCATTTGAGAAATAAGTGCCTCTTTATCTTGACGTTTACGTTTTGACTAAAAATATTCAATATTTTATGTTTGTGTGCTAAGTGCTAACCATATTCTCACATTGGCAATACTATTTATATTGATCTGTATGATTATTTACGAAATTGTTAAATAGAGAAGATTTTGATCATACATAACAAAGATGTTACTTAGCTCGTAAAGTAATGATAAACATGGGATTACGAACAAGCAAATACAACTAGCTGCAGAGTATTATTTGTTTTGTTGTTATATTATTGTGCACGCATGATAAGGCATGATTATACTTAACACATGCATTACCTTGTCTAGTACCATATGGCATGCATGTTGCCGGTTTAACACAAAATTAGTTTCCGTTACGATAAAACAATAATATAGACTTTCAAAAAAAAAAAAAAAGACTTTCAAAGAATATGTAAAAGAAAAGCTGAAATGAGAGTGGAATCCAATGTGGACTTCACGCAAATGTTTATATTCCCCATTTATGTTTTTCGATTATATTATGTCTAACGTATATATGGACCTTGGGCGTCGTTTTTTAAATTTTGCTTTATATTCTCCACTTTATCTTCTAACCAAGAAGCTGCACATGGTTTTTGTTCATTTGGAAGTGGAAAATATATAACGTAGCCTGTATATTGCTTGACCTCTTACGTAAATATACGAATTAATAGTCGTATCAACTAGACAGATTTGATTTGTTAAAAAAAAAAAACTAGACAGATTTGATTCTGGTTCAACAAATTATGAAACATATGCTCCATATGCTATCACATCTGCTATATAATAAACGAAGAAGAATATATTTCTTGCAACCTAACATATGCTATCATATCTTCTATATAATAAACGAAGAATAATTTATATCTCCCTACGTACAGTACATATGCTCCATATTCAATCATATCTGCTATATAAGAGCATGTGCAACAAGAAATCTTTAACTCGAATCCATAAAGAGAAAATATTAAAATATTGGTGTGGGATACAAATTTTGTAAGGATCAATCTGAAAAATTCTAATATAAGGATTGATCCTAGTTGCTTTTCGTTACTGTGTCGTGGGCCCCACGATACATGGCGGTCCACAATTGGTCCATTTTTTATTTTTTTTTTATTAAACGAAAAAGAAAAAAAAACTAATAAAATAATTAAAATTTAACATTGGAAATCGAGCTCTCCAGGTCCACCATTGCAGGTGCCCTAATAAACGAAGAAGAATATAAATGTATCGCTATCATGCGTTGAATTAGTTTAAGAGGTCTTATCATGATGCGATGGCAATGGGATACTTAAATGGGCCTCGTAAAATCAGCCCATTGGATCAATTTCAGACTCTTTCGGGTAAAATAACCCGACCCAACATGATTATCTCTTCTTTGCGAACTCTTTGTCAATCGTTGGTTGAAAGAACAAAAATTAATGGCGAGACTCCTCGTCTCTATCCCTATGCAAACCAAGCAAACAGCAGCCTTGTCGGCGTTTTCTCAGCCTCGATTTCCTCCGCCGGCGAGCAATTTCGTCGATGGAGAGGCGGAGAGATTATGTCTTAACCGGAGAATCAGAGACTGTTCTTTGGTGGCGCGAGCAGGGCCCAGTACGAGTAGCTACTTGCTCGCGTTCGCCATTCCCGCTACTCTTATAGCCGCCACTGTTTTCACTTCAGCCAAAATCGCTGATAAGCTCGACGATGACTTCCTCGAGGATGTAAGATTGCCGTTTCCACCGAATAAAATGTTTTTAGGACATCTTTGCCAGTTCTAATTCAGATACGACTTTGGTCTGGTTGTCTTAAATTAGGTCTCTCTAGAGTTTGTCTCAGTTTCGCCTATAGTGTTGCTTGGTAGAGTGTTAATAATCACTAGTACAGGCTCGGAACACTCTTGGATCTGTTTATATGGTCTGTAAAACTAACAGCGTTTATGTTTACAGATTGCGTTGAATCAAGCGATGAAAGCGGTAGAAGATGGTGAGAATGCTGAAGGGGGAAGCTCGCTGGATGATTTGATTAAGGAGCCTGTGCTTCAACGAACCCGTAAACGGCCGAAGCGTGAAGTTTAAGCAATACACACTTACGCTTCTTCCATTCAATGATCCGATGACTCTGTAATAATAATATGTTGTGCTTGTATAAGGATTGTAGCCTTTTTGGTCACATTTATAGTTGTGGTTACTAAAAAATATATATAACTAGAGGTTGGCCCGCCCTACGGGCGGGAATTTGTATTTTTTATATAATAATATATTAATTTATAAAGCATTTAAAAACAGCATAGACTGAAAATAACATTATAAACGAACAAATAATGAGATATATTATTCTTTTGCTAAATTTATATTGTTATTTTTAATATACATTTTTGGTTATATTTGTTAGTTATTTCAGCGATATATTTATTTTTATTTTTAGTTTTTTTGTTTGGTTATATTTGTGAATTATAAATTCAAGGGATCGCTTTTTGTCAAATAAATGGATCATAATTGATATTTTATTGAAGGTGTTTTCTATCATATGTATCCATAACAGTACAGTTGTCCATGCTGAACAAAATTACATGCTTGGAAATTTAGGCTATGATGGGAGACGTATAATGTTGATGTGAAGGGTGGCACTATTTTTTTATTTACTTATGATTGTTTTCCTCACCTTTTTATTACTGTTAAAACGATTTCGCTAATCTTTTTCATTCCAAGGTATTTTTTGTGTTAGATGAATTAAACAAATATTTTCCTTACTCAGTTAATTAATGATTAAATACTATTTGTTTTTCTCACAAAAAGAGAATAAGGGTCTGACGGGTGACCATTCAGAAATCAAGAAAAACGAATAAAAAAGGAATGTACGGGTAACAAAATATCATGAATGAAAAGGAATGGTTGTTCCTTATCAAATTTAACAAGGAATAATTTTGTTCTTAAATTCTCTACAAAAAAAGGAATGAAAGGGAATGAGAGGAAATTATTATTCCTTGTGAATGGTGATTTTTTTAGGAACGTTAAGGAATGCATTATTCCTCACCGTTCCCTGGTCACCATTCATACCCGAAGAAGTATCGTTGAAACAAAATGAATATACACACGCTTGGTTCAAAATAATCAAAGAAGTTGCAATCATCAAACTGGCAATTAGCAGGATTTTTCGCATTCAACATAATCATGATCTCTAATCTAATTATAATGGGACATATTTGTTGTCATAAATAATTTTTTGTAACATAACCATCAAAAATCTAAAACACAAAAAAGTATTTGTTACAAAAGATATAGTTTACCACACGAAATCATTTTACCATTTTCTCTATATCTTAAATCATTAATTTTACCATTATTTCTATATCTTAAAAAACTTTGATGTGATTTTATTTGCAAAAATACTTATTAATGGATCGACTTGTGTTGGGATTTTTCTGTAAGATCTCAATTCATGATATTTTCTATGGACTTATTATTGGGTTCACCTCCTAGGGTGAATCTCTAGGTTCACCAACCAATATGATTGTGTTATTTCATATTCGAAATATTTTAAAAAAGGAAATAAAATATTTTCTCAACCTATAAGTTATATTATATTTTTAAAATAAAAAGGTAAAAATAAATAAATTAAAAAGTAGTAATTAAAAAAATATATTTTTAACGTCCTCACCAAAATACTAAACCCTAAATCCTAATTCCTAATCCCTAAACCCTAAATCCTAAACTCTTGGGTAAACCTTAAATCCTTGGATAAATCCTAAACTTCAAATCAAAAATACTAAACACTCAAGGGTTTAGGGTTTTAAGATTTAGTGTTTTTGATTTAGAGTATGAATTATCCAAAGGTTTAAAGTTTGCCCAAGGGTTTATGATTTAAGGTTTAGGGATTAGGATTTAGGGTTTAGTGTTTTGCTGACGACGATAAATTTTTTTTTTTTAAATTCGTTTTTCTCTAACTACTATTTTTTCTAATTTTTTTAACCTTTTTATTTTAAAAACATATTATATCTTGACAATATTTTGTTTCCTTTTCTAAATGATATCAAATTTGAAATAATGAAATCCTATTAGTTGGTGAACCTAGAGGTTCACTCCTAGGGGGTGAACCCAAGAATAACTCTTTTCTATGATATATATAATTATTTAATGCTATAAAACAAACGCCATTTAAATATATTTGAGAAGAGATAAATCCAAATCAGCCTTCTTCATCAAAAGAGTTTTGGAAAAGAGGTTAGTTTTTTTTTTTGGTTTTTTAATCACAATTCACAGCTAACTTATAATGCTGTATTAGAGAGATATATTTCATTGTGTTCATCTATTAGTAATCATTTTAAGAGATTTGTAGTACTGAGAGATCCTTTGTAAAGAGAATAAAGTACTATGTCTACTATGTGCTCCAAAAAAAGTACTATGTTTGCTATGCTTTTGCTCTCTTTAGCTTGTGTTTACTTTGTTTGAGCTCAGTTGAGTCATTATTTCTGCTTCTAGGACTCCAAATCAATACCAAAGTAGCGATTTTTATATCTCTGTATGGCGTTGACGGGTTCTTGATGGGTTTGTGTTAAACTCGTGGGTTAATTGTAGGATTTAAATTCAAGTGGAGCCTCGAATAAGATAAACAGATACACTCATCAGCCTGAAAATGTGAAAGCAATCCGTGTATTTGAATACATTCAGCCGAGTTGCATCAGTCTCCAATTAAACGGAGAAGTAGGTAGGACCTGTGAAAGCAACGTTTGCCATAATACGTTGAATGCTCTTGTAGCAGTTTCAAAAAAAAAAAAACAATCTTCACCGTAAGCAGTATTTATACCCATCACTTCACCAAAAACATCTATAAAACGGAAAGAGCTGAGGAAGTCAAACGAAGTTATAGAAAAGTTCAACTAAAAGGTTGGTGTCTCTAGTTCCTCTTTATCAGGCACTGATTATAAAGTCTCGTAGACCTGGCTGCATCAATGTTTTAACCCAGAGTTCTTTCGTTTATGTGAAATGAAAATACCGTTGATTAATGTAGACAAAATATTTAAAAATTGTGTAAATATAAGAATCAAGTAATGGGAAAGTTGTTCTTTATTGATCTGTGTTCTCACGTTTATATACTACAATATAATCACCGACTTCTAGTTAGATAACTCCAACTTCTAAATACATCATTATCTATAACTCATCATTATCCTCCTATACTCCCCCTCAAGTTGGGAAGGTGTAGATTTCTCACTCCCAACTTGAACAACAATGTCTCAAACTGTACACGTCCAAGCGCCTTGGTAAGAACATCTGCTACTTGTTCATGAGTACGAACATGGACCGTTGTGATGATACCATCCTGTAATGCGTCTCGCACCTGATGACAATCTGATTCTATGTGTTTTGTTCGCTCATGAAAAACAGGATTAGCTGCTATGTAAATCGCAGACTTACTATCACAAAACAACTTTGATGGCTTCAGCTGCTTTGCTCCCAAATCAAACAACAAACGCCGCAGCCATTTAATCTCTCGAGTTGCCTGAGCCATGGATCTGTACTCCGCTTCTGCCGACGAATGAGATACCACCTTCTGTTTCTTTGTTTTCCAAGACACAGGCGACCCACCAACCAAAGCAACATATGCACTCAATGACCTCCTGGTAACCGGACACGCCGACCAGTCTGCGTCACAATAAACTGACAAGCTGAGATCCTCATTTGAACTGATTAGAATTCCTTGGCCTGCAGTCCCTTTAAGATATCTCACTACTCGTAACGCAGCTTCCCACTGCACTTCTCTAGGTGCCTTCATGAACTGTGAAAGAATGTGAACAGGATATGATATATCGGGCCTTGTTATGGACAAGTAGATCAACCGCCCCACCAATCTTCGATACCGTTCTGCATCACGAAGAACCGGACTTGTGTCTAACGCGAGTTTGTGATGTTGTTCCATTGGAGTAGCCGCTGGTTTTGATCCAAGTAACCCAGTGTCTTCAATTAGATCTAAAGCATATTTTCTCTGAGTAAGCATGAATCCTTCTCCACCACGTCCAACTTCTATTCCCAAAAAGTATTTCAACTTTCCTAGATCCTTCATATGAAAACACTTGCTCAGATAATTCTTAAATCTGTCAACTCTCTCCGTACTATTTCCACACACTAGCAGGTCATCAACATATATAAGCACTCTGAGATCGATTCCACCCTTTGAATATACAAACAGGGAATAATCTGCGCAAGATTGCTTAAACCCATACTTCTTCAAAGCGTCTGTTAACTTGGCGAACCAGCACCTCGGAGCCTGTTTCAATCCATACACTGCTTTATGCAGCCTGCACACCTTGTTAGGGTCAGACACTTGAAAACCCTGTGGTAACTTCATGTACACTTCCTCCTTAAGATCACCGTGCAAGAAGGCATTGTGAACATCCATCTGATGCACAATCCATCCCTTTCCTGCTATCACACGCAATAAGCTTCGAACTGTAGTCATCTTAGCAACTGGCGCAAACGTCTCCTTAAAGTCTCTTCCCTTCACTTGCTTGTTTCCCAGTGCAACTAAACGAGACTTCGGTCTCTCCATCGTCCCATCAGCATTGTACTTATATTTGTACACCCACATGTTGCCAATAGCTTTCTTTCCCGGTGGCAAGTCGACCACACTGAAAGTCTTATTCTCCTCGAACGCTCCTATCTCCTTTTTCATAGAATCACGCCAAATCTCATGTTGCATCGCTTCTTTGTAGCGTCGCGGTTCTCTCCCACACGTTACAGCAGCCAGAAAAGCTTTATGATCTGGAGAGAAACATTCATAAAATATGTAATCTGCAAGAGGATATTGTGAATTACCTCGAGCCGTCGACGAGGACTCTGATTGTGTGGTAAGCGCAGCAAAGTCGTGATGGGGTTTCTTCAATTATTGAGCATTGTAGCTCACATAGTCGCGAAGCCTCGTGGAAGGAACCTTCTCTCTGCATCCTCTTCCTAGTTCAGTCACAACTTCTGTCGTCGTCACAGCTTCTTTTTCAGTACCCATCAATTGATCATCATCACTGTTTTGTTTGTTTCCAGGCACAGGATCCACAGCACTCGCATTAGTCGACATCTGTAGCAACAACTTCGGGGAGCTCTACTCTCGATTGTGACAGTTCTTCTACTTGTTGTGTCACACTCCCCCTGTCTTCTACTATTGCATTCAGTACCCAATCCTCATCTAGCGACCTTGTAATCTCCTTCTCATACGCCAAGTCAGTGTTACTTTCCGTATAAGGAAAAACGTTCTCATGAAAACTGACATCTCTTGATATAAAAAACTCTTCTTTGTCCAGATCATAGACCCTCCAAGCCTTCTTCCCGAATGGATATCCGACAAAGACACATCTCCTACTTCTCTCTCCCAGCTTGTCTTTGTCTCTATCTCGTCTGTGAACGTAACAAAGTGAACCAAATACTCGCAGTGATTCATAAGAAGGCTTCAAACCGAATAATTTCTCATATGGAGAGCTTCCTTTCAATATTCTCGACGGTGTCATATTTATCACATGCGTTGCAGTGGATATGGCCTCACCCCAAAACTTAACAGGCAGTTTTGACTGAAACAACAACGCCCTTGCCACGTTCAGGATGTGCCTGTGCTTTCTCTCGACTCGACCGTTCTGCTGCGGAGTGTCTACACACGACGTTTGATGAACAATTCCCTTGTCCTGAAAGAATTCTGCCAGACACATGAACTCCTTCCCGTTGTCACTTCTCACTGTCTGTACCGAGTGACCAAATTGAGTCTCTGCATATACGCAGAATCGCTGCATCACCTTCTTCACTTCAGACTTAGCCAATAACAGATACGTCCACACAGCTCTAGTTAAATCATCTACAACCGTGAGAAAATAGACAGCTCCACACGATGCAGGCACTCTATAAGGCCCCCAAACGTCAACATGAATAATCTGAAAACTCTTGTTTGTTTTATTAATACTATCACCAAAAACATCTCTTGTCTGCTTTGCTCTATAACACACGTCACAAGGACTAGAGCAAGCTTTATTCATAACACCAGAAAGCTCATGTAAAGAAGAGAAAACACCAAATGCAGGATGTCCAAGCCGCCGATGCCACAAGAGTTGACCATTGTTTCCATCTGCTCTGCTGGCAAGTGCGACTCTAACATCCTTGAAGAAGTAAACCCCACCACGTTCTTCACCGGCTCCAATCAGAGTCTTCGAAGAACGGTCCTGCAAAATACAAATTGTATCTGTGAATAACGCAAAACAATTACTGTGTTTCAACAGTTTTGATACAGAGATCAAAGTACAATCCAATCGGGGCACAAATAGCACATCTTTGAGCGAGATACGATCAGTAAGTATCATATCGCCCATTTGAACTGATGTCGAAGTTCCACCATCAGCGAACCCGACGATACACGGCAGAGTCTTCCTCACGTTGACCAGCTGTCCAACGTCACCTGTCATATGATGCGAAGCTCCCGAATCTATAATTACATCACCAAGATTCTTACCAGAAAGCTTCTCAGACTGAGAACTTGTCTTTCCGTCGTTTATGATCTGTGTGATAGCCTTCCACTGCTCTGGAGTCAGATCAGAACCACCAGCTCCGTGAGAATTCGTTGCATGAGCTGTATGCGCAGCACCACGTCCTCCTCCTCTTGAGTTTGAACCACCACGTCCTCGACCTGATCCTCTTCCACGTCTCTCATTCATCCACTCAGGATACCCGATGATCTGCCAACAATTATTCTTCTCATGACCAGTCTTACTGCAGTGTGAGCAAACACGATCCCTTGCTCTGTTCCCATAGTTAGAACTACTGTTCTCAGCTCTCACCGCATAGCCATTAGAATCTCGTGTGTCTCTTGCGTCGTTCTGCATTAACACCTCTTGACGAGCCACAAAGCCAATAGCTTCTTGAGGAACCACTTCTCTCGCCTTTGCTGAATTCAACCGAGCTTCTTCTCTTATTACTTTGGCATACACTTTTCCCAAATCTGGTAGCTCGTCAGCTTCGATGATGGCAGTTACCACGTTACCGAAACGAGACTCATCTAAACCCATAATAAATTGATGAACCCGTTCTTCTTCTCTCTCTTTCTCATACGCCGCCGCCGCAGAGCAAGTACAAGCCGGAGGTGGTCGATAGCTTTGCAGTTCCTCCCACATCACCGCCAAACGACCGTAATAATCTATCACAGCTTGTCCATTCTGGCGACACGAAGCCACTTGTTCCATCAGCTGATGAACCCGTACCTTGTTCCCAACCTCGAAACGTTTCTTCAGATTCTCCCACAATTTGTGAGCTTCAGTGATAAACGTCACTGTTGACCTAACTCTGGGCTCAATAGAAGAACGGATCCAACCTACTATCATCGAATTGACACTCAACCACGATTCTAGGTCAGAGCTATCTTCTGTCGGTTTTGGTAGAGTTCCATCAACGAACCCCATCTTCTTCTTAGCTCGAAGAGCATTCATCATCTCCAACGCCCATTCATTGTAGTTATCCCCTTTCAATTGAACAGACGTAATCAACGCTCCCGGATTATCGGAGCTAAACAAAGAATATGGCGACATCTTCACCATCGTTTCACTTGGTTTTGCAACCATTTGCTTCCCATCGTCAGCATCTCCCATTGTGAAGCTAGAATCTTCTCAAAAACGATTCCTTGAACAATCACTTTTAAGATCGATGCTCTGATACCATGTAAATCTAAGAATCAAGTAATGGGAAAGTTGTTCTTTATTGATCTGTGTTCTCACGTTTATATACTACAATATAATCACCGACTTCTAGTTAGATAACTCCAACTTCTAAATACATCATTATCTATAACTCATCATTATCCTCCTATAAATTGTATTGATCATATGACGAATACATACATAATTTTTGTAAAATGTTTCATTGACTTGATTTGGTATTGTATTATTATGCTTTTTTAATAGATCAGAGAAAATTCTAAGGAACGACGATGAAGAAAATGATCATGTTGTTTGACAGGAAAGCAACACAAAGCTAGTGCCATATAATGGATGTCTTCAGTAATGTTTATGTGAATTTATTCTATAGCCTCTGCATGTTTATGTGAATTTATGCTATAGCCTCCTGCAGTAGTGCAGTGTGCTTCACAGTATTAAAATTTCCGTCCAAATTCAGGTGGTGACAATATTATTGAATTTTACGTCTTAAAACTCATACCATTAAAACCCAAGCTGTTTTAAAACCAACTAAAACATGAAACGACAATAACCAGTCATGATGGGTTGGACAAAAAAATAAGGAACGACATCATTATTGGACTAACACTTAGAAACTCAAATATGCAACTGCATCTTTATACTCGGTTTTTATTTTGACAAAAGACTTATCTTAATACTATGTTGGAGTCACATAATCTCCACTGTTGGAACAATGTTTTGGGCTTTCTTATTTGAAGGAGCTTCGTCTGAAACTGTTGTTTTCTCTGCAGAAACCTCAACATTTTGAGGAGGTTCTGGTGATGGGTCCACCGGGCTTTGTACAATGAATACATCGTCACCAGCTTTTGTCTTGTTCTCTGGTCCACTCTTGTTCAGCTTAGGAGTAGGCTGTTTAGTTTTGCTGACAGCACCAGGCATGTCGGGTGATCATCATCTTCTCAGTGTGGACTTATGAAGGTTA
Source organism: Brassica napus (assembly GCF_020379485.1). NCBI lineage: Eukaryota > Viridiplantae > Streptophyta > Magnoliopsida > Brassicales > Brassicaceae > Brassica > Brassica napus. The sequence continues at coordinate 3,159,255 of NC_063434.1, read as the reverse complement.
GAGTTGGATTTATTTGAGCATTTTAATTTTGAATCCAGATACAACACAACCTGGTCTACAAAACTCTGAACAGGCGGACGTTGGTTGCCATAAGAGATTCTGGGCACAGGGTGCAGGTGTAGAAGTTCCCTTGCACGCAGCTCTCCCACAATGCCTACAGAAGATAGTTGGCCAGTCTTTCACTTTTCAGCTCAAGCTCAATTACTTGTAACTTCCAAGCATCAGTCATTTACTGTTACCATACTGGTTGGGAAGAGAGCGAGGAGAACGAACATAACCATCCAGCTTAAGCACATGTATTGAACATGACAGCTGAAGTCGAAGAAACTTAAGCATTTGTTTCTGCATAGAGTATTGATTAATTTTCAAAGAAAATCAACAGAAAATTCTAGCAAAAGTGTGTAACCTGTAAGTTTATCTGGTGATAAAATCTACTAAACCATTCAGGAGTTTAGTCCATGTTAGCCTAATCGATTCAAAGAAACCTTTAGGATGAGTTCCTTGAATTTAAAATAGATTAGTAACCTGAAGGTTTATAAACACATCAATTAATGATCCGAGAAAGAATTTCTTAAGAATGGATTTAAAACTATAGAGGAACCTGAGTTACATTGTCGAGTACAGTAGCTGTGATTCTGAACTGATACTCTGCTCTGTCCCCTTCTCTGAACTGAGAATCCTTGAAGTATAGCTACATACACAAAGAAAACAGAGCATATGTTATGCAAGAAATCAGGGAACTGTAAGAGAAACATTTAGATTTGTTATGGTATAAGTTTTGTGTAAGGACCGGTTCAGTCTATAAGCACCAGTTGACCCTTGGACCAGCGTAGACTGCAAAATATTAAGTTGATTTTCAATTCCCAGCTTTCGAGAGATGAAGCAGAAATATGGAACAAATACAGCTAATGAAGTTCATTAATGGTTACCTTCTCATCGAGGAAGACGTGAGCTCTCGTCCTTTCTTTACATTCCTAGCCTCCCAAAACCGCAGAAGACGTGTAACAACTGCATTCTTGCCGTTCCTGGATGGTATTCTTCTAGGGTTTTTAGGCTATTATGATTTGAAGAAGATTTGTGATTTCTCATGAGCACTTTGATGACAAATATGTAGTAGCATCCGTTGATGTGGGAGGTGAGAAGTCGGCATTGAAGAACAGATATTGGGGTTAATTGATTGCACCCATCATCAATAGGAGTTATTCCGTCAACAGAATGAAGGGGATCAGATTCGAGGGGGGCTACGCAGAGCAGAGAAGAACTCTGATCTGCACATTGTTGGTGGGCTTAAAATTTTAGTTTTTTCTGGGTTTAGATTATTTGAAAGGCCTAATATTAGATTTTTAGTTCGATACTTGATAGTTATTAAAGAGAGCATGCCAGGTGTCAACAAATGCCCTATGTAAAGAGATGAGGTGGCTTCATGAGGAGAGACTAAACCCAACTTTATTGTATAAGATTTGATTATTTAAAATCAGATGATGAATCAAATGCCTCGTGACATATTCTGCGGTAAATGTATAACAATGGAAGAAGTAGAAGGGTATAGTTGTTATATAGCTTTAGATTAATTAGTTACTGGACCGTTTGGGTAATGATTATGAACCGTCTTTAATTGGGCTTTGAGGCCCATTTTAGAGCGTTCGTTTACCAGATTGTTTTGATGAACTTTGAGAAGTTGTTGTGTAAAATTTTTGCTCTCTTCCTTTCAAATCGACGACGACGTCTGTGTGAGATTGGAATCGCGTCGCGTTCTCATTCTTTGTTTCCCTTTCGTTTTCAAACGTACAAAGACACACCAGCCAGCTAAAAAGGCCAATTTGCGTTAGATCCAAGGAGAGAGAGAAAGCGACGTAATAGATTTTCAAGCAAATTGTTCGAACGATCGAGGGTATGTTTTTAGCTCAGTTTCGTTAGCATATTAATCGAATTTCTTTCTGAAATTTGATATCGTATAGCGGCTGTGTCTGTGTATTTCAATTGAATCTCTGTAGATTAGTTTTCCGTTTTAGTTGCCTCACGATCTGGCTCTGTTGCTATTTTCTAATGCCCAAGCCTTTTTTGTTTGTTTTAATTTCGTGTTATTCGAAAAGCATTTTTTTATTGTGTCGGTGCTCTATAATATCATTATTAAGTTTGTGATGTTAACTCTGTTGGATATTTTTCCTTCATCAGAAGGTACAAAACCATGGTGATCATCAGTTAAGAGCCATTGTGGGAGTAAGAGCAGAGTGAATCGAATGGATAAGAAGAAGAATCGTGCTGATCCACTCGCTGCTGGGCGACAGAAGGTTTGTTTCACTTAGCTCTATTAGAATTTATGTATATTCTCTTTATTATCAACATATGTGTTAGTGATAAGAGAGGATTCTACTGTTTCTTCCAAGTTTATACTTGATAGCGTATAAATTTGATTGCTTGTTTTTTCTTCTTGCCGCTGAGTTTTTTTTTAACTTCATTTTCAGCTTCAACAGTTTCGTCAAAAGAAGGCTGACAAAAGCACTGATCATAAAAAGGACCCCAAGGGCAGTACAAGCCAAGGAAAATCCTCCAAAAAATCTGGTAAGAAGCATGAGCCTAAACCTGACACTGGTGGTGTCAGTGACGAGGCAGAAGCTCCGTCTGATGTGGCTGTAGGAGGAGCTTCATCTCATGTGAATATTGGTGAGGAGGCTGTTGATCCTCCACCGACTTCTCTAAATGCAGCAGCTAACAGTGATGTTTCAGCTGACACGCTTCAGCCAGGAAACACCACAGCAACTTCTGACACTAATGGTGTCAGTGACGAGGCAGAAGCTCCGTCTGATGTGGCTGTAGGAGGAGCTTCATCTCATGTGAATATTGGTGAGGAGGCTGTTGATCCTCCACCGACTTCTGTAAATGCAGCAGCTAACAGTGATGTTTCAGTTGACACGCTTCAGCCAGGAAACACCACAGCAACCTCTGACACTAGTGGTGTCAGTGATGAGGCAGAAGCTCGGTCTGATGTGGCTGTAGGAGGAGCTTCATCTCATGTGGATATTGGTGAGGAGGCTGTTGATCCTCCACCGACTTCTGTAAATGCAGCAGCTAACAGTGATGTTTCAGTTGACACGCTTCAGCCAGGAAACACCACAGCAACTTCTGACACTAGTGGTGTCAGTGACGAGGCAGAAGCTCCGTCTGATGTGGCTGTAGGAGGAGCTTCATCTCATGTGAATATTGGTGAGGAGGCTGTTGATCCTCCACCGACTTCTGTAAATGCAGCAGCTAACAGTGATGTTTCAGTTGACACGCTTCAGCCAGGAAACACCACAGCAACTTCTGACACTAGTGGTGTCAGTGACGAGGCAGAAGCTCCGTCTGATGTGGCTGTAGGAGGAGCTTCATCTCATGTGGATATTGGTGAGGAGGCTGTTGATCCTCCACCGACTTCTGTAAATGCAGCAGCTAACAGTGATGTTTCAGTTGACACGCTTCAGCCAGGAAACACCACAGCAACTTCTGACACTAGTGGTGTCAGTGACGAGGCAGAAGCTCCGTCTGATGTGGCTGTAGGAGGAGCTTCATCTCATGTGGATATTGGTGAGGAGGCTGTTGATCCTCCACCGACTTCTGTAAATGCAGCAGCTAACAGTGATGTTTCAGTTGACACGCTTCAGCCAGGAAACACCACAGCAACCTCTGACACTAGTGGTGTCAGTGATGAGGCAGAAGCTCGGTCTGATGTGGCTGTAGGAGGAGCTTCATCTCATGTGGATATTGGTGAGGAGGCTGTTGATCCTCCACCGACTTCTGTAAATGCAGCAGCTAACAGTGATGTTTCAGTTGACACGCTTCAGCCAGGAAACACCACAGCAACTTCTGATAGTGGAGATGAACCGAGAAAAGAAGTAGCGAATTCCGAAAATGATATCAGCGTAGCATTGTCCACGGAAGAAGGGAATGTGAAGAGTATCGACATTGGAGCGGCTGGCGCAGTAGATTCTTTGACGTCTGACCCTGCAGATACCGAGAAGAGAGTTACTCATGTGGATGTTGGTGAGGAGGCAGAAGCTCCGTCTGATGTGGCTGTAGGAGGAGCTTCATCTCATGTGGATATTGGTGAGGAGGTTGTTGATCCTCCACCGACTTCTGTAAATGCAGCAGCTAACAGTGATGTTTCAGTTGACACGCTTCAGCCAGGAAACACCACAGCAACTTCTGATAGTGGAGATGAACCGAGAAAAGAAGTAGCAAATTCCGAAAATGATATCAGCGTAGCATTGTCCACGGAAGAAGAGAATGTGAAGAGTATCGACATTGGAGCGGCTGGCGCAGTAGATTCTTTGACGTCTGACCCTGCAGATACCGAGAAGGGAGTTACACATGACGATGCAGAGGAGTCCCTTGTGGCCCTACGATCTGAGTTACAAAAGAGATCTAATGAACTTGAACAATCAGAACAGAGGTTATTATCTACTAGAGAGAAGCTTAGCATAGCTGTTGCAAAAGGAAAAGGTCTGATTGTTAACCGTGACAATCTCAAGCAGTTGTTGGCCGAAACCTCTGCTGAACTTCAGAGGTGCTCAGAGGAACTGAGTTTGAAGGACACAAAGCTTAAGGAAGTAGAAGTAAAGCTTAAGACTTATACAGAGGCAGGTGAACGTGTGGAGGCTTTAGAATCTGAGCTTTCTTACATCCGAAACTCAGCTACTGCACTTCGAGAATCCTTTCTTCTCAAAGACTCTCTGCTTCACAGAATTGAAGAAATTTTGGAAGATTTGGATCTCCCAGAGCATTTTCATGCTCAAGATATACTCGACAAGGTGGAGTGGCTAGCAAGATCAGCTAACGGCAGCTCTTTACGCCCCTCTGATTGGGATCAGAAGGGTTCTGATGGAGGTGCTGGATATGTTCCCTCTGAACCCTGCAGGGAGGATGGTCAAACTGGCACAAGTTCTGAGAATAACTTAAGGATCAAATTCGAGGAACTCCAAGGGAAGTTTTATGGATTGGCTGAACATAATGAAATGCTGGAGCAGTCCTTGATGCACAGGAATAATTTAATTCAGAGATGGGAAGCGCTCCTAGGGAATATTGATATGCCTCTACAGCTGAAGTCCATGGAAGTGGAAAACAAGATCGAGTGGCTTGCAAGTACAATATCAGAGGCTGCACATGAGAAGTATACTCTCCAGCAGAAGATTGATAACCTTGAAGTCTATTGTCAATCACTAACTGCTGATTTGGAAGTCTCACAAAAGCAAGTAAGTGACGTCGAGGCAAATCTTCGATCTGTTGATCATGAGAGGATAAGTCTTTCTGAAAGATTTGAAACTCTGAATGGGCATCAAGATAATCTTTCTGCGAGGGCCACTCACCTTGAAGTTGAGAATGAGGAACTGAAGAATCAAGTTAAAGATCTGCATGGAAAATTGGTTGAGAAACTTGGGAATGAAGAACAACTTCAGACTCTTGAAGGAGACCTATTGAGTTTGAGAGACACGATTACTGATGTTATAGAGGAAGATGGCTTGCAGGATTTGGCTGTAGCAAGTAATTCTGAGACCTTGGATGTACTTCTGAGAAAGCTGATAGACTATTATAAGAACTTGGTTAAATCTAGTTTGCCACGTGAAAGAGATGATAGCTTCTGTGAAACTCGTTCATCAAATGCTGATGTTAGAAGCGGAGAGTCATTGGGTACACATGAAGCAACTTCTCATGGGCACCATCCTGAAAATATAGTCGAAGCAGCAAGTAGAGACATAACAGTGGTAGAGTCGCCTGATGTAGCTTCCCTAACAAAAGATCTGGATGAAGCACTGCGTGTTCAGAAGCTGGTGAGGGAAGAAAGGGATTTGTACATGGAAAAACAGCAATCCTTGATTGCTGAAAATGAGGCACTTGATAAGAAAATCATAGAACTGCAGGAGTTCCTTAAACAAGAAGAGCAGAAGTCAGCTTCTGCAAGAGAGAAGTTAAACGTAGCTGTCAGGAAAGGGAAAGCTTTGGTCCAACAAAGGGATAGCCTGAAACAAACTATTGAGGAGATGAACGCTGAGCATGGTCGCCTAAAATCAGAGGTTATCAAACGAGACGAAATGCTTTTGGAAAATGAAAAGAAATTTAGGGAGTTGGAATCTTACACTGTGAGGGTAGAAGTCCTAGAGTCCGAGTGCCAATTGTTGAGAAATCATTTGCAAGAAACAGAAAATATTCTGCAGGAAAGAAGTGATACGTTGAGCATGACGTTGAACGCGTTGAATCACATTAATATTGGTGATGAAGGTGACAGATATGACCCTGTTCTGAAGCTTCAACGGATCTCGCAACTGTTTCAGAATATGAGTACTGCTGTGTCTTCTGCTGAGCAGGAATCAATAAAATCTAGAAGAGCAGCTGAGTTACTACTTGCTGAGGTGAACGAGGTTCAAGAGAGAAACGATAGTATGCAAGAGGAGCTATCAAAATGTACCTATGAAATTGAGCAACTTTCCAGAGAGAAGGATGCAGCGGAGGCTGCAACAGTTGAAGCCATATCACGTTTTGAAAATTTGTCAATGGTCAACATTGAAGAAAAGAAGAAGCTATGTGATCAGGTGTTGTCCGTTGGAACTAATGTGAACAGTCTGAGGAAAATAGTCGCAGGTACAAACAGTTGCCTAGCTGATATCTTCACCATGAATGAAGAGTTTCTGCATCATCTGAAGGCAAATATGGAATCATGTGCAAAGCAAACTGGTACTAATTTGTCTGGCTGGCCTCAAGGTAGCAAAGGGAATTTTGTAGACAAGGTACTTTAGAACCTTTTAACACCTTACTATGGTATACTTTCAAAGGTTTCTCTGCCAGACTACCACTGACTGTTTCTGAATATTTTTTCCCCTTCTCAGGAAATCTTTTCACGCTTGAGTGCTGCCTTGTCCAACGTCAACTTGCATGAAAATTCAAATGCTGGAAACATTACGGAAATTTGTGGTTCTCTCTCGCGAAACCTTGATCAGTTTGTGGCAGATGTTAGCCATCTCGAAGAGAATGTAAGCAAGCACTTGGCATCATGGCAAGAACAGGTCAACACTGTATCCACCAGTATTGATACCTTTTTCAAGTCAATAGGAACAGGAACAGACTCAGAAATTGCTGCTTTGGGTGAAAAAGTTTCCTTGCTTCATGGAGCATGTTCCAGCGTGTTGGCGGAAATTGAAAGCCGTAAGGCCGAACTGGTTGGAAACGACAATTTCAACATGAGCCTCCATCAAGTAGAAGAGGATTTTTCGTCCATGGAGTCTGTCAGGGCCATGGTAAGTAGGGTATCATCAGCCGTTAAAGAGCTTGTTGTAGCAAATGCTGAGACTGTGGAAAGAAATGAAAAGGAGATGAAGGTTATCATTGCCAATTTGCAAAGGGAGCTGCACGAAAAGGACATCCAAAATGACAGGATGTGCAATGAACTTGTGGGTCAAGTTAAGGAAGCCCAGGCCGGTGCTAAAATCTTTGCAGAAGATCTTCAATCTGCAAGTGCCCGGATGCATGATATGCAAGACCAGCTGAGTATTTTGGTGCGGGAACGGGATTCTTTGAAGAGGAGAGTAAAGGAGCTGCAAGAAGGGCAGGCCTCACAGTCAGAGTTACAGGAGAAGGTCACATCGCTTAGCAACCTTCTTGCTGCAAAAGACCAAGGTCAAATTTTCAAACTATAAACCTTTTTCTTTTTCCACCGTCACACATATAGCTAATACATAATTGCTTGCTGCAGAAATCGAGGCATTAATGCAAGCGCTTGACGAGGAAGAGTCTCAGATGGAGGATCTGAAACACAGGGTTACTGAATTAGAACAGGAAGTGCAACAGAAGAACCTGGATCTGCAGAAAGCTGAAGCTTCTCGTGGGAAGATTTCCAAAAAGCTATCAATTACTGTGGATAAGTTCGATGAGCTCCATCAACTCTCTGAAAATCTACTTGCTGAAATCGAGAAACTTCAACAACAAGTGCAAGATCGGGATACCGAGGTTTCTTTCTTAAGACAAGAAGTCACTAGGTGCACTAACGAGGCTCTTGTTGCTTCGCAGAAGGACACTAAGAGAGATTCCGAAGAGATCGAAGCTGTACTGTCTTGGTTCAACACAATAGCTTCACTAATTGGTCTAGAAGATTCACCTTCCACCGATGCTCAGAGTCACGTAAACCTCTACATGGAGCCACTTGAAAAAAGGATAGCGTCTATGCTATCTGAAATGGAAGAGTTACGGCTGGTGGGACAAAGCAAGGATTCGTTGCTTGAAGCAGAGAGGAGTAGAGTGGCTGAGCTCAGACAGAAAGAAGCAGCTCTTGAGAGAATACTACATGAGAAGGAATCGCAACCAAACATGTCAACGTCCGAGATCGTTGAAGTGGAACCTCTGGTAAGATTAGAGCTTGCTGGATAATTTCACCATTCCAGATGCTGCCTCAAATCGATGACATTTCAAATTGGTTTTTGTTTTTTTCTCTGGTATTGCAGATAAATAAGCGGACGACAAGTGGAGCATCGATCCCATCTCAAGTTCGGAGTTTGCGTAAAGGAAACAACGATCAAGTCGCCATTAGTATAGATGCAGATCAACCTGATGAAAGCCTGAGCTTAGAAGATGACGATGATAAAGGTAAGTAAACTTGTCCCTTAATGTTAACTTTAGTTAATCGCTTACACATTCTCTTCATAACCTACCCTCTGTTTTTTTTTTAGCTCATGGATTTAGATCGCTCACCACGTCAAGAGTCGTTCCAAGATTCACAAGACCAGTGACAAACATGATCGATGGTTTATGGTCAGGCTCTCTCCATTTTGTTTGATTGGTAATTCACAGTTTCGGTCTCTAATGAAACAACTGACATTTTCTGTTTTCAGGGTATCGTGTGACCGGACGCTTATGAGACAACCTGCATTACGGTTAGGGATAATGATATACTGGGCCATACTGCATGCTCTTTTGGCTAGTTTCGTCGTCTAACGAAAACTTTTAATCTCGTAAGCTCATTACTAACTTTTATTTTCTCAAATCAAATAGCAAACAGAAGCTTCTCCATTTTTCTAAGCTCTAATACGTGTTTTAATTACATCGTTCGTAGGTGGTTTATTCGCTCTGGAGCAGGCTCAGAGTGGTCACTATATGTTTTTTGTTGGTCTTGCTATTCATTGTTTAGCTTTTTATTAACCAAGCAAACGGTGGTTTCGCCATTTTTTTATTGATCAGAATCACATGCTGCTTGGCTTTACAACCGAATAAGTAAAGAGTTTTATGCATTAGCTGTTGAAATATATTAGACAAAGACTATATATGATTGTTCATTTTTTCCCTTTGTTTTTTAACGCAAAATGGACGATACAAGATGAGAATATTACAGAAGTCGTGGAAGGTCTTCGACGTCGGGATGTGGTCAAAAGGAGTTGGTTAATATATTTTACTCTTTCACCCTTTTACCACCGTTAAAAATCCCAATATTAAGCCCAACTAATACAAGCCACTGACCAGGTTTTCATGTTACTCTTGCAAGTACTCATAAGAAAATTTAAATATAAAGAGAGACTTTGGGCATGACCACAAATAATGAAGCCAACAAAAAGTAAAAGAGACAAGATCATGATCCTAGTTCGGTCCCAAATCCACCACATTGAAACTAGTTCGGTCCCATCCCTCACTTCCACATCATTCAATTGATTGTTATCATGTGACGTAAACCCCTCTCAACTCTCTCTGCAACACAACTTTACATGCTTCTTCTCATTCCACTTTTCTCTGCCGACACCTTTTAGCACCACGTTTCTTCACTTTTCACCGACACTAAGCTGAGAAATTCCTCAAGGTCAGAAACCATTAAATGGTCTCTCACACTTGTCTTGTTCCATTCTAGACAGAAACTGGTTATAGTTAGTTATTTTACAGTTAACAGTCTCTGCAGGTGATTTGAACATGAATCTTGCATTGATTCAAGACAAAAGCTCTTTTTTTAACTGCCAACAACATGTTTCCAACTTTACAGATATTGTATACATTCATGAATCTCTCGTCTCTCACACACTCTATCCCTAACAATTTGAGTAATCAAACAAACATAAAACAAACAAACAAACATGAAAAGAAATTAAATGCCTACCAACTACGGTTCCAACAAATCTCATTATAGAGAAATCAAACTCCACTGATTTATTTGACTCCAGTTACTGAATCTGTTTTCTTCAACTCATCTGCTCGCCAATGAGGTCAAGACCCACGAGAAGAAACGTGACACCTTGGAACATCAAGAAGTAGAAATGCACTCCTTGAGCCGCCAAGAGACTCCTAACCGCTGCAGTGAGCAAAAGAAAGGCTAACGCTAGCTCCTTGTGGTATATCTTGTTGATTTTCTTAACAGGCTTCTTTGCAACCGCTTGTTTCTGCTCCTCGAGTTGGTTCAGCTCCAAAAGCTCGCTGTCTGAAACTCCCCTAAGCAGCTGGCTTCTCTTGCTTGGCGTTTCTTTCTCGGTGATGGATAAAAGATCTGACTCTGATGATCTTCCGGCCTTCTTTGTGACTATCCACTCGTAAGAGCTCCCTAACTGGAATAGTCCCGAGACCATGGCGTTGAACTTGGTGACAGACATTGTGTTCTCGAACAAGAGGTAAGGGACGATGAAAGGGAAGGATTTTGGAGATGGGAGGAGGTTGAGGAATGACATGAAGACAGGTATGTAGCATATGACCCAAACGGGGAGCTCAGCTTCTGGTACAAACATGGTGAGAGGAAGGATTATGCAGAACAGTGTGAAGGAGTAGAAAGGAAGTATGAGTTTCCTTAGAAGGAAGAAGAGTAGTATCAGATTCGCTTTCTTCCATATTGCTATCTGCAATAAGAAAGAATGTGAAACAGTCAACACAATGATCAAAAACTATATTCTCTTTTGTTTGCATGTTTTAGAATTTTCACACTTATTAATAAAACATACAATAAATCTTAATTATAAATGCATAGCTTTTCATGATTATCTATTTTCTATAATTCCAAACCAATAAGGATTCAAGAAGTGCAATTAATGTTTTTGAAATTTATTAGTTGATAAAATGCGTTGAAAATACAAAAAAAATATATATATCATCTTGAAACATTTTTTTTACTGATGGAGTAATCTTAGAAGGAGAAAAGAGTTGTAAAGCTACCTTAGAGGTCAAGATTGCACCAAGACAAAGGCGAAAAAGCTGCATAGGTCCTGAATGCCAACGGTGTTGCTGCTTCTTATATGCTTCATAGGACTCAGGAACTTCACAAAGGACCTGTAGATTGTTCTCGCTCATGGTTACATGAATAGAGATTTTTTTGATTAAGATGATTGATAAGAGATTAGTACCTTGACATCATTAAGATAAATGAACTTCCATCCATGGAGATGCGCACGGACTGCTATATCCATATCCTCAACAGTTGTTCTCTCAAGCCAACCACCAGATTCCTCAAGTGCTTTGATCCTCCAAACTCCAGCTGTCCCATTGAATCCAAAGAAGTTCAAGAACACGCCGCTCACTTGCTGCTCAACCTCAAAGTGGAAACACAGATTGATGTTCTGAAGACGTGTCAACAAGTTCTCGTCTTTGTTCACAAACGTCCACCTCGCTTGAACCAAACCCAACTCTGGGTTATCCTGAATATTAATCAACAAGTTAGAGATCTCTACATTTGATAATGAAACAGATGTTAATTACTACCAACCTTGAAATGAGGAACTGTTAGTTTAAGGAAGTCAGGATTAGGTTGAAAGTCCGCATCAAAGATCGCTACAAACTCGTATGCTTCCACGTAATCACAGCTCATAGCTGACTTGAGGTTACCAGCTTTATATCCAGTTCTAACCAAACGATGCCTGTAGATTATATTGACTCCCTTCTGGCTCCATTTAGCAACCTCAGCTTTAATCAACTGCTGGATGCTTTCATCGTTTGAATCATCAAGAACCTGAACCAAGATTCGATCTTTCGGCCAGTCAAGTTGACACACAGCAGATATAGACTGCTCATACACCTGAACACAACAACAACAAAAACCACATTAACAGACGAAACCGATACACAAAAAGGTCAAGAACAAGCATATACATACCTCTCTTTCATTACACATTGGTATCTGAACAAGAACCATTGGATACACATAGCCACATCCTTCAGCGTCATCGTTACGAAACGGTTCCTCATCAAACCTCGGCTTAATCTTCTTGTACTTGATCCAGAAACAGCCCAGGCAGAGAATCAAACGGTCTACAGACTGTATAAGGAACAGCACAATACAAAACTTGGAGAGAGCTTTGATTGGTGGAGCAATATAATCAGCTCTTAACCCCAACCAGCCAACGTAGACGAGATGAAGCAAGCTCTGGATCTCAAGCGTGCTAGTGGGGATGTGAAGACTCGGGCTCTCGAAGTAATGCCATCCTCTGAAGTAAGCAATGATCTCAAACCCGAGAATCAGTAAGGAGAGAGCTAAGAAGAGCTTGATGGCTGTGAAAAGCCACCTGTCTCGGCCCAATCTCTCGGAGCCGAGAGGGTGAGTGAAGCTGAGGCGTTTCTTGATGGCACCAAGGAGAGACCAGAAGACGGTAGCGAACCAAGTGAGACAACCAACGGCTCTGTGAGCTTTGAGGAGTAGAACCCAAGTGACTTGCTTCGCGTTCTTGCCTCTGCTCTTCTCCACTGGTCTGAAGGCTGAATCTGGTCCTTGGATTTCGACGACTGAGTAGTTTGGATTCTCCATTTTGACAACAACTGGTGTTCCTTTCCTCGTGTCTTTCGCCCACCAATCTGAAAAATCCAACCTTGGAGCCATCTACAAAAAGACAAAGTAGTTGAGTTTCTCAATGTGGTAAGGATTCAAAGAAGGAAACAGACTTTAATCTCAAAACGGAAGAAAGATTAAGCAAAACCCATTTGAGGAAAAGATTAAAAATGGCACCTTTGGAGCTCCTTGAGAGTGAGTAAATCAAATCTTGAAGAAAGGAGGAAGCTTTCTAACAGATAATGGAAGATAAAGCGAGACCCAGATCCAGGAAATCAGAAATCTAGAGACCCATTTTTGTTTTTAATATAAGAAACCAGACAGAGAAGCAGCATCCCTACAGCTCAAGCCCTCATTTATAGTGGACCTTTTTAAGAGAATGACAGAGAGAGAGAAAGAGATAGGTTGGTGAGAGAGAGAGTGGAGTGTCTGAGAGAGAAGAGATTTAAAATACTTGGCTTAGAGAGAAAGAGTGAGAGAGAGAGAGAGAGGAAGAAGAAAGGTATAAGTGAAGCTTGTGAGATCTGTCTTACACTTTCATGTGTGTGTTTACTTTGGTTCAGCTACTTATTATTTTTGATGGCTTCAGCATGCAAATTCATCCCCTTTTTATCACACTCTTGTTACTTTCGTCAGCACTTGTCATGTCAAATAAAAATTTAGATCTTTGAGAAAATGAAATAATATTAGGAAAATTTACTGATGTATGGACCATATATCATTGCTTGGCAATTCTGAGGTGAAGACAAATTCAAATTTGCGAGAGGAACTGCTTAGATTGGAACAAGTTTTAGAAGATACCAAAACGGTTTCAAGTGAATCACCTCTCTACTATTCTCACCGCTTCTTCTACGTTCTCCCCATGTCATGTTCCATGTGCTTCCATAAATATTTTGATTTTATATTTTTTTATACATTATTGTAAGAACCCCTTTTGAGTAGTCCATTCAAGTTATATAGTTTTGTTTTATAGCAAATGCCATTAGCTTTATAATTATAACGGGAATGTTATGAAGACATACACATATGGTGGCTTTCTAACTTTGTAGCGTTAATTACTAGAATGATCTATGTTTTAAGAAGAAAATATTAAAAAGATGTAGTTTTTACAATTTAAATTAGGTAATAATGATAAATTATAAATTTCGAAACAACTAGTAATGCTTATTAAATTTTGATTAGCAAAAACTTATGGAAAAAACTTATGGAAAACACTTAATGACAAAAATAATATGTTGTTTGTAATTAAAATTTAATATATATTTAAGTAAGTGTGAAAACTCTATAACACATATTTAATATATTTTTTTACATTTGTGGTTAGGTAATTAAAAAATGTAATTTTTTTAAAAAAATATGTTTATTAAATGAGAAATAATTAATCATAAAAATAAAAATATATTTATAATCAAAATTGTATATGTTTTGTAATAAGTGTGAAATAGTAATTAGCAAAGAGAGAAAATTCAGTTATGATATTTGTGTGATTAATTAACAACGTACACTAACAATCGAGAAAGAAGGTCTTTTGTTAAACAAGTGTTAGTTGACTACTAGTGTGATATTAGTTGGAAAGAAACTTTTGGAGTATTGCCACTAATTGTGGGCCTTTTGTAAAACAAAAGTTAATGTAGAGTGGTGTGGTGTGTCTTTGACAAGAAGAGGTGTATGATTCAGTATAATGAATAATCACACATTTTTAGATTTGTGAATTCGGAAAGTTTCAGCCGCGAGTTACTTGTCGGTGGCGAATGGCGATACTAAAGACATGCAGAACTCTAGAAGATAAGAATATTCTTTAGCATTTTTAAGGTTTTTTTACTATACGATACCTAACGTTTTACAAAAGTATTATATAAAAACGAAAAGAAAAGTAAAAGCTAAAAGACATAAGATTTTTTTAAAATTATATGTTTAGCTATAATTAACTTGATGTATTTATAATTTTATTTGGTAATAGCTTTGTTTTGTTTGAGCTGTCAACATATCGGTTCCCAAAACTAATCGTGGTGATATAGTAGTAGTTGACCATTCACCATGTGGGGTGAAATGAAAGTTCGAATGTTTATAATTTAAAGTCAGTAATGGTTGGTGATTGGTCAATGTAAATATATGACAGGAAAAGAACTAGATGTTTCAATAAACTACAGAATATGTATGATTTTAATTTGAAAACTAAGTCTCTAGTAATATCACTATGACAATCTAGGTAAACAATAATTCACAAATTATTGGATGCGACACACTATATTTGATTTAGTGTGTGTTTAGAATATATCCAGTTTAGACCGGGACCATTAATCATGCATATATTAAGATGGTCGATTATGGATGATTAATAACGAGCACTTTTTAATTATGATATTCTTTGAACTATGCTATTATTTCCTTCCACATACATTGCTTTACACTCTCTAGTCTCTACTTTAGCAATATTTATTTTTCATAATTGTAATTAGTGGATACAGTCAATAATTCAACATTCATTTATTTGAATAAAGTTTCTCTTTTAGTCGATTACAGATTTTTTTAATCTTTTATGTAAGTTTTTAAAATGTTTGTCAACTACTCCAAAGTAGCGTCCGTGGTTTTGTTTATTTGCATTGTCAATATAAATTTATTTTTCGGTAGTAAGTCTTCAAAAAACATGTAGATTAGTACAACACTGTTTTTAACCAATCTAAGAAAATAATCTGTTCGTCTATGTACGTACGATAGTGTAGGAGTAATTACAAATATAACTTTTTGCACAATGACATATTTGATGTGCAAACCGAATCGCACCAGAAATTCTCATTTTTTGTGAGCTTCTAAATCAGTCAGTAGCTTAGCTAGCCTTTTTCTGTCGGTACTTGGCGTAAGAGTACCACACACCACCAGCTGTGTTGAGCACTAAACCGGACACGTTCAAAACATGTACTTCAACACCACCCAAGAGGACAAAACCTAGAGCTGGGTTCGCATGTCGACTCCACCCACCCCGCCTGATCTGCTAATCCGCGGGTCGATCCATTTTTTCGACTCAAAATTTCGACCGCATGACACACGAAGAAAGATTGTATATCTATAGCCGCCCAGTTCAGATTTGTGGGTAACCGGACCCGTGGATCATATAAATTTAAATAAAATAATTATTTTAATTATATATTAATTATTTTTTATTTAAAATAATTAAAATTAAATATTTATAATTAAAATTATATAATATTTTAAATATTTTTTTGAAATATTATTTTTGGCGGGTTGGCGAATATCCGCGATTCAAATCCGACCGACCCACACCCACCCCACTTAAAACCGACTCCATCCCCACCCTCATGTTGAATCTTTTGAATTGATCGTCCCGCATGGGTAAAGAATTAAATTCCCAGCTCTAACAAAACCTGGCGTCTGGGCAGTCAAAGATAATAAGAGTGAGAAAGTGATTGCTAAGACTTGACAATCAAGATACTAGCCAAATGAGAGAGAGAGAGTAGTTAGTGCAGAGTTCACAATGGTGCAAAGAAACATTGTGAAGTTGAGTACAATCCCCATAACCAATGAAAGAACGATAATCACCAAGAACGGCAAGTAAGAACACTGTCCAGGAGAATAAAATAGTTAAAGACCTTTGAAGAGACTGAGAAAAGCCGAAAGCTTGGAGTCATGAAAGTGTCTCTAACCTTTGCGAGCAATAGCAATACAGAGTTTGGAAACTCGCCAGTAGCTATGATGAGGAAGGACAAAAATGGGAGGGAAAGGAAGCTGTTATAGAACATTATCTCGATCGAGGAAAGCCCATCTTGTGCACCAGACTTCTCCACCAGCAGGAGGTACATTGTCTGCAATGCAAGCAATGAGGAGTAAAAAGCTATATTTGTTATAGCATATAGATTGAACGCAAGATAAAGTAAACAAACCTGGAAAAATACAGATGTTAAAGCCAAACCATAGCCGAAAAGATCAAAAGAAAAATCTCCAAGGGCTGCAATTACACAACCTGCAGCCGTCAGTAGTACAGATAGAACAACCTGAACAAATTTGAAACAAGAATAGATTCAAACCTTCTGGCTGAGAAAGAAGGTCTTAGACACTGTCTTCAATACTAAACCCGTCTCTAGTCCATTTAAGGAAGTTGGGCCCAAAAGACCCAATTTGAACGGTCATCACTCAGCTCGTCATCTTCTGGTTTTACTTTTAAGATAAAAACTACTCCTAATAAAAATAATAAACTAAAAGTTAAAATAATGAAATAAAAAAAAGTAACAAGACCTATACTGATCAAAACCTAGTGTAGTCTTTTGGTGTACAGAGTGTAGTCCTTTAGGATAGGAGATGGGAGTTTGATGGAAAAGTTGTGTAAGAAAAAGATGATGCGTCTTATTAATCTGAAAGATTCACATCATTTTATAGATTTTATTATAAGATTCGATATATTTTTTTATAACGTAACTACATGTATATACAGAGAAAACAGTGTAACGTTATCATCTTGAAGAAAATATTAATAAGAATACATTAGTTTCCCTTTCATCACTCTCTCTCTCTACTCTGCTCTCAACAATGGTGGTTCCTCCTCCAAAACCCTCTCTGTTTCAACTGACATTTCTTACCGGAGACAAACCGCTTCTGGTAAAACACATATGATCTTTTTGTTAGTCTTCTTCTGTGTTTGTTATCATCGTATAAAACTTTTCTTTCTTTTTTTGTTACTCTTGTTGTAACAGACGCTTGATGATGAGTTCTTACGTAGTCACACGAAGGTTTTGCTAATATCAGAGGCCTCGGACAAAATTTGGGAAGTGAAACTGGACGGCAACAGGCTCGCCGGCGGCTGGGAAGAGTTCGCCGCCGTTAGTAATTTCAGCCACGGAGACGTCTTGGTTTTTAGACACAATGGAGAAGAGATCTTTCATGTGGCTGTTTCCAGTGAATCTGATGATGACGAGTCCGATGATACTGACGACAGTGAATCTGATGAGTCCAATGATACTGACGACAGTGAATCTGATGAGTCCAATGATACTGACGACAGTGAATCTGATGATTCCGAAGATAATGATGAAGGTAAGTTGTTATATATGTTTTATTTTTTGGTTTAGTGGAAATGTAAGTGAATAATGTTGTCGTGATTGCAGGGGACAGTAGTTTGGTGAACAAGAGTGAGAAACCAGAAGCAGATACTTCATCAGACTATTTCCTCAGAGCTCGTGTCACTCCTTATAGCCTCACCAAAGATCGTCTGGTAACTACTTCTTTTTACCCCTTTTTTGGGTTTGATAGTATGAGTGATTTGCTGATGTGTTGTTCCACAATGGATTAATTGATGATGTTTTTTTTTTTTTTTAGGATCTTTCTAGGGATTTTAAGTTTATGTCGTTTGATGAGCACAAGAAACCGTTTGAGATATATTTAGTTAATGAGAAAGGAAGAAAATGGACGCTGAGGCTTTCAAGAAACATCTCAAGTGGTGCGTTTTACATCACAAGAGGCTGGGCTAACTTTTGCTCAGCTAATGGGTTGAGCCGAGGTGACTTTTGTTACTTTAAACTTTCCGAAAGTGGGGAAAGGCCTGTGCTTTTGTTGTGTTCACACGAGTCTGGCAATGGCCATGAAGACAAAGAAGAAGAAGAAGAAGAAGAATGCCCTGAAGCAGATGCAGTGAAGATATGTTCTGTAGGAGGCTGCAGCAACGAGAAGAACACTCCTTCCCGCTTTCTGACACGAAAATTTACACCAAGCCGTTTCAAGACAGGGCAACTAGTAAGTTCAAGAACTTTTTTTAGAGTAACTTTTCATATTAGTTGTTGTCATGAAACTTTTGATTAGGAGGATATAGTCACGAGGTTACTAATTTTGGAACTTGTTTCAGTATATTTCAATGCTTTCATCGGGTGTCTTGCGTGAGAGTGGCATTAAGAAGTCTGGGAAGATAACTCTGCTGGACAATGATGGGAGAAAGTGGCCATCTTATCTACACAAGACAGGACAATCCGGAGGTGAATGGTGTTACATAAGAGAAGGTTGGAGAGAGATGTGCGAAGCGAATGGAGTTGATGTGAATGACTCGTTCGTGTTGGAGTTGATATGCGAAGATGCAAACCCTATCTTTAAGTTCCACTCTAAGGTAAAACCCACACAACACCAACTTTGCATGTAGTTAATTAGAGCTAAAAATGACTCATGAGTCACTTTTTTTTTTGTTCAGATTAAAAACAAGGGAAAAGGAAACATTGTAACTAGTAAGAAGAGAGCTCTACATGCAAGGACTGCGGAAAAGACTCCAGGAGTAGAAATAGATGGAGAGAGGGGAAGCAAGAGAGGACGCACTAGGGGTTCTCAACCAGAATCTTGCTCAGTCTCTGATCAAGTGGCTAACGTGAGACAAAGCATTCAAGATACTCTGGACACCATCAGACATTTCAACGCAGAGCTTAAGACAAGGGAGAGGAATCTGGAAGCTTCACTACTGGAAGTTGACGACTTAGGTATGTTTCTGAATTTACTTGCATTTCTTGATATCATCATCATCTTTTGGTATTTACTAATGTTCATATAACTTTTGGTTGATGAAACAGGTGAGAGGATATTGGGAATCAGCAAAATTCTCAACAATAATCTGGTTTAGAATAAAATTAAATAGCGGGAGAAAAATAATCAAAAGACTATCTGCATGCACTTTTTGTATCATGGTTTTCACAAGAACGGCTTCTTCCTCAAAACTCTACGTTAGATTTCCTTTTCAATATTTAAGACTTGCAAGTTCTAGAGACTGCCTATTTTCTTGGTGCCTTTGTTCGGTTCCATGGCTCAAATGTTTGTGTATTTGAAAGTCTTGTGACTTACGTTTATTCTTTGTTATATAGGCTATAGCTAAGAAACTATAATTATATTGAATGTTTTCGTGATATATACGTCTATTCAAAATTAAGTTTCCTAGCGGTTTCAACGTGATTCAAACGTTTTACGAGAAGAAAGTGCGATTTAAAATTTTTCTGGGGTGAAAGACCTGAGGAAAAAAAGTGAAATCTGGAGTGAGAGTCAACACTAGGAAAGTCAGTAACCTTCTGCATTAGTAAGAAGGTCTTAGGCACGATTCTGTCCAATAGTAAATCCAACTTGCGGTCCATTTAAAGAAGTTGGGCCCAAAAAGCCTATTTACGACGATGCCTAGAGAAAAGTAATGAACTTTTTTTTTTGAACAACAGTAAAGTAATGAACTAAAATTTAAAACAATGCAATAAAAAGTAACAAAACCAATTCTGATCAAAACCTATGGTGTAGACAGTACAGGGTAATCATTTGATGTATAGAAAATGTAGTAGTCCTTTGAAAATGGTGCTATGGATGGACAAGTAAAAGTGGTGTAAGAAAAAGATGATGTGTCTTACAAAAATGTGAAAGATTGACATCATTTTGTAGATTTTTATTAGATTCGAATCACTTGATATAGTTTTTGTAACGTAATTATATGTATATAGATAAAACAATGTAACGTCATCTATTAATAAATAATAAGGGGAAGAACAGAGTTTCCCTTTGCTTTGTCTCTCTCTCTTCACTCTGCCTTGAACAATGGTGGTTCCTCCAAAACCCTCTCTGTTTCACTGGAGATTTCTGACCGGAGGCAAACCACTTCTTGTAAGTGTTTCAGGTTTTATAATCTTTTGTTGTTCTTCTGACTTTTGTCCTCATTCAAAGCTGTTTGTTTGTTCTTGTTGTTGCTCCAGACGCTTGATACTGAGTTCTTACGTAATCACACAAAAGTTTTGCTAACATCAGACGCCTCGGACAAAACATGGAAAGTGAAACTAGACGGGAACAGGCTCGCCGGCGGCTGGGAAGAGTTCGCCGCCGTTCATGATTTCAGTGACGGAGACGTCTTGGTTTTCAGACACAATGGAGATGAGATCTTTCATGTAGCTGTTTCCAGTGAATCTGATGATGATACTGACGACAGTGAATCTGATGAGTCCGATGATGTAGATGATGTAGAAGACGAAGATAATAATGAAGATAATGACGAAGGTTAGTTAATTGATATGTTTTATTTTTGGGTTTAGTGAAACGTAAGTGAAGATTGTTGTTGTGATTGCAGGGGACATTTTGGTGGAAAAGAATAAGAAACCAGAAGCAGATTCTTCATCAGGCTACTCTTGTTTCCTCAGAGCTCGTGTCACACCTTATAGCCTCAACAAAGATCGTCTGGTAACTACTGGACTCCCCTTTTACCCTTTTTTGGGTTCGATACTATGAGTGATTTGCTGATGTGTTGTTCCACAATGGATTAATTGATGATGTTTTTTTTCTTATCAGGATCTTTCTAAAGATTTTAAGTTTATGTTGTTTGATGAGCACAAGAAACCGTGTGAGATATATTTAGCTAACGAGAAAGGAAGAAAATGGACGTTGATTCTTTCAAGAAACATCTCAAGTGGTGCATTTAACATCAGACGAGGCTGGGCTAACTTTTGCTCAGCTAATGGGTTAAGTCAAGGTGACATATGTAACTTTAAACTTTCCGAAAGTGGAGAAAGGCCTGTGCTCTTGTTGTGTTCACACGAGTCAGGCAATGGTCATGAAGACAAAGAAGAAGAAGAGGAAGAAGAAGAATGCCCTGAAGCAGATGCAGTGAAGATATGTTCTGTAGGAGGCTGCAGCAAAGAAAAGAATACTCCTTCCCGATTACTGACATCAGAGTTTACACCCAACCGTTTCAAGACCGGGCAACTAGTAAGTTCAAGAACTTTGTTTTAGTGTATTTTTTTCATCTAGTTGTCATGAAACATTGAGTAGGAGGATGTAGTCATGACTTTATAGAGTCCTATAATTCGTTACTAATTATGAAACATGTGTCAGACTATTTCATCGGTTTTCTTGCGTGAGAGTGGCATTAACATGTCTATGGAGATAACCCTGCTGAACAAAGATGGAAGAAAGTGGTCATCTTATCTACACATGTCAGGACAACGCGGACGTGAAATGTTTTATATGAGAAAAGGTTGGAGAGAGATGTGCGAAGCGAATGGAGTTGAAGTGAATGACTCATTCGTGTTGGAGTTGATATGTGAAGATGCAACCCCTATATTTAAGTTCCACTCTAAGGTAAAACCACCAACTCCAACTTTTTGCTCTTTGGCTTTGTTTAGTTAAACTTAGAGCTAAAACTTTTATTAGAGATGCTAAAAATGTTTCTCGAGTTACGTTTCAGATTGAAAACAAGGAAAAAGGAAATACTGTGGAAAAGACTCCAGAAGTGAGTAAGAGAGGGCGCACTAGGGTTTTAAACAGATCCAACAGTAACTTGAAGCGCAAGCATCCAGAATCTTGCTCAGTCTCTGATCAAGTTGCTAACGTGAAACAAAGCATTCTAGATACTCTGAACACCATCAGACATTTCCGCGCAGAGCTCGAGACAAGGGAGAATAATCTGGAAGCTTCACTACTGGAAGTTGACGACTTAGGTGTGTTTCTGAATCAAGATCTTCTTGTTTTTCTTGATATCAATAATCTTTTGGTATACTGATATTCATAACTTTTGGTTGATGGAACAGGGGAGAGGATATTGGGAATCAGCAAAATTCTCAACAATAATCTGGTTTAAAGTAAAATTATATAGCAGGAAAAAGGAACAAAAGACTATCTGCATGCACTTTTTGTATCATGGTTTTCACAAGAACGTCTTCTTCCTCCAGATTATGTTAGGTCCTTTTCGGTATTTAAGACTTTAAAGCTCTAGAGACTGCCCATTTTCTTGGTGCCTCAATGTTTGTATATTTGAAGGGCTTGTGACTTATGTTTTTGCTTTGTTATATAGCTAAGAAACTAGTAATATTAGAATGCATTGTGCGTTGAACTTTCAGTTTAATTAACAATGCGCTACTTCGGTGCTTATATGCCTCTTGAAAATGTCTTCTCCATCCCGCAATGAGCTTTATGTAGGCTGCAGCTTTCGGCTCAAGCTCGCTTGGTAGTCGTATAAAGCTTATACACATGAAGGTTGAAGATGATTGAATAAACCCTTAAGTCATTCAACATGTATTTTGGGTGAATTTTCGATTATTTAAGTTTTTATGGCACTTGGATGGTCATGTGACCAATGATGATATGTTTTGTCAGAAAGCTCAACAGCTCGTGCTCCATATAAGTTATGAGTAATAACTGAGTCGCACGTATACATAAAGAAGAAAAAACGGTAATAACATAATCTTATTTACCATACGACCATTTATTTTTGAAACACTTCATAATTGAAAAGTTTTCACATATTAAGTTGAGTATAATCAGTCAATCATCAAATATTTCTACATTCAATGACTAATAACATATGTATGTTTCTTTGGTTACTTTTTTATCTTGGTCTTTGTCAACACTATCTTTGGTCATTCTTGCTTTCATCCATATTGAATAATCTTCTTTCACATGGTAAAAAGTTATCTCTTTAATTACCAACATAAAATCAATAGCCTACAATTCAATTCAAGATTATTCTTTGAGAAAACCAGTGTTCTACTTGTATTCTTATCTTTCTTAAAATATGAACTTTACTATAAAAATTATATTTTAACCTATTGTGATTTTTCAAATAATATATTTGATTGTTGTGTATCCAATTGATATTCTTTTAAAGGATATATATAGTGGGTGAATATAAAACATGTTATTAAAATAATGAAATATATACTTTATTGCTGTAATTATTAATATAAATATATTTAAGATTTTTCAATATTGTCTACAATATCATATATATTTATGTATATTCTAAGTATTTATAATATAATCTAAATATATTTTCCTATAATTAAAATTACATCAAATAATATAAATTTAAAATTTGTTTGAAAGTTTTAATTGTTGTTGGCAACAGAGATTAGGCGGTTATAGGATTAGTTTTTTACCTTTATATTCAATAAGTAAAAAAAAATGGTAGATGAAGCACGAGGCGAATGAAACAAAAGAGTAGTAGATGCAACCAAGTTTCGGAATTCAGTGGGTGGTAACCACAATAATCATCTATCTGATTTTAAGAAAGATTTTTTTTTTTGTATTTATTTAACAAACTTACCTTGGAAATTAAGTCGCTAGTAAAAATGGCCATTACAAACTCATAATAACCAAACATCACAAAAACCACCGCAAGAGAAAAAGTATGTTCTTCTTAATTTTCTTTGTTTAGTGATTCTAATCTTCAATTCTTCATTTCATGTTTTATACTTTGTTATCCTGATTTGAGAATTCATGGATCTATTGATCCTTCGGTTTCTACTATGATTCTAGTGTGGTCTTAAAATCAGTTCCATAATAAACATGTAATGATTAGATTGAATAACTGTGAAACCCTATAAAATGTTTTGTCTTTGTTCAACAGAACTGTAATTGTTCTATTTAATTATTTGTTTGTTGTTGTTTTTCTCTGTAGAATGATGCCGGTGAATGCCTTCTCAGGCTCAGCTCCTCCTGTTGCAAAATATCTCCGGGAGAAGAGGAAGAAAGGTCGTCCGAACACGGACAATGATCTGCAGGTTGGTCAGACGGTTTCTGGTGAGGTGAAAGGACCTATCGACGGGGGATACATCGTCGATGTCAAGGTGAAAGACAGTGATACGAAATTTAAAGATGTCGTGTTCTTGAATAGGAAGTAACTCCTGAAGACGAAGTGGCTCCTGTTAAAACGTTGGCAAGAGAGAATCAACGCTACAAAAAAATTGATGGTTTAACATCATTTATTTTCTATATTTACATTAAATGATGCAAAAGAAATTGGTATCACTTAAATAAATGATTATAAAATATTGATGCAAATAATTTTAATCATTACATTGATCATTGATGTAACAGTGTCAAATATTTACATTAATTATTGTAATTGATATCAATATCTATTTAGTGTATAAAATGATGTTACCAATTATATCAGTCCTTTTTATAATTAATGTTAGCACTGATATCATTTAAAATAACTGATTTTAATTATTTATATCATTTTTAAAACATAATATTAAATTTAATAACGATTTTAAAAATGATTTTAGTGATTTTTCATTTATAAATATCAATTGAAATATTATTATTTATATATAATTGATGTTATAAGTTTAGCTTATTTTATAAAATTTCCTATATATATAAATGTTAACAAAATACTTAACTAAAAACAAAAACAAATCAAAATTACTAATTTATGAATTAGAAAGTACATTACATATCAATATCCATTGTAACGTAGTTACATAATTATATAACAACACATACAAGTACGCATCTTGTTCGACCTTGTTCAATTCCTTGATCTTCCATACAAACAAAGTTTACACAAGTCCATGTTCAATTTCTTCATCTTCAATACAATACATTTAAGCCTAATATAATTACTTGAAGAATTTGTTGATTTCCGATACTTTCTCCCCTGTTTATTCCAACATTAAAATGTTAGAAACTTAAAACCAAAATAGCAAAAGAGACGAGAAGAGTTCATCAATGTTCAGATCATACCTAACGCGTCAAATTCCTCCAGTACAGCTTCTAAATTTTGTTCCTTTATCTCAAGCTCCGACAGGAACCGTCTTACATCAGCTAAAACGTTCACAATGCTCTGTCTGACTTGGTGATAGATTGTTTCAAGCGGTTGCTTGCACTCCACGTTATTTGTATCAACAGTTGATTTGTGTGATGCATGAGTGCGGTGAGAGGGTTCTCCTTCTACAGAAACCCTAGCTTTCTTTTGGAACCTAGTCCCTGAGTTCATCTTGGTCTTGGCCTTGGAGACGAACTGAAGCATAGGAGTTTTGCCTTTTTCTCGAACAAACTTCAACGTGAAGGTCTCTCCAGTGTTTATCCCACTGGCTTTAAAACAACCTACCCAACCCTTAGCCAAATAAAACCCTCCGTTTACATACCCAGAAGCTACACACGACGGCCATCTTCCTCCATCTTTGTCCACCAGATTAACCTTTCCTCCTTTCTTAATCCCGTTCTCCCTCGCAAAAGAGTTTTGAAAATGCTGCAAAGTTTAAAAGCCTCCTTAAAAGTATATTACTTAATCAAATAAACAACAAAACCTAAGGATGTTGAAAACTCACAAGCTGTCTTGACTTGAGCATGTAAGGCTTCAAGGTTACCGTCATGAACTTGCTCCGGTTCATAGAAGATCTCTCACCACCTTCCCTGTTAGGTTTTGCCGAAACTTTAGTTTTGGGACAGTTTCTTTGTGGAGTATTGTCGGAACACAGCTGTAGCGCAGGGCTTGTCCCAGTCCGGACAAGTTCGAACCGGTAGAAAGATCCGGTTCTCAGCTTGTTTGCACGGCAGAAACTTCTCCAGCCACCACGCATAAAATCCTGACCAGTTCCTTTGTTGTGTCGCAGACCCATAACCCATGATTTTCCACTTTGATTTATTACATTAATCTCACACCAACTCTTGTGCAGTCCATTTGCTTTAGTAAAACTTTTTGTGAGAGCCTTGTCAAACAAGCAAATAAAAAAAACAGTCTCAATGTTTACATTTACATGACTCAGGACAAAAACTCTCTAGAGAGGTTGAGTTATAAGTACTAACCACTCGATTTAGGCGAAGATTAGAACTCGTGACACCGAGAATACAAGAGTTTTCAGTTGAAGACGACTCTGCTTTTATTCTTGTTCTCAAATCTGAAACTTTGTCCCATGTCTCATCACCATGATCATCTCCGTCATCATCTTCACCATCATCATCATCAGTGTCGTCATAAGTTTCGTCAGCTTCACTATCGTCAGAGCTAGAAGATATATAATGAATCTGAGAGAAACTTCGTCCGGAAGGTGTGACGTGGAAGATCATTTCCCCGTCCTCTCTGAAAAGCAAAACGTCGTCGTTTCGAAGACAGTGAGCGTTGGAGAAATCTTCCCAGCCATCAGCGAATCTCCGGCCGTTCAGTTTGACTTGCCAGGTTGTGTCGCAAGCGTCAGAGGTCAACTTCAGTATCGTTAACTCATTCTTACCTTCTATGTGAGTGGCAAAAAACGCATTAGGGATGATCTGCAACAACAAAAATGATAAAAAAAAAAACAAAGTGATTCCCTAGGAAAGAAGTAACAGAGAGAGATTAAACCAAACATAATAAGTTGTACCGGAGAGAGAGAGAAAGAGATTACCGGACTCGAGTTGTGGCCAGCAAGAGATATGACGAAGAAAGGTGCGTTCGATTTTGGAGAAGTCGCCATTGTGGAAGAGCTCAAGTAATCTCTCTCAAGTTTTTTATTTTTCTCTCCAGTAACTAATTTACAGAGAGCAATAGTATATAATGTGACGCCTTCAGCTTTTTTACTGGATAATTATTATTATTTCCAAGACGTGTCTCTGTTCTTTAGGAAGTCTAATCACTTTGGGTCAAATCACTGCACTAGTTCACGTATCCATAGCCTTTTCAGAGAGATTTTACCTTTTTCAATCCAACGTCATCTTTACACACACTTTCTTTAGTTACGTACAGTAAGTGGTTGTATATTGTTAGTGTATTTGTTGTACTACTTTCGTTAGCTAATTGACTATTATAAGGAATAAGTAAGTTGAATCATTAGGGTTGCTAACTGAAATTGATTTGAGGGAGATTCAAAGTGGTAATGTCTAAACAACACAAAACAAAACAAACCAAAAATAATAATAAAAGGAGTGAAAACGCAAAACAAGAAGGAAATGATCTTTTAACTCCATCGTCTATAACTCTTTGATCTTTATATCCTCCGCTCTAGACTTGATTAACGTTGAAGAATTTGCTGATCCCCTGTATCTTTTCCCCTGCTTGTTCCAACATCAAGTTCTCAAAAAAACGTATAACCAAAACAAAACATTGAAGCGTACTGTTGATCGATTATTCAGATCATACCTAGTGCATCAATTTCCAGCAGCCAAGTTTCTAGATTTTGTTCCCTTATCTCGAGCTCCGACCGAAACTGTCTTACATCTGTTAAAGTGTGCACATTACTCTCTCTCACCTTACTCACTTGATCAGAGATTGAGCAAGGTTCAAGTGCTTTCGTGTGCTGCAAGTTTGCTGGACCAACACTTAATTTGTTTACGGCGAGATGATCCTCCTTCTCCAGAAACTCGAGCTTTCTTTTGGACCCTAGTCTCCATCTCCTCTTCAGCTCTTGGTGCTTGAATCATCCTTGACTGTCTTCTGCTCGTAGTCTGATTACCATCAACTGATGCTTCCTTTTCCTGAACACATTTTTTTAAGCACAATATTATAAAGCAACAAAAAATGCCAAGAACTTGGAATGTAACTGATTTGGTGTTAACCTTGGAGCAGATCTTGAGAACAGGACTAGTTCCTCCTCGAACAACGTCCAGTGTGAAGGAGTCACCAAGTTTCTTTATGCCATTGGCTCTAAAGCAATCTTTAAAACCTCTAATGTAAAACTGTCCTCGTCCCTTGACGCAACTTCCACTCTACGCCGTCTTTGTTCACTATAGTTACCTCTCCTGCTTCATTGATCCCGTTCTCTCTTGAAAACAATGCAGGAAGTCGCTGTACAAAGAAAACCAACACATTTGAGCCAATAACACACAAAAAAAAGAACCCTTAAAACAAAAGGTGTTGGAACTTACAAGTTGACCTGACCTTAACATGTCAGGTTTAAAATCTATTGCCACAGTCCTGTTCTGGTTCATTTGAGCTGTCTCTAGACAATCCTCGGTTTCAATCTCATCACCTTCTGTTTCAGGAACGTCACGTTTTTTGTGAAGAATGTATTGGGCCGACACAACTGTAGCACCGGTTTGGTTCCGTTTTTAACAAGTTTAAATCTACAAGAAGATCCGGCTTTGATCCCATTTTCTTTGCAGAAACTTGTCCACCCTCTGCACATATAAGCTTGACCAGTTGTTTTGTTGTGTCTAAGTTCCAGCGTCCAAGATTTAAACACAAGAAGATTGTTCTCTTTTTCAATCTTCTTGACCTGCAAAACAATGAGCAGAACATGACAGAACAAGCTTATATTAAGACAAGAGAACAAGCACATATATATTAAGACAATAGAACAAGCACATAACCAGAGTTAACGACACAACAAACAACAAACAAAGCAACTTCAACAGCTACACTTAAATTTTAAAAACCGAGACTTAGACTTAATCTAATTAAAGAACAACTCAATAATTAGTTTTTTCTTCAGAGCTTCCTCGTTATCAGCTAGAGGTCCTTGTTTTGCAATGAGACGGTTAAGTATCTTCATCTTCGACAACTTTTCTTTCATAGCCAAATCCTGTTTCTTGAAATTCCACATAGTCTGAAACTCAGACAGTTCTTTTCCCTCAACCGTGAGACGACTGGTTCCTTCATCAGCTACAGCGGTTTCACTTGCTTGAGAGGATACTGAATGTGAACCATCCTCAAACTTGGAGCCTCCTTCATCATCTTCACTATCATCGTCGTCCTCTTCACTACCATCATCAGTGTCGTCATCAATTTCGTCAGCTTCAATATTGTCAGAGCTAGAAGATATATAATGAATCTGAGAGAAACTTCGTCCCGAAGGTGTGACGTGGAAGATCATTTGTCCGGCGTCTCTGAAAATCAAAACGTCGTCGTCTCTAAGACAGTGAGCGTTGGAGAAATCTTCCCAGCCTTCGGTAAATCTCCGGCCGTTCAGTTTGACTTGCCAGGTTCTGTCGCAAGCGTCAGAGGTCAACTTCAGATTCGTTAACTCATTATTAGCGGCAAAAAACGCCTCAGGAATTAGCTGCAACAAAAAAAAATAATGATGAAAACAAAGTGATTCTTTTGGAAAGATGTAACAGAGAGACTAAACCAAACAAAAGAAGTTGTACCGAGAGAGAGAGAGAGATTACCGGATTGGAGTTGTGGCTAGCAAGAGATACGACGAAGAAAGGTGCGTTGGATTTTGGAGAAGATGGTGGATCCGCCATTGTTGAAGAGCTCAAGTTATCTCTCAAGCTTTTTTTTTCTTTTTGTCGGTAACTAATTTACAGAGAGTAATATATTTTTCTTAAGATATGAGATAATGTGACGCATCGTTCAGCTTTTTACTGGATTATTACCACTCAAGACGTGTTTCCGTTCTTTAAGAAGTCTAATCACTTCGGGTCTAATCATCACTGCACTCGCTCAGTTTTTTTTTATTTTTGGAACACATTCATTAATAAAAAGCAGAATTTTAGTTGGAGGCAATAATATCTTCTTCAACCACCAACGGTACAACAACAACATTCAAAGCAGTTTTAGCCAAACAATCAGCCATTAACATTTCTTTCTCGTGGAATCCACACGAAGCATACGTACTCAAAGGCTTCAGCAAGCTTGAGAATATCTGAAAATATGCCATATAAGCCAGCTCCACTAGCTCCCGAGTTCAACGCCTTCACCAGGGTTTGTGAATCCGATTCGATCCGTACCTTTTTCAGCTCCTTTCGTTGGCAACCGCTTCCCTTACCGCTAGTCCCTCAGCTATTAAGGACGTCTGCACTCGCTCAGTTATATACTTATATTAGATACGAATCCTGATCCTTTTCAAATAGATTTTTACTTCTTTTTTTTTAAATTCAACGTCGTCTTTATATGTTTATTTTTTGTAACTTAAATTACAAAAGATACTTGTTTGACAAAAAAAAAAAAATACAAAAGATACTTCAAACAGAATAACCGAGTAGGCAATTATATGTTTTTTTTAACTTAAATTATATGTTTTTTTTGTCAAACAACTTAAACTATATGTTTATTCCTTCAAAAATAATAGGGACTAGATCCTGATCTGCGCGCCAGCACGAGTATGAATTTTTAGTTTTTGGTTATTTATTTAATTAAATGATATATTTGTAATATTTGATATATTATATTCACCAACTAAATATTGTTTTGGCATCTTAAATCATCTATTTACGACGATATATAATTAGAGAATTGTAGACAATATATAAAAACAATAGTTATTTATGGAAAATATGAAGAAATATTATATTATGACTTAGTATGGCATAAAAGATTATAAATCAATTATACATGTCTAAAAGAAATACAATGATTTTTAAACTTCTATGAAAAATTAACATATAAAAAGGGCGATGAATTAGTCATCAAATTGTAAATAATTTCATAATTTTATTTAAAAAAAATTATTTATAGTCTTTTTTTTCGTCAAGATAATTATTAAATGTACATAACATTAATATGTTAAAAGGCCGTATTATGAAAGCCTATGTTGTAACCGTTTTTTTTTTCGGGAAGTGTAACAAAAAAAATTACCTTTAACTCTTCGTTTTGTTTAAGTTCTGTGTCGGTAAAAGATTAAAAAAAATCTCTATCTTTTTCAATGTTCAGTTTGAAGCTTATTATGCGAAAATTATACGCAAATATAGGTAATTGGTTGGAATCTCTATATCTTTATATTCTTACAAATTTTAAATTTATTGTTTTATCTTCTGCAATCAAATCAATTACCAAAATAATAAATCAATTGGTTGGAATCAAATCTATTCTTATAATTAGTGTAATTATAGTTACAGTTTCTATATTTAATAGGTACATTAAAGATACGACATTGAAGATATTTTGTTTTGATTAATAAAAGATATTAGATTTTGAGTTTGTATTTATTGATATATGTTTTTTTTGTCAAACAACTTAAATTATATGGAGATATAATAGTAAGTTCGTAAATATAAGAAAATCTATTAAATTTCAAGTTTCTTTTATTAATAACTAGAGTATAATCCGCGTCATGCGCGGTTAACTTTCATTTGTATAATTAAACACTTATTTTATTTTATAGATTATTTAAGTTCGTTTTTATATATTAATGAAGGATGTAGGTCGTTACTGGGATCTGAAAGCCGAATATAAATCTTTGTATACGAAATGTCAGCCAAAAATCCATATCAGCTATAACTCTAAATGAATTATCCTTGGAGTAATAATCTTAATCTTAATTTTCCGTCCAGTTTTAATTGGTTTGAAATCTGTTATAAATATTTACATAATAAAATTTAATGATTTAGATTAACTTGTGTTTGATAGTTCAAAACTAAAATATAGTATATGAAATCCAGTTATGACTCTAATTTAATATAATAGATATATTTTAATATTTTATATTTGTTTCAAATATAAATGAATATTTTTTTAAAAAAAGTAACAAAATATTTTAAATTTTTTATTTCCCAAATGAATTAATTTAAATTGAAATTATCAGTAAAATATAATTATAATATTTTATTTGATTTTAATATATATTTATAACTTAAAACTGAACTAATTCCAATTTCTAACTATATTTATTGATAATTAAAATTTAAATTAGTTAATTGCGAAAAAAAATTGCAAAAACAAAATAAAAAGATTTTCTTAGAATTTTAAAAGGAAAGTTGTTAATTTGTATTTTAAATAAAAAACTAATATATTGAATGATATTATAATTAAATTATGTGTAATTTGATAACTTTTCTAAGGGAATGTCCAAATAAAAAATCACACATAAAAAATCATAAGACTCTAATTTAATAGATTAGATCATAAATTCATACCACTGATATGCAATAACTAGAAAATATTTCATTACTAAAAGAAACTCAAATGAGTGGAAACGAAAAAGAAGCAAATGTTCTTATGTGAAGTCTTCAACTCCAATAGCATCAAAAGTCCATATTCCGATCTTTATATCCTCCGCTCTAGACTTGATTAACGTTGAAGAATTTGCTGATCCCCAGTATCTTTTCCCCTGATTGTTCCAACATCAAGTTAGTTAAAAAAACATAAAGATTAAATAAAACGTTCACATTTATTGATATGCAATAACTAGAACATTCACATATATTGTTCATCGTTTACTCAGATCATACCTAGAGCATCAATTTCCAGCAGCGAAGTCTCTAGATTTTGTTCCTTTATCTCGAGCTCCGACCGAAACTGTCTTACATCTGTTAAAGTGTGCACAATACTCTGTCTCACCTTACTCACTTGATCAGAGATTGAGCAAGGTTCAAGTGGTTTCTTGTGCTGCAAGTTTGCTGGACCAACACTTAATTTGTTTGATGCCCTGGTACGACGAGATGATCCTCCTTCTGCGGAAACTCGAGCTTTCTTCTGGACCCTAGTCTCCATCTCTTCTTCAGCTCTTGGTGCTTGAATCATCCTTGACGGCCTCCTGTTTGTAGTCTGCTTACCATCAAATGTTGCTTCCTTTATCCGAACACATTTTTAAAACATAATATTATAAACAACAAAAAAATATCCAAGTATTAGATGCAACTGATTTGGTGTTAACCTTGGAGCAGATCTTGAGAATAGGACTAGTTCCTCCTCGAACAACGTCCAGTGTGAAGGAGTCACCAACTTTCTTTATGCCATTGGCTCTAGAGCAATCTTTAAAACCTCTAATGTAAAACTGTCCACGTCCCTTGACGCTAACTAGATGCAACTTCCACTCTACGCCGTCTTTGTTCACTATAGTTATCTCCCCTG
This sequence comes from Brassica napus, assembly GCF_020379485.1. Lineage (NCBI taxonomy): Eukaryota > Viridiplantae > Streptophyta > Magnoliopsida > Brassicales > Brassicaceae > Brassica > Brassica napus. The sequence goes on along the minus strand of NC_063434.1, from coordinate 3,126,076 downwards.
CTTCATTGATCCCATTATCTCTCGCAAATAATGTAGGAAGTCGCTATACAAAGTTTCAAACCAACCCACTTGAGCCAATAACCAAAATAAAAAAGGAAAAAAAGGCTTAAAACCCTTAAGGAGTTAAAACTTACAAGTTGACCTGTCCTTAACATGTGAGGTTTAAACTCTATTGCCAAAGTCCTGTTCTGATTCATCTGAGGCGTCTCTAAACAATCCTCGTATTCAATCTCATCACCTTCTGTTTCAGGAACGTCACGTTTTTTGTGAAGAATGGTAGAGGTATTAGGACACAACTGTAGCACCGGTTTGGTTCCGTTTTTAACAAGTTTAAATCTACATGCAGACCCGGCTTTGATCCCATTTCCTTGGCAGAAACTTGTCCAGCCTCTGCACATATAAGATTGACCAGTTGTTTTGTTGTGTCTAAGTTCCAGAGTCCAAGATTTGCCTTCTTCGTTGAGTAGATCAATCTCACACTGTCTGTCTTTCAGACCATTTGGCCTGGCAAATTTGTTTGAAATACCCTGCATAAAAAAAAAACACGACTTAAATGATTGTATAGTACGTAACAAAATAACATGATGAGAATGTTTTTACAAAAAAAGAGTCAAGTGAAGAATTAAACCATCTGATTTCGGCCTAGGTTTGAAGATGTGACGTGCGTAACAAGGTAAGAGTCTTCTAGTGAAGTCTCTGTTTCTGTTATTGCTTTCTTCTTGGACGAAGGAAATAGTTCCTCTTCCGATGTCGAATCTCCATCATCATCATCATCGTTTCCAGCATCGGCATGTTCCTCCTCTTCATCATAAACATCATCATCAAAGATGTTATGTTCATCGTCTTTATTTTCATCTTCAGATGTAGAAGAGATGAACTGTATCTGATGAGAGAAGCTACGTCCGAAGGGCGTGACGTGGAAGACCATGTCCCCGTCGTGCCTGAAACTCAAAACGTCGTCGTTTCGGACACCATGGTGAACCGAGAACTGTTTCCATCCGCGAGCGAATCTTTGGCCGTCCAGCTCAACTTCCCATGATCTGTCCGAAACATCCGAAGTCAGTTTCAGTTTCGTTGACTGAGTTTTACCCTTCACGTGATTCGAAATAAACGAATCCGGAATCGTCTGCAACAACAACAGTAACGCAAGATAAAACCAATCGTTAAACTGCAACAACAGAGATTATAAGACACAAAAACAGATGTGTGAGAGAGAAAGAGAAGGTTACAGGAATGGAGTTTTGTCCAGAGAGATCTATGAAGAAGATAGGTTTGTTGTTTGAGGAGACCATAACTGGATCCACCATTGTTGAGCAAACTCTAAGGAACTCCTTCTATAAAAGTTGTTTCTCCAAATTCTTCGTCATTGACGTTATACTAGTTTCCTTTTTACGTTTATACAGAATTAGAATCAAACGTCCCTAATTTATTGTCATTAATTACTAATTGACTACAAAGATATTTTAAATCATTTTTCTGAAAACGCCGTGCAGTTTCTCTTAGGAAACATTAAACGGCAGTGTTTTTAGTTACTTTCAGTCCTGATTTGATTAGTCTTTGACAGCATGCAAACCTGATTTGATTAGTCGAAGGGAGCAAATATTGCGCTCTGTAGATTTTGTCCACGTGTACATTACTTTTTACCGTAAAAAGAACAAAAGTAACCAATAGGGACTCGTCTAAAATTTGATGGAAAAGCTGAGAGGAGAGTTCCATCAAACTACTCATATCAACTCAAGAGCTTCATCAGAGACTCGCTGTGAATCTCCAAGAACAAGTAGTTTTCAATGGAGAAGGCATCACTCTTAACTCCGGCGAACCCACATTTCTTCCAGCCTCTTCTTACCGGTTTCCAAAGCCACCTCGTACGAAACCTCTCTGTCTTTTGTCTTTCTTCATCAGTCTCTATGAACGTATTATAGATAGTCTTATGGTTGTGTTTTTTTCTGTTGCAGAATATTCCTGTGACGTTCTTCTCCAAGCATATAGAAGGAAAACACGAGGGTAGGACTGTTAAACTGAGATCAGATTCTTCGGACAGAACATGGATCGTGAAGATAGAAGGCCATAGGCTCACTCAAGGTTGGAAAGATTTCGCCAAGGCACATGATCTTCGAGTCGGTGACGTTGTTATCTTCAGACACGAAGGAGACATGTTGTTTCATGTCACTGCTTTTGGAACCTGTTGCTGTGAGCTCCAATACGCACTGTCTGGCATCCAAGTCAAAGACGAAGAGGAGAGCGACGTAATTGGTATAATGGAATCATTATTCAATGATGCATTTACATTTACTGAGAATTACTATAATTATTTTAGTGACCGTTAGTTTTCTTGTTTCAGGAGAATCTTCGCCCAATCTAACATGTTTTAGCCAAACTGTAACTGATTCAAATCTATTTAAAGGAGCAGTGGTTAGTTTAGTTTTAGTGATTTCTTCATTGTTATTTTTGTTTTAACTAGGTGTGTGAGAGTGTCTATAATATTGCAATTTGTTGAATGACTGATGCAGGGCGTGCCCTTAGATTTCGCAAGACAAAATGGTTTGAACAAAGGGAGGCGTGTGATAGTTTTGAGGAACCAAGAAGGAAAGTCATGGGAATCAGAAGTCAAGTGTACAAGTTCCGGTCAGGTTTTCATATGTAGAAACTGGAGAAGTTTTTGCACCGCGAGTGAATTAGTAGTTGGAGACTCTTTACAGTTCAAACTGCTCCAAAACACGGACACGCCTGTGTTTCAACTCTGTAGCCTTTCAAAGGTGAAGCCGAAGAAGGAGACTCTATCCGAGTCCGAGGAAGATGATGTTGTTGACAAAACTGAAACACCCCGGTATGTGAAGATAACTACTACAGCAAGCAGCCTTGAGATTGGTAAACAGGTGAGTTTTCAAAACATCTATGTCTTTGGTTTCTTCAATTCTTTGTCATGTTGAGTCTTCTTTCAGCATCTACCGGTACATTTCACGAGAGGGAACAAGCTCAACAAGCCGGGGAAGATAGTATTGGTAGACAAAGACAAAGTGGAGTGGTCGATGAAACTTAATCAGGATAGTAGAAGTGGAACTATGTATATTATGGGTGGTACGGCTTGGAAAAGTTTCTGTGCAGCGAATGGAGTAGTCGTAGGAGAGTCTCTAACTCTGGAATTGATCCGACGTGGGATGATTCTTTTGCTCAAGTTTTGCTCCAAGGTTAAGTGTGTAAACACTATATATATAACTTGCAATCCACGTTTTTGGCTTCTTTTAAGTTGAAGTTTACTAAACAAAGAACTTTTATTCAGATGGAGCAACCACCGTTTAAAACAAAGGCTCGAAAACACAAGAGAGCACGAGTTCAGAGACTGACCCGGGAGAGTAGATCGAAGGATGACGTCTCAAGTCAGGAGGGCATAGTTAAATAGAGTGCTTAAGCTAGTATAATTAGTATTTAAGACACAACAGTTCTTCCTAAGGTTAACAAAACCTAACTCCTATGTTTTCTATTTACTCAAAACCTGTGTCATATGGACATGATGTCTAGTATGAATTAGACATTCGAGCAATTTCGGATAATGAGTAAAAGTATCTGTTAATGTTCAGGCAAGCACAATTTTGAATATACTTGATGATTTTGTCATATGAATGACAAACAATTTGGAAATTCAGTAGCAAAAACATTCAAAATTCTATTTCGATTCTGTAATATGAATGGCAAACAATTTGTAAATTCAGCAGTAACAACATTCAAAATTCTATTTTTATATAATCAACCTTTTGCACTATAAGTCATTGTGTAATTTTATTATTATTATTATTATCTGCATTACTACTAAGCTAGAAACTCTGTTGATTTCCAAAATGATGTAACATTCCACATCATTGAGCACCGATCATCTTGGTGTCTGTATCTCTCACAGGATGTCGGGGTTTTGAACAACTCGATGGAACTGAAGCTGTAACGTCTGAACAAGAACCGACGGCATGGTTTTTTACCTCTCCATCTATGTTCCCATTTGTTACAACAGACTCTTGATGATCTATTGCAGAGTCATCATCAATCCAAGGGTTTGAGTCAGAATCCAATCCATCAACCGTGCAAGATTCAGAGGTCACTACAGATGGTGACGAAGGTGATGAAATTGATGATGACGAGGAGGAGGAGGATGATTCTTGTTCACATTCAAGGTCTTCACTGGCGGTATGGCTGCTGCAGCTACTGGTGTCAATAGCTTCCACCATTGAACTCTCAACTAACTCTTTTTGGCAAGGTTTTGTAGCCAATGTGTCTGTTTCCTTCTCCTCTTGAACTTCTGATCCGAGACTCGCACACGGTAATGGTGACCGAGCTTGAATCCTGCATATAACAAACTCACGAGCTGAACAATAAGGATGGTTAATATATTTCAACTAATCCGGAGGAAAGAAAAGCTTTACCTGCTGTAGAGAAGCATATACGCTCTTTGAGAAAGAACATCTTCTAATTCCACACTCTCTATCTGTGTAGTATATCCAAATAAGGTAACAGTTTTATTATATAAACAAGAAGAGCGAAAAGTAGATGAAAGTTACCTCGGAATCATCTATTCTATACCAGTTTCCGCTAAAGTCCTTAATGTAGCATATGTAATGGCCGAAGAAGGATGCATTCAGCATGTCTAGATGGACAATCACTGCATAGAGTGTGTACACATCTGATCCTTCTCCGCCTTGGCTCATGTAAGGTCTAAGATCCAATGTTTCAGGAAAACTAATTCTTTTGTTCAGTTTCCCGTATCTTCCTCCCTGAACATAATCTCACAGATGTATTATTATAACACAACACAACTTCAGAAGATTTTAGGGGATGTAACATATACCTTGAATCTTTTTAAGGCAATGGTAAGAACATTTGGAGGGCGCCTGATCGTAAGACGCTTACATGCCTTTACATAGTCACTACACCTGGAAAAAAAAAGGCATATTATAAGGTTTAAGAAACATACACAACATATTATAAGGCTCTTACCTATCACATTTGTACATGTTATCGCCCTGAAGCCACTCTCTGGCTGTAAACTGATCGAGGCATTCCTCCAGAGACACAGCATCTCCATGAATCTCGACCGTTAAATCCATCATATTCTCGTACTGCTCAGAGACGTTATTGCAGACAGTACACTGAACCTGTGACTGGAGGAGACCGCCAAATATATACTGAACAAGTGTTGTTTCTTGACAGCGAGGAGGCACCATTTTTTCTCCACCGAACTCGTCTAGGCAAACGGACTGCATCGTATCAATCGCGTACCTGAAGATTGTGAACTCTAAACATATCAGCTGAGTGATTCACTAGCTAATATATTCCTGAGTAATTAGATACTGACCTCATGAACTCATGAGCATCCTCTTGTCTCCCATAACCAAGAGTTCCACCGATGTTAGTTAACCGTGAGATGATGTTCACCGGTGAAAAAGGGTACCGGCTTTGGCTCGCTCTCTCGACATGGGTTTGAAATGCACAGAAGAAGCACCAATCGTCACGCATACCTACCCAAACCAAACATAGGAACCAAAGTTTAAAAGTGCATAAAGAAAATAAAACGTTAAGAGTTTTGAAGCAGCAAAAGATAGAACTTTACATTCACTCCTATGGCCTCTCTCTAGTAGGTATGCAACAAGAGGACGTGTCCATGATAGGCATTGTAGAATCACATTCGCAAAACAACTGAAAAAAGGGTTAAAATAAATACATATTCAAGGGAGAAAAAAACAGAATCAAGTAACAAGCTCATTCACACAAACCTGTTTCCACAATTCATGAGCCCACAGGGAGCCAAATCTGTATTGTCCCAGTTAAAGTATCTAACAAACTCCTCATATGGGAAAAGAACCTGCAGAAGAAGATGTCAAAGCAAAAGTAAATAATATTTTCACAATCAAAAGAATGTCAACATAAGAAGAATAAAAGGAAAGATGCATTCATTACTTACTTCTCTTGGCTTGAAGTTGATCTTGTTTTGGTCTCGCTCCGGACAATCCCCAAACCTTGAAGCTCTGAACCTAAGGCTGTTTCTGGCAGATGGTGTTAAGGTAGTAATCCCAATCTCCGTGCACCTTCTTTGATTACCTGAACTCCAATCTGACGTTTGACACTCTTCTGAGCTGATAGCAAAGAACACATCATGGACATAGGAACTCACTTTAGAAGAAAAAAAATCCACTAAACCGACTTAAACCACACAAGCTGATCCAATGGTGCAATTAAACCGACTTAAACCACAAAGGAGCTGAGGTCACATACATACCAGTATCGAACGGAATTGCAGCGAGAGCATTTCGTGGTGCAATCCTCCGCCACGAGTTCCCTGTCGAAACCTCCGGCGGCGGCGCCGCCGATGTCGAAGTACTTAGCGGCGGTGTTTCTGAGGAAGTAAAAGACACCGACGGCGAGGAAGAAGAGAGACGGTATCAGGCGAGTGAGGACAGAGAGATCCAGCGGAAAGCCAACCTCATGCATCTAATTAGTAAAGAAACAATTCCTTTCTCGTAATCATCAATCTCTTCCTTCCTTCTTTCTAGTTTCTTCTGTGTCTTTTTTTTTTTTTGGTTGTTGGAAAAGAAAATTCACTCTCTTTTTTTTTTGTTGTTGTTGTCTCTTCTTGTGTTACCGCCTCATTGAGTTTGTTACTTAATGGAGAAGACAGTGACAGTGTTTTATGTTTGGATTGGGCCTCTCCCAATGCAAACTTGGACCTTTGTGCTTTTGTTTTTTTTTGTCTGAGTGTGTCTTTATCTATTTTTGGCTTGAGATAATTTATATTATTTTTTATTCCTTAATTCTCTACATATTTAATTTTTTTTTTTGGCTTTGGATAACAATCCGACCAGACTCGAGTTTCTTCAGTTCTGGATCACTTCAACAAACTCAAAAGGTTTAACGACGATCAAATGAAAGCTACAAAATATTTTTAAAAAAAAAGCCAGCAACAAATTTCTTAGGAGTCATTTACTAAATTAGTTTTATGTAATATTATTAAGAAGTTATAGAGATGAGTCAAAAAAAGAATTGATCTTGAGTTATGGAGGTTAATCTAGTGATTTTTATAAAATGAGGCAGACAAACTATGTAAATAGAGTACTACCTTGATCATAATTGTAAAACGAGAAACATAAATCGAGTATTAAGGTGGTCTTTCAACTAAAAGAGAATAAATCAAGAAACACAAGTCCAAAGTGGAGGGTGTACCAATATCATGGAAATGTGAACTCCAACTAACTTTTTTTTTTTTTAAGAAAACAAAACTAGAACACAGAGACAGACTCTCAAGCTTTTTAAGCAGTAACGGAAGGCTTGGCAGCAGCGGAAGAGAGTCTAGACCTCTTCTTTGCCAAACTCTCACTCCTCTTCTCACGTTGTTCCTTGAGCCTAGAGGCAAGAAGCTTCTGGTAGTCAGCAGCTTGAGCGTTAGCCTTAGCAATCCTCTTCTTCTTGTCAGCGATTCTAGCTCTCTTCCTCTGAAGGGTCAACGGAGTCACAAGCCTCTGGATCTTGGGAGCTTTGCTCACTTCCTTGCCTGTTTTACAAACCAAGTTTCAGAGACCATTGTTATTAATCACCAAAAGTATTATCTGAGATTAGGTTTTTAATCTTCTCTCACCTTTCTTGTTTGTGAACTTGCGGCGGTAAGTGTTGACGTACTTCCTGACATCATCCTCCTTAGTGAGGTTGAACAGTTTACGGATCTTGGAAGCTCTCTTGGGTCCCCTCATCCGTGGCTTCTCGGTGTCGGTAAGCCCGGGAAGATCCTTCTCACCCTTCTTGACAATGACAAGGTTAAGAACAGAGAGATCTTGGCTGACAATGCAACCACGAACAGACTTTCTTCTCCTCTCCCCAGTCCTCCTTCCGTGTCCTCTGAAACAAGGAGTTCCTGCTCAATCAATACACACAATCTAGTTTAAAACCACATCGAAAACAATCAAACCAATATATAGATGTTAAAGATGATTAATTTACCTCTGTGAAGCAAAAGACGAACACGGCCTGGAGTTAAAACTCCCTGCTTCATTGGGAAGCCTTGCTTGTCACACCCTCCCATGATCTTGAAAATGTATCCCTTGAACTCCTGTAAATAAACAAAGTTTCATCATTTGCTTCCAAGTTATAAATGAGATCAAATAAGAAGATAAGATGAAACTGAACCTCGCCCAAAGCATCTCCACTGACTTCTTGAGAGAGTCTCTTATCATAAAACGCACGGCTGCATTAACAAATATCAAAGCTCAATTAAACTAATTTCTAGAGATAATACAAAACTTAAACTAGAATACAGACATGTTTTTTATCAGACACGAAACATTCAGACAAAAACCAATCAGAAGAAGAATAGTTCAGATAACCTATCGTGAAATCTACGAAGGGAAGAATGAAAATGAAACAGGGACTAACAGTTTCTGGTCATCGTCGATCTCGAGCTTCTTCTGGCAACCAGTGGTTGGGTTTGCGACGTTAAACTGAAACACGGAAACGTAGAACACAATGAGCAGACAGAGAAAATCAATGAAACTATAAGACTATTCTTGCCGAGCCTCTCTACGTACCTTCATCTTCTCAGGTCGAGACTAGAGCCACAGGAGAGAGAGAAAACGGCTTTGGCAATCGACGACGCTTAGGGTTTTCCAAAGCCCACCCGCTATTTATACGATCAAATAAGGTTCGTTTGGTTTTTGTATTCTAATGGGCCATTTTAGGGCCTTTCTGGCCCACTTAGTTATGGTTAGTTATAGACATTAACTTATAGTTGGGGTTAAGTAAGATCAAGTGATTTGATTATGGGCTGAATGTTTTGGGGGTAAATGTTGCTTATGGCTTTTTCTATGAATACACTATTATTTTGTTAATTCACTATCATGGTGTTATAAGTTGAGAAGATTTAACTTTTTACATACATCATAACCAACAATGATCATCAGAATCTTAGGAAATGTCTGGTTTTATTTTGGAATTTAAGCATGTAATGACAGTGACAAAAAAAAACATGTAATGAATCTCTGGAAAAAAAGAAAGGAATATGAAAATTGTGCTAAATTTTGACTTCTATTGTTTGCTTCTTCACGGTTAGAATCTGGCATGCCTTGGCCTGAGGGTTATTGACACCTTGTTTATATATGAATTTAGATCTGTCTGAGGGGATTTTTCCCATAACTCTTGCGGATTTTTTGACCTATTTTCTCTTTCAAAATACTGTCTCTTCTCTTAGTTTTTAATTAAAAAACTAAGAATTTTTTATAACTTTTATTTAAAGGATGTCTCTTAGTTTTTATTAATTAAAAAATAAAAGACTGTATGTTGTATTCTTCTTCCACTTGCAGACAATGCTTTTGTTAATTCCCATGCAAAAAGATTAGCTGAGAATCCCAAAAATATACTATCCTTCTTCCACGTGTAGATAATGCTTTTGTTAAAATATGGATAACGTTTGGGCCACCGGTCACCAAACCAAATGTTCGTACACGTGGGTTTTGAGATTTCTCCCTATAAAAGAACACGAAAATGTAAGTATTAAACACACAATTCTTCCCATCTCTACCTTCTTCAAAATTTCAAGCAAATAACAAGAATGGCAAACCATCTTCAAGAGCCCTTAACCACTTACTGTATACAGCGTGACGAAGAAATGATGACCATGCAAGCGTTGAAGATCGCTACCAGTTTGGCTTTCCCCATGGTTTTCAAAGCTGCGTTGGAGCTTGGCGTCTTCGACACGATTGCTGCCATGGGCAATGGTGCATGGCTCTCATCTTCGGAGATAGCTTCTGGTCTCCAAACCAAGCCCACCAACCCAGAGGCGCCTATGTTACTAGACCGGATGTTACAGTTACTTGTCAGCCATTCGATCTTGAAATGTCGTACAGTCGAAACTGGAGAAAACGATCTAACCGGGAAGACCCGAAGGATATATGCAGCTGAACCGGTTTGCACGCTTTTTTTAACCCGTGGTGACGACTCGGGTACTCTCAAGTCCCTCTTCGTGTTGCTCAATAGCCAAGTATTTTTCAAGACATGGTACGTACGTACTCCAATATTTGCGAATAAGCCGAATAAGTGGCTGATCCTCATCAACTATACCTAGCCTTCTAATTAATCAAAATTACGATAAAATAATCTATATACACACTTTCTAGTTTCAATGAACAGTTGGAGACACTTATTTTTGCATAGGGATAATCTGAAGGATGTGATACAAGAAGGAAAAGATGCGTTTAGTTCAGCTCATGGCATGCCATTATTCGAATACATCGGTTTGGATGAGCAATTAGCTGGTATGGTTAACCATGCAATGGCAGAATCTTCTACCATCATTATGAAGAAAATTTTAGAAGTTTACAGAGGATTCGAAGGTGTAAATACTTTGGTGGATATTGGAGGAGGACTTGGCACCGTACTAAACCTTGTCACTTCCAAGTATCCTCAAATTAAGGGTATCAATTTCGATTTAACCATGGTTTTAGCCAATGCTCCTTCTTATCCAGGTACAGTACTAGTTGATTAATTTAACAAGTTGGATACTGAAGATGTTTTATTCCGACAATAAGTTTCTTTTCTATTTAATTTATCTTATAATAAGGAGTGGAGCATGTACCCGGAGATATGTTTATAGAAGTTCCAAAAGGAGATGCTATCCTCGTGAAAGTAAGTTATATATACACTGCAACTGAATGTATAAATTACATGTTAACATATATAGAATTTCATGGTTAAACCATTATTTACGAACTAAGATGGATAAATTAATGGCAGCGGGTATTACATGACTGGACAGACCAAGACTGTGTAAAGATTCTAAAGAACTGTTGGAAGAGTCTTCCAGAAAAAGGAAAAGTAATAGTAGTAGACATCGTTACACCAATAGAACCAAAGTATGGCGACGTTTTCTCGAACGTTGTTTTCAGCATGGATATGTTGATGTTAACACAATGTTCGGGTGGAAAAGAGAGGTCTCTCTCTCAGTTTGAAGCTTTAGCTTCAGCGTCAGGTTTTCTTACGTGTGAAATCATTTGTCTTGCTTATGCATTTTCTGTTATCGAAATGCATAAATAGATTCAAAGTTACGAAGATAATGAACTTAAATCAAGTCTCCGTTGATTGTTTGTAATAAGGATTTGCTGCATCGATTGTTTGTTTTTCATTCAAGATTGTGTTTCTTGTTTAATGTTCTGATCAATATTGATAAAAGCATGGTATGAAACTCAATAACAAGAGCGATACAAGTCAAGAAACAAACAACAGGAGGAATGATATACATGTAATCGATGACTAGGAAGAGAAGAGAGTTATGTTTCAACTAAAACACAATAGAAAATCAAGTGACGATCATCCATACTGGGAAAGACGATCAAGACTTAGTTCCTGGTTGCTATTCGTCTCTTGTCGCAGGTTCCATTCCGGTCGACGGGCTATCAGCAAAATATTCTGGATGCTTCACGTTCACACCATACTGCCAAACCGAGTTTAATCATTAGTTAGCTATCCAGATGAAGTAACCTCACATATCTGCCTAAGTTACTACAATCTCGGAACTATTTGGGCATGCTTCTAAAACCTTTTGTACGTTGATTATGTGATACTGAATTACTTCTATACCATTTCTACCATTTACAGCTTTGACTAGACACAAGATCTACATTTTCTTTACATTGTCTCTGGGTCAAAGTCACCACTAGAAGCATGAACTTAGAGAAGAAGAACTCATTTACCTCACGCAAAGCTTTAGAGAGGTCTTCCATTGTCAATACTAAACGCTTATCCTGTTTAAAAAGGAAATTAATATTCATGACATGATCGAAACAACAAAAAAGAAAGTGAGTAAGATGTTACCTTTTGCTGCTTTTTGTCTTTCACAACTGGTGCTGGTCTAGCCTTGCAGTGCCTGGTTATAATTTATTAAATTTGAATTACTGCGAACCTTACGTCAATACGTTCATTGGAAAATCTAGGTTATACAAGGGCCGCTTCTATTGGTCCAAGTTAACTATGAAAAAGGGTATTAAAGTTTTTGGAGAATGGAACGAAAACTTACTGAAGAGCATCGCTTGCAACATCTGCAACAAACTTTTGTGTAGCCACAGCAACTAGCCTTATTCTGTCAAACCAATAAACAAAAATATAAGGACAAACTGGCAAGAATATATATTAAAAAAAAAGAATGTGAAAGAGGATAAAAAGCCGACAACTTAAAATCCCAATGCTAACACTTAAGTCGACAGAGAAAACATGAACTCCATCGGATGTTCAAATATAATCAAAGTGCCAATCTTTTCCACTCGTAGACAAACATGAAATTCTAAATCAAACCATTTCCACATGAGATGTAGATAAGGAACAACTAAATCCAACATGGAAGAGTATTATTTTCCAGGCCCGAAGTAAACCTCAACCACAAATAACAAACCTAGAACATGTGAAATATTCTAACCAAGACATCAGATTAGACTGCTGCTAAACCATTCTAAACTCCTACATGAAGATATAGCAACTAAGCTGATCTTTTATGCAAAAGTAGCGTACAAAACTGGACGGAAATACCTACAGTCGTACGTCGGGGCACTGAAACCCACTCTTAGCCAAGTAGTGCTCCACTAGATCATCAGGAATCTGGAAGAAAATAACAAATCCAAAGCTCAATCAACACCCAGGGTTCAACCATTGGAAAGCCTAGAAAATTTCAAAATAATAAAAAAAAAAAGGGAAACTTACAGTAGGAGTATAATCCATGAGAGACGCAAGGAACTCAGTAAGAGCAGCATCATCTTCATGCTTTGCCTCACCAGATTGTTGCCCGTGATTCATCTCTCCCACCAAGTTGTCTACTTAAGCCCAAGTTCTTCCTCAACACCTTGAAGTAAACAGTTATTTTTTTTAAAAATTCCAAACATTAATACAGAACCTCTGAACTTGCTTAAAGATCAGATAAAGACATGGGAAACCAACATTGGTTATCTAGAACTAAAACTAGCTGCTACCCCCCAAATTAGAAACATCTACGAAACCTAAAAAGAATGTAATGACACAATAATACCAAAAAAAAATCAAGAACTTGAATTTTCAATATTTATAATTAAGAACGTTAACTACACAGAGAAAATTTTCCAGTTACGAACTCTCTATCACAGATTCTTCTACTCTTACGAAGCTATGATTGGTAACAGACGAACTAATCCTGATCATAGTGTTCCAAAATTCATCACCAAGTTTGAGCCTCAGGAGCCTAAGATCGATTCGTGTGATCGAAATTCGATACTACCCAACGGAGAATACAAGATTGAGCTGAAGAGATAAATACAACGAGCGAGATTGCGAACCTGAACGAAGCTGTAACGTGAATTGAGCTGAGACGAGGCAATTAAATGCAGAGGAGGAGAGTTTCCGACGGAGTTTGGCCGGAGAAGAAGGGATCGGAGAGTCGAGCACTGAGTTCCCCGTTGAAACCCTAAATCCCCGACTGTTCCACCTTCCAGCTCGAAGGCATCTCCACGTGTTGGATTTTTTTAACAGCCGAGAAGACTCTTGATTTGGGCTAATGGGCCTTGATAGTATAACTAAGCCCATTTAACCTCCGTTGGTGTTTGCATGATAATATTCCGCGGAGGATAATTATCTATTTGTTTTCATCTTCCCATCAAATCGATTCCCATTTCCCACATATATAAAAAATATATATCCAAAATATTTGAGGTTAGTGTTCTTTAATGGGCAATTGTCAATAATAGCACCTTTTGAAGTTTATATCTCAAAAATAGCAAAAGAAGGAGAAAGTCACAAAAATGACATTCATTAAAGGGTAAAATATCCCTAATACCCTTGGTTTAAAATTAAATAAACAAACAAAAATAAATAAAAATAAATAAAATAAAAATTAAAAAAATGAAAAAAAGATTTTTTTTTTATACTTTCAGATTATATGTTTTCAGATTCGAAATTTTTACAATTTTCTTTTTTCGAAATTTTTTATTTTTTTTTTATTTTTTTTTTCAAATTTTCTTTTTATAATTTAAAAATACTTTTTAAAACTGTTTTTAAAATTTTTATTTTTTATTTTAATATTTTTTTTAAATAAAATTTTAAACCCTAATTCCAAAACCCTACCCCTAAACTCTAAACCCTAAGGTTTAGATTAATTAACCCAAGAGGTATAAGTGTATATTTAACTCTTTAATGAAACCTATTTTTGTGACTTTGAATCTTGAGTGCTACTTTGGGAACATAAACTTGGTTTGGTGTTATCCTAGTCTTTTTCTCTTCTTTAATCTGCATAATGATTTTTTGTTGGGTTCAGAGACAAAGAATATGACAATGAAAGCACTCAAAGCCACCATCTAGACCGAATATATAATGACTACAGTCCTCCGAAAGCACTTTTTGTTGTCTCTTTTGTCAACTCATAGCCTTGTTCCATAGAAGTAAAAAAACAGAGAAATTATACTATTAAGGGTGGTTTTATTCTACGAGAGGCAGGTGGTAGATCAATGAAGGTATAAACTATTCTCTCACCAAAAAAAATGTAGATACTTCATTCATAAAAAAAAAACATGAGTGCAAGTATTGAATTTCCTTTCCGTCATTAATATAACCATGATATTTAATTTCACTGTAAATACACAATAATTGTTGGAAATACAACATTTTTGCTTTGTCTAAACAATATAAAAATGATGTAGCATGCAAAAATCAACTTCGCATTTACATTACAGGACAGTTAATATGTCTGAAACCTACAAAGATTTTAACTGGCCTGCTAATATAGTACACTAACGTATCCTTTAACAATTTGTTTGCTATATTAGATGATCAATAAAAAAATATTGATTGACTAACCGTTTAAGTACATCAATTTCTTCACGTGATTAGCAATTACCCTGATTGTTATATAGTTACATGTTTTTCAGAATACTTCATAACTTAGACAGATTGTATCCATGAAGTTTTTAATAACAAAATAATATGTTTATGTAGTTTGGCAATGTTTTCAAACTTCCAATACTCTTATAAACAATTTCTTTAGCATCCTACAAAAGACTTAGTTAGTATTTCGTTGTTTTCGTAGTTAATTTGTAATAACCACGGCTACTAAAGAAGAACTATAATGGCTCGTGGCCTACCAACTATAGATATATTGGTATTACTTTGGAATCTAAAAAGAATGTTTAAATAATAATAAGAAAATCAAATCAAATCAGGGAGAGGCAAAACATAGTGCCCTATCAAATCTGATTATTAAGACGAGGCGAATGAGCACTGCAAACGAAGCAATGTTCATATGATATAAATGGAATATCCAATATTGTGAATGTGATCCCAATTTAAAGCTCGTCGTTGTATTCCTCACTTCAGTTTTAATCAGTAAATTTTCTTTAGTTTTACACGTTTACTTATCGCCTGTAAGTGAAAAATAAAAAGACCTACCAGACAAAAACTAGTACTTAAAATCTAAAACTTAGTTTCAAAAAAAAAAAATATATATATAAAACGGCAGAAGATAAACTCTGCAAGTAGTTTTTTGTTTTCTTTGGCAGCAACAAGTAGTTTTTTTTTTCAAGTAAAATTAGCGTTCCCCTTTGTTTGTTTTGCAAATCCATTTTTATACTGTGAAATATTTTGTTAATGACAAACCGGGCATGAAAAACTGCAGTTTTAGAAAAGCTATATATAATTCTCCGATAGCGGATTTAACAAGTTAACATGGTAGTTTAAAACATTTTAAATTGTCGTGTTTGAATTTACTAGAAAATTAGTTTCAAAAGTAAACTCTTGCAAGATAAAATATGAATATGATATATTATGAATTTGTAGTACTTTTTATAAATGTAATTTCTAGTACTTCTTAATAAACCAGAGTAAGTTCTCGCGTGGATTTTTGTTTTGTTTTTTTGGATAAAATGGCATTTAGATTGTTTTTTTTTAATTCAGAAATAACGCTAAGATCAAATCAAGTAATCTTTGTATACAATAGTAGTTAATTCAAAAGCTGTGGCTCATGTATTGCTGTAGGGTTACTACTTTAGACTTCCTCTTTTTATAATCCGTCTTTATAAAAAGGAATCCATCTTAAAAAAATCCGTCTTTATAAAATTTATAGTGCATAGTTTTGAAAATTTAGTGCATAGTTCCTTATCTAGAAGAAGAGAAGTTTGTACGTCACCAAACACCACTAACACTCAAGTTGCGATAGTTTCATCGGCTTATTTAAATAATTTATGTTTCCCTTCCATTTTAATACTTTATCTTTGTCTCTAATCCTCAATTAACTAACTAAGTATAAAGTTGGAATATTACCAGCATTGCTAGTAATCGTATATTTATGTGTGGATGCTATCTGACAAGAGTTTTCTTTGGTGATTGGCCGACTTCGCCAACAATTTCTATTATAGTTGAAATGTACTTAAATCATTTAAAAACTAATGAAAGTCACTAACAAGAAAAAAATGTATTATACTTGATTTTAAGTAGTTTAATTCCAAATTTTTATTGTGCTAATAATTTTTTTTTAAAATCAGTTTTATTACTTGCGATTGATTTTTTTTTTTTTGACAGCGCTATTGATTTTCTACTCAACATCAATTGAATTTGGCATAGAGAGATACCCAGTGTTCAGTGTGTAACATTTATTTAATCTTTGTTCATGTTATTTGAAATTTTTGGACTAAATTTATTTGAATTTTAGACTTTCATTTTATTCATGTACGAGAGATTAGAGTTAGGGTTAGTGAAGATACGTACTAAACGATGAGGTGATTGTCCGTGCAGAAGAAAATGTACTACACTCTACTGTTAAAAGGTACAACTGTCCAAATGGAAGCTGACGAGGTGTAGAGCACAAAGAAATAATACAATTCATGATTTGTAATGATGATTTAATGGAATGCCAGTTAACAATATGGCCCTCCTATCACTTAATTGGTGCTTGCTTTCTATTGTTTAATCTGTTGGTATTAGATCAAAACAAAAGACAGTAAAAAAACCTTGGATCTTTTCAGAAAAGAGGTCAAACTAAAATTATATATGGTGAACTAAAAATCAGATATATATATATATACACATTAAATTTGTTAAAATATTACTCTAAAAAAGAAACATATATATGGGTAATATGATATATATACATTCAATTTGTTAAAATATTACTCTCCAAAATCTGATATATATACATTAAATTTGTTAAAATATTACTCTAAAAAAACACATATATATGGTGAACTAAAAATCTGATATATATGGGTAATTTTTTATGTTAGTTTTCAGTTAGCCTTTCTATATAGGCAGATAGTCAACAAAATAGTAAAGAAAAACTAAGGAAGAAAGAAGCCCATGGTTTTCATTTTTACCGTGGATATTGGATGAATTATACAGAAACTGAAGAGAATATATATGTTCAACTAACATTCATATATATATAATTACTCAAATTAACATATATATATATATATATATATATATCAATACTATAGAATTGACTGTACTAAAACTATAACTGCAATTATATATATATAGTAAATCGGACATCAGATTAGACATAATAAACTTTACAAATAGCATAAGTGAATGACGTTCACCACATAAACAACATGAGATCTTATCCATATCTCATAACGCAAAAAAAAGGAATCATCACTTAGCCTGGCTAGAGAGACTAAAATATTTGTCAAATCATAAGCACCAAAGCCAATTGAAATTTTATGAACGAGTAAGAAAATAAAATGATATGTTGTCACTTTAACCCACAATCTATCTCTCTTTCTCTCAAATCATCTTTGTTCGCTCTTATTCTTCTGCAAATATCGTCATGTTCCACTATAACCCCAAATATAATATGCTCTTTCACTGTGTCCTTATAATATATAGAGATATATAAAAATGTCAATGCGAGCAGACGACAATACATCGATTTCAAATATATGGCTAGCTACATCTGTACGGGCTATGTATATCTCAACTCTCAGATCACTATTTTAATTTTTAAATAAAACGGTAAAGTGTCCAGTTATGTTGTGTTGATACATCAACTGAAACGATGAATCATGACACTGTCCCTTATTTTATTTGCCACAAGAGATTAGAGTGGCTATGCACAACACAGCCAGCGTCGTGGGTTATATATGTAAGTTTTGTTCATTTTTTATAAAAAATATTATTTTAACATCTTGTTACTACATCAAAAGTATATTCTGCCGTTCATATCTTTTTATTGGATTTGAGCTGCGACATGGTATTAACAGTTTAACACTAACATAAACCAAGCATTTTAAACGTCTTGATTGTTGCCACCCTTGGTAATAACTCCATATAAGAGCATCTCCAATGTAAAACTCTATTTTTTCCTCTAAAATGGAATAAAAATAAAAATGAAGTAAAATTGTTCTAACCTTATTCCATAATTGAGTGATGAACAAACAAAAAATAAATTATTCTATTTATAGAGTAAATTTCATTATGAAGTGAAATATGAAGTTAATTTAAAGCATTCTTTACTCTATATTTACGTTTACTCCATTTAGAAGAAATAATGGAGTGGAGATAGAGATGACCTAAAGTAAACAAAAACGTAGAATATATATTTGGGGGTGTTTTCTTTTGTTAGTATTTTTGGGGTTTTATGAAATAAATTCAGCACTATGGTTAAAGAGAGAGATAGAATGATGGCATTCACAAAATTATAGTATTAATTAATCTTTGTTACAAAAATACTAATTAAATCTAATCGTCACTACCTTTGTCCCCAAGTTGCTTACCCCTATAATATAAATACGTCTCATTACCTTCCCCATTGTTTCATATTCAGCTTTCCTTTATCCTACTTTAAGTGAGCAAGTTAACAAGAAAAAAAAAGAGTTGAGAGAAACTTATCTCTGTTGATAAAAAAAAAAAACTTATCTCTAGTTACAAAGAAGGGATATAAGCAAAAGAAAGTGTTAAACAAAAAAATGAGACCGTTGAGCGTTCGATCGATGTTGCAAGAAGTGGCGATGCACAGTACGTCAGCATCACCTTCATCTTCGGTGATTCACCGAGCGGTGCCGCAATCACCGTGGCACTCGCCAATTCCTTACCTCTTCGGCGGTTTAGCGGCGATGCTTGGACTCATCGCCTTTGCTCTTCTCATCCTCGCCTGTTCTTACTGGCGTCTATCTCCTTCCGGAGAAGAAGATGGTCGGAACGGTGGAGCAGAGGACGAAGAGAAAGAGAGCCGGTCTGGGGACAAAGCGGAGAACGGAGCGTACGAGGAGAAGTTTCTGGTCATAATGGCGGGAGAAAACATGCCGAGGTTTATCGCGACGCCGGCGATGAAGAAGTGTACGTGTGGGGCTCATGAGGGTAAAATGGTAGTTTCTCAGGAGGATAATGTTGTTGCCGGAGAGGAGAAGAAGTTGGGAGAAAATGAAGAGAAAGTGAAAGATACTGGAGAACCAACGACAAGCCACTAAGCTTTTTTTTTTTTCTTACTTTCCTTTCCTTAATTAATGTTCTTTTTTTTTTTCTTTTTTGAGAGCTCTCTGGGAAATTTTCCTTCATATGTTTACTAGGAACGTAAACTCTACTAGAGAGCAAAATTTTGAGTTTTACTTGGTTTGTAATGTTTTATCTTTTGCTATGCTAAATACTTTATTCCAGGTTTTGTAGCTTTTGAGGAAATATTTGATTACTCTGCACATACCAAACGATTGTAAATGCGGTTTCATACGTGTACATCCATATATTCAGGACTCGATCGTTTCAACAAATTCCTTAGTGTCATTTGGGTTAATATATACTTCTAGAAAAATAAAAATAAAAACTTAAATTTCAACATAGTTTTATATAATGATTTTTTGGGCAAAGTGTAAACGTGAAAACAAACGCAGACAAATAATATAAACCCTAGAAGCTTTCAGAAATGTTTTTTTTTATCTGGTTACCCTTTGGAAAAATGTTTTCTTTTTTAAATCTGGTTGATCTAGGTTTCTAGGTTAGGGTCATGTAACTCTTTCTACACGTTTCCTTCTTTGCTTGTATTGGCAAATGACATTCTAGTAAGCTGTAGTTTTTTTTAATTTCATCAAAACCTAATATGTAAGTATTTTTATATATTTAAAGTGAAAATGCCGGCTAATTAACAAGCAATATTTTAAAATATGATATTCCCCGCTTTCTCCAAAATAAATAATATTCCCCATCCATTAACAAGAGAATTAGCTAATTAACAAAACAATTTGTTAGCAAATCATTTCTGTTGCGTATCCAGTTTAGCTATTCTGTGGGTCAAAGAGTTAGCAGAAATGCCAAGACGTGTCCCGTAATGTATTGTGTTGAGTTAATTATAGCAAAAAGAATAGATTCTGCTTTGACATTTTTGACAACGGTGAGCTGTCTTTCGAGGCGCCGAGTAGCCGCGTCCTTGTAAAGTTCCAAACAATTATCTATTCCATTTGGACATTCTTTTCTTTCATTTACTGCTTTATTTTTTTTATTGTAAACATTTATTTTTTTCTTAATTGTATATATTCCGCTATGCTGTAGTACTTTCTATCTCAACTTTTTTTTTTGGTAAAATTTCTATCTCAACTTTAGCAAAAAAGCTATATGTGATTTAGATGCAAAACACTTCGATATGAATGCTGTCAATTGAAAAAAAGTTTTTTACTACTTAGCAGGTGGTAAATCAAAATCAAAAGAAAAAGTAAGGGAAGGAAGTTACCCTCCTAGTAGTTTTTGCGTCCAACTCAACAGATAATGTGTGCATATTAGAATATATATCATATTTTTGTTCAATGTATTAAAAGTATATTTTTTTAAAATACATCTTTGTGCATAACTACTTTATAAATGCAAAAAAAAAAAAAATCAACAACCAAAGCGTGAGATGGATGATGACGCCAGGATGAGAGAGCTGTTAAATCAAATTGCAGAAGACATCAGCCTCATGATCTCTTGTAAAGAAACTTATGGTGAAAGTACTAAAACCCATATCCTCTTACTGGGCCGAGCTATTAAGTAGTGGCCCATATGTGTTCCGCTAGCTGAGCCAGAAGGTTTACCAACTCGCTAAATCTTCGTCTTCTCAGTACAGAGAGATCAAGAGACGAATCTCTCTCTTAGATCGTATGATCTGATCCGAAGAGAAGCTCAGGAAGAAGATGGGAATCGTATTCACGAAGCTGTTTTCCTCCGTGTTTGGAAACAAAGAAGCTCGCATCCTCGTCCTCGGTCTCGACAACGCCGGAAAAACCACCATTCTCTGTAATCCATCGCCCCCATCTTCTTCTAATTTCATTGACAATGTAGTGGCTAGCGTTTTTGTGTTGAGTTAAATTTTTGATTTCGTGATTCTCCAGATCGGCTTCAGATGGGAGAGGTCGTCTCCACGATCCCGAGTATGTATTTCACCATCGATCCTCGCTAATTCCCACTGAAATCGATTTGATTTTGATTTGTTCCGATCTGCAGCTATTGGATTTAACGTGGAGACTGTGCAGTACAACAATATCAAGTTTCAGGTCTGGGATTTAGGTAAGCTTGACTTCGAATTTGAATTGCTCGAACAGTACATTGATTGATCTTTAGATCAAAGCGTGTTCTTACGGATCCAGTTAGTCTTGGCTTGTAGATTAATAGGGCAAGTGATTGAATAGGCTCATGGTAGCAGATGTAACTACACTGAAACTTGAATAGTGTATGTGTATATTCACATTAGACTCTATGCTTTGCATATTTGTAGCTGTGGATATAGTGGATTGGTCATGATTGAACTGTTTGTAACTTAACCTTGCAATTATGGAACGTTTGGTTTATTATATTTACGATTGATTTTTTCATTGTGCAGGTGGACAAACGAGTATCAGGTATAGCTTTGTAGAACGGTTTCTATCTCCTTTCGTACCCTTTCTAATGACAATGAGAACTGATTTTTGCGCGCAACGGTTTCAGGCCATATTGGAGATGCTATTTCCCAAATACACAGGCAGTGATTTATGTTGTTGATTCGAGTGATACTGATAGAATTGGAGTGGCGAAAGAGGAGTTCCATGCAATTTTGGAGGTAAAACTACTGCTAAAGGTTTCATTTTTCAATGTAATTGGTGTATTGTCTTCTTGATAAAGGGTTCCCCTTAGTATCCAAACGAGGGGAATACTTTCTTGGTGGTTTCTCTGTTGATAATACAATAACGGCTCACCTCTTTTGATTGTTAGAAACTGTTTTAGAAACTTACATATGTTGCTACTCAATGTTTGTAGAATGTTGAACAGCCTTGTAATATATTTAACATTAGCATTAAAGTCTCTATGATTTGTACTGAGGGAAAAGGCTGGTGTAAAACTGAGACATTCTAGGACAGGAACTGCTATTGATCCTGACTTGCTATATAGATTTTTGTGTATCATTTGATTGCTCTTTGTGACAATTATGATTTTCTTGCCTATGAAATAGTTCATTAATTACTAAGCAGCTAACTCGTCCTTGGTTCATCTGAACCTTCTTACAGGAAGAGGAATTGAAAGGTGCAATGGTTCTTATATTTGCAAACAAGCAGGTTCGTATCATCTATGTCATGTTGTTTACCTTGTTGCCGCCTCCAAGTTCTGATAAATTCACCTGGAAGCTAATTGAAAAAAATCAGTACCACCAGTGGATAAGTTTTGCATATATTTCTGACGATTCCGTAATGAAATGAAACAGGATCTGCCAGGCGCACTTGACGATGCGGCTGTGACAGAGGCCTTGGAGTTGCACAAGATAAAGAGTCGTCAATGGGCAATATTCAAAACTTGTGCTGTGAAAGGCGAAGGACTTTTCGAAGGCCTAGACTGGTAAGCGCATGAAGTATTATTTCATGTGCATTTTTTTCTGGTTCAGCAAAGCTCTCATATATGTACATATTCTTCTCCTTCAGGTTGAGTAATACCCTCAAATCAGGGACGGGTTAACCTCATCACTCACCACAAAGCAGCAGCGTGCGTGTATCACATCTTTTCTACTGTTAGCTTTGCATTCTTCGACAAAGAGTTGATAGCGTCTCAGTTATTGATCTCTTATGTTTTTGTCCGAAGAAGATAAGACTTGTGGATTTGTTGTTGTGACATTTAAGACAGGATCTGATTTTTAACATGAAATATAACATATTAAGAATCACCATTAACGTTTGCTTCACTCTCTTCTATGCAAATTTGAAGTACTTTTGATCGTGTCGTGTTTTATGTTTCTTTACATGCCCAAGTAACGAAAATGTGTAACAACCGAAGTGACACGAGACCAAAAACCATTCATGTTTCCTGAGTTTTGTCTATGTATTCTTGAAAAACCGTTGGACATTTTTGAAAACGATATATAATCTTCCCGATTCATCTGTTATTTTGAGCGAAATCTGAAAAAGCGAAACCCAAAGGGAAATCACTAGTGTTAAAACTATGTTGATGAGTCACCGGAGCTTCTGTCCGGTATAATACCGTGATCGATGTCCCTGCTGGAACCTACTCCTGCTTGGTCTGAAAAGAAACGTACAACGACACAAGTTATGTTGTCTGCACTACCTCTTTGGTAAGCTTCCGTCATCAGTCTTCTTGCACCTTCCTCGGGATCTTCTATCACCTTGATCATGCCTACGGCTTCCTGCGGATCAAAACAGAGATGTGTTGTCATGTCCAGAGGATTATGAATGCTATCAAGGGAGAGATTTTGAAAGGAGAGTTTAGAAAATCAAACGGTACTTCTTACATCGTTAGATACAACGTCCCAGAGACCATCACTTGCAAGAATGAGAAACTCAAGTGAGCTATCAACCTTTTCCTCCTGAAATTTTCATATATATGTTTATGAGCTAACGAAGGCAGAATTGGTGTAGTCATTCTAGAAAATAGTCTACAATGTCATACTATGAGGTAACACTCTCGTACCTCTTACTTGAGTTTATTCCTATTATTTTTCTTATCTATGGAAGAGATTATGATGCAAAGCCAATACCTGTATCTCCGGATCAGCAACAACATACTGCTTCAATAACCTATCGCCAAATGCACGAGAAACAGCAAGAACTCCTCCAACTCTCCATGTTCCTTTTAGCATAAACAGCAATAACCAGTTTGGTAAAAGATATAAACGCAGATACGAAGAAAGGTTTCCATCAAACGTTTTCTTACCAGCCCACATGACAAATCCTCCAGCATCCTCAATTCGTTGGCGCTCATCACTTTGATCAGGCTTGTGATCTCTGGATACAGCAATAGCTTTGACAAAAAGGAATTATATTAGTACCAGAAAAGACAAGACCACTGACACTCAGAACTTCCTTCTAAACGTAATATAATCTCCCTTGCACTTCAAATAAAATACATAAATAAAATTGAACAAGCATTACCATTTCCACCTCTGCATATAACAGCTCTAGAGTCTCCTACATTTGCAACAAGTAAACGGTCGCCAACTAAGATGGCTGTTGACGCCGTCGAACCAGCATCTCTGTTCTGAATATTTTCTGAGTTAAGAAACTCTGAGTCTGTTTGTTTGTATGCATCAGCTGAAATAAGAAGCAAATGCAAAAAAAAAAGTCAGAAGGATAAATAAAACACCTATCTAAGTCTGTGTAATAAACCATATGGCCAACAAGATAAAATGTGCAAAATAACCTATTGCTGCTGAAGTGTCAGAGATGAACTTTGGATGCCTGATGAGGTTACTGAACAGATTTTGCTTCACATACTCAGCTGCACGTGCCCCTCCATGTCCTGGACACAAACATTAGCTTCATCACTACACTGGCCTCTTTAGAGCACCTTACCATGTGGGAAATGCAAGTACTGGAGATAAACATGCATACCGTCAAAGACTCCGAAAAGACCAACAATTTCGCCATCAACGCCATCGATTCTAGTCTCGTAAAAGTCCTCCATTGAAGATCTTTTACCAGGAGAGCTTGCATATCCATAGCTGAACTTCCCGTTGTGACTGTACATAAAAAGTAAATTAAAAAAAAATCAATTATAATGTTAATCTAGACTGACAAAAGCAACAGCATGTACAGTCAAAGCCTTCATAGACTTATAAAGCCAAAGGAGTATGTAAAGAAACTCTTTACATGTGAAGTTCAAAGAAGGCAGAAGAGTTAAAAACTTAAAATCTAGTAACGAACGATACTACTGACTTAACATAACACCAAAAGCCTCTAAATTCAAAGTAATCTGTAATATCTTCTAGCTTTAGAAAAGCAAAGACATGATAAATCTAGGAAAGAGAGAAGAAGTAAACCTGAGGCCGCCGCCGCTAACAGGTCCATCGCCGGCGTGAACTTGGCTCGAAGATGACAAAACAGAATTCAGATATCCCATAATCACCAAAAACTTTTCTTCTTAAAGACTTTCAATTCTCAAGCTAGACCAGCTCCTCTTTTGTCCGCCAATCAAAACCTTAAAACGACGTCGGAACACAAGTCAATACACGAACCATCACCAAATGCTTCACCGAACTAAGATAATAATAACCAATGACGAGATCGAGTAGTGCTTAAACTATAACGAGTATTATCAAAAGCAGTACGATCATGGCCACGCGAAATCGATCAGATCGATAAAAACAAAACTAACAAAATGAAAGAGAAAAGAGTTGTTGTAGCGTACCAGGAGAAGAAGGAGCTGATGAATATTTCAAATTCGACGGTTCAGAGTCCGACAAAGATTTAGGGATCCAATGGCTTCTGGTCTTCGTTTTGACAAAAAATGGAGACGAAAAGGAAGAAAACAGGTGGCTTTTGAAATCTGCTGGTAAGTCTCTCTCTCTGTATAAATATCAGTGTTAATAATGACTTTTTTTTCTTGTCGGTAATAACGATTATATTTAAGTAATTAATGATAAATCTATCTAATTCGAGAAATAAAGACTCACCTCGTGGGCCGTGGGCCTAATAGAAAGATTATTATTCTTTTTATTTCTTGACTATTTTATAGAGCTTTTCGGTGAAACGAAGCTTGAATGAATCGAACGGCCATCTAACGAATATTAAGACACGTGTCATCCATGCAGATGACAATATCCAGTTGATTACCTTACAGAAAACCAAAAGTCAATTGTAAAATAATTTGTTAATTTTTGCTGCTGTTGTTAGTTAGTTATTAGAAAATTTAGAAAGTTAGATTTTCTGTGAAGATTAGAAGCAACCAAATTTCTTGTCAAATGTAAAGAACAAAAGACAGAAGAAGGTTATATGTTGCTAAGTGAGAAGAAGGTATTGTTCCTTGTTTAGCCCATTAAAGATTAGTTGGTCGACATGATAAAAGCCCGTTAAAATCGTTTAACGATGATAGTTAAATTTGGCTTTGGATCGACAGTCGGCTCCATTATTATGACTTTCAGAAATGAGAATATATCTCAGAAATGAGAATATATTTCATGCCCCACCAACCAGCCATCTTTTGAGAGTTCACACGATGCGTGCCTTTTGTTTTGCTTGTTGGTTGGACGGGCAAGATGACGAGTTCTATTTCACGACGGCTTCCTTTCACTTTTGTCATTTGAGTTGATTATCTCAGAATTATTATAAAACGAGTCGAGAATTAGAAGTATGTTACACATGTGAAACGAGCAGAAGACCTCTAACATTGATTCTTATGTTTAAAATTTCGTAATAAAGGCAATAACTCGTATGAATTGAATTATTTAACTCTTTCT
The DNA here is from genome assembly GCF_020379485.1 of Brassica napus. NCBI lineage: Eukaryota > Viridiplantae > Streptophyta > Magnoliopsida > Brassicales > Brassicaceae > Brassica > Brassica napus. Next base: position 3,099,432 of record NC_063434.1, on the reverse strand, counting down.
ACCAAACCAAGAACTATTATTTTATCAAAAATGTAGAGTTGTTTATTTTTAGTGAGTCTCGTTACCAACGAAGCCTATAGTATATGGCTTGGTCGAGTTTTCATCTTCATTTTTAGTTAATCTTTTTTTTTTTGTGAAACGGCACCTTGTATCTTCTACAAGCAAAAAGGTTAATAAATGGACATGCTTTTCATTCTTTTCTAGTCATCCTTGAGTGATTTTGCATTGCAATTATCAAAAGTACAAAGTAACCTATATTTATATACAAAGAGAAAACATATATATATTTCTTTGCAATCAAGCTTTTTCAATGGTGTTACATGTTTGGTAAAAAGAACGAGGCTGATAAAATGAATAAATTCACTGCATTTTTGGTGTAATCTCTTCATTACGCCGACCATTTCGATCAAACTTATTGACCTCGCATATAACAGAATCGAATATACATCTATATTTTTTAAAATTATTTATTTTGAACACTATTAACGTGTAGTGTACACTTACAATTTACATAAACTGGTTAGGTGAAATTGGGTAGGAGTAGAATATCCGGTTAAGTTCCGGTTTAGCGAAAACCGTAGTCTTTGTTCTTATATAAAACAACAAACCTTCAATCTTCCAAAAACCATATCTTCTATGGCTACAATCTCCCCCTCGAGAGCGATGATGCACTTTGATCACTCATGGCGTTAAACTAATCCACTAATCGAATCTCTCTCCCTCTCTATCAAGCTCAGGCACACACACTCTTCCATCGATCAACTATGCAAAGCCCTTCAACGGCAACCCAGGAATCAGCAGCCTCCTCCTCCTCCTTTGGTTTCTTCACACGTCTCACCTGTTTAGCCTCCAGAAACCGATCGAATCCAGACGGGTATACTCTCTCCACATCCAATGCCTTGTTCTTCAATGGCTCTCGGACGACACGGAGGACTCGAAAAGCCCTAGCTTCCCTGAGCTTGAACGCTAAGAGCAGTGCTGGCTCTAGCTTGAATAGATTCATCAACGAATTCAACAGCTTTATTAGGTTTCACTCCGAGAAAGTGGTTCCTGACAGCTTCGCCTCAATTGGGGTATCGAGCCACGAGAGCGGAGCTAGGGGGAATGATGGTGGTGGGGTTTTGGGTGAGGAGGGCTTGCAATTGAGTGGAGTGGAAGCTGATCGGCCCAAGAAAGTTTTGATTTTGATGAGTGATACTGGTGGTGGTCACAGAGCCTCTGCTGAAGCCATTAGAGCTGCTTTCAATCAGGAGTACGGGGATGAGTACCAGGTTCGTCTCGAATTGGAAACAGTATAGTTTATAACTTTATTACATTCACTTTTTTTGCTCTGCCTGTAGATTAAAGTTTGTATCTTGGAGTAGTTGTGTACGTTATGTAGTGTGTGTGTTGTTGTTTGTTTTATTCTCAGTACATTAAGTGTGTTTGGTGCAGGTGTTTATTACGGACTTGTGGACAGATCACACACCCTGGCCATTCAACCAGCTTCCCAGGAGCTATAATTTTTTGGTGAAACATGGAGCTCTATGGAAAATGACATACTATGGTACTGCTCCACGCGTTATTCACCAGTCTAACTTTGCAGCAACTTCGACTTTTATTGCCAGGTGAGGCTTTTCTCTCTTTCTTGTCTTTATTAATTCGTACTTTAACTATCAGAAGATTCTAATAAAGAACTGATGTTCCAATTTTTTACAGGGAAATTGCTCAAGGATTGATGAAGTATCAACCAGACATTATAATCAGTGTTCATCCGTTGATGCAACATGTCCCACTTCGTGTCCTAAGGTCGAAGGGGTTACTTGATAAAATAGTCTTCACCACGGTTATTACAGACTTGAGCACTTGCCATCCCACATGGTTAGTTTACTTACCATCTCGGTTATGTTTTAGAGATTGTATGGGCTCTTTCGTAAAAGTAAAGCTTGCTTTGATGTTTAGGTTTCATAAGCTTGTGACAAGATGTTACTGCCCATCAACAGAAGTGGCGAAAAGGGCGCAAAAAGCTGGACTTCAGACATCACAAATCAAAGTCTACGGCCTTCCTGTTCGACCTTCCTTTGTCAAACCAGTTCGCCCAAAGGTGCCTTTTCTTGACTGTCCTTGTTGTTTCAAACCATACAGATTCAATAGTATGTATTCGACAAATCACAGGTTGAGTTAAGAAGAGAGCTAGGGATGGATGAGAATCTTCCAGCTGTTTTGTTAATGGGCGGAGGAGAAGGAATGGGTCCCATAGAGGCAACAGCAAGAGCTCTTGGAGATGCTCTGTATGACGAGAATCTTGGTGAAGCAGTTGGCCAGGTTCTTATAATATGTGGACGGAACAAGAAACTCCAAACCAGATTAAGTTCCATTGATTGGAAAATACCAGTCCAGGTACTCTTTACTTCTAACCCTTCAAACCAACTTAGCAAATCTCAGGCTGAAACAGTTCTATTTTTGTCACAGGTTAAAGGGTTTGTAACAAAAATGGAGGAATGTATGGGTGCCTGTAACTGTATCATAACAAAGGTAAACCAATCTCAAAACCACATAAACCGATATAAAGTAGATATAGTTTTACATTGGTAACTATTTTCTTATAAGATAGTCTCTCTTGCGCACAATGGTGACATTAGAACGATTGTTTCTTTGTGCAGGCAGGTCCAGGAACCATAGCTGAAGCTATGATAAGAGGGCTACCGATAATCTTAAACGGTTACATCGCTGGTCAAGTAAGTTCAACTTTAAAGCCTCTCTATTTTATATTCGGTTCAGTTTTTTTTCAATATTGTGGTTTTGAAACTTGAGCGCAGGAGGCTGGGAATGTACCGTACGTGGTGGAGAACGGATGTGGGAAATTCTCAAAATCACCAAAAGAGATATCGAAGATTGTAGCGGATTGGTTTGGACCGGGTTCGAAACAGTTGGAGATAATGTCACAGAATGCATTGAGGCTGGCTAGACCAGAAGCAGTGTTTAAGATAGTGCAAGACATGCACGAGCTTGTCCGGCAGAGAAACTATCTTCCTCAGCTCTCTTGCACTGCCTAAGGGAGTATATGTTGTTGTAGTAACTTGTAATTCATTGAATCAAAGCCTACTTTATTTTGGTTTAGACAAAGAGTGTAGCATTATCACAGTAACTTTTTGTTGTTGTTGCCCTTATTGCGAATGCTTAAGGCTGATTAATCTCTTTTGAATAATAATGATAAATAAATATAATTATCTGATTGAGTGATTAATCCATGCGTTAGAAACAATGATTATAATCCAATTTGATTAATCCATGCGTTAGAAACAAAATGGCAAAAAGAAGAAGAGAAAAATAGGCTGCCGACAAAAAAAAAGTAGACCTAGGAATGAGCATTTTTACCCTATTTGAAGTTAGTTTGAGCAGTTTAAGTCGTTTTAATTAGATTTTTGAATAATTTAGACTTTTAAGTATTTTTGATTAATTTTTTAGTTTCTAAAAAGATTTTCAAGCAATTAGAAACAACGTTTTTTTCTTTTTTGTAACACATTAGAAACAATGATTATAATCCAATTTGAATCGAATTAAATAAAAAGGAATTAAATTTAACTCAAAATTTAATAGAATCCGGATGAGATTTATAAACAAACATATAGTACCGAAATTTTAAATCAACCGGACCGAATTCAGACAGGGTACCGAACACAGAAGGCTTAGATAAACCTAAAGGGTTTTGACCTCCTTCGTGTTTCTCTTAGCCTCCTCTTTCTCCAGTTCTCTACGCGCATCCAGGTAAAATCCAACACACTCACTTCTTCGGGTTCTGTTTCTGATAGATTGTCTTTTCCTTAGTTCCTGTTCACCAACTGTTTTTTAAAGGTAGAAGCTTTTAATCTTATAAAGCTCAAATCTTTCTCAGTTATCTAATTGAGTGATTAATCCATGCGTTAAAGGTTCAAAGCAGAAGAGAAGAGTAGTAGGTGAAGATGTTGTACATCATAGGCTTAGGCCTAGGAGACGAAAGGGACATAACCCTGAGAGGTCTCGAAGCCGTCAAGAAATCTCAGAAAATCTACATGGAAGCTTACACTTCTCTCTTGTCCTTCGGTCTCTCCTCCGATGGTCTTTCCAGTCTCGTAAGCCCCTCGTAGCTTTAGTAGTTTCACTAGTTCGTATTTAAAGCTTATATCTTTTTTTTTCCTCGGACAGGAAAAGTTTTATGGGAAACCAATCACACTTGCTGATAGAGAGATGGTGGAAGAGAAGGCAGGGAGTATGATTGAAGAAGCCATTGATAATGATATCGCTTTCCTCGTTGTTGGTGATCCCTTTGGGTATGTTGAGTCTAATTATATCATTCAAAGATTTAACAGTGTTGTCCTGACATTCAACTTATAGTAAATTATCAATGTTCAAAAAATCGCTAGGAGGTGGTTATGCATGTTATAGAATATTAATCCTTATGGGTTCGAAAAAAAAAGATTTTTACAGTGTTGTCTTGACATTCAACTTATAGCAAATATTAATGTTCAAAAAATCGCTAGGCTGTGGTTAGGCATATTATAGAATATTAATGTTTAGACGGTTGTTTTATCGGTTTGAAAAAATCGTTTTGCTCAGATCCGATTTGCCTATGTGTCTGCCTTTTTAGAACACTTGCAAATATAGTTAGTTAGATACTGTTTGTAATGTTTTTTTGTGTTTTTTTTTTTTTGTAGAGCGACAACTCATAGCGATCTTGTTGTTAGAGCTAAGAAACTCGGTGTAAAAGTAGAGGTAGTGCACAACGCATCAGTCATGAACGCTGTTGGGATCTGTGGTCTGCAGCTTTACCATTACGGAGAGACGGTTTCGATCCCTTTCTTCACGGAGACTTGGAGACCTGACAGCTTTTACGAGAAGATCAAGAAGAACCGTGCTCTCGGACTGCACACGCTCTGCTTGCTTGATATCCGAGTTAAGGAGCCCACTTTCGAGTCTCTTTGCAGAGGAGGGAAGAAACAGTACGAGCCGCCGAGGTATATGACTGTTAATACTGCGATTGAGCAGCTGCTTGAAGTTGAGGAGAAGCGTGGAGAGTCTGTGTATGGCGAGGAGACGGAGTGTGTGGGTTTTGCGAGGCTTGGCGCTGAGGATCAGAAGATAGTTTCGGGGACGATGATGCAGCTGGAGAGTGTTGATTTTGGAGCACCGTTGCATTGTCTTGTGATAGTGGGGAAGACTCATCCTGTGGAAGAAGAGATGTTGGAGTTTTACAAATACGAAACTGCAAATTAAAAAGACCACAGGACTGAAGAAGGCTCAAGGGGGGAGGCAAGGACGTTTCCCTTAGTAAGAGATTGAAACTAGGAACCAAATGTGTCAACAGTTTTTCTTCGTTATTAATTTGCGGTTTTTGTTGATTATGATGTGACTTAAGTATGAGAAGTGTGTATTGAAATATTCATTTTGCTCTAGTTTGGGGAGCAGGCACTTTGTATTAGAGATCTTTGTTTCAGTGAGAATATCAGTTTGGGATTTACTTGGTTTGGTTTGGGTTTAGGAACTAACACCAAAGGGGAATTAAATTCTGTCGGTTTATTATGGTTCGGTCTGCTTCTTGAGATCGATTGTATCCTTATACCACTTGTCCAAGGATTGTATTAAAGCCCACAACAATAGCTCAATTTGATGATTCAGTATAAGTTCTTATAGCTCTCAATTTGATGATTCGGTTTATATGTTGTTATGAGCATTTGTGAAAGTAAGAGCAGATTCTTTCCCTTTCTATGAATATCACTAGCTATATTCATTTTCATCCTGGTGACAGTTTAATCTTCTTCATTTAGTTTACTTTCTAACAGATGGATAAAGCTCAATGAGCTATTTTTATCTTTCACTAAAGCTCTAGTGAGCCCAATTTAGCACGCTAAGGATTTGCTTTCAGATAAATGTTTGTTTCCCCTTTAAAACTGAAGAAAAAAATTATTATCGAACTTTGGTCTTACTGAACACGACCACAAATTTTAAAACCTGACTTTTCAACAAGAGTATTCCACTCCAAGTCATTTTAAAATTTGACAAAGAGAAAGAAACAAAGAAGACTAGGATAAGGCGTATGCGTACGTGATGCAAATAGGATGACGTATGGTTACTTGCGTAACGGAGGGTGATGGATAGTGAATGCATCTTGACCCGTCCACTATTCAGAGAAGACATGGAAGATTGTGTTTGGCTAAAAGTCCCTTGACTTTGAGCAACTGGTTATTAGTCATACTTATAATAGTTTACACAGGACCTTACAAAACAACCAAAAAAACTAGTCACCAGTTGTACTTTACAAGCACATAGTTAATTGTTCTACTATCTATTAATTGTTATCTATTTTTCTTTTAGGACGGAATCCGAACTAGTATTTTAAGAAAGCTCCAACTAATGCATTATTCCAATAGTTTGTTTTGAAGTTCTAGTTGGCTTGACTCTTCATCAACTTGAGTCTTTTTATATTGATGTATCTCTATGCATATACGATGGTTTTTACTAGTTCTAGACGAATTAGCTGGGATTAAACTAACCAAATTGAATTCAATAGAATAAGCATAAATATTTGAATAATTTTTAAAATAATCAAAATAAATAAACTAAATTGAAATTACATAGAAATGAACGGATATCTGAATTATATTTATAGCCTGGAGTTGTTTTAAAAAGTTAGTAAATATTTGATCCAAAAAAAGTTAGTGAAGAAAAAACAAACGTAAGGTTACTGCATCATGTATAGAGACGCAGAGTAGTGACGCAATCATATTGACGTCGTCATGTAGAATATCCGAGTGAAGGCTTTAGACGAGGACTTCAAAAACGATGGTCCAAGTCTTATATTATATCACTACTCCACGCAGCATCAATAAACAACACTCTACAAAGGACTTTTTGATTTTTTCCAACCATTTGCGACTTGTGTAATTAACTTTTCCACGAGCCCTAACCATTTTCTTCATCAACAATAATATTATAATTCACGAGTCGTTAACAATACTCAGTGTGATCAAATATCTTTATCGGTCGTGAATTGTCAGCAATTTAGCATCACATTTGCTAGGATCGAATAACAAACAATGTGGTATATATAAGACTAAGAAAAATGGGGTCCTGGTAATGTGCGAGTGTTTTATTTTATTAGTGAGGATTCTGTCATCGTGGTTTATACGAGAGAACGAATCCCCTCGAATCATAAATTGTATCATCGTCCCACCGTTAGTTGGCTTGTTATGCTGACTATTCGCTACTTGTTTTCTTGGTCGATTAAATTTTCAAAAGGCAGATATGAATCCGCAAGCGGTACGTTAAACCTATATATAGAAAACTCAATATTGTCAGCATCTGATTACACAAACCTACATAAAAAGAGTAATTTGACTGTTCCGATATGATTTTAACTTCATAAAAAGAAGTTTAGTATTTACCCGTTTCTAGTAAGTATTATGGAACAACTAAATATTTCAAAATCTTCATGTATTTCATGTGACTAGTGGTTAGTTTTGTATCCTTGTGTGTTGGAATAATCAAATTAAGATGATAACACTGACTAATTAATTTTGAACAAACAAACAGGAAGGTGGGGGATATGAAGGACAAGAAAAAAAGAGGTCAATTTCGGAGCCGCCCAAGATGGCAACTTGTTCACACCATAAGAGGCTTCTCTTGAGCTGGAAGTCGTGGTCGAGTCTGGTCAAGATTTGTTGCCCTTTTCCCGTGTGGGTCCCTCTTCTTTGTCTTTTTCTACCCCGAAACTTCCACGTTTTTTTGTATCATCCTCCTCCATTTTATTGTATGTATTTTTAATATATAAAGTCATCAAAGGAATCATCGATTAAGTCATCATACATGATACATATTCATTCATTAACTTTTGAACTATTGTACTCAAATATGAGAATAATTATCAAATATGATATTTTTGTGTATGCACATGATGTATAAAATATTTGGGTTATCTAAACAACTGGGACAAACCACTATTGCAAAATAAACAGCTTAACGGGTTTTCCCTATACGTTTGATATTTTCTTTATTTCCGTTAATAATAGAAAAAGAATTGCCGACATCCGGATCATAGTCACTGGGTCAAGCAAGTCAAGGGAAAGTTCGTAATTATCATTACCTCATTATTAGGATGTGGACGAATCAAATACTATTATTTACAGATATTTTTCATCAAACTGAACAGCATAATTTTTTTTAACATCATCATCACTGAACAGAATAATTAAAGGAAACACGGACCCTATTGATATTTATGTAACGTACCAAATTTTCTTCAGCATGGGGCAATGCCGCCGAAATTGTTGAATCTTTTTTTTTTGTCGGCTGTTGAATCTTAGTTACTTGCTTGTTAGTATTTGTTATCATTTTCATAATTTATTGTTATCATTCATTTTAGTTGGATTGGACTTTGGTTTTGAGACGATAGTTATAACTTTCAAGTCTTTGGACGGTATATTTGAGAATGTCGTATAATCTAATTCGACCTACTTTCCAATTTATTTGATTACCTCCCTTTTTCAACCTGACTTTTGTTACTTTTGCCTACTTTTTTTTTTTTTTTTTTGCCAACTGATATCTATATATAATAGCAAACCAAATTTTGTTCTCATGTGACATCATCTTTTTTATAGGAAAAAAAAGACAGATCCAATGGTCAGATTTTCCTTTTTTTAATGATCTAATGGACATAAATCACTTTTGCTGATGTCATCAAAAAATTATATTGGCAACCTTTTATTGATCAGTTATCTTTTAAACAAGACAACCTTTAAAAACCATACCTTTTCATTATCTAAACAACACATCTTTTGACAATTGTATCTTTAATATTTTTTAAAAAAATTATATTTCTAAACAACACATCCCTTGATAAACATACTTTTTCATTATTTATACCTCTAGAGTAGGATTCTATGTACCATTTCATGATCTATATATTGAAGTTTTACAGCAGAATTATTTTTACATCGTGTTACTCATTTTTTTCAAAATTTTAATTTCTGTTAAGGTATGTTTTTGGTATCTTCTTCTAGACTTATTGATTTATGTTGACGACAGAATAATGATGATTGGATTTTTAGTGGATATGTATATATAGAATATAGGTCACATGTTACATGTAAGATGGTATTTTTGAAAAATGATGCATTGTCGAAGAAGGACACATCCTTTGGTATCATAACCAATTTAGATTTGTTTAATTCACTGAAGTAAGTTATGAACATATACGGTATTATCCTTTTTGAAGAGTGTTCATAATTTGTTTTCATGATACGGTAACTGAAAGAAATTATTAGATTGAAGTGCCCTAATGATCTGCCATTTCTTAAGGAAATAAAAAGATTATTGTTGCATGCATAAGGGTGTGTTCATGATCTATGCACATATATATGGCATTGATAAACGTAGAATACAGTAATTATTGATGTTGGATTAGATTACATAACAAACATTGTTTACGTAAGATATTTGCTGGAACAATTAGTTAAAACAATTCTAGACTCTCTTTTTTTGTCGAACAACTCTAGACTGTTGTTTGTTCGTTGTTGTTTCTTTTCGACAAGATGAAAAATTAATATTGTTCATGTGATGAAAAGTCACCAATGAATTTAACATTTTTTTACCAAACAAAAAAAAGTCACCAATGAGTGGTTTGCATGAAAACAATTTTCTGAAAAACTTTTGTAACGGCTATCAGTATATTGGTGAAAAGTCACAATTAATATTATGAAAAGTTCATGTCCATATTTTCTTTTATGGAAAGTCACCATTCGAAATATTCAAAGGTGACAGATAAAAGAATGGTTATCGACGATTATTCGAAGTGTAACGGTTATCGACGATTCATTGAGCGATTGTCACCACCACCAGATTCTCGTGTGATCTCCGGCCGGCTTTACTTTTCATCTCTTTTGTTTGTTTGTATATAGTCTTTGTTTTCTAATAAATCTGAGCAATGAATTTGAGATTTCTTTCACAATTTCTCGTTCTTTGTCTCTCTCTTTATGAGAGTCTCTCTCCGACCTTATTTCGGCAAGGTTCCATGATATATTGCGTCGGTTTCACTCCGCTGATATGCTATGAACGCGGCCGCGGTTGTTTCAATTTTGAAACTTTACAATCTCAACACCCACAGTTATGTCGGGATTGTGATTTACATCTCCCAAATTTGAGATCTCGTTTTCATCCATGGGTTTGGATCCGGGAATATTTGGTTTTGATGTTAGAGATCGTGAAGTAGAATGGATGAAAGAGGTGCGTTGTTTCGTTGGAATCCATGGAAGAGTACAAGTCTATTTCGGAGTACCTCGGATAAAGGACATGCATATTGCAACATGGATGACAATACCAAAAATCATGAGCCTTGGCCCTGTTTTATGTTTTCACGTGGACGACAAGATTATGCAACTGCAAGCCGCTTTTGAAAGGATTAGTTCATTGGAAATGTTCTATGATACTGAAGATACAGCAAGTCAGTCTACGGCAACTTTGAATCAAATTGTCAATCCACTAAAAATGGTGAGGCTATTGAAGAGTAAGTGGAAGTCATCAAAGATCGAAAGAAGAAGGATGATGTTGCCAAAGGTATTCACAATTTATATTTTGATACAATATATTTGGTATCAAAATATTTAGCGGAACTCTTGTAGAAGAAGATAACACATAGAAGAAGATGTACTCTCTTTGTTGTATGGCGATATCCATACAATCGTTGACAATTGGCCTTGTGAAGTTTTATTTCTTACGGTTGAATCAATAAATTAGATTATAAACCGAAGAATATATATATATCTAAATTGTAGCAAGACCAGTGTAATACAACAAAGAGAAATGGTGTTCATAATGCATCAAAGAATCAGAGATCGCAAATGTAGTTGGATGTTCTCAGCATTTTACTTTTGTAGTTTGTTGTTTTTCATAAATATGTATGTATTTGTAAATATGTTTATTATCTGATTAATAGATTTATGTTGTTAAAAAAATAAAAATAAAAAAAAAGAATGAACATATAATATTAGTTTTTAATTATTTGATAAACTGTCATGGTTTATGAAAAGATTTAAATGATTAAATAATAATTAATTATAAGGTTAAAGTGTTCGATAAAGTTTCATGAACACATAATTGTATAATATTTTATTTATTAAAATATTATTAATAAATACGAATTTAATTTTAAAGAATGCCCTTTTTCAAAAAAAAAAATTAATTTAAAATATATTGTAAACAACAAATATTTAGTCATCAATCTTTTTCAGTACTTTCGACAAACCATACTAAATCATTATAATCACCACATCTCATTAGATGTGTGTTTTGCTTATTATTTATCTGATTATTGTCTCATTATTAAGTATAAAAATTTAATGTCATCATTTTCTATATAAAATTTTTAAAGAACAATTCTCTCAAATAGCATTTTAAAGTTTTCGTCATCAAAACAGTCCTAAAAAATATTAAAAATCATCAAAATAATCTTATTTACAACCCTATGTTTTTTTTTGAAGCACTTTTTTTTGAAACACACAACCCTATATTTTTAATCTTTATAAATATTAACTAAATTATGATTTATACCTTTGTTTGGTTTGGAAAATTTATAATATCTTTGTCTTCTTGAATCTACCCCAACAATAATGACTAAATATTAGAACTTTTCTGCTTTATTTTAATTTTCTTGTAACGAATACTAAAAACATAAAGAAAAATAATATGAAAACCCTTTATAAAACAATATTATAACAATTACACTTTGCTGAAATAATTAACTGAAAAAGGTAAAAACAACAAAGTTTAACAAACTTTATTATGTCCGGATTTGGAACGATTCATTTAAGATTCAGATCAGTTCGAGCCTATAGTAAAATACCAGTAAAATATCTATATTTATATGTATCATGTCAAGGTATTTAAGACCAGACAAAAATTCAAAGTACCCAAATTTCATCAAAATTTAGCCAAAACTCATCATATATATTTAAAAATTTTCAAAATGACAAAAAACAATTTATTAAAAATTGAAACTTTTCTAACTCTAAATTTTACACTTAAAATTTTATATTACTTGAAAATGTTATTAAAATAATAATAAATATGATGAAAAAAGATTCTAAATTAGAAAATAATTATTTTAATTTCAGTGACCAAATTTATAACAAATCAATAGTTTATTTTAGACACTGCATTAAAATAAAGTATTTCATCGTATTTCATGTATTGAAAATTTGCATTTTTATGTATATCATTCTATTTTTAAATACTTTTTATATATAATTATTAGTTTAAATTATATTTAAAATTTAATATTGTTTTCCCCCGCAAACTGCGGGGGTCCAAACCCTAGTTATTATATAAAGAAAAAGCCCAACTGGACCAAATCCAACCATAACAACTAAAGTCCAAGAGAGGCCCAAAACCTAAATTTCAACAAAAAGAAACGAAAATCCTAAAACCAGCCCAACAACAAGCCCAAAAACACGAGACCACCGCCCCAAACGCCAACGCACGGCGCACGTGTTGAGACCTCAACTGCGAGGCACACGTGTCACCAGATCCCTTCTCCAGCCTCCATTGCCGGAGGAAACATGCAACCCAACACCGGAAACCGTACCCGATCTCACCACCACCACCTACGGCCGAGCTCCTTTCACGGAGAGCTTCCGTCGAACCATGTCGAGATCTCTTCCTCAGCCTCCAAGCCGCTAATCACGGGATTAAAGAAATCCCACATTTCATCTTGTTTGTCGTCAACACCATCGAAGATAATTACTCGATCTATTCGAGATTTCTTCAGAGGGGACCAAACCAAGAACATGTGAATCAAGAACAAAGCTAAAGTCACACCCTTAAGAAAAGGGGTGACAATCAAAACCGACGGTGCAAGACACAGAGCCTTCACACCTCGGACTCATAAGCCGGCGAGGAACGAAGCCATAGAAGCCTCTTTCTCCCGGAAACAGAGCCGACGAAGCCTGCCTAAGAAGCAGCGCTTCCCAGAATCAAAGCCAAGAACCAGAAACCGTCGATAGAGCCCCGTGAAAGCTTCATCTCATCTCACAGAGGAGAGAGAAGTCTCGGTCTCCAAAGAAAACAACTGTTTAGCATTTTTACTTTTGCCTACTTAAATTAGAAAGATCGAGTGTGTGTTTTTGTTTAACAAAATATTTGAAAGAATTAATAAAATATTATGTATTAGTTTATTTGGCATCATTAGCTATATCGCAAGACTTATTCCACGTGGAAAGGTCTATACAAACGTAACCACTCAATTCACAGCCAATGTTTTGAAGAAACCCATTGATTTAGCCAATCACTGTGCTTCCATAGACAATGGCTTTTTTATGTCTTGTTTTGCTTTATCTTTTTCCCTCGAAGTCTTTAATGTATTCTAGACTTTATGCTCTTTAGTTTTATCGTCACGTTCCAACGACTTTCCTTCCAAACAAATCCAAAAACCTCTTTCTTTATGTTATTGCCCACAGACAACTCTTTCTAGTTTACGTATATATAAAGAAGCCATTCTGAGTACTACTCATTCATTTCGGACCACCAACTTGCGACCAAAGAAAGCAAATCAAGACTTAAGTCTTTAAGCACCAACCAACCACTCCTTTGCTCTGTGAATAATTAAATATCTTTTTAATGGACTGTTCTTCGTTTCTCGACATATCTCTCAATCTCAACACCAACAATCTCGATCGGAGTTTCCCGGAAAAACTTCCGGTGAGTCCAGACTTCGCATGATCTGTATATCATTTGTATTTTTTTTTTTTGTTTCCTTTCGATTTTTGTTGACTAGGGTTCACATTTTCAGAAGAAAGAGTTGAAGGTTTCAACTTCTGCTGATTTGAAAAGGAAATGGATGGTCAAAGACGAGGTTAGTTACTGTGCAATATATTCGAATTGCTTGCAAAAAAAGTACAACAATTTTTGGTGGTAATGGTGATTTTTTAAAATTGTTATGGTAATGAAATAGAGCGCAAGTGAGTTAAGAGAAGAGCTAAACAGAGTCAACTCAGAGAACAAGAAGCTAACAGAGATGCTAGCAACAGTCTACGAGAAATACTACGCATTACAACATCATTTGGAGAAGCTTCAGAGTCGTCGACAAAGCCCTGAAACAGATCAGTTCGAACAACCTACAAAGAGAAGAAAACAAGATTCGGATGAATCCTTAAGCCTTCCTAATGGATTCAGTAGTGGAAAAACTTACAACAGCTCCAGCAACGAAGATCATCATCATGACCCGAAAAATCAGCTTCTTTCATGTAAAAGAGCAGTCACTGATAGCTTCGACAAAGCAAAGATCTCAACAGTCTATGTGTCTGCTGTTTGTTCCGACACAAGCTTGGTAAGGGCATTTCTTTGGTATTATTGTCTATGTTTGTTATGGAGACAGAAGAAATAAACAGATCCTTACATTGTGGAATAACATTGCAGACAGTAAAAGATGGGTATCAATGGAGGAAGTACGGTCAAAAAGTTACAAGAGATAACCCTTCACCAAGAGCTTACTTTAGATGCTCTTTTGCGCCTTCTTGTCCAGTAAAAAAGAAGGTAAGTTACACACATTGAGTTTGATTTTTATTTGTAATTGTTTATCCCTGCTTATTCAGCTGTCTAATGATATGATATGTGGTTTGGTTTTTTGTTGTTTAGGTGCAACGCAGCGCAGAGGATCCGTCAATACTGGTCGCTACATACGAAGGGACGCATAACCACTTAGGTCCAAACGCTTCTGAAGGGGATGCTACAAGTCAAGTTGGATCAAGAACTGTAACTTTGGAAATGGTTCATGGTGGTCATAGTTTAGCTTTGGAGAAGAACGAAAGGGAAACTATGCAAGAGGTTTTGGTTCAGCAAATGGCGTCTTCCTTAACGAAAGATTCAAAGTTTACGGCTGCTCTTGCGGCTGCTATATCTGGGAGGTTGATGGAGCAGTCTAGAACATGAAGCTTTCAGTGAATGTTTCTGTTTTGATTTCTCATCCCTGGAAATAGGAGTGGCCTTTTTCTTTCAAAATTTATCTTTTACTTAGGAGAAAAAGATGGAAACGTTAGTGTACATAAATATTGAAACTACATGAAAATCATAAGCAATCAAGAAAATTTAAATGTTAGTTTTCTAAAAATGATTAGATGAAAGTTGGTTCATTTGAATTCAGTTTAGAATAAACAATTGTGAAAATCTGGTATATGTATGAGTTGAATCCGGTGATCACAAAGCAAAAAGTCTACTATTGAGTAGAAGTGAATAAACAAGTCAAGCTCATTTTATCTACAAAATAAGCTTCATGTATTATTGCGTTGACAAAAAAAAAAAAAAAAAAAGCTTCATGTATTATTGAGTAGAAGTGAATAAACAAGAGCTCATTTTAGTCACTCATGGGTCATACGAACCACGCCCATCTGGTATATTAATTAACACATAGCATCGAGGGAAAGTCTAGGAGTCTCACATTTGGTTTCAAATATGTTCCTTGGAGGTATACAAACGTGAAACTTGTACAAGTTCCCTGTGCAAAAGGAAAGTGGCAATATATCAGCAAAAAGGTTAGTCTTGGGCTTTTTTTTTTTTATTGAACGAATGTTAAATTAATTCAAACTAAAAAAAACTTTTTACATCATGTGTTACTTGTATCTTAAAGTTTTTGCTGAAAAATAAAGATTACATATGAAAGCTCATCAGTACGAGAACCATGTTTCCATGGCCTTCACACACGACAATGCCCCCAGCTGCTGCATGCTAGACAGCTGGTTCCTGACCTGTTTGTCAATCAACTTGATCAAGGACAGCGGTGTACGAGAGTCTTCCCCATGTCTTCTTCGGTTTCTTTCAGACCAGATAGCAAATAAAGAAACCTGAAAAACGTATCTCAGAAGGAAACGTTGCACCTTTCCTCTGTTTTGATCTGTGAGACAGCCAATAATCTCACTGATATATCCTTCCTGTGTCATAAACGGCCGTTTGTTCTGCTTTTAGAAGAACAACAAGCTCAAAGTTCAGGTGAGAGGCTTAAAGGATAAGCTTCCAAAATTCGATTCAGGGTCTACTAGGCTGTTTAACTTGTCTGGCTAGCTTATTATCCTGCAAAACTCCAACCGCAAAGAATTAGAGGTGTTTCAAGAGGGAATCATACATCTTAGAACCAAAGCCTTTCGTAAATAGACAAAATATTTTTTTTCGAAGGAAATTTAAAAACTGAACAATGTTTCTCCTGTGGTATTCATCAAAGAGTAGCAGAAAAAACATATGATAATTGATCAAATCGCTCATTTTTTGTAGACAAGACAACTTCAAACCAGTCAGGGGTCCCCCACATCTCTTTCTGGCGTCTTTCAATAGTAATTTCCGCACACCAAATCTTTGTCTCATGAGGAAGCTTGTTAACATACACTTTCTCCTCCCATAAAATCACCATTTTTCCACCATGATTGGCCGCTTTAGCATGGATGTAACCCGAATAAAAGGGAACCAATCCCTTCAAACCCTTCACCGTTTCCCACAAATTTTCCTCAGAGTCATACCAATCGATCATACAGCTATTACAACGATACAGCACGTTGTCTATCACACAAAAAGATGAACTGAAACCAGCCCTATCGATGAACAAGGGTCCTCTTCTCCATCTACCTCTATTCAGCTCATATGTATCACCTTTCTCAGCTGTCACGTAAACTTTTCCACCATACCCTATGCATCGGTACCTAGTAGCTCTTTTGCATATTTCTTCGCTAGGACCCGGCACAAACTCCCAGTTACCAGTCTTTGTATCGAATACCTCCATCCAGGTGGTTTTGTCTTTCTGGCTTCCTACTACATATATTTTCCCATCAAGAACGCAAACAAATGGGCTCTGACGTGGTACAAGCATGCTTGGGGCCTCACTCCATGTGTGAGAACGACAGTCCATAACCATGACGCTAGAAGACGCAATCTTATTTATTAAACCACCAATGACATATACATTGGTACCAACGAGTGCAACAGCTGGCCAGAACTCGGGGAAAGAGTGATGGGGAGATGAAACTGGGACTAAAACTTTCCTCGAGCTATTTGGTCTCCGGCAGAGAGTAAACCAACGTAGCGGCTTAGAATCATGATGGACTGATAAGCCCACGTAGAGACAACTCTCGGTGCGGCCTAAGAGGGTTCGTGTTTGGTAAAGCTCGGAAGAAGTAAGGATAGAGCGCAATCTCTTGGAGACTAAGGATATAACTGGGTAGTGTAATCTAGAGATACGAGCTAAACAATTCAATAGCAAATCATCAGGAAGCATCAGAATATTAAACGTCATCCTTCTTCTTTTAACCGGTGGCTCTTCTCCGATCAGTTTTGCCATCAAGCAACGGGTTTACACACTTTCTTGGTGTGATCACTTATTCTTTTCTCTATAGCTCTCTCTAGTTCTCTACTCTTATTTGCTACGAATGATTCTTTGTATTGACCTTGTCAACCTTTTAAAGCCGAGAGTGCTCTACTCTACCTCTCTTTCCTTTTAGCAGGCTTTAACTTTTCTCTTTAAATTTCCTTTTGTATATATCTCTTCATGTTAAGTAAATTTATATTTTTAAAATTTCACAAATCGATTTTTCCAAAAACATTAAACGACAAAAAACTAATACTACTAGTAGTTTTAACAAATCTTTACGATTAGATTTCACATCATCATAAGACAAAAACAGCAGAAACACATAACGACAACTTCATCAGTTTTAACTACCACAAATCCCCTAAACACTTATATAGTAATAAGTTATGACCATGACTCTTTACAAATTTGAGATAAGCCCTTCAAGATATGGAATGTCTCCTGCGCCTGGACGACGAGCTAGACGACTTCGCCTGCGGACTCTGCGAGCTACCAGACGAAACTTCAGAGCTCTTGTTACTCTCACCTTTCCCTGGCCATATCTTCTCAAAGATCCTCCTTGACCTCGACGGCATCAGCTGCGGTCCACCAGCACCACCACCACTCCTCGTGCTCTTGCTTCCTCTGCTTTTCTTACTCAGCCCCACCTTCTTCGCCGCCTCTTCCTCGACAACCACTATGCTCTCCTCCGCCTTCTTCACCGGCGGGGTAGGCGAGTGGGAGGAAGCTGCAACAGAACCTACAGGGCTGTGGTTAGCTCTGAGCTGCTCAAAGTAGAGAACTTGCACAACAACTCGTAATGGAAGCCGCTCGTTCTGTGCTGCGTGTGCTGATGCTTCACTCGTCAGCTTCCTCACATCCATTAACCCACAAAGTCTCTTCTTTTCAGATTTAGTTAGCTCCGGATGTTCCTATACAAAACCCAAGAGTGTGACTAAAAACACTTTGGAGTAATTAGGTGAAAAACAAATCGAGTACAAGAGAGAATAAAAAAATTGGAAACTAGAGTAAAATGAACATATAAAAATATTTTATTTATTTATTTATATATATTATTTACTCTAAGTTTTTATTTTATTTTTTGATCAACATTTACTCTAAGTTCAACTTCAAATAAGAGGGCAAAAGTTTTACTCTCAAACCATAAAAGATAAAAAAAAACTGATAAAATGGAATACCTATTTTTTTTTGTAAAACACTTTTACTCTATTAGTTTTACTCTAATTCAACCATACAATCACACCCCAATTTTCAGAAACTAAGAGCATCTGCATCAGTTTGAAATGAGAGCTGCTCTAAGCAATATTATAATAAAATAAATGTATAAAATGGGAGAGAGGGAATAATTTAAGAGAGAGCTGCTCTATGTAAAGAGCTGCTGAGAACACTGCTCTCACTTTTGTCATTTTCTAATTGGTGTATTTTTTTTACTGTTTAAATTTAAATTACTATTACAATTGCAAGAACACTGCTCTTCACTTTTGTTACTGATGATGATGATGCTCTAATAACTGTAAAACAAGAAGAATGTAATAAAATGCTTTACATACCTTCAAGAAAGTGTCTATAGCTTTGTAGAGACCATCGTGAATAGGTCTAGCTGCGTCCGAGATCAGCTCAGACAACTCCACAAAGCCAGAGAGCGTTAGGTCACGGTTACTTGCGAGATACGCATCGATCAATCTCCCCACGCTCAACAAAACACCGTTCCCTAACACAAACTCCTTGTATCTATCATCCTCCGAGACACGCTTCTCATCCCCCACGAACCTATCCACAATCCTATGAACCAACTCCACTTCATGCAACAACAGATCCTTAACCGAGGCCTCGTGTAGCTTCAAGCTCACGTTTTCGACCAAATCTTCTTTCACCGTCTCATCAACTCCAACCAAGAACGAGACTTTGAGTAATTTCAGCAAGAAGCTGCAAGTAGAGTAGCTCATCGCTCTGTTAACCCTCGGCAGCAAGGACACAACCGTCTCAACAAGATGTTTGTTTGAAGAAGCTGCTTCTGACTCCATAGATTCAGGTAACCACCTTGCAACATAGTACCTAAGAGCTTCACTAATAACACCATTGTTCATCCTTCCACTTGACTTCACAGCGCTCATCACCTGCTTGAACATATCAATCTCAAGCTCACACACATCTTCGACCCACCAGTCTTTAGGAACCACATTCTCGTTTCTCTTCTCTCTATGATACTCGACGATCTTGTCCTGTTCAGATAGCTTCCTGTTGTGTGTGTAAGACCAAGTGATTGTCTCGGGGTTGACCAGAATCTTAGCTGAGACAGAATCTATGCATCTGGTAACGAGCTTCAGATCTTCGGACCATGGAAGAAGAGACTTGGTTGTCTGAAGCATGATGATGGAGTCTTTCCAGCTTCTGAAAATGCCTGAGTTGAGGAAGACTTCGATCTTGTATACGAGGTTACCGCGGTCAACGTCTTCGGTCATTTCGAGATACTCAGCTGCACATCGCACGGCGGTTATGTTGTAAGCGTTGAGTGTTACCGTGACCCCGTAGCAGAACTTAGCGCATATCTCAAACGCTTTGTGTCCTCCAGGGATGTCTGAGATAGTGATGTCATTGGTGTTTTCCTCGCTCGCTTCAGAAACAAGTCTCTGCATCCTATTGCTCTTAGATAGCAGCGGGAACTGAAAAACATTATAACTTAAGAATCAGTAAGTAAACTACTTATGCTGTAAGCAGTACAAAAGTGTACCTTATGGAGGTAAAATGTAAACTCTCCGACAATGACAGTAACATCGCTGTCTAGATCCGAAACAGCGTACCTGTGGAGAAGAGACCAAGAACATAATCAGCTAAACAAGAACTCTCCAGAATGATTAGTCAAAAACTATTTACCGAACATTAGAGATGTTATGTCACATTCAAAGCCATAAGCAAAGTCAGATTTAACATGTTTTAAGTATCCACAAACTAACAAAAGACTAAATCTTGGGTAAAAGAAATCATTTTTGTTATATTCTCATACGGAACAAAGCCAAGAAAGCAACATTCTTTAGACTACTTTAGAATATCCAGATGTCAAGTTTGTGAAGAGATGTCACAGCTGATAATTACAGAAACAAAGCATAAGTAAACAAAAGAAAAGAGAGATTCTTCACTTTCTGAATTTGTAGAAAACTCTTAATCATCATTTCCTTTTTTTTCTTTCCACTCTTACAAATCAGGACCACAAAACAACACATAAACAAAGACATATCATCTAATGGACCACTTCTGATACTCATATACCCCATTTATGTTACTTTTTCTTTGTGGTATTTCCCGCAAAATATGATTAGTGAAACCAATCAAAATGATGGTGTTGATGATAAAAACTATTCCTTTTTTTTTGTAACACTACTATATCGCTTAGATCAAAACCAGAGTATGTTTTACTATTCATCCACAGAGAAATAAGTCTACCTACCTCTATTCACAGATATCAATTGAAGTCACATATCTGTTTTCTTCTGGTGAAAATAATAGAAACAAAGAGAGTTTGGACTGGGACAAATGTTTCTAGAAACCTTTCAAGAGCAAGACAGATTAAATAAAACATGTGGAGAAAAATATGAATAGAAAAGAGAACAGAACAGAACAAGAAAAATCAGACATGCATAGAGAATAAACAGTAAGGATTCTATTTGACCTTATCAATTTCAAAAAATAGGAGCGGCAAAAATATTAATAAAATTTACTTACTTGTGGAATTTGTCGTCAGATTCAAATGTATCAGGCTTAGACCCTAGTTTCATGAACTTCATCTTCCTTTGTCTTCTTCACCACACCTTTTTTTAGTACTAAAAAAGCTCAAAGCTTTACACTTTCTCAAATCAAAACCAGAACAAGAAGGTGAGAAAAGGAAGGAAAAAGGGGGAAAATGTGGTTTCTTTTAACTTGAGGTTTGCTGGAAGAAGGAGAGACAGTTAATGGAAATGAATGTTAGAAAAGAGACAAGAAGAAACCAAACCCATGTTTTGCCTCACTATCTTTCTGCAAGAAACCCAAACTCTCCTCGGGCTACGGGACTTTTATGTTCTTTCTCCTATTCTCAACTAACCATTTACAAACGCATTTATTGTCTCTCTGTGGTCACAGAGAAGAACCATAAAGTTTCAATCTTTTTTTTATTTTATTTAATTTTTCCTCTCTGTCAACTTTCCAAGAAAATAAAAAGTTTCAGAAAGAAAATCCCATCGTCATAATAATCACATACAAAGAAAAGCAAAACGTAAATGGCGTAAGATAAAGAGAGGAGAGAGAGAAGAAAAAAAGGTTTTTTTGTGTAGCAAGTAAGAGAGAGAAAGGGAATTAATAAGGAGTAGGAAGAGGAGAGAGATGAAGCCAGTCGCCGCCAATGCTTTTAAAGCAGAGATGATCCGCTGGAGATCTTCTCGTTCCCCCTTCTTGGCTCAAATCTCAATGAAAGGTTTTACTTTTTTTTTCTGATTTTTATCTTTCTTGGCTTTGAACTCGGGAAGGGAAGAGGAATGATGATGATTTATTTTCGGTCTGACGAAGTTGTCTCTCCTACAATCCTACTCTCTGAAAAAAGTATTTTTTAAAAATTAAAAAAAAAGGCAATAAAAGAGAGTGGGAATCTAGCTGCAAATATTCTACATTAGCCAGCTAAGTTGTTTTGAATGTTTGATTAACAACTGGTTTATCTCAAATTTTTTAATCACTTCAATTTATTCATTTCTTACGTCTTTTATGTTTATTCGCATTTAGACAACGGAAAAAAGGTTTAATGCGTATGTATTTATCTTTTGAAAAGGGAAAGAGTAAACATCAATTGATAGAGATGTGCTTTTTTGAAGGACATTTTGACTGTCTGTCTCACGTAAACTGAATCAGACACATGGTGTCTCAAAACTTTTGACTGTCTCTCCCAAGTTTCTTAGATGAGGATAAGGGGTTCTTCTCTGCACATCTGAAGGAGACCGTCTATGTGTATTTCGTGAGCTAAACCCCCTTTCGACAATAGATCAGATCCTTCTCTTTCTTTAGTCGCCTAGTTTTTTACGTATGTCATCTTTTTCACAAGGAATCATTGAGACGGCGTGAAATCGACGCGCCATAAACTCTCTGGACTACAGAGTCCAAACGGAACCCGCTTGCCGAGAGAGTGACACTTTGACTTTTTGCATTACGTTATATTTCTAGATGCTCACGAAGTTTTAGTCAGACTTGCATTTCCTAACGCTATTGACTTTCCATGCAAACAATGAAAACAAAGCTAACCTGATTAATACACAAATGTTTTCTTCGTAACTATGACCGACTCCTTCTAGATCTGAAACTACAATAGAATATCTAAAAAGTCAATAACTGTAACCAAATATAAAAATCACTAAGCGGAATCACACACACTCGTATAAAAAAATTAACTCGGCTTAACACAAAATGAAAGAATTAGTATTGCATAACAACTCATGCACTAATCAAGTGCAGGCAAAAACCTGTTCCGACCAACTTTTATCATTTTATTTTCTCAACGTATTGAATATGGCGCATAACTTCTTTTTATAACACTAAAACAAGGAAAAAATTTACTTATCCTCAGCTGTGTAATTTAAGCTTAAAGATTTAAATTTACACGATAATTTTGAATTGTTTAGATGACTGGCGTTTATTTTACTTTTCTAGAAAGCAAATATATTACTTTGATAACGTAATTTTCTCTGAAAGGAAGCTTCATTTACATTTTCTCGAGTCATGTAAAGTTTCTCCTTTTTAGCGTCACTATATGTTTTTCTATTGATACTTTTCATACCCATGAGTATATCGTGTCTCGTATAATAAAGCTCAAAAAATGAATAATCAAACATAGTGTTCACAACTACTGCATGGTCGACTGCATGGTCGGACATAATAATGTAAAGATTGTTACAAAAACATATGATCACGGGGTTTTCCATGTACATAATTCAATTTTGGTTTCTGAAAATTGTCAAATCAACAATAATGTATCTTAATTGTTTTTATCTGCTTAAGGTGATCTATTACTCGACAGTTTTCTCAAGACTACGATAACAAAAATGGCATGCATAGTGAAGATCTAAAATGGACCCGGTTTGGTTTAAAATGTATTAATGTCATTTGGTGGGGTCTGCATGTCAATTTTCTTTACGTGCCGTAGCTGTGTTCCACGTGATTAATGGCTCAATTATATATGAACGTAAAAACACGTATCGTAAGAGTCGCAACGTAGTTATGGAGATGTATCATGTATGCATATGGTCCCAAAGCTAAGTCGACTAAGTAGTAAATGAAGGTTGACACGCAGGGCTTGTTCGATCTAGATAGTGGCTTGATTATGTCAATATGCTGATTTGTCCGCATCTTCGCTATAAGGATAAAAACATCTCAAATGTAAAACTCTATTTTTAAAAAAAAATAGAGTGAAAATGAATATGGAATAAAAATGCTCTAACTTTATTTTGTTTTTCACTCTATTTAAACAAAAATTTTTTTTATGTAAACTCTATTATGTAGTTGAGTTGAAACATTTCTTACTAGATATTCATTTTTATTCAATTTTAAAGAAAAAATAGAGTAGTGTTGAGATACCCTAAGCACATATATTTGACTTAGTTATCCTTTTATTTTATGCCGGTCCTGTAATAACTCTTTATATGCTCTTCAAACAGAAAATAACTCATTATATATACAATATGCTCCGTTATCTCTCTGTTCAGATTTCAGTCCTTGAATTGGATAATGTATAAGTGGATTTATTTCTGGGCAAAAATATTAACTAATGAATAGTTTATTTTTTCACTATTCGTCATGTTACCTTTCTCATTCCGAAATATCCGACTTCAGAAAAATATGCTTCCGTAGACTTCAAATTATGGTTCTCAGGCTCTCAGCCTCATCAAAGACTCGAATCTTGGAAATTATTTATCCTAAATGCATGAATTGTTTTTGTTTTAAGTACTAGTCATGTTACTTTACACTTTCCGCTAAAGAGTTAAATTTATGTATGACGAGTTTTCTAACTTAAAACAAAGACGAAAACTATAACCACTGGGTTGAATTTTTTAAGTAGGACTTTTTCGCTTTGATCATCTTGATTTCCCTTTTAACTTGAGATCCAAGTACGCAACCCCCATAGATCATAAGCATACATGTTAATGCTCTTAATGCGTACGAGACTTATTTTTCCACAAGGCCATAGCCAATTACGACGATTGCTGATCAAACTATATTTTTACCAAAACGTTCCGGTAGCATACATGATCTTCGACGACCCCTATCTTCGAGTATAGAACCACACGAAGTTAATTATCTCTCTCGCACTAAGAAAGTCATGCTTTATATGATCAATGTTAATGCCTTGGCTCATGGTGTATGTTAAGAACTCGATCTCATTCTCTCTTTACATTAGGAAGAAGGTTTCTGTATGAATGATTATGACACTCAAAAAATGGAAGTTTCAAGTTTCTTGTGATCAAACTTTCACTAGCATTACGAAAATTTCATTAGCAAGTCAATGATATTACATTTCTAGCAAAAAAAAGAAATGATTATTACAAAAGAAAATAATTGTCCACGTCTGTCATCCTTCTAGCCAAAAGAGTTGCACGTACAGACGTTATCATATGGGGTATAATAGGGTGTATTATTAGAAGTGTCATTAAACATATTTCCTCTTTGGATGAAATAATTATATGTAGATGCATAGGTAAGATGTTGAAAGCACAGAAGGAAAAGCAATGGCATGTGTTCATGAGAAAAGACTAGACGTAGCCTCCATTATTACGGAAGCACTATATTTATACAGTGTTCTACCTCTTTTACATTATGTACACTGCATCCATATTAAATGCACTCCCCATATTGTTATTATTCTCTCAGTTCATCTTCGTTGCAAACTTCATTTTTATCGAACTTTGCATAGAAAAGGCAAGAACATAAATAGAGTCAAAAGTAATGGTTTTGAACCTCAAGTATATGCGAAAACTACAACGAAAACAATGCTTATAATTGATGTGGTTTCCTAGAGGAGTGGTTCATTTATGTTACTTATATTTTTATACTTGGAGTATACAAGCAAATTGAGTTTTCTAAAAATGTAAGGACATGAATACTAAATAAATTTCATTAAGAATAAAAATCGACAAAATGGTATACAAATTTGCAATTGAAGAACTTTTTTTCTGTGATTACTAGTTTCTTTTAGCGAAACCACATAGTCATTTTATAATTAATAGTTCCGTTATTTCGCATAGTTTTTTTTAACTATGATTTATTATGATCATATAATTTCGCATAGCTTATGGAGAACAAAATAAATATGTTGATAAAATATTTTCTTTACAAGGAAACCGACTTTTCAGCTATATAATACTTTAATGGCTATTAGCCTATTATCAAGTTAAATATCGACAATACGAAAGATTCTAAAAATTGATAGTTCAATCTACACGGGAGATTATGTCGGTTTTTGCAACAAGCCAAGAATATGATAATGCACATAGCATTAGACTATCGTATTTGTGTTTTACGTACAATAAATAAAATATGCATGTCATATATCATTCTCAAATAAAATATGCATGTCATATATCATTCTCATATATACATACATAAAAGATTAGTCTTGGTGAATGATTTTTGACAACTATGACCTTGACATATGAGGAAACCTCACATTCAATTGAACCGTGAAGAATATATTCACAAGCAAAACCAAAACTTCTAATTCTGAGATGAGAATGATTATGCCATTCGACTAATAGTAAATGTTTAATTAGTGTTGGAAAATAATAATTAAAAGGTTAATTTAAGACAGGCGTGAGCATAAGGCATCATAAACAAATGATGGTGAACACTGACTATGGGTCCAAACCTCCATAATTGCACCCTTGTGCTTCTTCTTCTCTTCTTCTTTTTTTCTCCTTTCTTCATAAACTTCTTTATAGTTTCCGGTTTAACCTCTTTTTCTTTTCATTTGAGTAAACGTTTTTTCGTTGGCAAGTTGCAAAACTTATTTGAATTATTTGGAATGTAAAAGTAGTGTCTAAGAATAAGTTCTGTCAGTGAAAAAGGGGAATGATTTTGGTCGTTTTCAGGCCTCTTTTTCTTGTTGTTTGCTTCTTGAGTCGCCATATACAAGACTCCAAAGAAATGGACTATATACTAGTTTGGATGTTTTGTGATAGTGGTGTGAATTTGGTGATAGTAACCAGTAAGCAACATGTGCCGAATGAAAATTTTAAATGGGTCCACAAAAGCCAATTATCCAAATTTAAATAGCAGAAATTAATGCATTTGTTAGGGGTCAAAAATATTGTTTTTTTTTGTAACAAGTCAAAAATATTGTATAATCCAATGTTATATATTGTAATGTAACTATGAAACTAGCAGCTATAAATTTACGAGTGAGAGACTTTAATCAGGTAATGATGTTACATGCTAAACATACCCAAATCTCTTATTTAAGTTAATCATAGCTTATTAATGGTACATATGTATGTTTTTCTCACTTCAATCTAAATCTCTTAACAGAGTATAGTGACATAATTATGCTGCAAAGTTTTTTTTAAATCATGTTTAATTGGAACCATTTACAAAATCAAACGATGGCCAACTTAATTTGACGAGGAAAATGATGATTAATAACTAAAATGAATCCAGTTGGCGAAGAGAAAGAAGAGATTGTCGTCCAGGTTTTATGCTCATAAAGCAACACATGAGTGTTTTTACCTAACACCCTATTTCTATACACTTGCTTTTTTTGGGCCATAAGTGGCATCACCTAATTTTTCCATATTCTAATTCTAACGTTACGATCTTAATTTATGCTAATCCCCGTGTCCTTTTTAGAAATCATGCGAATAGCCAATTATCGCATAAATTCAACTTGTTATAATCTTGTAGTTGACTAATAAAATCATCATATTAGGGACATTTTGATAGTAAAAGTTAGTTGAAACTCGATGAAAAGACTTTACTAGGTGAGCACTACTTTATCTCATTAATTTGTCTTTGGGCTGGTACATTGATCGAATGTATACATTTTCATACATTGTTTACGTGACAGAGTTGACAGTAATCAAAACGCCCACGGTTTAAAGCCGATTCATTCTTTCTTCATCATTACAATAAAAACCAATAAAACTACAAATAAACTTAAATTTTTGAAATATTTCAAAGTATGTTCTCTTTTAGAGAGTTCAATGTGAGCCCAAATTACAGTAAACGTAATCAAAATCAAACTGAAAGAGAAAAAAAGCCGGATTGAATCCCTGAAAACCATGCATGATGATACTCTCATCACATTTAGGATAAGGTCCAAAATATAAACACACAACTCAAGTCCATAATGTGAGTCTGCGAACCTATCTCAAAACTGTGAAACGTGATACTTGTAAACAGCTACAAATCGTAAAAAGTGTTTCCCTCCACTCAGTAAACTTGAATAAGCACTGAAGTATTATAGCTACACAACCTCTGTTTTTTTTTTCTTGATAAAAATTACACAATCTCTGTTCTATTCCCCGCATTTAATTTGTTATATCTTTAGTTGATAGGATATTTTTGTATTGAAACTTGTTTTGTTATTACTACATAACAAGAAAACAAAAAAGTTCTGAGAATTAAGCAGAAGCAAAAACAAAAATACAAAACAAACAAAAGGAAGATAAACCCATTTTTCTAATGAGGGTTTTATTTCCTTGGATGTGTATCTTCCGGTTTAGCCGTCCCTGTGGCCACTTTAGCTACATCAGTGGCACTAGCCTCAGGCTTTTTCTTAGCATACATAACAGTGTACATGACTGCACCGGATATAGCTAATCCAGCGATAGCCATGGTGGTGTAACTGTATGGCAAGTTACGGCGTTGGTGGAGAACACCACCGGGATTACTCCCTGGTGGCCTCTTCGACGATTCAACCCCCGCAGCTTTCACTCCTTCCGGACTCATCTTCGTTGTATCCGCCGTTTTCCTCCAGTCATTTTCTCCAGCCATCTTTTTTTTTTTGGATCAATATCTTCTTGGGACTATCCTAACCAAAGGAAGAAACGGTGTTGCTTTAGTAAATGGGTTATGGAGATAGTAAGAGTCACGAAGACACGTAGTGTTGTTGAGTTTGATAATGTGTCCTCAGTAAGGGACACCTAGCTGATGCTGTTTATTTTCTGTAATAAACGTATTAGGCAGGTGTCACACCTTAAACATATCATAGATTCACGTGCAAATGTATGCTTCTTTACATTTTATATGGAAGTTTCTGTGGGTCTTCCGCGTCTTGTGGGCTTTGTGGAGATATGTTCTTATCTTTTTCAACCCAACACTATAGAAGCCCAGCTAAACTGGCAATCAAACGAAAGTAAAAAACAGACACAGGTAGCCTTGACCAGTCTTCCTAGAAGACTGTGTAATCAGTAATGATCAGATTCCAGGTCTTGTCTCTTACCTAGCCGTTACGCCACCTTCATCAACGGCTACATCAAACATTTTTCATCTTTTCCTTTAATTTCCATTAACTTCAACGGCTAGTTCTCATCTCAAGTCTCTCACTAGATCTATAAAAACCACACAAGCTCCTCACAGACTGTTCATCTCCAACTCATTCAAACATATTCTCACACACTAACACTTTTGTGGTGCTTAAACTCAGTAGAGAACCAATGGCTTCTTCTTCTCTTCTAGTCACCATCTTCCTCTGCATGTTCTTCTTGTCCGTAAATGCCAATGAGGTAACCGTCGGTGGAAAATCCGGTGACTGGAAGATCCCTCCTTCCTCTTCTGACTCTTTCAACGACTGGTCTCAAAAGGCTCGCTTCAAAGTCGGAGACTTTCTCGGTATACATTCAACTTCTCATCACTATCTCTATTCCTTACAAAACCCATAAGCCCATTTTCATTAATGTACTTATTTTTTGTAATCTTAGATGTACTCTGTTTCTAACATTGTCACATGTTAATTTCAGTTTTCAGCTACGAAGCTGGTAAAGACTCGGTGCTGCAAGTGACAAGAGAGGCTTACGAGAAATGCAACACCACGAGCCCGAAAGCCAGCTACACCGACGGGAACACCAAAGTGAAGCTAGAACAACCCGGTCCGGTCTACTTCATAAGTGGAACACAAGGTCACTGTCAAAAGGGGCAGAAGCTACGCCTTGTGGTAGTCACTCCTCGTAGCTCTCTCTCACCGGCTCCTTCTCCATCTGATGGTCCCGCCGTTGCTCCTACTAGTGGCGCTGCTAAGCTCACCGGCGTCTTCAGTGTTCTGGGCCTTGTTCTTGGACTCTGGGCCTTGTTCTGAGAGAGCAGAGATCTTTTCAGTTTTTTTTTTTAAGTTTTAGTCTTGAATTCTATTCTATTTATTAATTTTCAAATATGAAGCAGAGATCTTTGCTATCTATCCCTAGTCTTGTTGTTACTAATTCAGAATTCACAAGATTAAATTAAACTATTATCCCTTTATATAATTGGAATGCCTTTGCACTTATTTAAATTAAAAATTACAAAGAATTCAAACATATGTAAAAAATTTAAGCAAACCAAAAAAGCAACATGCTTTTTTTTTTTTTTTTAACGCTGATTTATTATGATCTTACAATTATGATATAGGAAATATTACATAGACGATTCGACAACCGACAATACTACCTGCCTTATGAAGATCTACGCCTAACTGCATCACCTAAATTCATTGTTGGGCCTAAAGAAGGTAACATGTTTTCTACAAATGAGCCACTATTGGGCCTCAAGATATTTTGGGAGGTAGCTAGTGGAGCGAGCCACTGAGATTTTATCCTTTCGACAAGATTTTAATCAAAAAATCCCCGGTTCACCGTAATCACCAGCTCCGTAGTGTTGTTGCCGTCTGGTGAACGGAGACGTATCCAAATCTCCATGACTATTCATCTTATCTTCGTCTTCGTGTTTTGTTAGTCACAGCTTCTCCACTTTGAAATGTGATATTGCTCTTAATTTTTTAAAAAAAGAAAGATGACAGCTTTACTCTGCTCCACGAGTCTCTGCGGCGATATAACGGTCAGTGACACTTTCCTCGTTAGTAACATCAAAGAGAAACGCAACAGTTTGCTTAACGGCGGATTAAAGTTCCACACTTTAAAGCTTGGGCCTCTGTTCCACCGCAAGAAACAGAGGAAGAACACGAGATGCAGCGTAGTCTTCACGAAAGGCTCTGACTTTTCTGTTTCTATAATAAACAAGAAGACATTCAAATCCTCAGGTGAAGAAGAAGTCGCCAAGATTCTAAAGTCGCTTCCCGATACTGCTTCCGCGTTTTCCTATTTCAAAGAGGTAGCTCAGAGTCACACCACAGAGACTTGCAACTACATCCTCGAAGCTCTAAGACTCGATGGGAAACTCCAGGAGATGGCTTACGTGTTCGATATGATGCAGAAACGAATCATAAAGAGAGACGCCACCACTTTCTTGACTATCTTCAAGTCTCTTTCTATCAAAGGTGGGTTGCGGCAAGCGCCTTATGCACTAACGAAGATGAGAGACTCTGGTTTCCCTTTGAATGCTTATTCATACAACGGCCTGATTCATCTTCTCCTCAAGTCTAGGCTTTGTGTAGAGGCGATGGAGGTTTATAGAAGCATGATCTTTAACGGTTTCAAGCCTAGCTTGCAGACGTACTCATCCCTCATGGTAGGGTTAGGGAAAAGAAGAGACATTGACTCTGTGATGAGTCTACTCAAAGAGATGGAGACGTTGGGGCTAAAGCCTAACGTCTACACGTTCACGATATGTATCCGTGTCCTCGGTAGAGCGGGGAAGATCAACGAAGCGTATGGTATACTCAAGAGGATGGATGAGGAAGGGTGTGGACCCGATGTGGTTACCTACACTGTTCTCATCGACGCGCTTTGCACCGCTGGGAAGCTGGACTGCGCTAAGGAGGTTTTCTCCATGATGAAAACGGGAAGACACAAACCGGACCGTGTGACTTACATCACTTTGCTGGATAGGTTTAGTGATAGCAGAGATTTGGAGTCGGTGAGGCGGTTTTGGAGCGAGATGGAGAATGATGGGCATGTCCCTGACGTTGTAACGTTCACTATTCTAGTGGACGCTCTTTGCAAAGGTGGGAGGTTTAGTGAGGCGTTTGAGACTTTAAATGTGATGAGGGAGCAAGGTGTGTTACCGAATCTTCACACATACAACACGTTGATCTGTGGTTTACTAAGAGTTCACAGGTTAGACGATGCACTTGAGCTTTTTGGTAACATGGAGTCTCTGGGTGTTAAGCCTACTGCCTATACGTACATTGTTTTCATTGATTACTATGGAAAGACTGGAGATTCCGTCAGTGCTCTCGAGACTTTTGAGAAGATGAAGAGTAAAGGAATAGCTCCAAACATTGTAGCGTGTAATGCGTCTCTCTACAGTTTAGCTAAAGCAGGAAGGGACCGAGAAGCAAAGCAAATCTTCTATGGCCTCAAAAACATTGGGCTTGCTCCTGACTCGGTGACGTATAACATGATGATGAAGTGCTATAGCAAGGTTGGGGAAGTAGACGAAGCTATTAAGCTGATGTCAGAGATGCTGGAAAACGAGTGTGAGCCTGATGTGATCGTTGTCAACTCTCTGATCAACGCTCTTTACAAAGGTGATAGAGTAGACGAGGCGTGGGAGATGTTCACTAGGATGGAGGAGATGAAGCTCAAGCCTACCGTTGTGACTTACAACACTCTCCTCGCGGGTTTGAGGAAGAACGGAAAGATCCGAGAGGCGATTGAGTTGTTTGAAGTGATGGAGGAGAAAGGATGTCCGCCTAATACGGTGACGTTCAACACTCTCTTGGACTGTCTTTGCAAAAACGACGAGGTGATGGTGGCGTTGAAGATGTTCTTCAAGATGAGTTGCGTCCCTGATGTTTGTACTTACAATACTATTATATACGGTTTGATGAAGAAGGGTCGAGTTAAAGATGCGATGTGTTTCTTCCACCAGATGAAGAAGCTTGTGGGGCCTGACTTTGTTACACTATGCACTCTTCTTCCGGGTGTTGTCAAGGCGGGTTTAATCGAAGACGCTTACAAGATCATCACCAGCTTTCTTCACAGCTCTGAAGATCAGCCGGCTAGTCTCTTCTGGGAGGACTTGATGGGATCTGTATTGGCTGAAGGTGGAGTAGAGAACGCAGTTTTGTTTTCTGAGAGGTTGGTTGTTAATGGAGTTTGTAGAGATGGTGAATCAATCCTGTTGCCGATGGTGAGATACTGTTTGAAACATGGTGATAATCCCTCAGTTGCTAGAATGTTATTTGATAGATTCACTAAAGATCTTGGTGTTAAACCGAAACTTCCGGTTTATAATCTGTTGATCAGTGGCCTTCTTGAAGCTGATATGATTGAAGCAGCGGAGGAACTGTTCCTAGAGATGAAGAGTAGTGGTTGCTGCATCCCTGATGTTGCTACCTACAACTTCTTGCTTGATGCTTACGGAAAGTCAGGAAAATTGGAAGAACTCTTTGAGATGTATAAAGAGATGTCTTCACATGAGTGTGTACCGAACACAATCACTCACAACATTGTCATCTCCGGGTTAGTGAAAGCTGGGAATGTGGATGAAGCTCTAGATTTATACTATGACCTTATCAGTGATGGAGACTTCTCTCCGAGTGTTTGCACGTATGGTCCTCTCATCGATGGTCTTTCAAAGTCGGGGAGATTGTATGAAGCAAAGCAACTCTTTGAAGGGATGTTGGACTATGGTTGCAAGCCAAACTGTGCTATCTACAACATCCTCATCAACGGGTTTGGCAAAGCTGGCGAGGCTGACGCGGCTTGCAAGTTATTCAAAAGGATGGTTAGAGAAGGAGTGAGACCGGATCTCAAGACTTACTCGGTTCTTGTGGATTGTCTTTGTATGGTAGGTAGAGTGGACGAAGCCTTGCGTTACTTCAAGGAGGTGACGGAGTCAGGGCTAGACCCTGATGTGGTGTGTTACAATCTCATAATCAACGGACTAGGGAAGTCTCGGAGGCTTGAAGAAGCTCTTGAGCTTTACAATGAGATGAAGAGCAGCAGGGGGATCACTCCGGATCTTTACACTTACAACTCGTTGATTCTGAATCTTGGTATCGCGGGGATGGTGGAAGAAGCTGGGAAGGTTTATAGTGAGATACAGAGGGTGGGTCTTGAGCCTAATGTGTTTACGTTTAACGCTTTGATCCGTGGATATAGTTTGTGTGGGAAACCTGAGCACGCTTACGCTGTGTACCAGACGATGGTGACTGGTGGTTTTAGTCCCAACACAGGAACATATGAACAGCTACCGAACAGAGGTTGACAATTTTTACACGGCTAATACAGTTAGAGCTCTCTGCACTAAGTGGAGCATCTGCAGAACAGTTTGTCATGTAAAGTGTACAAAACATAAGGTTGTGTAAATGTCATACTCCTGTTTCAAAAATATTATCTGCTAGAGAAAAAAATTGTTTCAAAAAGATAAATTATATTAGATTTTAAATATACTTTTATTAACTAAAATTGTAATTTAAAAAAAAATTATGATTATTATATTGTGCTAAAAATTATGGAAATAGTTAATCACAAAATGATACATTTATAATCAAAATATATATTTTATATGAATGAAATTTTTAAAACGTGTAACATTTTGAAACATAAAGAATATTATTTTGTTTGTGTTTACATGATACTTTTTATTATTATTAGCCTCATCTAAGAATTAAAAAATAGTTCCAAGAGAAAGTGTGTGTATATGGAGAATCTATCAAGCCATAGCAATCCTAAGTAGATAAGATTATGGTTAATATTTGATACTATCAACGTTTTGGTTTTGAGATGCTACAGGACACCAAGAAGTTACTTGGATAAATAAACTGTTCATAATGTGTGTAAATAGACAGAGAGAGAGAGAGAGAGAGATTGATAGTGTTTCAATAACCTGGAGGTGGTACATAAATTTCCCGGTTTATGTTGGTAGACCCGAATTTCAAATAAACTGTTTGGAGACATCCGATTATTATAATGATATGTAGACACAACACACAATGACACAAAGAACATCATCTCATATAATGATTAGAAGATTAACGTTGGCGTCTAGAAGATGAGTCTTTACGTGACTGTGGCAGAAACCTATGGCGGAGATAAACGGGTGGAGACACCTGCGAGGACCGTCGAGATACGCGGGCCGGAGGAGGGCGTCTCCTTCTAGCATTACGAAGAGCTGGCCGTGGTTGTTGACATTCTTCGTCGGGGAGACCGACGAAGCCTAAGTATGATGGGGTACTGGTATACGAGAGGAAGGTGTCTCTGATTTGGTTAAACAATAACTCCTCCACATCTACCATCATGCGATCATATATCGCCGATACTGCTAGTGCTAGGTCCTGTGGGATGGGATGGATAACCAAGTCATCGCCCGTCGTGATCTCATCGTGTTGCTCTAACCGAACAACCCTCTCGCTCGACTCCTCCATGTTTTCTACTCAACGTAATCGAAGGTTTAAAGACTATATACAACAACACAATTTAAGATAATGGTTAAGTAATCAGAGGGAAACTTTCTTTGGTTAAGTTTTCAAGCTAGCGGCAATTAAATATGTAATTTACATGTTTTGATTTCTTTTATTTCATTATTATCAACTTGGTTGATAAATATTGACTTTATATTCCTTCAAGAAGAATATAATCTTTTGAATATTTTGAAACGGCTGACTGGAATATTTAATTCGATTTTCTTTATCACATCTAGTTTCTTTGTGCCTATATTATACAACAAAATAAGTTTTAGAAAAGAAGGAAATGCTCTTCACAAGAAATGATTTTAAGTGGCTAGCTTATCAAGAAGAGCCAATTACCAGGTAATACTTCAGTTTCTTAAGATGATGACTTGATAACATTGAACTTGGACAATTTCAGGATTCAGGATTCAGGCAAAATTCAGTCGCAACGACATATCAATACTATTAAAACAGGAACATGCCTAATTGATATTAGTTGAGTTCATTTAAAAAAAATACAGCATCAATATGTAACTGCTTATATAACTTTTATTTATACGACATTTAAGAAACAAAACTGTTCCATAACCGAGTCCTACTTTTAAGGAGATGGATTATGAATGGCAAAACAGAATCTATGTTTTGTTTACCAATTGAGCTTCCCGATTTTTTAGCTTAACTAGAATTGGTTGTTAACAATTAAAGTGGGCTTTTCATTTACATTGGATCAAACATTATAAACCTATTTTTATTTGCATCATAAATTATTATGTGTAATAATAACATTTTATAAATCATTATATATAAAATCAAATGATGAAAATTTAATGGAAAACTATTTTTACAAATATTTAATTACACTATTTAATTACTAAACAAATTTGTAACTATGCTTTATTAATTTTTTTTTAAAAATAAAAAATTTATAACTGTTTAGATAAAAAAATCAAAATTAATGCATGAAATGACTATGGAACAAGTGTATACTTTGGCAACCTCACAAATTTAATAGAACTAGGTGTTTTGCCCGCGACGCGGGCTTAAACATTTTCATAAATTTTTGAAAAGTTCTTTGTACACTATCTTCATTATACTAAAATAAATTTTAAAATAACTCAAAATTATATTTTTAATTATATAATTAAAAAAAATTATTTGATAAATATTTAATTATATAATTTATGTTTTTAAATTTTTACTAAAATACTTTTTCAGATAACAATACAATATATATATAGATACAATTTTTTTTAATTATCTTTTTAGATTATGGATAATTCAATATTCTATTTTTAATTATATAATTAAGAATTTTATTTGATTAATATTTAGTTATATAATTTATGTTTTTAACTTTTGACTATAAGACTTTTTCAGATAACAATACAATATATACATAAATTATCTCTGTTTAAATTATATTTCAGATTTTGGATAATTCTTACTATTATTAATTTTAATCAATTATCTAATCAAATAAATTGAAATTTCGTTTAAATTTTTTAGTTTATTTATATATTTTATTCATTAAGGGTATAAACGATATTAACCACTCTAACTTTTAACGTGAGAGCTCGATTCTAAAAATTTACTTCGCAAATAATAGTATAGATTAACAAAAGTTCTTACTAAAGTTTAAAAAAAATATTATACACAAATATGATTACAAAAAAAAAACTACAAATATGATTACAAAAGACACAAATATGAATATTTCATTTCTAACAAAGAAAATACAAACAAAAAATATAACCGCCCTCTGAAGGGCGGATCAAAATCTAGTAACCAATTAAATTATTAGTGTACGTATTCCGATACTGGATGTGCACAAAAACAATTCTATATCCACATCCTACTCACCTTATAATGAGTCAAACATTGTTTAATATCCTGACTCTAGACTAGAACAATCATATATACATATGTGAAGCCTGCGGCAATCAATTGATAAAACATGACACAAAAACCGTAAATCAACATCCCAAAAGATTACAAGTTAATAGGTTACCATAAACAGTGCGTTCATCTCTGGCATAGACAATCCAAACCTGAAACAGGATGAACAGAAATACATCAGAAGGTCGATCGATAGCACAGTCTCGTAACATAACATATCCATCTGATCAAAAGACAAGATTACTTACTACAACATGAAAACCAAACAAAGTAACTTGTTCACACAAGGGCGTTATTTGATGCTCTTTGATTATGTCTTCCTAGTTCACGCAAAAGGGCACCTCATATGAATGCAAACAAAAGTTTTGGTCATAACTTGTAACATTAATGTAAGGCAAAACGTAAAACAATATGCCATTTCAAATGACATAATTACCATCATGTGACAATTTCCATCTAGCTCAACCTTATATTATATCGATCCTTATAAGAAACATGCCACTTGAGAATAAATATCATACATTTCACACGTATCAGAAAGCACCATCTTTCAAGGAGCATGAAAGTTTACAACCAAAACCGAATCAACCAAAACAGAAGATTCGACGGTACAACAAAAGTAAAACGCACTAAGAAACCTAGAGATAAAGCCTATAAGAGGCGAGTCAAGCTCAGCAAGATGAAGAACCCCATGGAGAAATTTCACCTTAATCCCTAAGGCGATTGTTCGCAAGAACAATTGATAGTCGTCGACTGTTACCCAGCAAGAGCTTTTGGTGAGAAGCTCCAGGACCTTGGGTAACACCGATAAGAAGAAGTCCTATTCATAACCTCATCACTCACAAACAAATCCCAAGTTTAAATTGTTCTATCTCTGTCATCGATAAGAGACTATCAATAAATTTGCAACCAGGGAATAGTGTTTTGGCTTAAATAAATAAGAATTTGATCTGGGTGACCAAAAAATCACATTTTAATCTTCTTCAATATTTAGTAATGGAAACGCACACAGTAAGGATTCACAAAGCAACTCCGTACTGTAGTTTTTAACCACTATACTGAATTGTTCTTCAAAATTTAGTAATGCAAACGCATACATGAAGCATTCATAAAGCAATGCAAGTACTGTAAATTTCTTAACCATTATATTGAATTGGTTCTTCTCAGCAAATGCATACACAAACCGCATCTGGACCCCAAAATTACATGAAGAGTTTCGAAAACACACACAAATTAATGTGTCTATATGGTTGTTTACAGGATTAAATGCGAAAAACAAAAACATGTTCCTATATATATCAAGAACCAAACCCACAAAAACATTCTCGCAAAATTCACAGCGTGATCACATGGAATCAGTTATATATAAATTAGATACCATCTATACCACAATTCAACTATTGATAACATAATAGTTTAACTTAGATACATGATTACATATTTCAGGGAATCAAAATGTACGAGCACACAAAATAAATAAGCTAGAAAACCAATAAACTGGATCATGAACAGTACTCTTGCAAGATCCATGATTGAAAATAGATGTGATCAAATGAAGCAAAGGATAGCTCTAAACATAATTATGAATCAAGAGACTAGATCACGGGTTATAAAAGCTAATGAGAAACCGATAAAACAGAAGGAAAAGCTAACCATATAATAATATAGCTTGAATCGAGAAAATTAAGGATTCAAAAGCGTTAGGACCAGCCTAAGGAAAACTAGGTTAACGTTAATGGTCCCATGTTAATCTCGCTTAACCAAGCCTTAAACACATAGATTAAAGCATTTTCGATATTAATGATCTCATAGAATATAACGTTCAACAAGAATAAACAAAAAGCAAAATCGCATGCAATTAGTAACAAATCTAGGAATGTAAGAGCAAATTAGTATAGATATAATACCGTATATAATTTACCTATGGAGAGAGAAAGTGGGTGAGAGAGATGGGAACACAAAAGTGAGAGAGATGGGAACACAATCAAAGAAGAAAACGTGAACGGACCAAAAAGAATCGGTGCCGGAACCTGACAGATAGAGCAGTGAGCACGCAAGAGAAGCAAATGCATCGAACATGCAAAGTGCCTTTGTGTGCTCACTCTCTTCTGTCAGTTTCTTTGCGTTTTTCTAAAACTTGTCCCAAAACACTCACTCAATATGGCCTACCGACACAAATTGTGTAATCAGAGACCGAAGGCGTTTGAAAGAAGGAGACCCTGAGGCTGTAGAGTCAGATCTGAGAGGGCTTAGGGTAAGCAAGAAAGCCAGAGAGAATATTTATAACCAAAGGAAGAGAGGAAAGTTTTATTCATTTTTAGATACCCACAAATCTAGGGTTTTGACCAAATCGTGCGGAGAGGAAAATAAATTACCAAACAGGAAAGAACAAAGGAAATAAAGATTAGATTAAGAGGAAATGTGAAGAGAGAAAGAATCTATGTTAAAGAAGGAAACAAAAAACCTTATCTCTCCATGTCGCTCACTCTCTATCAAGAGTCTTATCTCTGTATTTGTTTTTTCTGTCTCTTTCTTCTCTCTCTCCCTCCTACATGCAATGGGACAGATGTATGGAAAGAGAGACATTTGCGTGGTATGGGATTGGATTGAACAGTACCATTGCAGTTCATAGTGGTCAAATCTCATAACCTATAAACGGCAACGACAATCCTATAAA
This sequence comes from Brassica napus, assembly GCF_020379485.1. Lineage (NCBI taxonomy): Eukaryota > Viridiplantae > Streptophyta > Magnoliopsida > Brassicales > Brassicaceae > Brassica > Brassica napus. Next base: position 3,060,015 of record NC_063434.1, on the reverse strand, counting down.
AGATCTTGACTTTTGTGAATGAATTCTGGTCAAACTGGGAGATAATTACTTTTTGGGAATCAGTTCTTCGCTTGTATTAGAATAGTTATTCGCGTTTAACTTTTTTTGTTTTTAAGTATTTTCTTAACGACAGCCAATTAACAGACAAAACAAGGCAAAAAAAGCAACTCAACAGACAAAACAAACAAACAAAAATATCAGAGGTTGATGTGATATATCAATTGCGGAGATTAATTACGTCTAATTATCTGAACTATAGAAATACATCGTATATAGTTTAATAATGTATCACAGGCCTGTAGTTTAATATTTAAGCAAAAATGTAACTTAACTATCTAAACTAGAGCAATATTGCACCCTATATAGTTTAATATCACAGACTATTGTTTTATATTTTAACTAAAGTAAAAAATGTTATAAGGTTAAGTTCATATTTTTCTCAATTCGGAGATCAAAAAATATGTTAATCTTTTCTGGCCACCTTCGTCATCGAACTCATGATCTGGAATATATACTCAATATTTTCTTTTGCCAACTCAATAGATACCATAAAATACACCAATTAAATTATTAAAATAAAGGGCCCCTAAAATAAATTAATCTTAAATGTAATTACCAATTGTACGTTAAGTTATTTCGCTCGACGCGTGTTATGTACTCAAAATATAATGAACTTATTCTGCTCGTGACGTGTTAATGTATAAAGCGTCCGTTAAACAATTCAATTATTTCGCTCGTTTAATTCTCTTCTGAGATACCGAATAGTTTTTACTGGTGCTAAATGCTGAGAGTTGAGAACAAATGCAAAAATGGAATATGCCGCGAATTTTATTGAAAATAATACTATATATACAAGCCACCCATAAAGCAAAGTCCAAAGATGGATCTACAAAACATATACTCCCAAGAAAATGATAAGAAATCCCTTATGGTGGTTTTGTAGACCACGAGTGCGGACTGTCACGGGTATTAATCTCCAGGGTCCTGCATTTTTTGTAACGATAGTGTGTGTTATTACGTAATAATTTATTATTCATGTTTTGCCATTTTGGTACCTATTACCAGGTTAGCAAATATATTATGGCGATGAACTTCTAGGCCAATTTCACATTTTTGTTCAAGACCAAAAAATAAACAATTACTCAAATTGCGCCATATAAGTTTTTTAATTCCTGGAGAAGTTTCTAAGTGCATCATGAAACTTTTTTGGCAAATTTAATACATATATCTTTATTTGGAATATGATGAAACAATATTTTTCTTGTATAATGCATATATGATCTTATAAAGCTGATCAAATGAAAAAAACTATTATCTTGAAGTTCGGGTAAAACCCTAATTTTGAGTTAGTCTTTAGTTTATTCCATTTTAAAATATCTTCCTTTTCAAAAAGGGTTGTATCAAAATTCAAAGAAACCACATCTTTGTGATAAATACCACCGTTTATTTGATAGTAAAAGGTTGGTAAATCACAAAATATTCACCAATTTTTCTGTTCGGTTATGTATATCTTTCCAATGAAGTATTTTGATATAGATTCTTTTATTTATAAGTATAGATTCATTATTTTGTTAAAAGATATATATATATATATATATCATTTGACTTGATAATGATGAAACAATGTTATTTTCTTGGAATATATATGACTTGGCAAATAGTAAGTATCGTTTTCCAGTATCAATTTACGCTGGAAAAAATATACTGTATTTTAAAACGCGTGGAGGGTGAAAAACATGAAAGAGGTAACTCTGCGTTTGACTTAACAATATGTTCAAAGACTGTCTAAATTCATTAACTCCCGATGACAGAGAACATAACTCCGACTCTTTCACGAGTAGGAAATATGTGGTAAGATATTGTTGTCTGAATAGCCCTGACTTTGTCTCCACACATTATAAAAAATGTTAAAACGAAAGTGAGATATCTTTATTTCTGTCAAAAAGCTAAAACATGTGCATAATTGTGAAAAAGTTTCTTATAGGAATATATATTAATATTTTAAATATATATGAAAGACATTTAGAAGTGTGTTGCAATGGAGTATTAAATTATTTTAAATAATAAACTCATATAAATTAAAGTACCATAGTAAAAACGTCAAACCGATTGTAAAAAAAACATTTTAACCATAATTGCTATAATGTAAAATAAATATTAGTCTCCTCGTGCCACATGTTACTTAAGATTCGTTTATACGAATTAGGTATATATAATACCTGTTTAATAAAGTAAACTCATTTTTCCTATCGGCATGAAACGGTGGTAGTGAGAGAATATGGGATCATGGACCACATGTTATCCCATTCACCAATAGCCTTCCATCTATTACATCACATATCATTATCTAACGCATACTTTTTTATTCGTTTGTTAGTGTCTAGATCTTGTTCTAATTACTACTTATTTGTTTCTTTTTATTTCCTGATTAAAAAATACTGTATTTAACCTGTACTTTTTTATATGCACAACCCACCGAAGACCTCAGATCTAGTGGCCTTATATCATTTTGTTGCAACTTGCAAGGCTGCTAATAGACAATTAAAGTCTATTACATATGGGAAGCAAACATTGGGGTTAGGAGTCTCCAAGCATCTCGTAGACCATTAACATGCGTGAAATAATTTGTTTCAAGTCTTTCGTCGACTTAAAAACAAATCCTTGAACAAAATACATTTGGGAAAAAATTATCTTTGAGGCATCTACAACTCAAAGCCACAAACACTAGTTATTTGGGAGAATAAAGAAATTTTTTGCAAATGAATATTTTATTAAAGAAGCGTCAAGGAATTAATAACTTTTAATTTTGGGAAAACGACCAATTTTACATTGATGAACATATAATATACAAGAAAAAAACAGTTTTATAAAACACTAATACAAAACTGAAATTTGAATCGAAAATTAAAGTCAAGTTTAAGGGTGTTCAGTCCATACTCCATAAGTCCATATTTATGATGAGATTCGTAAAACCTAAAACTGCGTTCGAGTTGAACCAAAAATACCGTGTCATACGATTTTTTATAAAGTAAAATGCCATACGAAGATTCATTGGCTAATGATTTTTTTTTTATAAATTATGATTATGAATAGCATAAACAAATAACTCAACCTAAAGATTTATTGTTTACAATCCAAAATGGAGAGATGATAGGAAAAATGTGCTAAAATAATTCTTTAAAAAAAAATGAAAATAACCAAAGCCATCTTATGTATCCACACATTAACGCTACTACATAAGCTGAAATCAATCCTAAGTGAAAACCACTCACTACTACACTTCTTCTTGTCTTAAATAAAAACAATTCTACACTTCTAGTGCCCAAACGATGTCAAGTCCCACCAACCTACGCCCACCGCAACGACCAATACCACCGCCACCGTTGCGCTTAGCTTTCCACTGTAAATTACGTAATCCCTTTGTCTGCAGCCAGACTCATCGCTTCCTCTTCTTACCGGACTTGGACTGACTTGCCTGCGACTTGCCTGAACTGACTGATTTCCCCTTGGTTGCTGGTTCTGGTGCCTTCGGCGTCTCTTCCGATTCTGACTCCACATCGCTGTCCTTGGTCTTAGAAGCAGGTGTAGATTTTGCTTTGCCTTTAGCCGCCTTTGAATCCTTTGGTTTGTCATCCTGGGACTTCTTGCCGGACTTGGAAGCAGGAGTAGCTTTAGACTTGCTTGAACCAGCCCCACCACCCCTGAATCAGAAGCAGTAATGCTTATCAGCAAAATAATTTTAGAGACTTCCAACACATACTTAACCAATTGCTTTTAAGTTTCGCTTACTTTTTCCCTGATGCTCCAATCTTTGATTGCTTGCCTGTCTTAGCTTTCTTACTCTGGGGCCTGCATGGAGAATTACCAAGCTTGGTCATCACAATAATAGCAAATTCATCTCGTAACAATGTACCATCACATCTAACTTATTCTTTCCAATGCCAAATTAACACCAGAACTAGGGAAGTAACACTTACTCTTCTTCCTCATGACCTGTCTGATCAGCAGCTTCTTCACCCTGCTGACAGAAAATGGAAGTTACATCAAAAAGGGGAGAATGAAAAAAAAAAAAACAACTCGGAGATTAATGAAATTTAATGTATCACCTCTGTTTCTGATTCATCCAGAAAATGCCACTTCTGTTTCTTAAGATTCAAGATTTCTTGATCTCCATCATCATAGATAACCTGAAAACGAAGATAGCAACATCATATAACAAATAAAACATACCATAAAATGCATTGAATCTAACTTAAGAACATGTACAATCAATAGGCTAATGGGTCACCACAATCAAAAGAGACGGAACAAACAATAGTTATTGAGGAGACTAATAAATTACCAGATGTCTCTTCTTAGCAGAATCATATGAATCGACCACACCTTTATAATACCTGCGGAAAAACCCAATATTCAATTACAAGTATCCACAGTTACCCAAGGTGCTAGTCCAGTATCAGCTATCTAAAGGAAAATACATAGAATAGCGAACACCGTTTATGTAAATATAATTCCAATTTCCATAGAAAAAAATATATAAACAAAATGCTTACGCTTTATCAATAGGCCACCAGACCCTGACCCTCGACCCAACTATATTTCCGTCAGGGGTTTGGAGATCAGATGCCTGCAAAGGAATTGGTTCAGTATAAGGAAGGATAAAAAGAAAAACACGTACACAGCACATGAAACCAATACGAAAAAAGGATTAGAGAAAAGATACATAAGTCACACAGAAGGGAACAAACATATGTTTAAGAGAAAAGTATCCACAACATGACGAAACTAAGATGTAATCATGAACTAGTGAAAATGGCAATGGCTAGAGCATGATTTTTCCACACATTCTTTTATGCGAGCAACAATTGTAATAGGTAAGTTTACGAAAACATACTTTGCCCAGACTTCGTTTTCTCTTTGAGCTTGTATTAGGACTCTCTTCTATCGGTTCCTTCACTTCTTTCTTTGACTTTGAGGCTGACTTTCCAGAGGAAACAGCCGGCTGAAACACAATTAAACGATTTCTATAATAGTAAGAGGACAGGGAAGGCAGATAGGCATCGAATCATACAGGTCAGGGGGAAAACTTACTTTTTCACTATCACCTGAAGAATTATCATCCATGGCTTTCCCACGTCCTGTTTTTTTCTTTTCCACTTTTGGCTTTGAGGATTCTTGTACATTATCACTCTCAACTGCCTTCTTCTCTGACTGCTTTGCAGCTTTTGTCTCAGAGGTGCTTTTCTTTGAAGGAGAAACAGTAGACTTGGCTTTACTTGATGAGGCAACCTTTTTTCCGGACTTTTTTGTCACTTTAGCTTCAGAAGTGTTTGTTTCTTCGGGAGCTTCTTCGGTAACACTAGCAGCAGATGGCTTGGCCTCCTTCCCCGAGCTCTCCTTTTTCTTCTGGTTTGCGGTCGTCTTAGGCCGGGTTTCCTCAACAAGATCTTCAGCATTAGATGGAGAACTGACAGTGGCAGTTTCATCAGCTGATGGCTTGGCCTCCTTCGACGAGCTCTCCTTTTTCTTCTGGTTTGCAGTTGTCTTAGGCTGGATTTCCTCAACGAGATCTTCAGCCTTAGATGGAGAACTGACATTGGCAGTTTCATCAGATGATGACTTGGCCTCCTTCGTCGAGCTCTCCTTTTTCTTCTGGTTTGCAGTCGTCTTAGGCTGGATTTGCTCAACGAGATCTTCAGCCTTAGATGGAGAACTGACATTGGCAGTTTCATCAGCTGATGGCTTGGCCTCCTTCGTCGAGCTCCCCTTTTTCTTCTGCTTTGTAGTCGTCTTCGGCCGGATTTCCTCAACAAGATCTTCAGCCTTAGATGGAGAACTGACATTGGCAGTTTCATCAGCTGATGTCTTCGATGGAAAAGCCTGCACACTTGTTTCCTGATCATTTTCAGAAGCAGCAGCGTTAACAGATGAATCATCAGGAGGCAAACTTTGCACATCCTTGCTTTCCAAGAGTGCTTCAGGTTCAGTCTCCTCCTTGACATCTGAACTTTTTGATGAATCCACCTCTTTGACAGAACTAGGTTCTCTTTCCTGAGTTTGATGTTCAACAGTTGGTTTCTCTTCAGATGTATTATCCAAGCCAGTGTTGCTAGGATTATCAAGTTGTTCAGGCTCATCTTTAGCATTCGTATCATCTAGCTTCTTTGTAGACTCAGTATCAACAGAAGAATCATTTTGCTGCGCAATGCCATTGCTGACTCCTGACTTACTTGATTCGTCCTTAGGTGGATCAGTTCGCTCGGGTGTAGAAATTACTTCTGCCTCCTGTTTATCCTGCTGATTAAAAATAAAAACCAATGAACAATCTACTTGAGCAGTTTTGCTTCTCAATGCTGATTTAAGGGAGAAAGAAACATACCTCTACTTCTGCTTCCTTTGTTAAATGACCTTGACTATCCTGCGGGGTACAAAATTGAGAGAATGGTATAAGAGCATGCAATGTAACTCGGAGACCAAAAGATGAGGCAAAGTTCGACAGAAAAACGGGTGATATATAAAACTGACTGGGTAGAGAAACAGATTAGAAGGCTTACCTCTTTCTCATTCTCAACAAGTTGGTCCTGCTGCAAAGCACTGAATGTCCCTTCACATATCGAAGCCACTACCTTACTATACTTATCTAAAGAGACACCCGACGATTTCACTGCTTCAGTCAGATAATTTTTGAGCTTGCTAGCACATTTACTGAGAACTTGTTCTGCTAAACTCCGTGATACTTGGGGAACCTGAGGACAAGTTGAAAGAGTTACAGAAGAACATCGATTGCTGAAAATAACTACCGAGACCATCAATGTATCACCTCATCATCCTTTCTAACATAATGCAGAATTGGTGAAAGCATCTTTGGAGGTATCTCCTCGCTTTCTTCTAAAACAAGTGTCATAATGTTCTCCATAGAAGAAAATAAGTTCCCTGTATGATGGTCCCTGAAAATGTAAATAAATTAATCATCAGAAAACATGATATCTAGTGAGAAGCGTGGAGATGCACGGGAGGGAAAGTTAAAATCATGTTTCTGTAAAGAAAAAGTAATCAGTCACAAAATAGATTATCTGATGTGCTGAGTGGTAACAACAGCATCTAAAAATCAATGTGGCATAAGGAATCTGAAGGAACAACAGTTTAGGATAATAAGCAATGCACACAAATTGGAAGATGTCGCTAATTTATGTCGTATATTTCCTGGACCTTAAATTGGAAGCTAAAAGAAAACTTTTGACGATATTAGAACTGTTGCTAAGTTCAACTATAATAATATCACATGGATTTAGATTAGAATGTACCTAACGGCCTTCAAGAAGTTTTGGAACATCTCGATAAGAAGTGAATCACATTCAAGATCCAACATCACAACGCACGATCTGACCTTGGCCACAGTTTCAAGGATCGAGGTCCTTTTGGAATAGGAGCGACTAGAGTCGTCGTCTAAATTTTCAAATGATGATACGATTAGCTTAAATACCTCCTGCGCATGAATAGAAGAAAAGAGTCAGCAACCATTCAATCACCTTTATGCCCATTCCCTCAAGAAAAATTACCAAACAATAACATACCCTCATCTTATCATCATCATAAGGAGCATCCGGAGCAGTTATTCTAGTAATCTCACTGATGCAGGCAGCGACTGCAACTTTCACATCGATATCAGAATGCTTGACGAGTTTCCCATCGACTAATGCTGTCATCAATGGAGAGAGCGCATTCTGCATTGAGGCAGGAGGTGACTGCTCAACATCTACTAAGCAAGTGAAGATTTTCTGCAGCGAAATACAAAAGGAATATCAAAAACACAAGAATTCAAAAATCACACCATCCCCACCACCCACTTGGATCTGAAAACCAGTCCACAAAACCAAGGCATAAAACAGTAAATGAAGTAGTGGAATTATGAGATGAATGTCATTCCTCAACGCTGATCTAGAAAGTAATCTCTTTTAACTCGCTAAAAGTATTTCTTCAATGTTAGAACAAAAAATCATAAATACAAACATGTAAGAGAAGAGTTGAAGCACAAGAAAATATCCTAGAAACACTTAGAACACCTCACTTGCTTATCATCTTAGTGATAAAGATCTTGTTTTTGTGTGTCTGTGTGTGTGCAAATCTATCAAAGATCAGAATCAGATACCACAAACTAGAAAACTAATCCCCCAGACTTATGTACATCGCACATCCTTCCAATTAAAAAAAATATTCAGAAGCCAATTTAATGACAAAACAAAAAAAATAGTTTTTGAAAGAGCACAACAGTTCAAGCAGCCTCTGTAACCCAGAATCTGATAACCGTTGCTTAATCGATACACATATCAATTCCGAAACAGAGAGATCATCCTAAGCAAGATCTAAACAGCAATGCAGTAGATTCACAGAGCCTAACGAAGAAATCAACAAGCGAAATGACGCAAATCGAGAAATCTAACACTAAAGACATGCACACAGTTAGCATTGCAGGAAGAAGGGAATGGTGAAGGGAGCTCACGTCAAGGAGAGGAAGAAGCTCATCGAGTGAAGAAGGTGGATCAACAAGCTTTTCCCCTGCTTCCAGAATCTGATTCTCGATCTCTTTCTCAGAATCCGACATCACTCTCCTCTCCTCTCTCGTGGTGCGTATCTAACAATCAGATCTCTACAAATCCCTAGCCGGATTAAGCTAAGAAGCTACGAGAGAATCACGCCTAGGGTTTTCTCCTCTCCTCTCTTCTCTTTTTTTTCTTTCTCAGTTTGCCGGAAACCAAAATTAAAATTAAAGAACGCGAGAACCCACAAGCGCCGTTAAAAAAGATCTTCTAAAAACATTTATTTATGAGAATTTATTTAACTGGTCATGGTCGTGGATGTGTTTCCATCTTTTAATTTTTACCCTCTCTCTTTTTGGGCTTTCTTTATAAGGGAATCCAGTATTGTGATCTTTTTCCCCCTTTACTCCGGATTTCACTAGGATTTTTATTAACTCTGGTTAGCTACATGATTGGCTTTCAAGTCCGATTATGAAAACTTCAGATTTTGTCCGGGCTACGCCCGGAATTATTCAAATAATGTTACTATATATTACTTCTATGTTATAAAAATATAAATAGAGATTGAATTACAAATGAGTAAAATTACAATTTTTTAAATCTAGACTATGTATGGAATGGTGGACAAATGCGAAATAAATAAAGAATTTGTTAAACTTTAGCTATTATCCAAAATATTTTTTCTTTTATATTTATGTTATTTAGAAAATATATTTGTAATCTCCACATCACATATTTCTTTGCTTAAATAATCTAATTGAATCTAAATTATTCATTTGAAGAGAACGTAAAAAAATTTCATCTTGAAAACAAAGTTGATAGTTTATTTTTTATAGTTTGTGCAATCGTCTTGAAAAAGTTGTAAACAAAGTAATTAGTGTAAGAAACAGAGAAAATCTTCGCGGACCAAAAGCCGTGTTTAGGTCGTAAGAAAGGAATGACCTGTAAATGAATAAGAATAAGTTAGTTAGCATAAATTATGTTAATGCAACAGTAGCTCTATTTATATAAAAGTTTTGTACCTGACGTAGATGAGGAAAATCATATATGTAAGTCCTTTCTTATTAGAATTGTTACTCTGTAAATAAAGTATTTCATAATAAAACATTTGACGTTGTTTTATTATTTTAACTGCTCTATGATTAGGATCAGAATTTAAACAAAATCAGAGCAGTCATAAGTAAAGTCAATACCATCTCTAATAATCAAGTCGTATATAACTATATATCGAGACCGATAAACATGAAGTATATCATAAGGGTCCGTATTATGTAAGATGTCGATACCTGTGTAAGATGATTATGTAATCTAGATCGTAGTGGGTAGAGACAGGGTTGATCAGGATGGTAGAGGCTATGAGATACAGTGGGCTTCGATAGATAACGATATATAAGAGAGACGGCCGTGGTTTTGAAGAAAGAGTGTAAACGATAAGGTTATTATATTTTGATAGGTTCTTCTAAAAATTTCGACCAATGACAGCTGAAGGTGAGATTACGTAAATTCAACTACTAATGCTAACCGTTATACATGTCAATCAAATGGTATAATTAATTTTTTCCTTTGGTATATCCTCGGTTGGATACATGAAAATTCTCAAAGGAACTGAGAGTTTACAGATTTGCTTCAGCATGAGACTGGATATAAGAGTTAAAGAGTTCATCTATGATTTATAACAAGCTAATTTTGCTTTAAAAGTTCTCATGATTTTTTTTTCTATATATGTAAATAGTTTGCGATATAAATAGAATTCCTAAAATAAACATACATCGTTAAATTTTTGATAATATATTGGAAAATTATATATCTGTTAATAATTTCAAATTAGGATATTGGATGCAGTGGCGGCACTAAGGGGAAGATCTAGAAGTTTAGGCTTCTGGTCTTATTTTATTTAAGTATGTAACTGAAAATTAATTCACTATATTTTAATTAGTCTAGTGGTTTGTAGAGTAATTTGTGATGATCAGATAAATTGTTCGATTCTTCTCTTCAACAATTTCATTAAAGAAAATTTCTAAAATGACTTTTAATAAATAGGCCTTAATTTCATATTTTCAAGGCCGGTACTAATTACTCCCTCTGTTTTTTAAAGATGGATGTTCTAGAAAAATATTTTGTTTCCAAAAGATGTATTTTCATGTTTTCAAAGCATATTTTGTCAACTAATAATGAAAAATTGTGTGTTTCAAAAATATTAATTACATTTCTTTTAATCTTATTGGTTTAAAAATATAAGAAATATAAAGTTACAAAAAACTATGCATTAATAACTAAGTTTTAATATGGTTTCTTAATAAGTGTGAAAATCCTAAAACATTCATCTTTAAAAAACAGAGGGAGTATATGTTTACTACTATAAAACATTTTCATTAAATGGTTACGAGAAACGAAATTTTGTTTTTGTTTTCATGATTAAAGATACATGTAATGTTAATGCAATCATTTCATTTATACATTTGTTAACAATATTTATTTACTAAACAAATGCATCAGCATTAGAAACTTTAGTATAGTTATAAGAGTCAGTCAAATACTCAAATTTGGAAAGCAAGAATGAAATCTGCATTTGTAGAAACAAAGTATTTCCTTTGAAAATTATCTAAGCATTTATTGATTTTGTAGACTTTAGATAAAATCTAGTACTATAAACAGTTTCCAGCTTTAATTTTCTTAAGATACTATAAAAATAAAAATAGTTCTAGTGCATCTTTCTTTGGTGTTTTTGGGGCTGAAGAAGTTTGATGGTGGATGGGCTTTTGTTCCAGTTACTAAACAATCCAGCCCAATAGTTTATCGGGCTATGTCTGAAGTCTAGCCCAATAATTTACGACTGAGTCGAGTCCGACTGCTAATCCAGAAACCACATGAAGCACAGAATCGCAAGAACTTGATGGGCCTAAATTCAAAGTCGACCCAAACTTAAACCACTTGCATCGTTCTATTCGAGCTTGTAGGCCTGGAATATGGTCGAATACGACGAATAGTGAAATACAGTATATATGATCGATCATTGGTGGTGGGACTGAAGATCATTTTATCATGGTGAAGTCGTGGGGAACTGATCGAGTTCACATTCTCTCAGAAATAGACAACGACAAGTTAAAGCTGTTAGGAGACTATTTTAGCACATAGAATCAAATCTCTAACAGTGTGAATGCATTAATATGAGAGAATAATTTGATATGTCACGAACACGTTTAGCGCATCTGCCTCTCTATTGCTATTCTTACATCTACCCAGCTGTCAAAGAGTATATATAAATAGGTTTAAGTTGAAAAATATATTATCCATTCGCTATCATGTGGTTATACTACCAAAGTAAATTTTATATGCCAGTAGCCTGGTTGTGAGTAGGTCTCAAGTGGCTTAAGCTAGATACGTATATCATTATCAAATATCAATTAATCGAGTTTGAAAAGACACTAACCATAAGAAAGAGGATACCTATTCTAGTAGTATAATAATTAGCGGGAAATGAAAATGTAATAGATAAGTATAAAGTCCATCCATATACTGATATACATAGACAGCTAGTGCAGCTTTAGTAGCATCCACAGAAGAGTGTATGCCATTACATTAAATCATATGAAACCAAATAAAATAGACTACCTTTAATGATAGCAGTCACACTCTCCACATGCCTCTCCCACCGTTCATTTATGTTCTTAATTATTTGGGACCATAGTTAAAGTAGTTCTAGGTTTTTATCAAAAGGAAAAACATAGAAAAAATGTATAAACATACTCGAATGTTTTACTTTTTAAGTATGTAAATACTCACGATCCAGAAAAACATATATACAGACCATATTATAAGACTAGAAAAGCTGATATAATTGGTAGATGTAAAAGCTAACAAAGCCCATAACTTTATAATAACATACCACTAAGGCTAGTAGACGTAGTGGGTATTTTTACTTTTAACAAAACCACTCACTCAAACAAAAAAGTAACTCCACATGGAAAATTCAACGACACGTCGTACGTAGGGTACACCGTACACTATATGCTAATTAGATTGTGTCTGCTTGGCTGTTTTCAGAAGCTGAATAGATCTGTCGAAGCAACGCTCTCCTTCTGTTTTCGTGGAACTGCTTCAGAATGACACCTACAAGAGGTGATGCTTGGTTATTTTCTACTTATTAAAAATAAATTCGCTAGGAAACAAAACAAGAATAAACAAATGTAGTTAGATCCACAGATCCAAATTTCTCCACGCCGCCACATTGTTTATTCAGGCATTACTCTATTTTCTATTCGGAAAACGATGGCACAACCATAAACTATTGTCTCAAAAGACTCCAAAACTCTATTTAAGACATATTTTACCGAGACAATAAAATCAAAATTAAATACAAACAATAAAAGCATAGGCAAGAGTGGACCGAGCCATACTTTAGAAAAAGAAAATGACCGACACTTTAGGTTGGCACTTTGGTAATTTTTCAAGATTCAAGATATGTGGGTGGGGTCTCGATGATGTCTGATAAACTGGTGAAGTGCATGTGAGTGACTACGTCATTGCCCTCTAACTTTCCATGAATTTATAATTGATGCCACTGTCAGTCAGTGAGAGACAGAGCATGGAATCAAAAAGCCTTGTGAAGAAAGTTAACCAAACTTATTATCAATGTGACAATCTCTACTTAATTTAATTAGAAATTAATGATTAATGATGAAACACTTACATATTCAAAAGGGCCAAACTTATTATCAATGTGAAATCTCTAATTAATTTAATTAGAAAGTAATGACTAATGATGAAACACTTACATTCTCAAAAGGGAAGGCTCTTTGAAGTGGAGCTTATAGAGAGTGATTTAAAATGCTCCGAAGGAACAAACTCTTGTGGCAAATTAGCTCTCTTTGTGAAGAAAGTTAACCAAACTTATTATCAATGTGACAATCTCTACTTAATTTAATTAGAAATTAATGATTAATGATGAAACACTTACATATTCAAAAGGGCCAAACTTATTATCAATGTGAAATCTCTAATTAATTTAATTAGAAAGTAATGACTACTGATGAAACACTTACATTCTCAAAAGGGAAGGCTCTTTGAAGTGGAGCTTATAGAGAGTGATTTAAAATGCTCCGAAGGAACAAACTCTTGTGGCAAATTAGCTCTCTTTGCTATTCTCTTCATGTTGCTTTGTAAACTCTGTTGCACTAACTGCTTCACTGCTTTCCTCTCTTCGCTCATCATCAAGTCGCTTTCCTCATGGTCCAAACCGTTGCTTCTGGTCCCGTAGATAGGTGCGGATAAGGCTCCGCATGATCCGGTACTATCCAACACTTGCTTCCCTTTGTCTACCCTAAGACATTCTAATATCCTCGAGGCTCTCTTTTGAGACAATGCACTTCCCAAAAGGGTCAACTCTAGCAACGACGATTCGATTCCCGCCTCGATCATTGCTTGTCTATCTCCATACCCTTTGTGAGCCATCAACATTAGTATGTAAGTGGCCTTCTCTTGGCATCCGGGAGAGTCGGTCCAGTTCAGTACATCAACCAAAACCGGAAACGCGTCGCACACTGAACTGATCGCTTTCCTTCCTTCTGGGACTGCCACTATATTGCTCAAGATAGCGAGGATCCTCTCGCTCACTTCCATATCTCCCAGTGTGTTTAAGAGATACGTGATTAAATCCGTTTCGAGGATGAATGAAACGTTTGGTTGGTAGATTGAGAGGTTGTAGAGAGCTCTTAACGCGTCTTCTCTAGCTTGTGAGCTGCTTGTTTCGTCTAGATTCTGAAGAGTTTTGACTAGGAAGATGATTGCTCCTGAAGAACCGATGATTGGTTTGTTTGAGTCTAATGCGCTTAATCCGAGGAAGTTAGCGACCACAGCTTCTGCGATAGACTGATCAGGTGTGTTTGGAGACTCGATTAGCTTCAGCATTTTGTGAACCGCACCTGCTTTTACAATAGCTGCTTTGTTCCTGCAAAAGAAAAAAGGTTTTGAGATTACTTCAGAATCAAGGAAGGTCTAAAAATGGATAAACGATTGAAATAAATGCTTCAAATTATGCACATTGTTCATATTTTAAAAAGAAGGATGAAACCAATTTAATTTTGGCCGACAAACACATAAATTATTTCACCCAAACAAACAAACAAACAAAGACGAAAATATTCACATAAAAACAAAAACAACAACAATAATGTAGTAAAAACAGTAACAAACATCAAACAATGTCGTAAGAAAACAGTGAAAGACACCAAACAATGTAGTAAAAAGAACAGTAAAAAAACATCAAACAATGTAGTAAAAAGAACTGTAATAAACTTACGCGTCGTTACCGATGCCTAGATTGAGCAGAGCGTACAGTGAAGCGATCCGAGCGTCTGCGTCTCGCGACTCGTCGTCGATCATGCTAACCAGCGGCGGAATCGCGCCGAGCATCGCTAGCGTCACTCTCGCCTCCGGATCCTCCTTCGCCAGCAACCGCACCTCGCTCGCCGCCGCTATTTTCTTCCGACATTCTCCGCCTTCATCATCTCCACGCGCCGCGGCAGCCTGCAGCTCTCCGACCACGCGCTTCAGCGCGTCGAGAGCTTCCTCCTTCATCTTTGTCTCCACGTCAGCTTCCACCTCCGCAAGATTCAGCAGATCGCAGAGCTTCTCCGACTTCTTCCCTTTCTCCTCGAACGCTGCGCCATTCAACGCCGCGGCGATGGTATTGGCTTTGACCGTTGACTTCTTCTCCGTCGTCACCGTGACGTAGCTTCTTTCTTCTTTCTCCTCTTCTCGGAGCTCGTGACGGTAACGCGAGCTGCCGCCGCAGCTAACGGCGTTTAAGATCTTTCTTCTGAATGCGGATCTTGAGAAGGTGCTCCAGAGGCGGAAGTGGTAGCCGGAGGAAGTGGTGGGAGGAGGGTCGTGAATGAGGGAACCGATGTTGTTCCGGTGACACTTTGCCATTGTCATCTCTGATCAGTTCTCAAGCTAACGTACATTGGTACAAGACAAGCAAAGAGTGCGGAACAAGATTTTTTCTACTTCCTTTTTTTTTTTCCTTTTTTTCTTGAGAATGAGTTTTTTTGTTTGTTTATTGAGAAGCGAAAACAGAGGAGACGAAAGATGAACTTTGAGATTAGCGAACTGAACTGTTTGACTGTTGATTTATTCTTTTTTGGGTTTACCCTAAGGTTGTGTTTGGATACAAACACTAACTAGTCCGCGGATAAGAGTCAGGTATATCTTGACTATTTATATTTTGAGTCTTATATTTTTGATAATGTTTGTTTATATGAATTTCAGGTGTATGAATTATTTATGAGTTATTACAAAAGTTGAATAACTATATGCTAACGTGAATAATGTCTTTTTATTTTTAACAGCCTTAGAATTCTTTTTGCTTTTAACAGCTTTAATTAATCTATTGAAATTTATTCCAAAAATTGTATGTATATGAAGAGTACAGTGATTTATGTTAACGTGAATAATTTTTTTTAACAGCTGTAGAACAATGTCCAAAGAAACTTTCTGTTTTACATTGGTTTTTAATAGTATCACTCCTACTCATATGGTTTAGTATTCAAATAATCCATTTTGGTTCGAACCAGATCCTTTTTTCTTTTTCATGAACATGGCAAATTCATGAACATGTGCTCCTGATTGAGTCATTCGGAGCTCGTTTTGGCGAGGAGACCTGGTTGAGATGAGCTATCCCAGTACTTAGGCGACTGATTGGTCCCCTTGGCAAGTTTACCTCTTTTATCTTTTGCAGGAAATGAAGCATTTGTATTTGGATTCACCTTCACTGCAGCCCGTCTTGTCTGAAGGCAATGAGTCGTCGAGTCTGTCTTCAGGTTTTCGGCGGTTCTTAGCTTTCTTAGTCTTGGCGGTTTCAGAGGCTCCGACGCTTCCCTCTAGGTTTGCTATCTATCCTCTTTTACTGTTAGCGTCAAGAGCTTTATGGACAGTCTAAATTACGAGCTTGAAGAGATCATCGTAACCAGCTACTCCGGTAATAGCACGGGAAGACCGGCATCCGCGGAAACATGGTAAACCTCACATTCTCGTGGCTCTTATTAACGGTTGAGAACTGAGACTGATATTCTAAAGATTCCCGAACATTTTAGTGGATGGCGTCGGTTTAGTGAACGAGCGAAGCTAGTCTTGTGAGGTTTGATTTAGAAAATTTTGGTTAATTCGAACTTGTAATTGACGCTGTAATGCCGGTTTCTGAATTATCAATAAAATCGTAAATATTAAAAAATAAAATACATCATCTTTGAAATATATAGCTCGCTATGAGATGGATTTTGGTTGGTGCAATTGCGTATTTTACTTTACCCTTTATGGGCATTAATGTGTTATGGAAAAGTTATTCGGTGAGGCCATCACTGATTAAAGAACTAAGGCAAAAACCAGTTAATAGAAAATACTAAAGAGAAATGATAGGAGAGTACAAGAGAACGGTGAGACCATTACTGATTTCAACCGTTGAGATTTATCAATGTGTCAGTGAAGCTTCTCATACAATACAAGTCCCATCGTGTTATGTTGCATAATAAAGTGCTACTGTTGAGGTCATTTCGTTGTTTCTTACAATAATCATTTATATATATATATATTTTTTACCAAAAAGAAAGAAGATATATATATATATATATATATAATATATACCACATTTTATTGATTTATTATTATTTTATTTTTTTGGTTTATTTTCTAGCAATAAGAACTTCATACTTATCTGACGTAATGGACAACCATTGGGAGTATTCGATAATGATTCATCTGTGTTGTTTTTTTCTTTTTTTGAAAAGATTCATCTGTGTTGTTTGCTTAACAACTATCTCAATTCTCAACCTTCTTCTGGATCGCACTACAGATCTCATGGAGTATCCATCCAATATTAAAATTGTTTAGCTCCACATTTTTTTTTGAAAGAATGTTAAAATTTTATTCATCTAAAAAATTTTAATTACAGAAAAGTTTCTGCTTCTTTTCTACAAAGTATTACTCATAATCATTTTTTCAAAAAAAAAAAAGTATTACTCATAATCTAAATGGACTTAAATTGTTTTTTTTTCAAACCACATTTCCATAACCTTCTCATACTTCCCATTTGATCTTCTTCTCAAAGACGTGACTCTGTTTTTAACCAGCTTAATTAATCTTGCAATCAAACAATTCGCGGGCTGAAAAAGATCCCCCACTCTTCTTACATTTCTCTCATGCCATAAAGCATAAATCACAGCTTGTCTCCACATTTTCTTATGGTTAAGTTACAACTTCGTGGACAAAACTAGTCTTCTTTATTTTCTTGGTTTGGGAGACATTCCATTTATCAATATCATCCTATTTGTTTTGTAGCCGCCTTCTTCATTGAAACAAGAACATACTCGAGTATCACATTATAGAGACTTCATGTTGTTTTCAAAAATTTAATATAATAACATGCAAATTCTGTTTAGTACCGATGTTATAGTTATATCTACTCAACTACCTGGTACATACACCAAATACGTGACTTAACTTGCACTGATTCAGCATAAACTTTTTAACGTAGTATTAATTACGAAATGTATTCATATTGATTAACCATCGGGACTTTAGTTATGAGCTTGAAATGCTTATAACTATTAATGCATTATATCAAAACAAAAAGATTCCAAGGAAAACTAAATGGGGGGGGGGGGGGGGGGGGGGTAGATTGGGAACACATAGGGTAAGGCGAAGGATGCGCAGTATGATAATTCTGAAACATAAAGGTCAACGCACGTGGAAGCTTTGTCTGACTTAAGGAGAAGAACATTGAATAGATTGTTTTACTCATAAGTCGTAAAACACCATTTACTATTATAGTCACCAAAATTCACGTCCACTTGGACTTGTCAACCTGTAAACTTCTTTATATTTGGCAACAGTATGTAAAAAGCTTATGGGCATTAACCAACACAAACAACTTTATGGGGTATGTAAATCCAGAACACTATCAAATGATAGAAGAACCCTTAGAAATATTAGTCAAAAAAAAATTCCCTTAGAAATATCATCAGTGCCAAATATACATCTCAAGCTGGTTAACAGGAGATCACTCAAAAACATTGACGAATCATGCGAACCCAAAAAAGTCCGACCTAGTCTTAGAAGACGAAAATAGTACTCCTATTTCGACAAGATGAACTCAAGTGAAACATTAAATACTGAACTTATTGAATGCTTTTAAATATTCTACTCCGGCGTTTAACTCACACGTACAATCAAGATTCCTTTCCGGCATGCACTTTGGCAAATAGAACACAATAACACAGGAGATACACATCTACATTGTCTTCAGCATATAGCCCACGTTGATGACTATCGAAAGTTCTAACGATTTTGATACATGACTTTCAATATATGTCCTTGTTTAATCATTATTCGTTCTAGGCTTATATGCCACAAATGCATTGATCTGTACATAAAAAACTTTCTACTATCATTTGCAGCATATGCATATATATATATATATATTCAAAGATTAAGTTTATTGAAGACATGTTCGAACCCAAATGAATCTCAAGAACGGGCGAAGGATAAAACTCTTTATAATCAACTTCCCAACGAATCTCAAGTCACTGCCATCGAGATTGATCCATGGATTGAGAATTGTATACGTGTTATTCTTTCTCAATATTTCATGTTCTATTAAGTACGTATATCAACGACTTCAATATATCATCATAGTATAAATATATATGACATATAAATTTGAAACAAATTTGTATCAAATAAGTTAGTATATATTTTAGCTAAGTTAGCTGCTTTAGTCATACACAATAATAGTAACTTAAATATGAAAAGATCAAATACATTAAAAACAGGAGAGGATGACAACATCTCTTTCTAGATCTCAGCATCACACTACTTTCCCAACATGCATGTAACTTCAAGGCACATGTGCCCTTGTATACCATCCATTGTTTGCCTTATTATAGCTTTGCACTCATGACCCCTGTGGGTTTTGAAAATCGTGTAGAAGATTGCATTACTCGACTTCAGCTTCATACTCGGCTCCACATCTTCCTTTGTACGCACCACTACTTTCTTCACCTCCAACGGCAAATAAGTTTCCTGCAAGACAGACAGACACGGTCAAACAAAAACTTTTGTTGAAACAAGGCAAGAGTTTATGAATTCACATGTCTACTCTATGTTTTTTATCCTCACCATGTCGGGCCGCTCTGAGGACAATGCAATTTCAGCGTAAAGATTAAGCCATTCGTTATCCTGCAGTTCTGAGTCCTTCACCACATGGAACTGAAGCTTATTAACTCCGATAAGTGCATCATCATCATCCTGTAGCCAATTGGGCATCTTACCTGTGTAGAATTCATCTACAGCATCTGGTCCCATAGCCATGGGTAACGTTCTGCTTCTGTAACGTTTCTCTAAAATGATTAACTCATATTCAAAAGAAGACAGCTATTATCCTAGAATATGAAACAATAGAAAAACTTTGGTTACAAAAAAAAAAAGGGGGGGGGGGGGGGGGGGGTTAAAGTTACTACCAGCAGCAGGCACTTGAGGCTTTATCCTGCATTGTTTAGTGATCAATCTCAACCGCTCTTTGTTCTTGGTGGAAGAATCCCAAAAGCAACAAGTGAATTGTTGTTGTCTGGATCCACGGCCTCCAAAGTAATATAGTAATTGACAAATGAAACTGCTTCTGCGTTAACTTTCTCTACACTCCTGAATTGTAAATTTGTCCCCTACAATAAGGAAAATCATCAAAACCAAAGAGAGGCTAATAAGAGTGAGAAAAAAGGGAGAATTTATAATTACCTTGTCAATATTGTAACAGCTTAGCCAAGGGTGTGTCGGAGTCATTACATCCACAGGGCATTATCCCACCAAATGGATGATAGAAAAAATCAACGTCGAAACCCTACGCACAAAATTCAAAGTCATTAATCCAAAACCCTGAAAGGAAGAAAAAAAGGCACAAGGTTTAAGGAGAATTTACATCAGAATCCCTAACTTGCTGAAGATACTTGGCCTTTTCCACCGGATCCATCTCGTCGTCGGCTGAAGAATAATAGTAGTCGTAGCCAGAATCTTCTTTTACTGGTGGTGCAGGCGGAGAAGACGATTCCACCTTCCGTTCATCCAGCCATAGCTTGGCCTCATCCAGCATAACATCGTACATTTTTCCGATCTCACCTAATTGCTAGCAAACTCGTCCAGAGAGATTATGAAACCGACACTAGGGCTTTTCTAATCGCAACTTTGGTGATTATTTCTTTCTTTCTTTTTTTTTTGTTCTTATTCACCTCAGATTTAGACTTAAACCTCTCAACTTTTAATTCTCAGTCTATTTTCCTCCAAACTCTTAATTTGATCATTTAACCACCCAAACTTACAAATTTTACCCAAATTTTCATCTATAGTTTAATTTATTTTTCACAAATAATTTCATATTTTCTGAAATCTATGCGGATTAAATTGTGTTTCATGTGTTAAACTGAAGGGAATATGGTCCGAAGCCTAAAAGAATCCTAACTCAATGGTACTGCATTTCCTTCATTTCTCCAAATCATGTTTTGGTTCAGCTTTCCAATACACATATGTCATATTTGCTATTATATTTGGATGTACCATCGACGTATAATATCTAAATACAGCATTTAAATGTGTATTCAAACGTGTTTGTTTTATAGTTTGTACTAGGTTAATATCCGAGTCTTGCGCGAGACGAACATTATATATATTATTTTTATGTATTATATTTTTTTCACATATTTATATATAATAAATATATATTGAATAATTAAACAGTAACTATTACATATATAATTAAATTAATGTGAACACATAAATAAATTTTGTTAATCCAAATAATTACTTTTTCTATTTAATATTGTATATAATTATATTGTATATAATTAAATTTAAATTTTGTTAATCCAAATAAATAAATAATATTAAATGATGCTTTCTACTGATATGGTTATTTTTATCATTTGTATTTATTTTAACAAAAACTTTAAATAATTGATAACAAAATTTTCATTATGTGACTAATAGTTTTAGTAATTTTTAAAAAATTCAAAGGTAAGTTTAAAATTTAAATATTAAGTTATCAATATTTGTTCAATAACTTTTACCAAAATATTTGTTCAAAGCAAATTTTGAAATTAAAATTTTTATATATTTTAGATGGTATATAGTTTAATTTTAATATATATATCTTTTACACTTAATCTATAAAGGTAAATTTTTGGAATCGAGCTATCACGTTAAAAGTTAAAGTGGTTAATAACGTTTTTACCCTTAATGAATAAAATGTATAACTAAATAAAAAAATAAAAACGAAATTTTAATTTATCTGATTAGATAGT
The DNA here is from genome assembly GCF_020379485.1 of Brassica napus. NCBI lineage: Eukaryota > Viridiplantae > Streptophyta > Magnoliopsida > Brassicales > Brassicaceae > Brassica > Brassica napus. The sequence continues at coordinate 3,038,135 of NC_063434.1, read as the reverse complement.
TGATTAAAATTAATAATAGTAAGAATTATACAAAATCTGAAAATATAATTTAAAAAGAGATAATTTTTGTATATATTGTATTGTTATCTGAAAAAGTTTTTTAGTTAAAAGTTAAAAACATGAATTATATAACTAAATATTAATTAAATAAAATTCTTAATTATATAATTAAAAATAGAATATTGAATTATCCAAAATCTAACAATATAATTAAAAAAAAAGATAATTTAAGTAAATTTTTGGAATCGAGCTCTCACGTTAAAAGTTAGAGTGGTTAATAATGTTTATACCCTTAATGAATAAAATGTATAACTAAATTAAAAAATAAAAACGAAATTTTAATTTATTTGATTAGATAATTGATTAAAATTAATAATATTAAGAATTATCCAAAATCTGAAAATATGATTTAAAATAGAGATAATTTTTGTATATATTGTATTGTTATCTAAAAAAGTCTTGTAGTAAAAAGTTAAAAACATGGATTATATAACTAAATATTAATCAATTAAAATGTATAACTAAATTAAAAAATAAAAACGAAATTTTAATTTATTTGATTAGATAATTGATTAAAATTAATAATAGTAAAAATTATCCAAAATCTGAAAATATAATTTAAAAAGAAAGATAATTTATGTATATATTGTATTGTTATCTGAAAAAGTATTTTAGTAAAAAGTTAAAACATGAATTATATAACTAAATATTAATCAAATTAAATTCTTAATTATATAATTAAAAATAGAATATTGAATTATCCAAAATCTAAAAATATAATTAAAAAAAGATAATTTCTCTCTATATATATATATATATATATATTGTATTGTTATCTGAAAAAGTGTTTTAGTAAAAAGTTAAAACATGAATTATATAACTAAATATTAATCAAATTAAATTCTTAATTATATAATTAAAAATAGGATATTGAATTATCCAAAATCTAAAAATATAATTAAAAAAAGATAATTTCTCTATATATATATATTGTATTGTTATCTGAAAAAATATTTTAGTAAAAAGTTAAAAACAGAAATTACATAATTAAATATTAATCGAATAATGTTTTTAGTTATATAATTAAAACTATATTATTAAGTTATTTTAAGATTTATTTTAATATATAATGAATATAGTGTACAAAAAAAATTTCAAAAATTATGAAAATGTTTAAGCCTGCATCGCGGGCAAAACACCTAGTTTATTTATTAAATGAGAATACTTACTTATATGATTTTGTAATTATTTATATTTTATCATAACAAACACATTTAAACCATGGATCACAAAAATTTGAATGTGAGACTTTTAACAGTTTTAATAATTTATAGTCGTTTAAGAAATCAAAATATAACATATACAAAAACGATTAAATTTTTATTATATATTTAATGTAATTGTTTAATTTATTTTATTAATTTAAAGTAAACAAATATGATAGAGAATACACTAATTTTTATCAAATCTTTATTACTCAAAATCATTAATTTTCATATATACTTTAGCTACATTAGGCAATTCCGTAATTTTTATTTAAGAAAAGAATAAAAAACATTAATAACAAATTTATGGTTAGTAGAAAAAAAAACTTATTATATATTTAAATGAACCAACATATTTTTTTAAAGTTTCTAATATTCATTGTGGTTATGACACATGACTAACTCAAATGTTGTAATGCTTCTATTTTAATATACAATAAATATGTAATAATAGTCCACCGGTTGATAAAAAAAACATTGAATAGATTGTTTTATGTTTTATCGTAAGTCATAAAACACCATTTATTATTATAGTCACCAAAATTCACCTCCACTTGGACTTGTCAACCTCTCAACCTAACTCTGAATATACAAATTTTATAGCAAAATCTTACGTTGATAGTTGTAAGAAAATAGACATCGACATGTGATATGCAACAGCATGTAAAAAGCATATGGACATTAACCATCACAAACAACTTTATGGGGTATGTAAATTCAGAACGCTATCAAATAATAGAACCCTTAGAAATATCATCAATGCCAAATATACATCTCAAGCTGGTTAATAGGAGATCACTCAAAAACATTGACGAATCACGCGAACCCAAAAAGTTCAAACTCGTCTTGGAATACGAAAATAATACTCCCACTTCGACAAGATGAATTCAAATGAAACATTAAATGCTGAACTTCTAGTAATCCCTTATATATTAAAAGAGAAGCATTGTAATAAATGCATTCACACTATAATAGACACATGACAGTCTCACAATGATTTGATAATAAATATGTTAACGCGTTCACACTATATTCATAAATATGTTTACACTATATATTTTGCGTTCTTTTAATATAAAATTCACATACATAGTTCCAATAAAACTCTAGATTTTTCAGTTCGAATAAAACTAGATAACGAATCAAAAGCCAAACTATATATATATTATTTTTATTGTTTACGGATAAAGTTGAACAAAATATTCATAAATTTTGATTCGATTCGTTTTCCGTTTTGATTTAAACCAAAAAATCTGGATATCTGTAACTCTACGAAACAAATCAAATACTAAAATACAATATCCAACAAAGAAGCAAATCACAAAAACCAATATTTATAGGAACATATATCTAATTTGATCTGTTATATGCATATATATATACATATATATAAATAATTATATATATATATATATGTTATGAATAATATCAGTTTATATCGGTTTTACAATATTTTTATAAATTAAATTTATTATATTAGGTACTAGAATTTAAAAAAGTTAAATAATGTTTTATTTTTGTAATAAAATGTTATTATTAAAATTTTCAATTATTTTTAAAATTTTATTTTATTTACGGATCAAATCGGATATTCTTTAAAATTGTAAAACATTTCGGATATCCGAGTCACTGAATATCTAGGTGGCTAAAGATCGAGTCGACACGAATGCTTCCAAATACCTATATATTTGATATGTATCCACTCTTATTTACGGATACAATTTATTTTCTTTATATGAAAAATGACTAATGTCAAGGCCTTTTTAAAATTAATTTTAATTTTATTTTTCATTTATTATTTTGAACAAAAAAGTCAATTAATATTAATTAACAATATCTTCATATATTTGTCAACTATTTTCATATACTTTTTACATACACATGCATATGCACCTTGATGTGAACACTTTGTAACTAAGTATTCACCACAATTGAAGTATCTAATTTTTTTTGAAAGTTGAAATATTTTTTTTTAATGCTTCTTTCACTACAGTCCAAATTGTAATGAAATGATTTGTCTTAATATTTTTTTTTTTATTTTTTAAATTATTATCTGTTTAGAAACTATAATATGAAACCATTGGTTTGACATGACGACTATGTAAAATTCATAATATGAAAATAAATAAATAATATTAATTTTTAGTTTTTACCGAAAAACAAAAAAAAATCAAACATTTTAACCGAATAAACTAAAATGAATATGAATTTAAAATAATAGTTATATTTTGAATGATTAAAAACAAAAAAAAAAATAAAACCGAACCAATATCCAGATTAAACAGATTTAATGTTTTTTATTAAAAATAACGAAACTAATAATCTCATTCCGCGCAAGGCGCGGATTATTATCTAGTACTAGTATTGAATGTTTTTAAGTACTATTCTTAATCCGAGGTTTAACTCACACGGACAATCAAAGATTCCTTTGCTTGCGGCATGCACTTTAGCAAGTAAACACAATAACACAGGAGAGACAATCTACATTGTCTTCCGCATAGCCCAACACGTTGATGACTGTCGAAAGTTCTAACGATTTTGGTATAGGACTTTCAATGTATGTCCTTGTTTGATCGTTGTTCGTTCGTATCTATAGGCTTATATGCCACAAATGCATTGATCTGTACATAAAAAACCTTTCTATTATCATTTGGAACACACATATATATATATATATATATATATATTCAAAGATTAAGTTTATTGAAGACAAGTTCGAACTCAAATGAATCTCAAAAGTGGACGGGGATAAATTAAACTCTGTATAATCAACTTTCCAACGAATACCAAGTCACTGCCATCGAGATTGATATATCCATGGATTGGGAATTGCATAATATCTGCAGAAATAAAAATTCAAAACTTGAATTATATTTAATCTTAGAATATTTTTTTTTAATTTTGTTAATTTTATTATTTGCTTACAATATTTAATTTTAAATTTTAATTTAATTATATGTAAAAATGAACAAAAATAAAATAAAATTATATTTAATTATATATATCATATATTTAAAACTATATTCTTGAAAAAAATTTGTTATCTATTTATTTTAGTTAAAATATATTAAATCAAATTCTATAAAATTAATCGAAATTTTTGTTAGGTATATAATCAAAACGTAAAATTAAATATTTCTAAAATCCGTAGATTTCAAAAAGAAACTAAAGTTATTGGAATTAGAAAATTAAAATTTTAAAACAAAACTGCATTAAATTCTGAAGAATTGTTTTAGTAATAAAAATTATATTACTATAAAAATAGGATTAATTAATATTTTGACAATTGTAAAATATTATTATATTTATATTTCTACTATAATATGAGTACTATTTATTGTTATCAATGATGATTTATGAGTTATTACTATATTTAAAAAAAGTTACCAAAATAGTGATTAAAATTAAATGTAAATGTCTATATTACAATAAAGTTCAATCCACGTTATTATTGTTAGTATACCATATCGTTATTTTTCTTTCAAAATCAATGTGGTTTATGACAAACTATTTCTTAAATAATATCTAGGGGATTAAGTATCAACGATTTCAATATATAAATATAGTATAAATATATACAATGACATAATTTATGTAAACAAATTGTATTAAATAAGTTAAACAATATATTTTAGCTAAAACAAAGAAACAGCTCAGAAAAAGTAATACAACCATTTTTGTTATGTGCTATTATGAATTTTATTTTTTTATGAAAGATTCCTTTCCCTTTTTGTGTTCTTTCTTACTACATAGTAAATATATACATATATATAATCCGGTTACTATTGTTTCATGTAAATAAAGATATAAAATTTTAAATAGCAAAAATAAAATAATTATTTAAATGTAAAATCAAATAAGGACACAACTTACTAAAAATTTCAAAATTAAGATATAAATCTAGTTATCGACACATTTAATTAATTTTGCTAAGTATTGCAATATATTGCATATTAATCAACCTCTTAAACTTTATACTACATTTGGATTGCATATTTGCATGTATTTATTTTCCATTTCATTTTCAAAATCATTTAATGTAAATCTGCGGACTAATTATTTCTGGTGAACAATTCAGACAAGAAATCTAAAAACAAAAGTATAGCTAATTTTCTTTCCAAAATTTATTATATTCTAGTCAAAATTGTAAGATGATGTAAGTGTTAAATATAAATTCATAGTTTGACCACAATATAACATCAAAATTTATATAATAAGATACCATAAATAATTTTTTTTTATTGACGATAAATATTCTTTCATGACTAAATGGTAAAAGAATAGTCACCATTCATTCCGTTAAAAAGATAAGATTAAGAAAAAAACTCACCGGTACTCTCTCTCTATCCATACAAAGAGGCGTTACCGTGATAGTAAAGAACCATCTGGTTACGTCCTAACTCCTGCATCTGCAGCATTATGTACACTCCTTCGATCTTATGTGGTTCCAGTGATATTTCTCCGCCAACAAAGTCTGAGAAACGCAGGTCGATCGATCCTCTCTCTTACTCATCGTCGCCCTTTTCTTTTACTCTATTGCACTGAACTCAAATATCAAGAATGAACGTCTTTATATATGTTTTATTCTCGAGTTCTAATGGTTGAATATGTAGAGATCTGCAGTTTTCCAATTGCTTTTGATTTAACTGATTCGTTTTTCTTAAAGGGTCTTTTAGTCGAAGTTGAGTTTGCAAATATATGGTTTTGTTTTCTTTTTTTTTCAAAAAAAAATATGGTTTTGGGTTTTGTTCTTTTACACCTGGCTTAAGAGTGCGATACAATTATTAACTTTAGATTTCTGAATTTGGAGTTCCTCGATCTGATCTACAGTTGTGTTTTTGAGACGACAAAATTTTCTGATAGGGTTTGATCACCGAGTAATTTCCGTTGATCTTCCCGCTTAGGGTTTTTGAACTTTCACCATAACAATTTTTTTAACACGTTGATTAGGCATGATCGCTTCTCGTCGTGGTGTAGATGCTAGTTGGGTTTTGCTATGAACGTCTGCTTTACCACATGTTATTTTATTTCTTCTTACATCTTTGGCTCGTTCTTTTGTTTTTGATCAACCTCAAAGCTTGGTGATAGTTACGCTTTTGTCCTTTTGAGTTTATTGACAAGAAACGTTGTTGTGTTTTTTTTCTTGCAGAGATGGTTCCGATGAGGACGCTGACTTTGATCTAAACAAGGATCCGACACCTGAACAGGTTGAAGGACTTGCCGAAAGAGAAGCGGTTTGTCTCTATCTAAATGTGATAATATACACTGTCTATCTGAATGTTAGGGGAAGAAAATGCATACAGAAAAACTTGGATGTGGAATATTTATTACACATATCGATAATATATATTTATATAAATAAAGTCATGTGTTGATTGCTTGTAGGTTACTCCTCTTACAGAGATGGAAAAGATTTTGGACTGCCAAATGCGTCCTATGGCATCTAACGATCTGAATTCATCAGATAATGTTGTGAAACAATATCTTGTGAAGTGGAAGGGGTTATCTTACCTACACTGCTCTTGGTATCTCCCGCATGATTTTATGCTATGTTTGAACATGCTTAGTATTATGTTCATGGTGGTTTTGTCGTGCATGCCTCTTGTCTGCTTATATCATCTTTTCCTCTCTTTTTGGGGGTTTGCCAACCACAGGGTGCCTGCGCAGGAGTTCCAGAAGGCCTATAAGTTCAACCCTCGTTTAGTATTCAGGGTGATCAGATTTCATTCTGCGATGGAGTCAATGAGTAAAAATGGAGAGGATTTTGTTTCCATTCATCCTGAGTGGACCACTGTTGACCGGGTTATAGATTGCCGGTTAAGTGATGGAACTCTTTTCTTTTTGTTTATTCATGGAAATTCAGGAGTATGTGTTTACTCTTGGTTTTTGCTGCTGATGCAGCGGAGAAGATGGGGGCAAGGAGTATCTGGTGAAGTTCAAAGAACTTTCTTATGATGAGTGTTATTGGGAATCTGAATCAGACATATCAACCTTCCAAAACGAAATCCAGAGGTTCAAGGATATAAACTCTGGTTATCGCAGAGATAAATATGTAGGCCATGAGAGAAGTCATGAAGATCTCAAACAGTTTGATCATACTCCTGAGTTTATTACAGGTACTAAGGCTACTCTGAACTATTATATGGTTTTGTAGTAGTGTTATGATATATTGATCTCCTTGTTTGGTACTGTATCCGTTGTTGAAGGCTCATTGAATCCGTATCAGCTTAGTGGGCTTAACTTTTTGCGGCTTACATGGTCAAAACGAGCTCTTGCAGTCCTTGATGATGAGATGGGGATAGGTACGTATGTCTTCAGTAATATCCCACCCTAGCTGGTGACAATGTACATTTTTATCTATTATGAGAAGACTTTTTTTTTTCATTTACGTGAGATTAATAAGATTGAGATTTATGGTTGCAGGCAAAACAATTCAAAGCATTGCTTTTTTAGCTTCGCTTTTTGAGGAAAACTTGGATCCGTATTTGGTAGTTGCTCCCGTTTCCACTTTGAGAAACTGGGAGAGAGAATTCGCCACATGGGCACCACATATGAATGTGGTATGTATACACATCATGTGTGTTATGCTTATTGGTTATAGTAGAATGATGTTCATGTTTTCGTTTTACTGTTCAGGTTATGTACTGTGGTAATTCTCAAGCTCGTACTGTTATTAGAGACCATGAGTTTTACTTCCCAAAAGGTCATAACAAGATGACTGGAATCAATGGAGAAAGCAAACAGGAGAGGATGAAGTTTGATGTCATTCTCACGTCTTGTGAGATGATCAACGTAGACACAGAAATCCTAAAACCAATCAAGTGGAAATGCATGGTAGTTCTGTCTTATATTATTATCATTATTATAATGATAGTTTATATTTACAGTCTTTTCTTTAAACATCATATGTTGCTTATAAATCATTTTTCTTGGTTAGATTGTTGATGAAGGCCATCGGTTGAAAAATAAAAATTCAGAGTTGTTCAATTCGCTGAAGCCGTATACGAGTGAACATCGCGTTCTAGTTAGGTATGATCTGTGAATGAGTGAAGTTGGATCCCTAATTAAAGCTGGATCTATAATTTAAAGTTGGTTCTCTTATTTCAATGTTTTCTTTTAAATACTGTATCAATTGTTACATAATGCATCATTTAAAGGTTTGTCTTCATCTGATCTAGGAAAACTCTATGTTGCTAATTAAGAATGATCATTCCTGCTCACTTAATTGACTCTTCATTTGATTTGCCTACCATTAAGAACCTGTTGAGCACCAACATATAATGTTTTTATTGACTGTCTTGTGTAGTATGCTGTTAATTCATTGGTATTACTATTGATTATTTGGTGTTTTTTTTTTCAGAAAGAACTTGGATGATGAGGCTGCTGTCTTAGAGGAAGCACACGCTATAGAAAACAAGTCTTCAACATCAAATTATTTGGAAGATTCGTTAAAAGACAAGTATGAAAGTCAGCAAGTTGAGGAGCTCAATGTTCTTGGAAAGAGGAAGAGAAACCACAAACAGGTATACTCTTCTTAATCCAACCAGTTCAATTACGGGCTTGTAGCATCAGGTGATACTGATTTGTTATTATATCTTTTAGCAAAGGTGTTCTTATTTCTCGTCTTGTTAACTTTACTAGAAGTTTGGCGAAGATGCGCTTCGTTATCAAGAAGCTGAACAAACTGATGGTGAAGCAGCTGGACAGGGAAACCAGATGGCTTATTGGCCATACAATAGAAGGAACCCCGGTACTATAATTATTTTTGATATAATTATGTTTCTTCTTGTTAATTTTACTAGATGATTGAAGATAATGAACTTGCTTGTTTAGAAGCGAACTCTGCTCATGAAGAACCCAAACCAATTGATGGTGAAGCAGCTAGACAAGGAAACCAAATGGCTAAAAGGCATTACAGTAGAAGGACTCGCGGTACTAAAATGTTTTTTGTATATAATTATGTTTTTCAAATAAAATTCAAAGATTCCCAGTTAAGTAACTTTTTTTCTTTGTGTTAAGATACCTCGGAGCCAATACCTTTGATAGAAGGAGAAGGGAGATATCTCAAGGTGTTAGGTTTTAACGAGCTGCAAAGAAAGAAATTTATAAGGACGTTAGAGAGGTACATCTTTTGTCTGATAAGGTCTCTCAGTGTCTGCACACATGTTTGTGCCTTCCTTGAGAACATTTTTCATCTGATGAATAATTTTCAGGTACGGAGTTGGCAACTATGACTGGAAGGAGTTTGTTGATCCTTTAAAGCCGAGAACCTATGATGAAATTAAAAAGTACACAGACTTAACCCATTGATGCTCTTCTCTTTACAAAAACTTATCACTTATTCTTTGCGAAGGATATATATATTTTCATTAACTATTTCTAATATGTTGTTGTTCAGTTATGGAATACTTTTCTTGAAGCACATCGTCGAAGACAAAGATGTTAATTCTCCAACCTTTTCAGGTGATTGATATATATAACATCTCTGATCATTTGTTTGTTACCATGTATTAGATGTTTCTATTAGTGGTGTCTGCTATCTTATTAAAGATATTAACCCAATGATCTCTGCAGATGGAGTCCCCAAAGAAGGACTAATATGTCATGATTTACTTGCCAAAATTGCCCTTATGATGTTAATTCAAAAGAAGGTATACCTACATATTGGAATCATATAATCTCTTAGAAAAAATCTGATTTATCTTCTAGGATCCATGCACAGTTTTGCTTCTTGAAGTTGAAGTATCTTGATCTGTGGATTAATATCAATGCGGATGTTAAAGGAATGTTTTCATTATCATTTTTATTACCAAAGGAACCAAAACAATTAGTTAGGGCTAGTCGCTTGGCTCACAAGTTTCAGTATATTCTGTGGTGGTATACTCTTGGCTATTTCTGCTTCATTTTAAGTCTTTACCGTAACTTAATACAGTCTCCACTTTTGGTTGTGGTCTCTATATCTTATGTATCTTGTGTGACGTAACATTAGTTTTGTTTGTGCTCAACTCTCGGTGTTTTGATTGACACAGGTGAAACTTATGAAAAACCATCCAACAATCCCCGTTTTTTCTGACGGCATTATCGATAGGTTCCCTGGACTAAGATTCAAAAGAGGAATATTTTCGAACGATGAATGTGACAGGATCCTGTTGCGTGCTGTTTCTAAGTAAGAACCTTGCAAAGAGGATCCTTACGATTAAATAAAAGAACATGTTTTTCTTGCCGCTTTCTCATACTTGACAAATGTAGGAACGGGGTTGGAAGATGGTCTGTCATTGTTACTGACATAGAGTTTGGGATCAACCAGCTCGTGCAAATAGAATTGAACCGCCCTTTCACAAGTTTCATTACTGCTAACGGAAACGTAAAAGAAACGCAAATCATAGTTACTGATCATATAAAAAGACGGTTTCTGATTCTGAAGGAAGCGATAATAAACGAGTTTGCTGAAGAGTACTACTATGTATGTGACTCTCACTAGTTTTGATCTTTTTGTTTCTCCCTTTAACATGTTGGCAACAGCATTATTAATCGTTATCGATCTTTGGTTGCAGGGACAAAAGCCTTCATCTCTGATACGTGCTCAACAAAATGGTCTACTGGATGAACCCAAGAATTTGTTTTCTGATAAGTTTCGACTATTAACTGAACGTGCTTTACATAAGTTTGCGAGGAAGAACATTTCCAGAAGCTTAAGGGGCTATGGAAAAAGAAGACGAAGAAGAAGAAGTAACAGAAGTCATTATGATGGACTGATTTGAGGAAACTCAAAACACCAAGAACCTATAACCAAAACATATGTGATTGGATTTGGAATTATTGTTGTTTCTGTTAATTATTGTTTGGGATTCGACTGGATTTTTTTTTATTATTCTCAATTAAGGTTGCGACTGATGAAGTTATTTTCTCTGAAAATACTATGCTAAACACCCACTTGAAAACACCTCCAAATTAACAGCATTAAGCATTAAGTACTACTGTTTCAAATTGTTCCCTTTAATCTACATTGTGTTAGGAAATAGCTGCTAATTATGTTATTTTCATATTTGAAATCTTATGACAGATGTTTCAGGTGTGTGAATGTGGGAGTATTCGACTTTTTTGTAATCAAAGTACATACATACTAATACTCTCAAATATTTTGTAATTTCTAGAAATGAGTGTATCACAACGGTTGAGCTTAAGCAATTTTTTGATGGTATTTGTTTTGGTTATGAAAAAGTTTTAAACGTCAGTTAACCAACAAATGATTTATTATATAAAAGTTAAACAACGGGTTAAAGGCAATTAAACATATTAAATTTCTTTCAATTGCCGATTTTTATTTCGGGGATAATTTTCAACTGATTGTCATAACAAGGATTTTTGGTTCACAAAAATTATAATAATCTTTCAGACACCAGTATTATAGAAACTCATTATCATTTGATTGGTTACTATGAGTATGTGGTACAATTAAATTTTTGATTTTCTTGAATTTAAACTATTTTAATAGTTTTCTTTAAATATGTTAATTTTTGCATTGATTCATGCCACTGTTCTACTTGTAATCAAACAGATTGTCTTCCTTTTGATTGATAACTTCTATTTTTGTATATGATATCAATAGATATTAAATGTGTTTTATTATGTGTTCTGGTGTACATTACTAGTACATAGAAGATTGATAAATTGGAGACAGGATAGAGAGAGAAAGCAATGAGCGAGGCGACAATAAAGGCGGACTAGGGTTTCGTCGTTACTGTCTCCGCCGACACGTCCACCGACGAGAATCTTCTTCTTCTTTCCTCCTCTTTCTTTCTGCCATGGCTACAGTGGTGCTTCCTCGGTTTTCAGCCTCGACGATTTCTGTTCCCGATTCAGATCCAGATCCGCTATTCACTTGGTTCTCAGATCTACTTTCTGTGGCTCCACCTCCAGAACCTCCAGACCCTCCTGACCCATCAGATTCGTTCCTTCCTCTATGTCGACCTTATATCTTTGAAGCTTCAGCCTCCTCTCGAAGATCTCGTTCTAGCTTTGACGATTCAGCTCTTGTGTCTTCTGGTGTTCAACTATCTACTGCTTTGTGCAGTTCTCTATCGTGTCCTATTCTCGGGGAGAACCCATGGTTACCTTTGGCTGGACCCTTCGCTCCTTGCATCAAGCGTTCACAAGGTTTGGGTTCCTCAGTCTATTGGAGTAAATCACTTATCTTGGAACCTTGCCTTTTGTTAGGTTTTAGTTATTTCAATAAGAGTCTCCTTTTACCTTGGAATGAGGATGTTGTGCTCTCTTTGAAGCTATTTTTACCTCAGTTTGAGGATGTTGTGCTCGTTTTGAAGCTCTTTTTACCTCAGTTTGAGGATATTGTAGGCTCTGTGAGTTTCATTATGAAACTCTATTTACCTCAGTATGAGGATATTACACTGTGGTGTACCAGTCTCTTACCTCAGTGTGAGGTTATTTGGACCTTTTCCTTTGTGGTTTTGGTTTCATTTATTTCAGGTTTACTCAGTCGGCAGTGGTCCTCTTCACAGCCTTCAGACTTCTTAAAGCAAGGCTTCGTCGGTTCTGAGTTTGTAGCTGTTTCGGGTGGTCTCTTTCCAAAACTTTCACCTGCCTTGAATGGTGTTGGTACAAGGGATAGTGTGTCGAAGATGGTTCTGTCAGATGCAGAAACTATGCCTTCAATTGCTTGCCTTTCAGCAATCTTTGATGCTGCTGACCTTCTAACCGTGATGCCCCTTGAGACTTTAATGTCTCTCCTTTGTGAAATTGTCTGGAACTGCCAAGATGCAAAGGTAGTTTTTCAAGCGTTGGTGGGTTCTGCACTCATGGTTGAAGCTTTGAAGCTACGCTCAGCTCTCCTCAAGGCTAAGGAATTAATCCTCCTTAGTTTTCATTTATTCTCAGACTCTCAAGTCTTCATATTTACCCTGCGCTTAGGGTCTGTTTTAAACGAGATCGCAGGTGTTCTCCATGACGTTAGAAGCCTTGCTACTCTCTTCAATCCTCTATCTTTTAGTTGCTTTCCTTGTTTTAATAATGTTCAGGCTGTTTCTCTGGCAAAGGCTAGTCTTGAAGGTATGAATATTAAAAATACTGTGGTTTAAGTTAATTGAATGAAAGAAATGGTTGACAAAAAAAAAAAGAAGATTGATAAATTGAAGCTTATACTCGCAGTAATTAATTTAGCAAATGACGACTCTAAACTAGTGGGTTTACTCAACTTGATCAATCATGATAGCTGAGGTTAATTAACTGTAGTTTATTCATTCTATTTTCTTTTCATGCATACTCACTACTGTTCATGGGTTAATTGTGCATAACGAAGCTATCATTGACTATGTATTAGTGTTGGCTCTTGTATTAGTGTTGGCTCTTGTAAAGATCAAAGGCAAATGGGTAGCCTTGGTGAAGCTAAGCCATGGAAAAACAAAACTTGCAAATGTATGTACATATATCTATCTAGGATGATAGTGAATGTCAGATTCTCTTATAGCACAAGTATTCTAGACGAAGATGGCGAAGATGTTAGTATAGACGAAGGTTTTTCCATACCTAAACCATCATATCTTCCCCAAAATATCACTTGCCCAGTCATTAAAAATCTGGGTGAGATTCTCATTTAGAGAAAAAGCGGTAGGTACAACAGTCACTTGTTTAGCCGGCTCCATTTGCACATCATTTCCTTGTCTGACCGATTGAAAACTCAAAACCGACGATTTGAAAGTACTCGAAAATTTAATTGGTTTGACCCGTCTACTTTTACTATTAGACTATTAGTAGTATTTCACATGTTTTTTTTGTTTTAATGTTAATTAATTACTTTTAGTGTTAATTAACATACCTCTTTCATTTGTTTATTTCTCTTTATGTAGTTCTTGCTATTGTATTTTCATTTTATATTTTTTTTCCTAAAGCACATTCTAAGTCCATTGTTTTAACGGTAGATATTCGTAGTTGCTAGTAAACAAATAAAACTAATTAATATTAAAATAGTAAATAATGCATTATTTGTTATTTAATATTGTAAAGTTTTAGTTCTTTATGATATAATGACCAAAATAAGTTACTATTGATATTAACATATTATTATATATAACACAAACTTAAAGAGATATATTTCAGTTTAAACTTAACTGTTGCATTTTAAAATTATAAAGTTTCCTAATAATTTTATTCAAAATTTCATGCGTAGAAAACAAATATTGCTTATTATTTTCATAGCTTATAATAAATTTTATTAACATTATATATATATATATATATATTTATAAATTTTTGCTTTCTTACTAAAATAATATTATTAAACAAATTTAATATGTGTTCCCGTCAAATAGATTTTCTGGCTCCGCTACTAAGGTCCACGAATATTGCAAAGTGTCTATGAATATTGCCAAGGTACATGAATATTGCCAACTGCCAAGTATTCTTTAAATGAATGTTCATAACGAGTTATAAAATAGATGATTTGTAGACTAATATAGATTCAAATCTGATTTTATTATAGTCTAATCAATGTTCATAACGTGTTCTTATCAAAGTTTGAAATATGCTTTCATGCCGACATTTTTTTTTGTAAAAATGCTTTCTAACTAAATTCAAAAAGACATATAAGGTATGGTTTAACAATCATAAAGTTTAAGAAAGTACGATGAGACATACTTCATATTCAACCAAGCATTATCTTATAAAAAAGAAACTTATAATACCTAAGTTTAGTGAAAACAAGAGAATGATGAAAACACTAGGTAGATGGCCTGTGGTTACCGGGGCTTCGACGACCTCGATTACTCTTTCTTCGTATTGTGTTTCATTCCATATCTTGAAATTTTTTGGTCTTATTGACCTTCTACCTCGTGACATATCGAAGTTTGCCGTAGCATCACTTATAATTCCATTTCCATCATCTTGCTCATAGTGATCAGTTTGATTGAAAAGGGGACTGCCATGTGCAGGAGAGTGCATGGAGACCGATGGATTGTCCCCTGAAACCAAATTGGTCTCGAAGACAATAACATGTGATGGAATTTCTTCCATAATATTAGTTTGAGTAGGAGCAGAAATTTCTTTCATGCCAATTTGGTTACATTATTACCAAGCAACTCTCCATGACGTATCATATTCGGTACGTCACGTTACCGTCCATTGGCACATCAATTTGGTTTTTGATTTGCTTTTAACTAATTATATATGAAAGCTGAAAGATTAATTTTGGATAACATATTGATAGCGAATAAAATGTTTCATATTTTTTTTTTGTAACTTAAAATATTTCATATTTTGAGAACAAACAAATCTTGTCAAAATAAATTTATAGTGGTGAAAATAGATATGAACAAAGTCTATGATAGAGTTGAGTGGGCATTTGTTCATGCATTATTGACAAAAATAAGGTTTACCCATCAGTATATTCGTTGGATGATGGAATGCTCCCATCATTTTATATAAAAAATGTTATCATTTGAAGCATATGTACATATTCAAATTTTATTTATTAGGAACGATTCTTTTCCTTTTTGGAAATTACTATCATATGTGCTATATTATCCTATTTTCTCATTTATTTGAAATTATAAAGTATAGAATAATTATTTAAAATGGAGAATCAAATTAGAACGTATTTTAAATTACTAGAAATTTCAAAATTAAGATGTCCCTTTAATTATCGACACAATGTTAGTTTCTATTGAGTATTGCAATGTAGTGAATAATAATCAACCTCTTGATATCCAACAAAAAAAATACATGTGCCATATGTCTTTACAAATGCGGAAACCTTATCCTCGTGACATGCAAATATCCTAAACTTTATACGTTTGAATTGGATGTATTTAGTGTTTCAAAAAAAAAAAAGAATTGGATGTATTTTACTCTCTACTTCGTTTTCTAAAAACAGTTAACATAGGTAACTCCCTCGTTACAATTGTTTTTTTTTTGTAAGTACAAACCATTTTTGATGCTTGCGATGTAAATCTGCAGACCAGTTATTTCTGGTCAACATGTCGGACATAAAATCTAAAAATAAAAGTACAGCTAATTTTATTTCCAAAGTATGTATTATATTCTAGTCCAAAATGTAATTCTTGTTTTTCAACCAGGTCGCAAGTATAAATGCTATATATATAGTTTGACCATACTAAACCATCAAATTTTATATAATAAATTATTATAAACAATTAATTTAATTTAATTTAAATTTATTATATTTATTTTTTATTTGACTAAAGGTTAGTAAAAGAATAGTCACCACTCATTCCTTAAGAAGATAAGATTAAGAAAAATCACCTCTCTCTCTCTCTATCTATCTATCAAAACAGGCGTTACTGTGATTAGTAAAGAACCATTTGGTTACGTCTTAACTCCTGCATTCTTTACGCTCCTTCGTCACCTTCGATTTTGTGTGGTTTCAGACATTTTTCTCCGCCAAAATAGTCTGAGAAATTAACGGAGGTCGATCCTCGGTCTTACTCATCGTCGCCCTTATCTTTTTACTCTATTGCACTGAACTCAAATATCAAGAACGTAAATTCGTGATTTTATCCTCGAGTTCTAATGATTAGACATGTAGGGATCTGCATGCGTTCACTTGCTTTTGATTTGGCTGTTTCGTTTTTCTCATAAAAGTTTTTTTTGGGTCTATAAGTTTTTTTTTTTGTAAACTCTCTAAGTTGAGTTTACAAATATATGATTTTGGGTTTTAGTCTTCTTACACCTAGCTTAAGAGTGCAATATAAGTTTCCTGGTTTTGAATCCTTGATCTCTGAATTTGGATTTCATCGACCAGATCTAGAGTAGATGATTTTGGAGACGATATATAAACTTTTCTGATAGGGTTTCAAGGACACCGACTTTTCCGTTGATCTTCATGCTTAATTAGGGTTTTTGAATTTTCATCAAAATCATTTTTTTGTCACACACGTTGATAAGACATGATCTTTAGCATCTGGTCGGGGTGTAGATAAGCTCCTATTTGGCCTTTGATATGAACGTATGCTTTACCGCATGTTGTTTTTTTCTTACACCTTTGGCTCTTTCTTTTGTTTGTATGATCAATCTCTAAGCTTGGTGACTGTTTACGCTTTTGTATTTTGAGTTTACTGACCGGAAACGTTGTTGTGTTGTTCTCTTGCAGATATATGACTAGCTTGGCTGGTAGTAGGCTACGTAAACGGCCAGACCGTAGACCATTGTACACCGTAGATGATTCCGATGACGACGATGACTTTGTTCAAAACAAGGATCAGGCGACTGAAATAGTTGAAGGAACTGTCGGAAGAGAAGCGGTTTGTCTCTGTCTAAATTGTGAAAAGATTTACAGTTTCTCTGAATGTTAGGGAAATAAAATGCATAGAAAAAACTTTGATGTGGAATATTTATTACCCATCGATAATATTTGTATAAATACATGTGTTGATTGCTTGTAGGTTACTCCTCTTACCGAGATGGAAAAGATTTTGGACTGCCAAATGCGTCCTACGACATCTAACGATCCAGATTCATCAGATAGTGCTGCACCAAAGCAAGTTGTTGTGAAACAATATCTTGTGAAGTGGAAGGGGTTATCGTACCTACACTGCTCTTGGTATCCTCCCCGCATGATTTTATGCTATGTTTGATCATGCAAAGTAGTGGTTTTGTCGTGTCTCTTGTCTGCTTATATCTGACAACAAGTGGCTTATCATCGATCTTTTCCTTTTTTTGTTTGGTTTGCTAATCACAGGGTGGCCGAGGAAGAGTTCCAGAAGGCTTACAAGTTTATTCGTCGGTTAAGATCCAAGGTGATCAAATTTCATTCTACAATGGAGTCAATGAGTAACAGTGGAGATGATTTTGTAGCCATTCATCCAGAGTGGACTACTGTTGACCGGATTATAGATTGCCGGTTAAGTGATGGGGGACTCTTTTCTTTTGTTTATTCGTAGAGATTCGTCAGAAGTATGTGTTTATTCTTGATTTTTGCTGTTGATGCAGGGGAGAAGGTGAGGACAAGGAGTATCTGGTGAAGTTCAAAGAACTTTCTTATGATGAATGTTATTGGGAATCTGAATCAGACATCTCAACCTTTCAAAACGAAATCCAAAGGTTCAAGGATATAAACTCTGGTCATCGCAGAGATAAATATGTTGACCATGAGAGAAATCATGAAGATTTCAAACAGTTTGATCATACTCCTGAATTTATTACAGGTACTCAGGCTACTTTAAACTAAATTGGTCGTCTTGTTTGGTATTGTATATGTTATGACATATCTTATCATCTGTTGTTGAAGGCTCATTGCATCCGTACCAGCTTGAAGGGCTTAACTTTTTGCGGTTTACATGGTCAAACCGAACTCATGTAATCCTCGCCGATGAGATGGGGCTAGGTATGTATTCAGTGGTACTACCCCTATATATTTTCATTTTTGTGAAGTTATAATAAGATTGAGATGTGTGGTGTTTCAGGTAAAACAATTCAAAGCATTGCCTTTTTAGCTTCTCTTTTTGAGGAAAACTTGGCTCCATATTTGGTAGTTGCTCCCCTTTCCACTCTGAGAAACTGGGAGAGAGAATTCGCCACCTGGGCACCACATATGAATGTGGTATGTATGCACTATGCAGTAACGCACTCATCATGTGTGTTATGCTTATTGCTAGTAGAATAACGTTCTTTTTTTTTTGTTACGGTTCAGGTTATGTACGGTGGTACTTCTCAAGCTCGTACTGTTGTTAGAGATCATGAGTTTTACTTTCCAAAAGGTCATAACAAGATGATTGGAATCAGTGGAGAAAGTAGGCAGGACAGGATTAAGTTTGATGTCATCCTCACGTCTTATGAGATGATCAACGTAGACACAGAAGTCCTAAAACCAATCAAGTGGAAGTGCATGGTATTTTTTTGTCTTATTATAATGGTAGCTTATACGTTTACAGTTTTTTCTTTAAACCTCATATATATATATATGTTGCTTATCAATCATTTTTATTGGTTAGATTGTTGATGAAGGCCATCGGTTGAAAAACAAAAACTCAAAGTTGTTCAATTCGCTGAAGCAGTATACGAGTGAGCATCGCATTCTTCTGACAGGAACACCACTTCAGGTTCGTTTGGTGATTTTGGTTATTTTCATCTCTCAATGAAAAAAAAATGTTCATGCATAAAAATAACTTATTAGGTATGATCTGTGAAAGAGTGAAGTTGGGTCCCTAATTAAAGCTGGATCTATAATTTAAACTTGGATCTTTTATTTATGATTTGATCATGTTGAAAAATGTCAAATGTATTCTTCAATGTTTTCTTTTATATATAGTTGTCTAAATACATCATTTAAAGGTTTGTCTACATCTGATCTAGGAAAGCTCTATGTTGCTAAGAATGAGTTCCTGCCCCCTTAATTGACTCTTCATTTGATTTACCTTCAATTAATAACCTGTTGCGCACAGCATATATTGTTTTATTGACTGTCTTGTGTAGTATGCTGTTGATTCTTTGGTATTACTATTGATTATTTGGTGTTTTTTTTTCAGAACAACTTGGATGAGCTTTTCGTGCTCATGCATTTTCTTGATGGGGAGAAGGTTAGCAATAGCACATATAAAACAAGCAAAATCTACTAAGTAGTTAATAACATGGCTAACTTTACATTTTTCTTTCGAATGCTTGCAGTTTGGAAGTTTGGAGGAGTTTCAGGAGCAGTACAAAGACATAGATCAAGAGGAGCAGATATCAAGGCTCCACAAAATGCTGTCTCCCCATCTGCTCAGAAGTATTAACCATAAACTTGATCTTATTAATTAAGTATGCGTGAAACTGAAATGTCCATGGTGTGAATCTTGCTTTGATTGCTGTTTTAGGGGTAAAGAAAGACGTGCTGAAGGACATGCCCTCTAAGAAGGAACTCATCTTGCGGGTTGATCTGAGCAGCAAGCAGAAAATAATTTACAAAGCTATTATGACCCGGAACTATAAAATATTAGCAAAAAGAGGTGCTAAGGTAAGTTTTGTGAATGTGGATTAAGACATACATGTGTTGTTTTGGTTTAAGAACCTTATAAACTGTGGCTGGTTAAACTGTTTCAGATATCGAATGTGCTCATGGAATTGCGGAAAGCTTGCTTACATCCCTACATGGTGGAAGGTGTTGAGTCCCAGATTAAAGATGAAAATGAAGCTTTAAAGTAACATCTCATCACAATATTCTGATGGATTCCTTTGTAGTATGCTGTAGAGTTTTTGTGCTGACTCTTGTTTAATTTTTTCTTAAAATTTTATTAAAAGAGAGCTCCTGGAATCCTCTGGAAAATTGCAACTTCTAGACCAAATGATGGTCAAGCTTAAAGAGCAAGGACACAGAGTTCTGATTTACTCACAATTTCAGCACATGTTGGACCTACTTGAAGACTACTGTGCTTACAAGGTATCTCTGCGCTTGCTATAAAATATGTGTGTCAGTATTTTTCTTTTTATGTTTTGCTTATATGAACTCAAAGATAATAATTTGTATGTTCTTTACTGGTTCTTTCAGAAGTGGTTCTATGAAAGGATTGATGGAAAGGTTAATGGAGCTGAGAGGCAAGCACGGATTGATCGCTTTAATGCCAAAAATTCGAACCGGTTCTGTTTTCTGCTTTCTACAAGAGCTGGCGGTGTAGGGATAAACCTTGCAACTGCTGATACTGTCTTCATTTATGACAGGTTTGATTTCTCCAACGTCTCTTAGATCACTGTTAAGTTTTTTAAGAGGTAAATAACCGTTTAGAGCCTGAGGTTCTGGATAAACTACGTGAATATGCTTTTGTGGGTAACAAGAGAATAGAGTTTTTTCGTTGGATCTTCTGAGTTAAGTCAGAAGAAATATATTGCAGTTATTGAAATGTTTTTCACTGCTTCTGTAGTGATTGGAACCCTTATGCGGATCTTCAGGCTATGGCTAGAGCTCATCGAATTGGCCAGACTGAGAAGGTTAGCTTTGCATGGTCTCAACTTTCTGTTTATTCTCTTCTTTGGTATGTCACTGATTAGGCCTTTTGTCTTTAGGTAATGATTTACAGGCTCATAAGCCGGGGTACTATTGAAGAAAAAATTGTGCAAATCTGTAAAAGAAAAATGCTTCTAGAGCATCTTGTTGTGGGGAAATTAAAAGCACCAAACCTTAGCCAGGTAAGTATTTTTTCTATAAAATTAGAATAAAAAAAGGTGGTGATTCTTATTGCTACAAGGTTTATTGACTGTTCTATCTGCGTGACTTCAACTATAGGAAGAGTTAGATGACATCATCAGGTATGGTTCCAAGGAGCTTTTTGCTGAAGAGAATGATGAAGCAGGAAAGTTTGGAAAAATTCATTATGATGATGCTGCTATCGAAAAGTAAACCGCTCTTCTTTTTCGTTTTTCACTTTCCTAGTGATTCTTTTTAAAGTAACCATTGTTATTTCCATAATTAGAGATTAATCTCCACATACCTCTTCTTCTTTAGGTTGCTAGACCGTGATCATATAGATGCTGAGGAGGACTCAGTGGATGA
Organism: Brassica napus; assembly: GCF_020379485.1. Classification (NCBI taxonomy): domain Eukaryota; kingdom Viridiplantae; phylum Streptophyta; class Magnoliopsida; order Brassicales; family Brassicaceae; genus Brassica; species Brassica napus. Next base: position 3,016,379 of record NC_063434.1, on the reverse strand, counting down.
TGAAAATGAAAATGGGTTTTTTAAAGCTTTCAAGGTTTTCTTTGCCTCTCCTCTTTGATACATTTACTTAGTAAGATTATTGATTACCCCTTAAGCGCTCTTTCTTGTTATTCCCTGAACATCAGGTAGCAAACTTTGAGTTCATAGATGATAATGAGGCTGCTGCCTCAGAGGAGGCACAGGATATAGAAAGCAAGTCTTCATCAGAAAACTATTGGGAATATTTGTTAAAAGACAAATATGAAGTGCAGCAAGCTGAGGAGGTCAATGCTCTTGGAAAGAGGAAGAGAAACTGTAAGCAGGTATATTCTTCTTGATCCAACCTGTTCAATTATAAGGCTTGTCGCATCAGGTGACGGTGATGTGTCATTATATATTTTAGCAAAGGTTTTCTTATTTCTCTTCTTGTTAATTTTACTAGAAGCTTGGTGAAGATGAGCTTGCTTACCTAGAAGCGAGCTCTGATAATGAAGAAGATGAACAAACTGAAGCTGAAGATGAGCTTGCTTATCTAGAAGTGAGCTCTGATGATTGTGTAGCATCTGGACAGGGAAACCAGATAGCTTATTGGCCTTGGACTCCAGGTACTATTAATATTTTTGATATAATTATGATTCTTCTTGTTAATTTTACAAGAAGATGAACTTGCTTGTTTTGAAGCGAGCTCTGCTTATGAAGAAGCCAAACCAATGGATGGTGAAGCAGCTAGACAAGGAAACCAAATGGCTAAAAGGCCTTACCATAGGACTCGCGGTACTATAATCTTTTTTTATATAATTATGTTTCCAAATAAATGTTTCAAATATTCCAAGTTGAGTAACTTTTTTTTCTTGTTGCTGTAAGATACTTTGGAACCAATACCTTTGATAGAAGGAGAAGGGAGATTTCTCAAGGTGTTAGGTTTTAACGAGCTGCAAAGGAAGAAATTTTTAACGACTTTGGAGAGGTATATATATATATATATATCTTCTGTCTGTTAAGGTCTCTCAGTGTCTGCACACATGTGCGATGGTTTTCACATTTTTCATCTGATGAATAATTTTCAGGTACGGAGTTGGCAACTATGACTGGAAGGAGTTTGTTGATCCTTTAAAGCCGAGGACCTATGATGAAATAAGAAGGTACAGACTTAAACCATTGATGCTCTTCTCTTCACAATAGCTTGTCACTTATTCTTTGCCAAAGATAGATAGATATATTTTCATTAACGACTTGTCTAATATGTTTTTTATCAGTTATGGATTACGTTTCTTGAAGCACATCGTCGAAGACAAAGATGTTAACTCTCCAACCTTTTCAGGTGATTGATAACTTCTCTGATCATTTGTTTGTTGCCATGTATTAGAAATTTCTATTGCTTTTTCTGCTATACTAGTAATGGTATTAACGCAATGATTTCTGTAGATGGAGTCCCCAAAGAAGGACTGAAATGTAAGGATGTACTCGCCAGAATTGCTTCTGTGATGTTAGTACAAAAGAAGGTAAGCCTACATACTGGAATCCTATAATCTCTTAGAATATTTGAGTTATCTTCTAGAACCAATGCACAGTATTGCTTCTTGAAGTTGAAGTCTCTGTATCTGTATCTGTGGATTGCTATATCAATGTGGATGTTGAAAGAATGCTTTCATTATCGTTTTTAGTGCCAAGAGAACCAAAACAATTAGTTAGGGCAAGTCGCGTGGCTCACAAGTTTCAGTATATTCTGTGGTATATATATATTTTTTAAACACTTTTTTAAAAACACATATTCTGTAGTATACTACTTGGTTATTTCTGCTTCATTATAAGTCATTAAAATGACTTAATACAGTCTCCACTTTTGGTTGTGGTGTTCTATATCTTAAGCATATTGTGCGATAATATTAGTTAAGGTTCACTACTGTGTTGTTTGTGCTCAACTCTGAGTTTTTTGATTGGCACAGGTGAAACATATGGAAGCCAATCCAACAAACCCTGTTTTCTCTGACCGCATTTTACATAGGTTCCCTGGACTAAGATTAAGAAGAGCAAAATTTGCGAACGAGGAATGTGACAGGATCCTGTTGTCTGCTGTTTCCAAGTAAAAAACCTTGCAAAGAGGATGGATGATCCTTACCATTTAAAAAACATGTTTCTCGTGCTGCATTCTCATATGTTTTTCTCTCTCTTTAGGAACGGGGTTGGAAAATGGAGAGCCCTTGTTAATGACATAGAGTTTGGGATCTACGAGCTCGTCCGAAAAGAATTGAACATCCCTCCCACAAGTTTTATTAATGCTAATGGAATCGTAAAAGATCCGGATATAATAATTACTGATCATATGAGAAGACGGTTTCTGATTCTTGAGGAGGCGATAATAAATGAGTTTGCAGAAGACTACTACTTTGTATGTGACTCTCTCACTAGTTTTGATCTTTACATGTGTGTTGCTGCAGAAGCATTGTAATAATCTCTATCGATCTTTTGGTTGCAGGGACCAAAGCCTTCATCTCTGAACCGTGCTCTAAAAAATGGTCTACTGAATCAGCCCATCGATTTTTTTTCTGCTAAGTTTCGACTATTAACCGAACGTGCCTTACATGAGTTTGCCAGCAAGAACATAAGCAGGAACCTAAGTGCCATTAGAACATATGTTAATGTGAATATGGAAGACGAACGAGTAACTGAAGTCATTGTGCTGGACGACTGATTTGAGGAAAATGAAAACACCAAGAACCTTGAACCAAAACATATGTGATTGGATTTGGAATTATTGTTGTTTCTATTTATTATTGTTTGGGATTAGATTGGATTTTTAGTTATCTCAAAAGGATTATGATTTATCGAATCTAGTGAACCAAAATATACTTGGTCTCTAGTGATTCCCATAGCTGAAGGATGATTATGATTTTTAGTTATCTCAAAAGGATTATGATTTATCAAATCTAGTGAACCAAAATATACTATGTCATGATAATTGTAGGATGAATTTTGATTTCTGTAACTTATAATAAACCTTCGAGCATCAATTAGCATTGTAAAAACTCCAAAATACTTGAATGGTTACTATGTGGTACGACTAAATTCTTGATTTTATTTTATTTTGACTATTTTTAAAAGTTCTTTTTAAATATAGTGTTTTGCATTTTCAGCTTGAGTACATTCTTGTCAGTGTTCAACTTGTAATTAAGAAGATTTATATTTCTTTTGATTTGCAACTTCAATTATGTATATGATATCAATAGATATTAAACGTACTATGTGTTGTAGTGTACATTGCTAGTACACAGATAAATGATAAAAAAAAGTTATAACATATCAGTCTTAAAAAATAAAAAACCAAAAATGACAAAACATTGACTTTTCAAAGAACACCATATATTATCGATAAATATGCATGTGTATCATAAAAGAAAATGGCTTGTCTTCCCATAAAAAATTATATAGCAATGTGGATTTGTTACTATATAATACTTCTTAAGAGAAATAAATTGTTTTCTTAAAGAAACATATCCAAGTTTTTTTAAAACATCAACATGCAATGCAATGCATTGGAAAATAAAAGACAACTTCCTAATATAAATTATTAACGCTAATAGTGGCCAGATCATTACCGCCAAATCATTACCTCTAATAATACAAATTATTACCACTAATATCTCTTTGTTATCAATCTAACAATCACTTGAATTCGATGATCACAGTGATTTAGTACCAAATGAGGAGGAGCATAATCGGATTAATATTTGATCTCGTTCCTTATCATTCGGAGGATGTTTAATTGGAAGGACGAATTCGCTGATGCGATCGCTGCGTTGGAGGTGGTTATATCTCGTGATTGAGGGGTTAGCAACAAAAATTAACATTGGGAACAAGAGGGTTCTTGAGGAAATACAACGAGGAATACAAGTTTTGCGAAGAGTGCGGATGGGAAGAAGAGTGGCGTACGTGCGGTGGTGAAGTCCGACGGAGCTCGGAACATTCTCCGGAGGAAAGTTGGGATACTGCTATGATCTTTCAAAAGAAAACATACAAGAATCATCCCACTTTCGATAAAAAAAACAAGAATCATCCCACTAATCACAAAAATGACTATCGATCATCATCCCACTAATCAAAATAATAATCATCCCATTAATCACAAAAACAAATAATCATCCTAGTAATCACAAAAATCATCATCACAGTAATCATAACCCTCTTTTATCCAATAATACTATAAAATCAATCACCAAAACACATAATCTTCAGAATCATAGTTAACTATCAGTCCAATCACAAATCGATCAAGTTATCATAACTAATACTAATGGTAACACTCCATCATTTTAATCTTAATCCAATAATGGTGTCGATCAATCTTGAAACAGTGAAGAACTCTCGATCATCTCATCAATCAATCAAAGATTAAAAATCATAAAATAATATTGATCAACGATGTATCTAGACACTTAATATTCGTTTCTGGGTAAAGAAGGCAGGAGGTATCACAACGTAGCCTCCTGGCGCATGTATCTCAGCCAGTAGATTGAGATTCTCCTTTGTGTCTTGCATACGGCCACGTCGGCCAGTAACATCATAGTATCTCTTTGAAATTAAGATTCTGGCATCGATCGATACAAAAAAACATATCGACGTTTTTTTTTAAAACATCAACATGCAATGCGATGCATTGAAAAATAAAAGACAAATTCTAATGCAAATTAGTAGTCAAATCATTACCGCCAAATCATTCCGCTAATAAAACAAATTATTACCGCTAATATCTCTTCGTCATCAATCTAACAGTCACTCGAATTCGATGATCACAATGATTTAATACCCGATGAAGAGGATCATAATCGGATTGGTACTCGATCTCGTTTCTTATGATTCAAAGGATGTTTAATCGAAATGACGAATTCACTGATGTGATCGCTGCGTTGGAGGTGGTGTGATATCTCATGATTGAGGGATTGACAACAAAAATTAACATGGAGAACAAGATGGTTCTTGAGAAAATACAACAAGAAATACGAGTTTTGTGAAGAGTGCGGATGAGAAGAGTCATGGAGATTTTCATGTTTGTCGTCGATGTTAAGGTATGGAGTTTTCTGGTATGAAATCGAACTGAACTAAACCAAAATTGAACTGAATCGAAATAGCTAAACCGATCGACCAAGGAATTTTAGATACCAATTAGTCGCATGCTAGTAGAGGGTTTTTAATGCGAATGCAAACAACTAATAATGGGCTTCCGTTATAAATATGGTTAATTAAAATTTTGATATTACTGTTCTAATTAAATGCATTAATTATTTAATTAACCAAATCAACAGAAAATTAACAGAAACGGAAGGAAAAACAAGCTTTGAGGACGAAGAAGACGAACCCTTGAACATTCGAGTCTTTGCGCAATTCCGATTTCCGAATCGGATCCTTATAATTTCTCGTCGAAGACCTGATTATAACGTTGCTATTGATCGCTCTTAATTTTCCTCCCTTTGTTGCGATGCATTGAGGAGGAGGAGGCGATAAAAGATGATGTTTTGCAGAAACGTCTGCGTGAGACGGAAGAAGAAGAAGAATCCTGGATCGGTGCCTGTTTATCTCAATGTTTACGATCTCACCCCTATGAATGTTTACGGTTATTGGCTCGGAATCGGAATCTATCACTCTGGTCTTGAAGGTTCTGTTTTTATCCATGATCTTTGTGTTTTTTTTTCCTACAATTATGTGTTTGATTGTTCTTGAGGTTGTCATGAGATTAAATAGTTCAGAATAAAAATAAAATCTTTTGTCGGATTCTAACATTGAATTAGGAAAAGAAAAACAGCTTAGAAAGATGATGTCTGATAATTCTCGATAACATGAATTTGGATTTATTACACTAAGTGGTTAAGTTTGGTCGGAAAGATGAGATGAAAATTCTCCAAACTATAAGACTTCTTGTCTTATCTCGTAATAGTTATGTTTTTTAAATTGAAAGCCTTTAGTCAAAAAAAAAAAAAAAAAGATGAGATGAAAACTGACTTTGAAAAGTATGAGGATAGATGTGATGTCTCAATCTGTGTTTGGTTATAAGAGAACACAGAGATTGTTTCTTTTATTTTTTCTCTTTGTTTGAACTATTAATCAAATTGTTCAATACATTGTTGTGTAGTCTACCATGGATCAAGAACTCATTTGTTTTTTTTCCTTCTTGGTTTTGGTTTATCCATTGTGTGTGTGTAGTTCATGGGGTTGAATATGGATACGGGGCACACGAGCATTCAAGCACAGGAATCTTCAAAGTGGAGCCAAAGAAGTGTCCTGGCTTCACATTCAGGAAATCGATCCTGGTGGGTGAGACAGAGATGAAGGCGAAAGAAATTGGAAGCTTTATGGAGGAGCTATCAGATGAGTACCAGGGGAGCAAGTACCACCTCATCACAAGGAACTGTAATCATTTCTGTAACGATGTTTGTTTAAAACTAACTCAAAAGTCAATCCCTAGTTGGGTCAACCGTCTTGCTCGCTTAGGTAAAAACCCAAACTTCCTTGAGGAACGTTTCAACTAATCTTAAGCGGAGCATTGATTACTCTTCTTTTTTTTAATGATCTGTAAAGGTTTCCTCTGCAATTGTGTGTTACCGGCTAGCTTGAACGAGATGAAGGTGAAGCAGGTAGGTAAAGACGGGAAGCTCTTGGAAGTAGGAGAAAGTAAGAAGAATAAAAAGAAGAAGAAGCAAAAGAAGGCGAGAAGCAGATCGGGTCCTTTAGCTTCTTCATCTGATTCAAGGCTAGATAATAATAAGCCTTCGCATGCCAGATCAATATCAACCGGTAATCCTCCTTGTTCTGCTTCTTTTTGTCCTTTGAAGTAACAAAAGAGATCCAGTTCCCTCCGTTGCATCTGGAGCTCAAGATTAGATAACCCCAAAGACATGATTCTTTGTCATTGTGTGAAAAGCTAATTATATATATATTTGTATATGAAGTGAGGGTCCTTGTATTTTATTCACAAGTGTTAATAACGCTTTTGGGTTGGTGTATTATTGTTATAAGGAGAATCATCAAAATCTGCAAAAAAGAGTGTGTGAATTCGACTTTCCTCTTGTATGTTTTGGATGTAATTTTTTTGAATATTTGTACAAATTACTTTTCTGAATGTTATCATCATATTCAATTAAAATAAGTTTTTCTTGTTGGTCTTTCTTTTAGATATGTTGGTCCTCTGTAATTTTGAGACAGTACAAGAGTTGCTCTCAAGTCCTAAAGATTGTACTTAAAATCGCAGGAGTCTGTGTATGATGTGGAAGTGTTCTCTGACCAATCAGATATCTCTGTCACTTTCTTCGCTAAAGTTCAGGTTACTCTGATTAAAACACCTGAAACAACCCATGAAAGTACATACGTACCTTGGAATAAGCCAGGAAAGTCGATAACATGTTTTAGTACGTTACTGAAATAGTAAAGTTCTTTTTTAACATTTTACCAAAAAGAAAAAGGAAAGAAAAAGTAAAGTTCTTTTCTACAAAACAAAAGAGAGTTGGAAGTTTTAGTTGGGCCTTAACTAACCCTAAGGGCTTTGCTGTTTCAGAATCACATAAGACCCTCCTATAAATAGCTTTCAAGGTACAATCCTCTTTCCCCCAAGCTACAACAAAAACCCTAATCCGCCGTTTACCTAAAAACTCTCGTTCATTAGGTTTTGTTTAGACTAGGATTCGTTGTGATAATATTCGTTTGTATGCTTCTTAGTCCTTATGCTCTGTTATTGGTTACTTCTCATAATTGAGCTTAGATATATATTTTTTTTTTTTGGTTTGAAGCGTTGCAGAAATCCCTGTGATGATTATTATGATTAAAAATGTTAAAAGTAGTGACTGATACTTCTTGATTAAAAACTATCAGCTCTGAGGGATTTCTCAACTGCTTCTTTGTTTTATTTCATATGGTTATCATTGAGTTTTTGTTTGCTTGATATTCATTTGTGGCCTTAGCTGGATCCCAGTGACGATGAATAAATAAAAAATGTTAAAAGTAGTGACTGATTAAAACCATGACGAATAATCAAATTCTGAGGGATCCAATCCAGCTATTGTTTTCATCTTTTTATGATAGCAAGAATGTTGTTCGGTAGGTGTAGTTATTAAGATAAGCTTTATGTGCTGATGTTCATAGTGATGAGTTATGATTATTTGTTTCCTCGAGTTTCATAATGATTTACTGATTGCTGTTTCTTTAATCAGTTGTTTGTCATCTATTTCAGTTTCCATTTGTTTTCAATCTGTTGACCGCATTGTTATTATTAATTTTTTCCAACATTAAGTATTTTCTCTGTTCTGGCCTGCGACAAATGAAAATCTGGACTCCACTGGTGTGTATTTTTAAGCTTCAGTTGTGTCAACACAGTCTGTTATGGAAGACCAGACCAAGGACTCGGTTGCGTGGCTTGATCAGAGGAAAGGGTCTGTGCAGAGTCGAGTCCTTATTGTAGTCACTCGCCCAATAAAAATTCTGTTTAAATACATTCTTAGTCGTATGGTTGTAGTATTGATCCGAGTGTCGTATTTAAACGATGGTTTCCTGTAATATTAAGCACTGTAACTACGAGAAAGTAAATGTACCTTGAACTCGAGATAAACATGAAACCATTCCTAAATGATTGCCTTGAATAATTGCAACGAAACTATATGACAGGAGACATCTTACCCATGAACCAAATTTTTTAAACAATGTATAAACAATAGTACTATTTTATCTGCAGCAGTTCTAAAGAAATGTGACTATCTGAATTATATAGGGTAGAAATTCTACTTTCACAGACATGCCTACAGTCCTGCACATTGATGGTATATATATATATATATCAAAATCACTATTATCATGATAACAGCTAAATAATAGAATGGGCACAAAGAAGAGACTAACTCACAGTGATGAATTTCTGTCTGCATATTAGAAGAGGATGCGATGACGATGATGACAACATGGATTTTCGTTGTGAAGTATTGAAGTGTGGTTTGTTCAAAAAAAGTATTGAAGTGTGATAGTTTCTAGATATATTATGCCACAAACTAAAAAGTAAACTACATATGAAACGGGCCTTTAGGGCTTCGTTTTTGCTCGACTACATAATGGGCCTTGATCCGAAAGAAAGTTCGTTTTGAAAACTTTCATATGGTAAGCCCAGCCTTTTTTACTTGACTAGGGTTTCCTCTTACTATAAGTCAAGAAAAGGTTAGTCGCCACTTCTTCTCGTTTAGCTTCGCTCCTCCCCAGCTGCATAACTCACGACTTCAAGATGGTAAGCTTCTCTCACTCTCTCGCGATTTTCGCTCCTAGTTTCAGTTAATCGTTAGATTCTCCTGTTTTTCAATTCGTTTAAAAGCTTGATATTAGTTACAAAGTCGAACGTAATTAATTAATGATTATGCTTTGTGTTGCTGTGTGATAAACGAAATGAAATGAAACAGCCGTCCCACAAGTCGTTTATGATAAAGAAGAAGCTGGCCAAGAAGATGAGGCAAAACAGGCCTATTCCCCACTGGATTCGTCTTCGTACCGACAACACTATCAGGTTTGAATCTCTCTTACTTCCTGTCTGATCTGTCGATTAGAAATAGATAAGTAAATTCTCTTGGTAGATTGATTTAGGGCGACAATGGTCGGAACCAGAAATGTATTGTTGTCTTTGTGGTTTGAGTTCGGATACATTTTGGTCGTAAAACCAGAAATTAAATTGTTGTCTTTGTGGTTTGAGTTAGGGCATAGGCAGTGTCTTAGTTCTGAAAGCGAAATATATAATTGTCACTGTGGGGTTTGATACAGTGTGTTTCTGAAACCATTAGTAATTCTTTGTGTTTTAACGGTTTAGTGTTTGTTTTGATTCAGGTACAATGCCAAGCGCAGGCACTGGCGCAGAACCAAGCTCGGATTCTAAGTGAAAGCTCAAGACTGTTTGTCTTCTGTTCGATTTAGCATTTCCCCAAGTTTTCTTGATTTTTGTTATAAAACATTTTCACATGTCTGTAAGACTTTTGATGTTACCAAATTTTATCTTTATAAGAGCTACTTCTTAGCGCTTGCAGTTATTTAATTTTTCTTGGTTGCTTATTTCATTTTCCCCATTGAAGATTTATAGCCTGAATGAGTATTTAGTTGTCACGTTACCAGCCTACCTTTTAAAACGTACGTCTCTGTGCTGCTTCCGAGCTGTTTCACGATTCTTGTTTGCGTTGAAGCTTCCGAATTTCTCTTAGTAAAATCTGCGGGATTCGTGATTGGTTCTGATTAAGTAATTCTGATTATTTGTGGAACAGAACAATTTAGAATGGTGCTAGAAAGATGAAAACGCCAAATACATTCGCATTGTGAAATTATGCAAATACAATTTGTATCCTTACGCCTCAAGAGATAAGTAACGAAGTGTTTTCCTCTATAACTCGATGGGAGTCTCCCAGTACAACAATGCCTGTGAAGCAACAGATAAAAAAAAAAAAGGTTCCTTGACAAAATGTCGAGATAATATTAGCCTGAGCTTAGCTTATTCATTTAGCAATTCTTTCAAATGAGATGAAGAAGCTAAAAAGGGTATAAATAAAACTTCAGTTCTCATTGTAATCTTCATGAGACCAAAAACTCAGCTTACGTTATGGTACGAGTCGATGATGGCATCAGCAAGGTACTCGCATTTCGCCATAGACAGTCCAGCCAAAGATATCCTCCCGTCTTTAGTCATGTACACATGCCACTTGTCCGTCATGTTATCACTCTGCCACGTCACCAAAAAACAAACTTCAAGACCCCATCTCTCAATAAATGATTAAAGAAGCATAAACATTTTTTAACAACATTACCTGAGCTTTGTTGAGACCGGTGAATGAGAACATGCCAATCTGCTTCAGAATAAACGACCAGTCTTTGCCGCTCTTATCCTTCGAAACGAGGCTGTCGTACAGCTGCTGTCTCACCGTCTTAATCCTCCCCGCCATCATTTCCATCTCTGCTTTCCACTCGTTGAACATAGCTGCATCTCCCACTACATTAGCCACGATCCTCGCACCGTGAACCGGTGGGTTCGAGTACATAGGCCTAGCTATCCTTTTCAACTGGCTCTTCACCCTGAAAAGAAAGTTTCTACTAAGTTAAAAACTGACTACAACAGGCTCATGATAAGAAACTCAAGTGAGTGTTTATAACCTTGTAGCAGCATCAGCTGATGAGCAGACGACGTTGATAGCTCCAATCCTTTCAGCATAAAGACCCAAGTTTTTACTATACGACTGAGCGACGAAAAACTCCATCCCACGCTCAGCAAATAGTCTCACGGAAGCTGCGTCTTCATCAAGGCTTCCACTGGCAAAGCCCTGGTATGCAACATCGAAAAATGGGATGTGGTTCTTTTCTTGAATGACGTCAGCAATTTTCACCCACTGCTCTGGTGTTGGGTCGATTCCAGTTGGGTTGTGAGCACATCCGTGTAGCAGTATGAATGATCCTTCTGGAGCTTCCTGTACAAATTTAGATAAGGTTAGCCATCAGAGTTCATGATGGACAATGTTGTAATAAGGAAAACAAACCTTTATATCTGCTATCATCCCTTCAAAGTCCAAACCAATTGTTTTGGGATCATAGTAGCGGTATTCAGACCAGGGAACTTTGGCGTCGTTGAAGATGTTCTTGTGGTTACCTGAAGTGGCAGTTGATAAAAAAAAAGATGGTTTACATATGAGAAGGTAAACACATGAATATTTATGGTTAAGGTAAAACGCACCCCATGTTGGTGCAGATATAAGCACTTTAGCTCCAGGAAAATAACGCTCGATAAGAGCCGCTGCTAGTCTCAGTGAACCTGTTCCGGAAAGACCTTGAATTGTTGCCACCTGAGCTCAAAAAAATGAAATTTATTATTACAAAAGCATAGCTCAGAGAAAGGAAACGTAAACAAAAGATTCAGACATACCTTTTGTTCCTTAATAACAGGATGACCAGCTCCAAACAGCAGCTCAGCAGTGGCCTTGTTGAATGCAGCCAACCCTTCGATTGGGAGATACTGCAGTTTTTCCATCCCAATGTGTTTTAGTTTTAAGCATATTCTAATGATCTTGCTGCTTATTAGACACATTTTGAAGTGAGCTAAGTTACCTCTTTGTTATCTCCTCTCTCCAACATCAGGTTCTCCGCCTAAAAAGAAGCCATGCGGGTTTAAGAAAGGATTTATGAATTAGGAAATGAATAAAAGGCTAAAGCATCAAACCTTTTTAACAACATTAAGGACATAAGGCTGGAGTTCCTCAGTACGATAAGCACCAACACCGAGATTGAGCTTAAGCTCGTTAGTGTCAGCTTTGAAAGCTTCGCTGACTCCAAGAATAGGGTCTGGTGGAGCCATAGTGATACCCTCAAAGCGAGAAGGCTTGACTGTAACCGACATGGTCACCCTGCTAAAAGACTGGAACCAAAGCCAAACCATCAGATACGCCAAAGAAGATTACAAACTACAGTTATCAAACTCTTAACAAAATCTGATGAACTATCTAGCTCTAAACGTATAACAGATTGTTTCATATGGTTTCAAAGTATGATAAAGGGAAAAGAGAGAGTACCTTTGCTTTCAGGAAGGGGTTGGAACCGGAAGTTCCAAGCTTTAGCTTATCCTGTTCGAGTTCAATCGAAAAAACAAAGCAGGATTATGAATAAACAGATCATTATCTTTAAAAGGCGATTATGAACACTCCACAGCTTTACTCGATAGAGAGTACCTTGTTAATCACGCGAGGTAGCAGAGAAGTAGAACCGAGAGACAGCATTGAAGAAGCCATGGAATCAATCACTAAGCTGCAGACAGATCCCAAATCAGTGATAGTGAACTTAGTACAAGGATAAGCTATTCAGACAGATGACGTGGTCTGAAGATGATCTACAAAATATATACAATAAATGGAAAAAAAAAACAGGTTCAGATCATAAAAGATGATTGAGTAGTCACCTGAGCTTCGTTGGAACCGCGCGGTTTCGAAAACGATCAGATCGAGATTGTGTTAGCAAGAACAATGATTCGTCAAGACAGGACGATATGTCCTAAGTTTTATTAAGCTTTGTCTTAAGAGGGGCTATAATGGTCATTGGGCCAATGTTCGTAAATCTATGGGCTTACAAAGTCAAAGAGTGGATTCTTTTAGATAGTGGTTGGCGACTTTCTAACAGTTCAGACAAAATATGCAAAATCTAAAATGCAAAAGACATAAATATTGAATATTTACTTGGTGGAATATAAAAATGTATAGTATAGGCAATTTACAAATACAATCATTAGAAGTGAATACCAATACCCCTTGAAAACCTTTGTTCTCACATTTTCACCCCAAAAGTTCTGAAGCAATAAGATCAATCCCTATATATATAAGCAAGAATTATTTGCTTTAGGACGATGATGATGTTAACCGGAGTGTTCCTCCTAGCTCTACCGGAACCAGTGGAACAAGTGAGTGAAGAACATCGGTTATCAACGGTCTATAACTCGGTTCTGGCTGTACACAAAGCACTGCCACAGCTGCTACCTGAACAAAATAATTCCCGGTTTGATTAACAATTCTACAAAAGATAGTGCAATCAAAATTAGTTTTACATTCAGATTCTAACCTGGTATAGATGCTTATGATCCATTGTATCTTTGATAACTGGATCCACTATTTTAGGAAGCTTTGATCTATCCGTAAGTTGTGGCATTGCCTGCAAATAAAATGTATTAATTAACGCCATTAACCACTAACCAATGCTTTCTATTATTGCTCGTTTACGATTAGCGATATCATCACTCTAAACCGTTCTTACCCAAGTGACCAGAGATTGGCACTGAACCGAACTCAACTTCTCAACCGGCCGTCTTCCCAGCAACAGTTCAAGTAGAACCACTCCGAATGAGTAAACATCACTTTTATCCGTTAATTTACCTGAGCAACATAATCATGTTTTAATGTAACAACCTTGCTAATCTGGCAACTAGACAGATAATCACGGTTTTAATGACCCGCTAACTACTCTCTCTAGCCTAATAATGATTCCATGTGATTAGTTGAAATAAAACATCAATACGATGATTTGCTTTCCAGACACAATTCTAGACGTAATAAAAAGAGAAATTCATTGTTATATATTATATGGGGTCACGTGAAAACACATTATGATAACTAACAGGTAACGCATCTTAAGACATGACAACGAGTCAAGTCACCAAAAATAGATTGGAAATGTGAATGTTTTACCATCTAGGAGATATTCTGGAGCAACATAACCAAGTGTCCCAGATAGTTTAATGTTGTTCTTGCCGTGCATCCCGTTCGTTACCGCAAGTCCAAAATCAGATATCTGAATGCGGGAACACACAAGAAGTCATGTTATTGGATTGTTTGTCGAAGCAAACACCAAATGATTCTTGAATCAACGAAACAAGAACCAAGATATAGGACTAATTAAGAATCTTGACCGGTTATTTCCGGTTTGGTTTGGTATTTGGTTCTTGTTTCAGTTAATTACCTTGGCGTTGAAGGAAGAATCAAGGAGAATATTTGAAGATTTTATATCTCTGTGGATAACCGGAGGACGACAGCGCTCATGAAGATACTCTACACCTCTGTCTCCAAAAGAAAACACGGTTTACTCAAACCGTGATTAATAAAACAATAGAGAAAACCGGAAATGTGGGGGCTCTTGAATGTACCTGGCTGTATCAAGAGCAATCTTCATCCGCATGTGCCATGTTAATGCCGATCCCCGAGAAGGTCCTTAACCATTTAATGATGAAAACAATAAATGTTTTTTTGGGTAAAAAACAATAAATGTTATGATTATGTGTAGAACAAGAAGTTATTTATTTTCATGTGGTCACATGATCTGTTTTTTAATCTCATCATCTCCTATGTATCAAGATCCCATCCCAAGGTCTAAAAAAAAGATTATGGTTTTACCGTGTAACTGTGCATCCAAAGATCCCTTTTCCATCAGCTCGTAAACGATGAAGCTCGAGCTGATTTCACTTGTATGTCCCAAAAGTGAGATGATGTTCGGATGGTGAATCTTGCTCAATAGATCAACTTCGTTCTGCAAAATGATAGAACCGGACTCAGACTCTTGAACTAAAACACTCATCATTACTTGGAACTTACTAGCTATGACTTGTTTTTTGGTTACCTGAAACTCCCGTTTTGCTTCTTGGCTAACGTTTTCGATCTTTTTAACCGCGGCTAGAGTGTGATTGTCTAAGCAGGCTTTGTAAACAAATCCAAACCCGCCTCGTCCTATAAGATTACTGTCTTTGAAACCGCATGTTGCTTTCTCTAGTGTCTTGTAATCGAAGGACTGCACAAAACCCTTCTTGGGTAATGAAATCCCACTCTCTTCCACATGTGCAAAACCATTCAGGCATCAAAATATTGTAATCTTGTTACAAGTGTAATATTAATATTTTTCATTCTTGAATTAGTATGGTAAAAAAGGAGATTTACCTGAGTTCTTGGTGGGTTTGGGAAATTGCTTAGACCGATAAACAGCCCAAAAGCATAAACAACAAAAAACTATTAGTCCTAGCGACGAGGAGCTGATTATAAGAGCGATTATAAGTTTATTGTGTACTTGGCCTCTACTCATTTGGATTCCTGAGATCAGAATTAAATAAAGAAACCTTGTTTAGATTTCTTGAATTCCCCAAAACAGATCTATACATTTAAAAGGGTTTTTTACTTGAGAATCCAATAGTATAACTGATGAGAGAATACGTAGAAGATAAGGCAAACCACTTAATGAGCAGCTCGAAAATAGCATTTACGTATAAAAATGAAAATGGTAACAAACCACATAAATGTCTGAAAACCATAAAAATAAAACAAGAATCAGAATCGAGAGAGAGAGAGAGATACCTGGAGAGAAGGAAGCCATGGAAGTGTAAACAGGAGACAGGGAAGGCTGTGAAGCAGGTGGATGAAATGCAGTAGAAGCATATACACAACAGAGAAACTGGACAACCGAGACCTTAAGAAGTAGATGAAGAATCTTTATCATTTGCCTAACAAAATACTTTCAGGTTTGATTCACTCTCCAGACTTGTAGGATTTTCAAGTTGAAAAGAGAGACTGATGAGATTTTAGAGATTTACAAAGAGAATGTGAGGAGTCTTTATCGCTCACTAGTGGAGATCTCCCTTTAATTTCATTTCCTTTTCTTGTGTCTGCATAAAGGAGGGAAAGAGAAAGTGAGTTTTTAAAAAGTCGAAATCATTCTCTTAAGGTCTTTACTTCTTTATCATCAAAATCTAACATGTGGGTTGGAATGTGATAGTTGTAACAACAAATATCTTTATTTCATAACCAATGCAGCTCGATTTAATTGATATGAGAATTCTTATATTGTAATTTATTACGGGAGTTTGAAACATATTATTACTGATCAAGTGATCATTTACATTGGACCACTAGTATCTGTCAGTTAAAAGATAAATACAAATTTTAGAATGCTCATATGATCAGCTGACCATTTCATGAAAGTTTGTAGGCCTGAAGAGTAGATTTACTGACCAGATAACGACAAAAAATAAACATGACTACTTATGTCAAACCGACAAAAAGAAGATGACTTTTCCATCCCCTTTTTTAACTTTACTCATTTGTTAAACAGTAGAGAAACTTCGCTTGTGGAAGAAAGAAAAAGCTAAACTAAACACAACGACGCTTGTGGAAGAAAGAATTTCGCAAATGTTGAATATAGAATGAGTGGGAACATAGTGAAATTGCACCCTTCTATTTTTAATGTTTGTGAGATTTACGTTATAGCTTGTACCCACTACTCTAATGTTTAGATAATCTAAAATGATTTTTAATGTATGTTTACACCTATGAGTTTTATGACATATGAGTCAACAATGATTCGTCATATATAGACTTCAGTTGCATCATACTTCCTCCGTTCTTTTAATATATATATTTTAGTGTTTACACACATTAAAAGAACGCAATAATTATGCATTATTTTTTTATCAAATTTCAATATTTTTTAATCAATAAATTAAATTAATTTTACTAAAATTTGTAATTTTTATATAGAAATAAAAAATTATATCTTAATGAAACAGAGGGAGAGTATAATCAATACTATTAAAAGGGAAGGAGTGTTTAAAAATCTACTTATGAAAGTTATTTGGACCCTTTCATTTAATTCATTATTTTTTTGTTTTACCTTAAATTTAGACTCACAATATGTTATCATATATTTCTCTAACAATAATTTATTCAATTCCTTGATTTATTCAAATCTTACTCCTGAATCATAATTATTACTATTACTATATTTACAATTTTTGATTTTTAATAGTAAAAAAATTGAAACTAATGTTTTATATTATCACTTTTATCATATAATATATGATTTAAACCAAGAGAAGTTACACGATATATATGTGTACATTCTAACTTTCTCTTTCTTTTATAATAAAGTAATCATATCATATATAAACTTTTCCACTAAAATCTCATGTCATATACTAAACTTTCAACCGTTTATAGTTTGATAGATATTCTCATATTTAAAAATGAGTTTTCTGAATATTCATGTTATCTTCAAAAAAGTAGAAATTCATTGGTTCTGTTAAAGCTAACCCGACTTCACGATATCAATATTGATTATTTACGATTTTGAAAATTATTGATTTAGATATTATACTTTTATATACTTTTCACTTAAAAATAAATCAAAATTATTAAAAGAGAAGAAGTTTTTAAAAATCTAATATATAAAGTTTTTGGAGTCATGGATAACTATTAATTATTTTTTTGGTGATACCATTAAGCATTCTAACCATACAATATTTTAAATATTTTAACAGATCCTAATATTATTCCTAATAATACATTTTCTAAGAAATATATTTCATCAACCATGTTTTGTACAATAATGTACTTGAAACTCCAAACAAATATCCAAAAAATTCAAATACCTAAAAATTCAAAATCTTATTCAAAATCTGACATGATGAACTGAAAAATACCCAAAATTTTATTCAAATAACAAATTTTTTTAATTTGAAAATTTACCTGAAATCAAAAACTATAATCGTAAACCAAAAACTTAGAAAAATATCCATAATACCGGAAACATATTCGAAATATCCAAATATACCAATAAACACAACGTATTTATGATCGGGTCTAGAGTAGGACCCAGACTCAAACAAAAACATGCGGGTCCAAAAAAAAAAATCAATAAGTTATCTTCTCTGGACCTGAACTAAACCTATATTTTCGGATCGGTTCGTTTTTTATTTTGATCCGGATATAATTCTCATACTTAAAAGAAACTTTTACGTAAAAGTGTACATATAAAATCTCAAATAAATTAATTCATAGATTATATAACTGTTAATAATTATAGTTTTCTATATAATAAGACTTTGTATTATAATATAATCCAATAAATCCGCGCTTTCTAAGCGCGGATCAAAATCTATTTTTTAACTTATAATTTTAAAAATCAACATTAATTGATAGATACAACGAGGACTATACTTCACATGCAACCCAAATGTAACCATAAGACTAATATGCAAATAGCATGATGCAACATATACGGGTGTGTAAATGTTTAAAAGTTCTATTTGAGAAATATCCGCAAGCATGTGGCACAATTTCTGTTGGATAATGATCAAGTTGACCCAGAGGAAGGACATGCGAAAAGAAATAGAAACAACAGAGACCAAGGAAAAAAAAATAGAAGGAGAACGAGAAGTTGAAAGTGTTTTGTATGTTCACCACAGTGGGTATAGAGTCATATGTCAAAGGGTTCGAAACTTCGTATATTCTCTCGGTTTCATAAAGATAAGTATTTTTTTAAAACAAATCACAAGAATATATTTTCTATGTTTCCTATGAAAAAATTATAAACTTTTTTTTAAAAAAATAATTTTATTAAATTGCTATTGGATAAAAAAATATTGAAAATTAACTTTATAAAAATTATATTATAGTAATTTAATCTATTTTCTTAATATGTTAAAATCTATCTTTATGAAA
This sequence comes from Brassica napus, assembly GCF_020379485.1. Classification (NCBI taxonomy): domain Eukaryota; kingdom Viridiplantae; phylum Streptophyta; class Magnoliopsida; order Brassicales; family Brassicaceae; genus Brassica; species Brassica napus. Next base: position 2,997,396 of record NC_063434.1, on the reverse strand, counting down.
CGAAAAAAATATAGATTAATGACATTAGTCAAATGGTTCGATTATTACCTTGATCCCAGTCATGCTTTTATTTATTTTGCAATCAAGCATGCATTTATATTAACAATAATCTCTAGTCTTACCGATATGGTAGTTATAACCCCCGCCCTTATGACATAAAGATGTTTATCTTTTTTTCTGTTCAACCATAAAGATATTAATCATTTCTTCAATAAACGACTACATGTTGTCACATTATTCAAAGCATAAGGGGGATATTTACTTGAACGCTTCTCTCTCTAATTTTAAAGTTAATGGTTACAAGTTATTAAAGAGAAAAGGACCCATCTATGGCTAGTTTCAATAAAACTCAGCCCGAGAGTTGATTAAAAGGCGTTAGCTACCGGATAAGACTTTTAATGGCCCAGCATCTTATGCAATAATTTCCATTTTGACAACAAACTTAACTCATATGCTGAGTCAGTTGCACTTATTGTGGTTTAGTGGTCATGTGTGTTGTGTTCCTTTTTAAAAAGTGTAGGAGAGTAGAAAGATGTTTTGGTTCTAAACGGCCCATCAACCAATCTTCCGCCCATTCTCTGATTCTTAATTTGGGCTACGTAAGTCTTAGAATAGTTTGAGCTGCTGCAAACATTCTTGGCATATCGGACACTAACGGCTGAAAGAACGTGCACACCCCTTGGAGTGGGCGTTCTGAAACTAGCGCCTCAAGAACCACCCCTTATTCATGTGTGCACTATCGTGACTGGTCTTCTTGACAATAGAGTAAATATGCTGAAATAGTAAAGGGCGAGTTTTGACTTTAAAGGGACAGGTAATCTCTTATGTCTTAATGACGAGACATGGATACACACAGGTAATCTCTTATGTGTCTTGTAAGGGACACAATGACTTAAACTCAGACCCTGGGGCTTCCCGAGTGAACATGATGAGTCTTTTGCAAGCTGCAACTTTCCTCTGGAGACATATCTGAAACAAAAAGCTGTTCCAAACACAGCAGCGGAACAGCAAAGCAGTGATGTGGTAAGCACAGAGCAGGGTTCTTCCTCGGCCCGCACAAGAACATGACAGAGACACAAGCGGAGTTCCTGAGCCCCTGAACTAACTTAACCCCTTTGGAGTTCTTCATGAGTACTTATTCTTCAGAGGTATGTTTATTTTATGTATACAACCTTGTTCAGTTACATACCATATTGGTGGAGCTATTCAGTCAATTGTTGATTTATTGTTTCATTTTTTTTTCATTTTTTGGATTGTTTGGTTTTCTTGGGTGGGATGATGCTTGAGAGACAGACGAGATGTAAATCTTGATGAAGTTTTGAACATAAACATAGTCCTGGACGGTTGTAACATATTTATATACTGGTCAAAAATTGAAAACAACCAATGGATTCTATTTAAGACATGGTCGCTAAAGTTCCATGTCATTTTACCACAAAATTGAATCAAGTTTATGATTCTGAGTCCAATGGCTTGTTCTTGTTTAATTTCTGTACTTTTTCGGTTTCTTAACCATTTTAACAAACCGAAATCAGATACCATAAAAATATTTGATATGAGGACTTAGGAGCAATTACTACATTTTAATATTATTAGTTGGGCCGACCTAAGTTGAGTCGGCTCGGTTGACTGACTCCGAAACTACTCGCACAACTTCACGCCATTCTTATCAGCCAACGACACCTGCCATTTTTCCATTGATTAAAATGTAGTCGAACACATGGATTTTGCCTTCTCTTTTTTTTTTCCTTACGATAGAAGGAAACCTACCTTAACAAAATTAACTTATAGATATATTGCCACATGTCTCCACAATTAACAATTCCGCTTAAATCTTACTTTCCTTTTTTTTTTTGGGCAAACAAATCTTACTTTCCTTAACAAAAGATTATGAACACAAATACAAAAAAGAAGATTACATAGCATAAAAAGATGAAGTAGTGTAGTAGTAATCCAAAGTTTAATACTATCAAAAATATAATAATGGGCATGGTCAAAGAAGGTGGACGAGTAGGGTGTGACAATAACGTAAATAAGTTGGAATACGAAGGGCGAGTTGTGAGAGATAACTCAGGGGAATAATGGAGGGGAGAGAAAAAGGAGGAGATAGAGATAGGTGGGGGCCTGGAGTAGGACCCACAAACGCGTAAGAGTAACAGCTTAGGTTTTGGTAAAGCAAAGGTCGTCTCCTCGTGGTAGGGGTGGGCATTTTACCCGAAATCCGAAGTGGCACCCGAATCCGATCCGAAAAACCCGAACCGAAATCCGAACCAAAGTAGCAAAATATCCGAACGGATATTGAATTAGGAGAGATTGGATATCCGAACCCGAACGGGTACTATCAGAACCCGAATAGATATCCGAAAATAACCGAACATATGATAATTAACCTTATATTTATAGTTTACATCTTTCATTTTATATAAAATATTTATATTGATACTACGCATACTTTAAATTCATATGATATACATACAATTACGTAGAATATGATTTGTTATTCGCTTAAAATGCATGTCAAACTTTTTATTTCAACAATTAACAAAAAGTTACATCCAAAATTTAAAAACAATAACCAAATTAATGTCTTTTTAGTTTGAAAATGTTATGTCCAAATCTATTAACCATGCAATCTATTAAAAATAAAAAATAATTAAGTGAAAAGTTATATATTTAAATACAAGAAATTTGAGAAATGAAAATTTTCATTTTTTTTTCTTCAAAATCTAAATATCCGAACCCGATCCGAAATAACCGAAACCGAACTTAAAATACCCGAACCCGACCCGAAGTACAGAAATACCCGAACGGGTTCTACACCTCTATACCGAAATACCCGAAAATCCGAAATATCCGATCTGAACCCGAACGGGTACCCGAACGCCCACCCCTACCTCGTGGGTTCCTCTCTCGACCCTAGACAGAAACAACTTCGTGCTCACGCGCCCCATTTCAAGTTATAATTTAATTGTTTTGGTCGACCACTTCTTTTAAATGTTGCTTAACCTATTCCCAACACATATTTATATAATTGGCTCTTAATTTAAAATATATAAAATCCAGAATATCTGAATTTTAATGGACAACAGCCGAGTTATATTATATACGTCCATTTCATTCAAATTGATGGACTGATATGTTTGAGCCGATGAGGATAAAACAATTATCTTAGCGGAAAAAAAAAGATGGACTGATATGTTTGAAATCTATTATGTCTAAATTCACGAGTTTAGTAGGGTTTAAATGGACTGATATGTTGGTTAAAAAAGTAGGGTTTAAATGAAGACGTAAAATCAATCTGCATGTAAAATAAAACAGTATATGCATCTCAATACACATGTTAACTACATTGAATTTAAAATCATACCCGCAGTTGTTTTATCGGTCTTATTAAAGGGTGATAGATATGCATAAACACATGTTAGAATTAGCTCTTACAAATATCATTATGCAGGCAAGTGGACGGGAATAATGTAAAGTTTACTTAAAGGGTGATATACACACATTTATCTAGTGTGTGATAATGAAAGCGACAAATGCGCACTTAAAAGTATAATTAGCTTTGATACGGTCAGGCAAAGCTACTTTTAAAAGTCCAATCATTTTGATTATAATGCTTTGGTTGAATCTTAAACAATTACAATAGCACAATAACCTTTATAAAGAGTGTAATCCATGATTAATCAAGTTGTTATATTTTAGATTAACCATGACATTGGTTCAGTATATCAAAATCAAACTCATAATTTTTGTACCAGCCAAACTCATAGTATTTGATTATTGAATCGATTAGGAAATATACCTTGCTGTATTAATGAGTTTCCTCCATAAAAAAAATAAAGAATCAAAAAGAAATAAATATAAAGGCAATTACAGTTTTCAAGAAAAAGAAAAAGAAAAAAAAAAAGAAAAAGAGAAACAAAATCAGCGCGTGAGTTACACCGACGAGTAGCGAAAGTAGGTTAAAAACCCGTCTTAGGCTATCGTGGGCATATGCTGGTAATCGACAATCGTGTATAAAGCCTACCTCCATCGTCTTCATCCTCCTCCACATGTATTCTATCTTCTCTCCTCTTCTTCCTTCTAACTCTCCTCCTCAAGAAATATTCTTGAAACCAAACCGCCTCCCAAAAAACAATGGGCGTAGCTGTTCTAAATCCACAGGACTGTCTCAAACAACCTTTCTCCCACATGAAGTATCCTCGTAACCACACCGCATGCCCCAACAGGCATCAGAAGAAGCCGGTTCCAAACCGCACGCGCCGGAGTCCTCCGCGCAATCAGACAACCAGATCTCCTCCTAAAGCTCCGCCTCCGCCTCCTCAACGCGCCGCCGTCTCTTCTTACGTCCCGAAGGGAACGGTTGAGAAGAGTCCCACCAAAAACGTCGTCGTTGGTCAGGTTAGGATCCTGAAGCGCGGCGAGGAGATCCCTAAGAAGACATTAGAATTGGTCGTGGAAAAGACAAATCTGGTCGTGGAGAAGACAGATCTGGTCGTGGAGAAGCCAGATCTGGTTTCTACTCAGCGGATCGGACCAGATCCGTGTCTGATTCCGAGCCAGATCCGTCTCTCCGACCGTAAATCGAAGAAGACCACCGTAGTTCCGTTTTACGCCGGTCCTGTGACCATGACCTCGCCGCCTCCGAGCGACGTCCCTCTTCCAGCCTTCTTCACCACGAAGAAGGACGCTACAAACCATATCATCAAGCTGCTTCGCCTAGACGTCGCATGTATGTCTCTCCAATGATCCATTTCTGTTTCAAGTGTTACCGATCGTCCGATTTTAATCTACAACAAAGCATCTACAGACGACGAATCTAGAAGATGAGGAAACGCATCTTCGTTATGAACCAGTTTCGAATCTTCCCTTATTTTTTCAAGGGGCAAGGTCGAAATATCTTTTATAACAGGTCTTAGTTTCTCTTCTTAGGGGTTTAGTGTTTGTGTAGGAAGTATTTGTTTTTTTAGGCTTTTGTAATTCTAAAAGTAATCTGTGTCTTGTCTTTGGTTTTTTTTAATTCTGTTTTAGTCCTCTGATGCTCTGGTAAATTATAGGTTCGCTTTGTGTTTTCTTTCCTTATTATTATCGAGTCTAGTATTATTCCTAAGGGACATAGAGGTGTATCTACTGGTAACTACCATTGCGTTTGTGTATGCCCAGTATTACGATTCTATGTATTTAATAGTACTTGTTTTAAGGTCAGTCGAGTTTAATTTGTAATATCAACTTATGTTTCGATGTAAGCATGTATTACAGTTCTCTATCTATATAAAATATTAATCGTTTTCTTTTTCAGTTCTTTCTTTGCCAATTTGATTACACTGAACAAGCTGTAAAAATGAAAAGGGGCTGAAAGAAAAAGATCGAATTAGTCCCATAGATGGATGTTCTTTAATCTGCATAAAGATCGTTTCAACTCAAACCTTGTTTATAATAGAAGACATGAACTCGGAAGTATATTCGAAGGGTTTATGCGTAAGCTGATTATTAACTGTTTGCGAGTATGTGCTAATCATGATTATTACAAAGCTAAGTTTGAGGAGAAAACTAATTACCGAGCTCTGGTAGCTAACCTTACACGCAGATAGATGGTCACCACCTTGCATGATTTGAATAGTCTTCTCTAATTGAAGATGCCATTTGATCCTTTGACTAACTCTCCATTTTGATCGGATCCATTTTGATCTTGACTTTGGAAAGAAAATTCAACAATCTCCGATTTCTTTTTACATCATTCGACAATCTCCGAATAATGTCCCTTGTGTATACAGCTTTGAATGTCATTTTATTGACAAATGCCATTTGGTAGGCCCAACTTTAAAGATTCCTTTTCTAATAGTTGGGCAGCCCAATCTTGACCCGATTTAAGGCCCATAAGTTGAACAGCTTCCCGCTTTCCCAGTTTGATTTTTTGTGAAGCTAAGACCAGCGCTGGGCATTCGGTTCGGTTTTCGGCTTACTTGGGATGGGATGTTTAGAAACCGAACATTTTTTTTTTGATCGGTTCAGATAGTTTCGGGTTCGGGTCGGATTTTCATTTTGTTATAAAATCCGAAATAGAACCTTATTACAAATAATTCGGGTGGTTGAGTCCAAAAAACTAATAAAATCCGAAAATCCGAGTTAAATCCGGAAAAACCAAAAAAATATCCAGGTTATTCAGATAGTTCGAAATTTTTAAAATATTTTTATTTATAAATTATATTTTATATATATTAAAATTAAAAATAATAAAAAAATTCAATATATTCAAAGTATTCGGATATCCATTCGGTTTTTGATTCGATCCCGATTTAATTTTGGTTTTTCAGATTTAAAAATATAGAAACCATTGGTTTCGGTTCTGATTTTTTCGCTTCGATTTTCGAGTTTCAGATAATATGCCTAGGACTAGTTAGGACTTAAGACTACAATCATAGTTGATATATTATTAATGATAGTTAACAACTTATCTTGTTTTTCTTATAACGAAGGTAAATTATTGGTGTTTTGCTCTTTTGATTTTCTACCTAATTAAATACGCCAGTTTAATAATCTCACAAGTGGGTTTATCAGGAGAATCTTCACACATAATTTTAGATATACTTTCCAAGAAGGTCCCACATTGTATTTGATTAAAATAATTCCAAAATGGAAAATAAATCAAAACATAAATGAAAATGAAACAAGGAAATATAAAAAGAGGAATAATGTTAGATAGCCTCTCCTCAATATCGATATATCAAACTTCCCTCTGTCTTTCTTCCTCATTCTCTCTCTCTTCTGTAACTTCTCTTTCATTCTCCTCTCTCGCTCCTTCTATATTGTATCTGATTCCCTTTTCCTCCGGGAGCTGTAGATTTGATCAGTTAGCGTCGATGAAGAAAGTTACATCGGCTGCGGCTAAGACGCTGGTCAAGGATGAGTGGGTGACGACGGCGATGACAGACGACGAGATGGTCGTGGAGCTTCTTATCCGGCTGAAGCATGCTGGGACGGTGGTTTCGGAAGATCCATCGACGAACCTTCCTCCGTTGCGGTGGGGAGCCCGTCAACGGCGGTCTCGGTCGTCAAGATTTGGTGTTAACGGCGTCGTTTCGTTGAAGAAGGATGTTGATTCCGCTAGAGGCAGTCCGAAGACGCCGCTCTCGTGGAGCGGCGGCGGATCTGCGTCTCCCTCGGCTGATGGATTCGAGGACACCAGTCTCCAAGCGAGCTGCTCCACATCTACAGGATCCGGATCTAAGGTACCTCTTCTCTCTATCTCCTTTCTTCTTTAATCTCGCCGGTTTTTATTTTCCGATCTGTTAAATCGGATTTCGCTTTTCCGCCACGTGTTCAACTGTTAAGATCTTTCGTCTCTGTGTCATCTTTTTTTTTCCTACTAATCTTCTAACGGTGATTAGTCTATGATGACGCCATCTCTCTCGAGCCTTAGCTCTTGATTTTTTTTTTTTTTAATTTACTTCTGACCTCTCTCGGCGATCACGGCGAAGCCACTTTGCTTTCTCTTTACCTTTAGGTTAAACGCATTCTTCCATTTCCAAAAAAGTCAAAGCTCATTTAGCTTTTTTTCTTTTCCTTTTATTCTTTTTCCTCACTTTTTATTTCGATGTTGTTTTTTTGTAATTTTAAATATTCTACCACAAGCTTAAGAGGAAGTTCCTTGAAAAAAAAATCTAGCGGTTTGACGGTTAATCGTCTTCTTGATTAGCGTAACTCTCCGGTTTGAACCGGGGATGCAAGTAAGATATAGCCGTGTGGGGCGTATGATAATTGGCCGGTTCAGGGGTGATTATTTGGAACCGGTCAAATTTTATTTGTGTCGAGGAATAATAAAAGTAGCTTTAGATAATGGGGTAGTAGTGCAGCTCATTGGTCAAACGAGCGCGTTAACTGTGGACACGTTTTTGAGGAAGAATAAAACGGTAGCGTTTTGGGTGAAAGGTTGGAGAGACAAGTGAATCTTGTCGGAGATCACGTGATGGTGATGACGATTAAAATGTCCCCATTTACACGTGATTACTTCTTCGTCCATCCCTTCTAATAATATTCTTGGAATTGTTTTTGTGTTTCATAAAGGATAGATTTTTTTACATTTTTATTCTCTGAATATTTTTGTTTGGAATTTCTATTGTGGGGAAAGAGACTTTACACTTATGTTAAATAAGATATTATAAAAGAAGTAATAGATCTAAAAACCAGTTGTCGTTTACTCGTCAGCATTTACTTGTTTTGTCGGAGCTAATCAAATGCGTTTTTTGTTTTGTTTTGTTTTTGCAGGCTTTTCCCACAAATGAAATCACCAGTTCTTTCTCCAAGAGATTGAAGATAAAGAAGAAGGTATATTTGGATAAAAATCCCAATTCGTGAATCTCATAGTACTGTTACAGAGCTGATGTTTTGTTTTTAATACTTGAACAGTCATCTTCTGAGCTTAAGTACCAAGAGAACTTGAAGCTGAAGGAGAGAACAGACCTTGAAAAGGTACATATTCTCTGTTCTGAGCTTTTGTTATCATGTTATGATCTCTCACTCATTTCTATCGTGTTGTTAACAATAAACGGCCTCTCGTCTAACAGGAGATTGCAAGTATGCGAGAAACGTTCGACGTACAAAACGTAAGGAACCAAAGGTTGAAGAGGATTAAGGTAAAACATTTTTATACTCTCTCTTTTTGTGCTGGTCTCAACTGAATGAAAATCTTATTCTTCTGTTATCTCGTTTCAGCTTGACTTGAACTCAGGCCGTGTCAAGAATGAAACTCTGGTTGATCTGACTCCTAAGCCTCAAGGAGAATCAAAATCTTGCAGAGCAGAGGGCAACGAAACCGCTAGCTCGGAAAATAAGGACAGCTTCTTCTTCCTCCCTGATTTGAACATGGTACCAACAGAGGACGAGATATTGTATGGAACTAGCTAAGTGGCAGCTTCGATCTCGATGTGATTTACTACAATCAAGAAAGGAGTCAGAGAGACTTAATGAATGTAAGAAGAGGTTTTTATTGTCCTGTCTCCCACATCATTCATTGTTTTCTGTTTCCTTCCTTGTAAACGCTCGTTACTTGGTTTTTTAGAAGGTGGTGGAAATTAGTAGGTTCTTTAATTTTCTCTCTCTTTTGTACCCGATTCGTTGTAGTTAAAGCTATGTTGGAAATTGTGTTAATCACAACTAATAGACTTTAATATTTTCAAACCTGTCCTTTTAATTTAACTAATCTCCATATCTTATTACTAACTTGACATTCAAACCCGAATTTCCGCTCAACTAACCCAAGACGAGAGATCTAATTATCTCATGAGCCACGACTATACTCTATATTAAATTTTTCAATTTTTTATTTATTTTGAACTTGTGAGGTGTAATGTTATTGGTGGTTTGTCGGCGTGTCTATGTATACAAAATTTCAAATAATGCCAAATCATCAGTCTTTCGTGTGGATCCAAATTATTATTATTGTCAAGAGTTTTAAAAATTTTAGATATCTTTTAGTGGTTTTGATGGTAATTATACTTTACTCATTTTATGACATACATGTACACCAAAATTAATCTGTATTAAAATTTACTAATGTACCTAAATTGAGGAAAATATATTTTTATTAGAAACCTACATGAGTTCATTAAAGATAAAAATACTTATTCTAAAAAGTTGTTGAAACCAAACCAAAATATCCAAAAGAAAAAAATATTATTTTTTTGTGCACGAGAAAATAAAATTATTAAAAAGTTATTTGCAGTTTAATATCCATGGTTAATTTTCTTACTTTTTGAGGGTCAAATATCCATGGTTAATTAAGACACACTTGGTCTTGAGGAATAATAAGTTAACACACTACTAAGGGAAAGAGAGAGAAGTCTTTTCTCCGATCCCCAAAACGCAGGAAAACAATGTCGTTTACCAGCTCCCACCTCCTTCCTCCGCAAGAAGACCTTCCTCTCCGACACTTCTCCGATCAATCCCACCAACACCCTCAGCCTCACTTCTCCGAAACACCGTCCCTCCTCACCGCCACCTTCCTCAACCTCCCTCCCGCCGCAGCCACGGCGGACTCCGATTTCGCGCCTCCGAATCGCGGCGGAGACAGCTCCTCCGCTGCCGCCGCTACGAACCGACGGTGGCTCTCCTTCGACTCCTCCGAGATCCAAAACACCGGGGAAGCCCCCTCTGAAGTCATAGACGGAGTCAACGCCGACGGAGGAGGCGAGGATTGGAAGAGCGCGAGCTGCAAGGCGGCGATTGTGAGGCATCCGATGTTCGAGCAGCTCCTGGCGGCTCACGTGGCTTGCCTTAGGGTCGCGACTCCCGTTGACCAGATTCCGAGGATCGATGCGCAGCTCGGCGAGTTGAACGCCGTCGCCGCTAAGTACTCCACTCTTGGTGTGGTTATGGATAACAAGGAGCTTGATCATTTCATGGTAATTTGGATAATTTAATTTCAATTTTGTACAAGAAGTAACTCGTGCTCGTTGAGTTCGACATTAATCAACTTTGATTCAATGGTTGTGTTTGTCTTCTTTCATAAAGTTTGCTTCTTTGGAAGTTTCAGATATTTTTTTTTTTTAAGTTTTAGAGTGTACTCTTCTCTGGAGATTGTCTTCTTAGCAGTAGTAATGTGTTCTCTTTTTATTCAGTTCATGCAAAATACGAAAGCTTTACACTTTGAGCGATATTCAACATTAGTGGGGATTTCACATTAGCCAAACTTCTTCTTGAGTCTTGAATTGGATTTTGATCTTTGCTCCTTTTTGGCTATAAATGATTCGAATTATGAACTTTCTTTGACTAGAATAAGTTGTACTTGTTGGATAAAGCTTCTTTCTTGATGGCTTGTTGTTCGTCTGCTTCCCTCTGAGTTTTTTGTTGTCCACTATAAAGAAAACATAATCTGCTTTGTATGGTTCTATTTGTATGCCTTATGGGTCAGAATCTTACTTCTTTTTTTTAATGATGATGCAGTCACATTATGTTGTTCTCTTATGTTCGTTTAAAGAGCAACTCCAACACCACGTTTGTGTGCATGCAATGGAAGCTATTACAGCTTGTTGGGAGATTGAGCAGTCACTGCAATCCATAACGGGTAAGTGTGTCTCAATCCGAAATCAATTTTTTTCTTCTCTCTTTAGGGGTGTCTTTATGATTTTGTATTGTGTGTGGTTGTAGGAGTTTCACCAAGTGAAAATAATGGCAAGACAATGTCGGATGATGAAGATGATAATCAAGTAGAGAGCGAGGTGAACATGTTTGATGGAAGCATGGACGGTTCCGATTGCATGATGGGATTCGGTCCTCTTGTTCCAACGGAGCGCGAGAGATCCTTGCTGGAACGTGTGAAGAAGGAACTGAAGCATGAGCTTAAACAGGTAATTTGCTTAATCAAATTGCCATGTTACATCAAACCAAACTAAAAATGACATTGTGTTATCATGTGTGCTTGTTTTTTTTTTTCTTCTATAGGGTTTCAAAGAGAAGATTGTGGACATAAGAGAAGAGATAATGAGGAAGAGAAGGGCGGGAAAGTTACCTGGAGATACGACTTCTGTACTCAAAGAGTGGTGGCGAACTCACGCCAAATGGCCATACCCAACTGTAAAAGCCTCAGCCAAGAAACTTTGTTACAACATTCTCAAAGGCGGTTTTTGATTCTTGCTTTGGTTTTGAATTGTAGGAGGAAGATAAGGCAAAACTGGTTCAAGAAACCGGTTTGCAGCTGAAGCAGATTAACAATTGGTTTATCAACCAGAGGAAAAGAAACTGGAACAGCAACTCTTCCACATCATCTACTCCCTTCAAGAACAAACGTAAACGGTAAAACAACCATAACATAGTTTTTCTCTTGTTCAATTTCATCAAAACCGGTCAATGTATATTCTCTCTGACCAAACTCAGGACCGGGAAGTCGTAGGTGACATTCGTGGCTGACCAGAGGATGATGCTTGCCACGTGAATTCAAGGGAACCGACATGGTTGCAAGATGTATAGGTGTTACCGGTTTGCTTATAAAAACCGGATTGTGGAGCTGTACTCCTGTTTGTATCGGCTTGAAATCTATGTTTATATGTGTATATAAAGTAGTTCTTGGAAGTTATCTGTTTATGGCGTCTTGTATTGAACGCTTGGCTGGGTGTGGGTTCTTTTGTTTGTAAATTGCTATGGTTCATTAGTATCAAACACTATTCATCACAATAGCAAAAACATAGTTTTCTGTAAATGCAATCAGCTTTCGGCAACTTCAGCTGTGTATTTGCTCGAAGGACGACGCTTGTTACATAACGGCAACGTTTGTGATAAGAGTCGTAAAGAGTAAACAATAACGTTTGTTAGTGATACACTGATACTGATACACAGTGTTTTTTTTCTAAATGTTAATTTGAATTTTTATGCAACTTAATATTTATCTGATATTGTATAATCAGTTATATTCATAAAAATTTATATGATTTGTTGAACTGTATTTTTTTTTTTGGTCAACTTGTTGAACTGTATTTAATTATCTAAATTCAATAATACTTTTTGAATAAAAATATTTTCTCTATATCGTGAAAGAGATTAAACAGTTTTTACTTTTTAGTAGCCCGACATAAAAAAAAAGTAACAAATGACACGTGTTGTCAAGGGTATATATATATAAGCAAGTTCCAGATATCCGAGGCGGTTTAGGAACGAGAAATTAAAAATTGGATTTGGTCCAGCGCCTTGCCTTCTCCTTGTCTTCTAGAAACTCCGTCGTCGTTGATTCTCTCGTTCGCAGGTAACGCGATAAACCCTAAACCCTAGTTTCTCCCGTTTGCTTTTTTTCAGTAGCTCTTTGATCGCATTAAGCTATTGGATTTCTAGATTTCGGCGATTTGAAACGCGAAAGAGTAAACGAGCTTTGTATTATTATAGAGCTCGGCGATTATGGCGGAAACACAGGAGGAACGATCTCCGTCGCTTGACGATTGCCTTAAGCTGTTGAAAGGGGAGAGGGACGAGCAGAGGCTCGCCGGTCTACTTCTCCTCACCAAATTCTGCAAGAACGATGATCTAGTCTCCCTCAAGAAGGTTTACGAAGCCGTCGGTACTCACTTTCTCGATCGCCTTCTCCGCACAGGTAAAACAGAATCTCGACTTGCTTTCTCTAGTTTCCCTCAGTGTAGAGCAATTTGTAGAAAGAGTAATATGTAGATCTATACGAAGGTTTGTTGCTCTGCTCTCTGAAGTTGAATTTTTGAGAGTTTTTGATTGCAGGTAGTGGCGATGGAGGTGAAAATCGCGATGTGTATCTGCGGCTGTCAGTCACAGTTATTGCTGCCTTCTGCCGTGTTCCGGAGATTGCTTCTTCAGTAGATATGGTCTCTCGAATTCCTCTTATTCTCGAAATCATGTCGAAACGGTATGTTAGATTCTTTATTCTATGATTTTTCCATGTAGTTTTGCTTCTGTGTCTTTCTCACTTTCTTTAAAGTTAAAACATTGGCTTTTGGAATTTTCAGACCTGCTACAAACATTCTCGAAGAATGCTATGAGCTTCTGTATTTGGTGTCCACGGCTTGTGAAGCTGGTGTCATGGCTTTGGTCAACTCAGGAGGCTTGAGAGTGATAGCTCCCCAGATGTCTGATCTACCTGATGGTAATTTCGTTATTCCCTTACATTGTTTCTCGGTTTATATAATGGACATTAGAAATTAGTGAATGCTCTTTGAATTAGCAGTGAATTCCTGTTGGGGGATTGATCATATATAAGAAAACATGCCATGTGTTGAGGGTAGATGGATTCGAGAATAGTTTCCCCCTGAAAGCTTATGTGTCGAATGTTATCCAGGCTCACATGCTATGGAGGTTGCTATAAAGATTCTGCAGCTTTTGGTTACTAAGCTTTCCAGCGAGATCATGAATATTGAACGCTTCTTTGAACTGTCCTTGGTGGTGAGTCTACTTGATTATTTTTCTTTTGTTTTTTTTTAAATAATTACTAAAGCTCCTGTTCTCAAGTTGGAGTCCAAACGTCATGTTATTTGCTTTTCAGGTTGCTGCTGTTGCGCGACAGTTTGCGGTCTTGCACAATGCCCTAAAGTTTGAAGCACTCCACCTACTGTCTGCAATATTCTGTTCTGACTATTCTGTAAGTTTTCACTCCTTTACCTTCTGTGGAAAGTTAGCTGTAATTGAACGGTGCTATGTTTTGGGCTGTAGTTACTAGCATGGTGTAGTAATTTCATGGCTTCTTAACTTTGAGTTTTTCTTTCCATTAAAATTGAGATACCAAATTGTTACATTCTTTTGCTTGGATGATACAACTTGCATCCTGATGACTATGGCTTCATTTTCTTATTGCTTTTTCATATTCATAGCACGTTTCTATTGTAGAAGCTCTACATCTTTATCTCTTTTTACGTCCAAACCTGTTTATATGTTTCTCACAGAATTTCTTATGTGTAGGCACTTCTTCATGAACCTCTTCGTTCCATGCCAGACAACAATTGGGCAGACCACATGCGCACAGGTGTTGTGTCAATTCTGCAGAATCGTGTTGGTGAGTTAAAAGAGATCTTTTAGCAGTTTGATTAAGTCTCTAAAAAGGGCATACCTATTTATGCCATTTTTTTCTTGTCAGCCCTTCATTTTTCCTATTAACTTTTTGATATATATCCTCTCTTGTTGTCTCATATGAAAGAAAATGACGCCAATTGCTAAAAAATTGTCACTTTGCCGCACATGTCATTGATATGCTTGCTTATATCATTTATGTTATTGAAGTTTTCAAGATACTTAAGAAACATGTCTTGTTTAAATGTGCAGCACCTTCGGAAAAGCTTCACGCATTGATTCTGGCTGAAAGTATGATGTCAATTCTGGGTGAGAAGTGGCTTATCGGTCGAGTAAAACTACCCAGTGTTGAGGATTATCTTCCAGCTGATAGGTAAGCATAAGGATACACACTTGACCTACATTTTTCAGCCAAATAACTATCATTCCGATTTCTTTTTGTAGGTGTCTTCTGCTGGTCTTAGAGTCATCACATGTTGAGATTTCTGTTTTATCAAACGAGCTCGCATACATGAAATATGAAGCTCCTAGTTCAACTGTTGAAGAACATCTCTTGAAGCAGCGTTATCTGGCTATCGCCTTTTCTTTGGTAGAAAAGATCATAAAGTATATATCAACTGTTGGTGAAAATGAAGGTACTGCATATGATCCTGTCTTATAAATGTTTCATATCTATTAATCTGTCCTGTACGACCCCTTTTCTATAAACCTTTCCGTTATTTTATGTATATGTTCAAAGACATTATTTTCTGAACGTCCTTCTATCTTTTCGCTGTTATTTCTGAAAAATATTGGCTCGTCAGTTGACATAATGCGTGTCAGCCATTTTCCTGTATTAAAGTTCTGGAATTTACATATTGATTTTGCTAGGTACTCTAAGTGATGAAGCCGTTTTCCTCAAGGTGATTAAGACGCTTGACGAGACAGTAAAAGTGGTGCTCGAGTATCTGAAAGATGCAAAGGTATATATCTGATAACATGGAACTCCTTGTCTCTGTCTTTCTGTGTGTAGAAATTGTTGTAATGGTAGTTCTGTTTCATACAGGAACATGGAAAGAAGAGAGGAAATGATCTTCTTGCATCTGTGCGAGTGATTGGAAGGTACATATAAACAGTCGTTAAATCTCTCTTTTTCTGTCAAATAATTTCCATTCTAGATTGGTAAGTTTTCTGCTCATGTGATCGTTATTTGCTGCTTTATTGAAATTTGAGTACTCTTAATGGAAGAACAATCTCCATCACGTTAGCATTCACTGAAGTTTTTTTTGTGTGTTTCAACAGCTATCTCGCTGAAACTCCTGACGCATGCAAAGAGCAGATCCAAGATCTTCTGGATTATATGCTTTCAGTTGAGGGCGAAGAGGAGTCCAGGTTTGATCGGCCCTAAAACTCTCTATTACAACGCTGTTAACTTATGCCTCTCAAGACAACTTGGTCTGACAATTTTTGTTTGGACAGGCCCTTTTTGTCGACTTGCTTCTTGCTCCCAATGCTTTGCCAAATAACAATGAAGGATGAAGGATGTAGACTCTTGGCTTCTTCAGGAGGCTATGTAGCGGTGAGTAACTTCGATTTATAATTTTTCTTACACCGATGCTAGTTGACACTTGACATTGTGCTTGATGAAATCCATTATCTTTCTGCCTGCTTGACCTAAATATGTTTCAGAGTGAGATTCTATTGTATATAATCTCATATGGAATTCTCTAATATTTCTTCGATACAGGTTGTGGAATGCCTGGTAAAACTGATCCAGTCCGATGGTCAGAATGGTGAGGACAATGGAAGTATCTTCTTGGCTTGTGATACAGTCATGAACATCCTTTTGAAGGTACTCTCTTCTCCCTAAGATAAGACCTGATTACATTTTTCCACATAACTTATTCAGATGATAATTACACTTGTAAATGTTGAAAACAGAGGGAGCAAATCAGATTTTCACCAGAAATGTCTACATGTACCGGGCTACTAAAAGCCTTGGTGTATTGGGCAGGTAGTTCTAATCTTTAGATCAAAAGCTTCATTGTTTATGTTTTGCTTAAGCATGTTGATGATACGAGTGTTTCTAAATATTTCTAACTTGTGAATTTCCTTCTTCCTTTGTGTTACAGATGGCACTAAGGATGCATCCGTAGTGATGATGGCTGCGAGCATCTGTTCCCTGGTCTTTGATTTCACATCAGAGGATGCGCTGCTCAAGCAACCTGGTTTCGATGGTAGCTCCTTGGATCGTCTGGGCCGGATCATTGCAAGAAGCTTACCCTCATCTGGCCAGGTATGTGATGTGTCCTGTACTCGATGTAGTCTCTTGTTAAATCTCTCATTTTATGATTCTTAGATGACTGATGATGCATAACCACTATCGTTGCAGGGTACGTCAGATACCGCCGATCTTCTCGAGATCATAGCAGCAGGTTTGGTTTCTATATCCTTCCCATTTCAGATCACTTTTTATCCAATGCTTCATTGTTTACTGATTAGAAGAAGCATTAGTTTTCACTTTCCTCTGATTGTAACATTATGATGATTATGAAACAGGATACTCTCGGTGGGGAGATCGGTTCCCCACCATAAAGAAGCACAACCGTTGAGAGCGATGACTCATAAAGCAATGACTCGCAACCTGTTCGCTCATGCCGGTTTCTAGGGGATAGAACATAGTATTGCTACTCATGCTGCTGGTTTCTAGAGATAGAACATAGTATTACTGTTAAGCAAACAATTTTTTTTATCAGTTTCAAGTTTTTGTAGTATCTACACTGTAGAGGAAGATTATAACTTGTTATGTTGTCTCATGAGGAGTTTTTTGATACAAAATTGTACTGAGGCTTATTAAGCATTTTTAGTTTATGGTTTTCTAAAATTTGAGAAATCTAAAAAAATTAAAAGATCTAAATTTAGAAAGGATTCTGACAATCTACAAAACGACGTAGGTTATTGCATAGCAGACCCAAACTTAAAAAACAAACGCGTTTTCGAGTCTTGGAATCTATAAATATAGTCTTTATGGGAAGTCTCAAGAGCGCTACGAATCCTATTCGCTGGATCTGAAAAAAAACAAAAAAAAACAGATAATCATCATGCCCGCCTTATCTCACTCCAAAGCACTCTCATCTCTACCGTCCGTTTCCCGATCTCTCCCTCTCATCCAACGACTCAGGAAGATCCATGGACTCGCATCTTCCTTCCCGGAATCTTCTTCCCCCTCCCCCGCTCCGTCGAATCGCGCCGTCCCTGGCGGCTCTCTCGCTAAATGGATCTCCGGGATTGCAGCTGGCTCCGGCTTAGGGTTTCTATACTGGTCCTCCGATTCTGACTCGACTTCTGGTTTGTTCGGTGGAATTAATTTATTCTCGTTAGCTGATTCATCATCGACCTCCGTCTCTGACGGCGATCTGAAACCGAGATCGAGATCGAGATCGTTCATCCCGAAATTGGCATTGCCTGGTTACAGCTCCCGATTCATCTTCGGAGGTCAGCGACGCTTCTAACTCATTGATTCCGTTTTTTGAATTTCTCAGTTAATTAATTCGGTTCTTGAAAAAGCAGATGCGTATAGAAGGAAGATCTTCTTCAATTACGAGAAGCGTTTGAGATTACAGAGTCCTCCTGAAAAGGTGCGTTAAAGCTTTCTATGTTTAGGCGATAGAAACAAACACGATTTTGATTAGGTTTTGTTGTAAATGATAATTAGGTTTTCGAGTACTTTGCATCTGTGCGAACGTCTAAAGGAGAATTGCTGATGAAACCGGCTGATTTGATGAGAGCGATTGTGCCGGTGTTTCCTCCATCAGAATCTCATCTCGTGAGAGAAGGATATTTGACTGGGGAGAGGAACCCCGGTGAGCTTAGATGCTCTCCTTCCGAGTTCTTCATGCTCTTTGACGTCGACAACGATGGCCTTATCTCATTCAAAGAGTGAGTTTTGCTTAACATAACCAAAAACCATTCATTTGCTATCGTTTTGGGATTGGAATTTATTTGGTTGTTTGGGAACAGGTATATCTTCTTTGTGACGTTACTCAGCATTCCTGAATCAAGCTTCGCAGTAGCTTTCAAAATGTTTGATACCGACAACAACGGGTGAGTAGTCTTTCTAATTTGTAAATAGTTCAATCGTACTTTTGGTAACTTTCACTTTTTTCCTGCTCCATATTGTGTGGGGATCTTTGGAAGTCTCTTTATGAGTTTACGCTCTGAGTCATGTTAAACAACTCTGGTCAGTGCTTCCTATCCTTTGTAGCTTTTCTTTCATTGTGCTGCTTCTGATTAAAGATTTTTTGTTTTATAGCGAGATTGACAAGGAAGAGTTTAAGACAGTGATGAGTCTGATGAGATCTCAGCATAGACAAGGCATTGGCCACAGAGATGGCCTTCGAGCTGGGTTAAATATGTCTGGCTCTGTCGAGGATGGTGGCTTGGTTGAATACTTCTTTGGGAAAGATGGCAGTGACAAACTTAGACACGATAAATTCACCCAGTTTTTGAAAGACCTGACTGAAGAAGTAAGTAACTCTTAATACTTTGATTCTCCATCTCTCTTGTTACACTCTGAACCTTGTTTGTTCTCAATAAGTTAATCCCTGTTATTATATATGCCAAGTAAGAAAGAAGGTCTTGTGATAGCCTCATGTATTGTACACAAAGGTTTTGAAGAGATAGGCAGCTTAAGATAGTAGACTGATGGATCAACATTGTTGTTTAACTGATGAAGACCTTTATCTTGATATATAGATGCTGAGGTTGGAGTTTGCACATTATGACTATAAACGAAGAGGAACTATATCAGCCAAAGATTTTGCGTTGTCGATGGTGGCTGCGGCTGATGCAAGCCATTTGGGCAAGCTGCTTGATCGAGTGGAGGATCTGAGCGAACACGCGCATCTCCAGGACGTCCGTATCTCGTTAAAGGAATTCAAACAGTTTGCTGAGCTACGCAGTAAACTTGGGCCATTCTCTCTAGCGCTTTTCGCTTATGGCAAAGCTAATGGTTTACTTACAATGAAAGATTTCAAAAGAGCCGCCTCTCAGGTGACTTCCTCAACATCTAATGGTTCCGTCTAAACAGAGCTTAGTTTTTGCGTTTTATTGAACTTGTGCGATAAATTGAACAGGTATGTGGAGTATCACTGTCAGACAACGTGATAGAGATTGCGTTTCATGTGTTTGATTCGAATAGAGATGGGAATTTGAGTGTGGAAGAGTTTCTGCGGGTTCTACATAGAAGAGAGAAGGATATCTCACAGCCAATAGCCAAGGGACTGTGCCAGTATTTCTCAGATGGATGGAACGGTTCTAACAAGTGTTCCTCTCCGTAAAAACAAAGAAGAGAGAGACGCTTCTCTTTGGGGCTCACCGATGAAACTCGAAGACTCTTGTTTTTGTGCGTCTCTTGGGTTCATACGAGTGAGCCCAGAGATTTGATTTTACTCCACGTTGTCGCATTGTGTAAGAAAGAAGTCTGAATAAATCTTTGTACAGTTGTTGGACCTATGAACCTTCCTTTTAAATTGTAATCCGAGCCTAATTAGTTATATATTCATTGCCATTTATATATTGTAGCGACAACACAAGTGTGCGGTTATCCATTATTCCAACACCAAAAAATACATCTGGCAAATCTGAAATATCCATTATTCTTTTTCTTCTGAAGATAGCACAATCTGAAGTATTTGACCAAAAAAATAAAAATAAACCTGAAGTAAAGGTACAAACATTCATACAACAATCACCAATTTAAAGACACTAATCCAATCAACAGTGAACAAGAATGATTACACAGCTATGGTATGGAACCAAACATAACAAACAACCAATATGTTGTATCAAATCTGAAGAGAAGAGAGTTATCACCATTTATAACCTTCTTCTCTTGACTGGATCCCAATCATTCTCAGCCACCACATATGAATACCGCAGAAGCCAAGAGTATATCCCGTGGAGATCGATATCCACCACACAAAAAAATCAAAAGGGAGAACACTACTCCCAAACAAACAAAGTGCCTACAATACATTGTTGAAAACATTCATAAGATCAGCTTTCCATCAAACAACATCCAGATAAAAAACACAGACAGCTTCACAAATAATAAGGACAAACCAACTAATCAAGACTGGATAAATCTTTGAGACAAATGTGTAACCAATCAACGGCAATGAATCTACCTACTATTCCCTAGTTCATGCTCCATAACAAGAATGGTTTATCAATAGCATTCAACTCATGAGAAACCAACAACCTAAGATTACTACAGAGACGGAACATAAAGACGATGTGAACCGGATATGAGTCACTACTTACTTACCTACTGATACATATGAGAAAAACATTTCCTCAAGCAGACTCAGAAAATACATTTTCCAAGATATCATGCAGTTTTGGCGCTCTTCTCCGGAACATCGGTTCTAGCCGGAAAGATGGCACACCCATCTGCCATCTTTTAGCATCATACATCTCATTCCACGCCTGTACTATCTCATCAATCTTGAACCCCATACCTGCCGTTATTACAAAAGCAAGATATCAGAAAAACAATTGGTTGTGACTTCTTCAAAGTTTACTACTCTTATTTACCTTCAAGTGCACTCTCGCTTGAACAATGATTCTTCACCATAACAGCTATATCAGTAGCAGAAGCTCCAGCTAGTTCAAACTTCTCAACTGCAACTTCTAAACACTCCTCCCAAGTCGTTAGCCCCAGCTTATACTCCACTATAGACCGTTCATATAAGATGGAGCCCCACAAGAGATTAATCTGTGAACTCATATTAGCCGTCTGCTCCACCGTCTCTTCATCTGCACCTTCTCTACACCATCCATCCAGCTGCATCTTATGCAGAAGCGCTCTCTGCATATCCAGCTTGGAGATACCGTTAAGACGACGCTCTTCCATCTCTTCCCAAATCTGCATCCCTCTCTCCATGCTATCCTCAGCTTTGTTGTAAAGCATAAGAACCTCCTGAGAAACCTCACTCTCTATGTCCACCTTCCCTTTGAGCGCATGGTACCACAAAAGCTTTGCTTGTTCAAACTGCTCTTGTCCAAGCGCGATAAGAGCTTCGTAGAAATCAGGTTTAATCTTAACCGCTTCTTCATATCTCTTAGCAGCTTTGTTGTACTCGTTTCTCGTCCACACAAACGCAGCCTCAACCGCTTCTATCACAGCTTCCCTCGAAGCATCTTCGGGGAAAGAGACTTGCTTCCTGGCTTTAGACATGTGGACGTTCCCCCAGTTGAACATAGCTAGCGCAGCCATTTCTTGGAACTTATCAGCTGCTATCTCAAAGAGCACTTGCGCTTCTTCGCCGGTTACAGCGTCTTCCATCGCTTCAGTGTAGAGCTTCATCCCAAGGTCATGTAGGTCCAAGTAAGAGTCGGAATCAAACCCCACATGGTTCTTGAAGAGCTGCGCAAACTGAAAGATCCAGTTCTCAAAGCACGAAGACTCTCCAACACTTCCACTATCCGCAACGCTGCTCACTCTCTTCACATCCTTCTCAGCACCATCATAACTTGGTTCTTGGTCAGGGCTAGCTTCTGCTATGTATAATCTAAGGGAAGCAAGCTTATCATGATTAGAAGCAGCGAGCTTCAGCTCATCTGATGTGGTGATAGTAACCAAATCACCTTCTGTGTCCTTATACTTAATCAAGAACCCTTTTAGAGCAGGAAACCGATCCTTGATTACGTCTCTCACAAGTCTAATACTAGAATCCAACGGTAACTGCGCCCACCTTATATCATCTCCGTGAACCAACTTAACCGTCCTAGTAACCGTCGTCTCTTCTTTCCCTCCTTCGACAATCTCAGAGGCAATGACCTCTTTGTCCATTACAACAACCTTCTCATCTCCTCCCTTATTACCACTCTTCTTTTTCTGTTTCTTGAAAGTAGTTTTCTTCTTCTCCTCCTTTGTCTCAGCTATGATAGCCTTTGGACTCTCAACAACAGCTCTATTCCCTTTAACTTCATCTTCTTTCTTCTTCTTCTTACTCTTCTTCACAACCTTCTTCAAACGAGCTGTGCCAAGAGGCATCACATCCACAAAGCTCTGCTCCATCTCCTCCACATCGACACCTTTATCAACCAACGCCTTCTTCACCCTATCAAAAACCTCATTCGCATTCACGTTCTCAGGCTCCATGTTCAGCACAATCCTAGCATCCCTAAACGCGTAGTCCAACTTATTCAACGCCTCGTAGCAACGAGCGCGTCTCAGCAAGGCCTTGCTGTACCTAGGAGAAGCCTCGAGAGCCGAATTGCATTCGCTAATCGCGTTAGGGTACTCGCCTAACCCCATCTGCATATAGCAAGAGGCCATGCTGGTTCGGAGATACGCTACATCGATGTGGTCTTTGGGGAGAAGCTTCACGGCTTTGTCGTAACACAGCATCGCTCCTTCGTTGTCGCGCTTTTGGAAGAGTTTGTTGCCTTCTTCTTTGAGCTCGGCTGCTCGGTTTATGAATATCTCCATGTCTTCGTCGAAGGCTCTTGAAGCAGAGCGGTGGTTGGTTTTACCTGACTTGGCGCCGCCGCCGCCGGGAGCATCTTTTGGCGTCTTCTTAGCCGTTGGCTTTCCCATTAAGGAATCAAACAGAGAGGATTCGAAAAGGTGTTGACTTGTTGTAAGGAGGAGAAGCGTTTAATGAAACAAATGTTGATAATTCAAACAAAGAGAAGACACGACACGAGAGAGATGGAGTGAACCCTAATCCACCCAATAAAATAGTGTTTTTTAATAAATAAATAAATAAATATACACGATTTGTTTGTTGTAGTTTATTATCATAAGGGACGGAGGAAATGGTAATGGGACCAGTGGAAAGTCTTCGTTGTGCGTTTGCTGGACGGCATGGTCTTTGGGACCGACCAGAAGGGAAGTCTTCGTTGTGTTTTGCTGGAAATGTGGAAAAGTTTTTTTTCCCAACTTTAATCTATTTAAAAAGAATTTAGATTAGCTAATGTGCTTAGCTTGCTGTATCAATTATTAGTATTTTTATTTGTTTCGTTTGCTTACTATGGTTATGTAAATTTGAATCCAGAACAGAAGGTTTCCAATTTTAAAGCTATAAGCCTATAATTTAAGAGCGGAAGAGATGACTAAGATTTGTATTTTGACGATTTAATTCTACCATTAACGTTGACTAAGAATTTGTATAATGCTACGTTTGAAAACTGAAACCAATTTGGTTATTATAACATATGGGCTTTTATAAGAAGGCCTATGCTTCTGTTGGCCCAATAAGTATTTTTTTCTCTGATTTGGTTTTTAGACCCAACAGCTCTGGTGACGTCTGTCACTTTTAAGAGCAAAAACCAAAAAGAGCAACGTGCTGTCACCATGAGACACACAATGATCGCATTCGCAAGTCAAGCAGAGATGAAGATGAGGAATTGCAGAGGAAATGATATAATACTTTGTTTCTCTGTGAATGTTTAACCTCTTCTGTATGTAACTCAAGTTTTACAAATAAGGATGGGCACATCAATATCTTGGCAAAAACAAAAGTCATATTTCTTGAGACGCTAGAAACTTAGTAACCTTGTTCACCGACATGAATCAGAAAGTTGTAATAGCAAAAGAAATTATTAACTCATGCAACTTATTTTGACCCTGGAGCTGACGGGTCTGAAGATGTAAGGCTCGCCGGCATAAGCGAACTCAACTGTGCCTCCAGCTGGCATAACTTCTCCATTAATCAGAAGACACGCTTTTCCTTGTGGGCGAAGTAGCCATGGCTTGACAGGATTCACAGGAGCAAACCCTTCGCATGTGAGAATCACCTGTTTCTGAGGACAGTTACACGTGTTGACCACCGTCACTTTCCACTCCGGTTGTCCGGCAATATATCTCCCGGTCCTCACCCCGCCGATCTGGAGGTCGGTGGAACGGCAGCGGCAGTGTCCTGTGTGGGTTATTTGTCCTTTTTTTTATCAGTTTTGTAACTCTATATGTATATGAAAAAAAATGGAGATATTGTCCCATGATGATGACTGGATATTAAGAATACATATATGCACTAAACGCATGAAATTTCTGAGATATATGCAAAAAGCCTTTAAAGATTCTATTACATTACCTTGAGTAACGATAGATAGAAGTAGAAACATAACACAATACTTATGAGCAAACGCCATTGTGATTTTTGTTTTTAAGAGATGGAGAATGAGAAACGAATCGGTCAAATTTATATAGCCATTGCGTTTAATGTTAACGTTAAGTCTCTTGCTTCCGTAATTAATAACTAATAGAGTTACAATTCTTGAATTCATTAGAATCTATAAACTTTTTATTGGAACGATATTATATTATACTCCATCGATTCTGTAATATAAAATAAACGACAATCTTGTAACTAAATATACTCCATCGATTCTGTAATATAAAATACTCTTTCCGTTTCAAATTAATTGTCGTTGTAACATAAAATTTTTGTTAAAAAGTAAGTGTCGTTTTATGATTTCAATGTAATTTTCTATTAATTTCTCTATTTTACCTCTAATCAAACTAAGATAAACAATAAATGTTCTGCAATTATAATGGTTAAACAAGGATAAATTTGAGTATTTAACTAGTTTCTTAATTTGTGTGCAAAACTCTAAAACAATAACTATTTTGAAACCGATTGAGTATCTAATAGAAAATTTGATGTTTGATAATATAAAATTAATATTTTTTTAAGATAATTTTAATTTTGTTGAAATTGATTGACTAATAATATGTTACTGCATGAATATTGGTTAACTTGATTTAAATTTTTATATTATTAATATTATTTTCTTTTAAAAAATAAATTTCTTAATCTTTGTACTTTGAAACGAATGGAGTATTTTTAGACCCGTTGGCAATGTATATTAATTACTTGTTGACTGCTGGTAAATGGCTCATGGCTGGTCAACACATCTTCAATTCCTTTTTTTTTTGAAACACACTTATATTAAATGATCAAACGAAAGTTGGTCAACACATCTTCAATTCCATTTATGACATTTAAAGTAGCGGAAGGTGTTTTATCTCCTTGCTCATTACGTGGTTACTGTCTTTATTTGTACTGTCATTCATGGAGAAATTAAACTACGTATGTTGATCATTTCTTAGATAGTTAGATGATCATGAAAGTGTGATCGAATAATGCAGTTGCAACGAGTATTGTTTTTTTTAACGGCCTAGATGAAAGTGTGGCTTAGAGAAATCTTATAACATAAAGAAGAACTCTATTCTCTTCTCCTCTTGCCATGTCATCAAATCAGTGTTTCTGGACGTGACACTAGCAGAGAAATCAAATCCGCAGCGTTTCATTTAAGTTTGTGTTACGTGAGCGTTGTTTCGATCCGGGCCTTAAGTTTGCTTCATTCAACCAGCCCAGCAGAGATTAACTGTAAACGCTGCATCACGCATCGTTTTCCTATTAGGGTTTTCATTTTTTTTTGTCTCCGCCATTGATATCGAGACGGAACCAGAGTTCTGAGAGTTGTTTCATCTTCTTCATAACAATCTCTACCGGTTCGTCCTCCTAAAGTCCTTCTTAAATCTGTCTTGAATCCGAGCTTACTCATGCAAAGCGATGGAATTGCGATTATAGAAAGGTAAGCTTTCCTACTCTGAGAAATATCTCCTCATTCCATCTAAACAAACCAGTAAATTTTCAATTCTTTGGTTCCAGCTGCGTTGGTGATGCTCTTCGTCTCTAGGCCATGTGTTCTCTACCAACTCTTTCCCTATAATATCAGCTAACTCAGTTACGCACGGGTAAATCTCTTCCCCGTTAGTAAACAATCTGAACTGAAACTCATCCCCTTTCATGAGCAGCGGCGGCGGCTCCAACCTAAGGTGTGTATTGGCGTTATTCATAGCCCACTCAAGATCTGCAAGCGGATAGTTTTGAAGCAGATGGGGATTTCACAAGCTACAAAGAAGCTGTTACGATGTGTTGACCTCACGTTCACAACAGGCGGCGGAGAGGGCTGATGCTGCTGTAGTGGCGGAGGCTCATCAGAACAGGTTCAAACCAAGGGACCATATCTCAGCAAAATGAGAACTCTCAGATGCATAATTTCGCTGGTGTTAGTGGTGCTCCTGTTGGTGATAGTTTAGGACCTTCACGTCTCTCTCCGGCTGACTACTACGTCTTGAAACTTTAACAGGGCATGTGAATCAAAATGTAAGCTTTTGAATGTTTTTTTAAAAGTTATATACTTTTGGCAGGTAATGCTTTAGATAGTAGATGATAGTTTTGAATGTTTTTTACAAATTATAGACTTTTGGACATGTTATGCTTTAAGATAATGGATGATAGTTAGAGAGCAAAATTTGACAGAGAGTGAGATTAGATGGCTTTAGGCTATGCTTTAAGGCTGATGGTATCTAGAGAGATTGTATTCCTGATGGTGATGAAACTGCTAACAACATTATGAGTGTCTCATGTCCAAACGAGAAAAATGTTTCCTGTGTCTGGATTTTTTTTTCTGTTTTTTTTTGTACCTAAGATGTTATGTCTATCAATTGTATGTTTGGAAATCCACATTTGTTCTGTTTCTAAAAACGTTTATATATGTGTGTACACACATGTAAACGAAACTTCTAAGCTCTTCATATTATGTGCAATGTTATGACTCAGGAGGATGATAAAGCTGCGGCTCCGGAGGATAAGATGGTTGTGAAAGAGCCTGAGGTAGAAAATAAACAGAACTGGAACCGGTGTTTGAAAAACAGAAGGAGAGGAAGCAGAAAGCTTTGAAGGAGAAAGAGATGGATAATGTTGCATACAATGACTTCGAAACTTCTATCAAGCATTACTCCAAAAAGGCATTAGGGAGAAACAGAAACATGAAGAGTGAATCGTTTAAAGAGGGAGACTGCTGAAACAGAGGAATCACATAGAAGAATAAGAAGAAGAGAGTAAGAGATCCATGACAGAGCGTCAAGCTGCAGAGAGAGAGAAGCTGCTAGACTGAGAATAAGGCAAGAAAAGGCACTTCATCTTGACGGATCTGAGAAAGGACCTGATGCTACACATGTAAGTTCTCTTTTCTTTGACACCCATTACTTATACTTCGGTCATGAAAGGCCAAACTATTACTTTCTATGCAGAGCACATCAATCTAATTTTTATGCTGTTGGGATTCAGAACTTTGTGATAGTATAAAATTTTAATTTTTATCAAGCCTTATAAATCTCTTTATAAATGCAGGAGTCAACAGAAGTTTTTTTTTATTCTTTATCGATGCTTGAAGAGGTAACCTTCATCTCTCTCTCTCTCTAAATATATGTATGTATATATTTGTCACTACAATGTCTTACAAATACATTTATCTGATTTGTTGAAACATTTGATTTGTTCTGAACCTTGCGGGGAATGGTAAGATCAAATATGTGTTATTTACAATCAACATAAATACATTGACAAAACTGCAAACTTCCTTTGATTGTGTCTCTTGCTGTTTGTTCTAGGAGGCACATATTATGTAGAAAAAGGGGATCTTATGAGTGTGCTCATGCTTGATGAAAAGATTTCTCCTCAAGTTATGAACAACTCATGTGTATCTTGCAAGTGTTCTCACAGAATCAAGATATCTGGAAGCGAAAACTCAGCCGCAAGTGATTATGATCCGCTGCAACAAGCACATCCATTGGAGACAACCACTGCACATGTTCTGCCTCCTTGCGGTGGGAGCTCTGTTGAGGAGCTACTTGTTTTAGCATTTGAGTGTTTGCTCAAAAAGGCTCACAATACTTAACCGACCAAGTTAGAAAGATTAGAATCCTACTCTTTACTTGCAATCCTTGATTTCATATATTATGTGTGCAGATTATTCATACAATAAAATCTTGCTTCACTTTATTCCACCACCGTTTTTATTAGCGTAGTCGCTAAATTTGGTTATTTTACTAACAAAAAAAAACTAAGTTTGTTACCCAATTAAAACTGCTGCAAGCTTCTACAGTCAGCTCAATCTGCTACCAGAAAGGATATATTCTTTCTTTAAAAAAATGCAAAAAATTAACTATGAGATTGAATGACATGAAATATTTTTTTTACAATTCATAAATAGACGAGTTAATAATATATATAAAACTGCAGTCTCTTTCGAAGCCAATAGGTGTTCCCACCTACATAAACATTATACACAGCTTCATTACCAAATGAACGCCTTTTAATGTCATTCATTGAAAGAGAACTGACATTATCTTGAAACCTAATAGGCACTCAATCTGGTTATCTGAACAAATACCACAGCTCTGAGCCTACTTAGAATTATATGTACAAGTTCCCAGCAACCATATCCAACATTGGCAGTGCACATAATCTCTCCTTTCTCAAGAGATAGTTAAGCAAATACCTGCCGGAAAAGGCTAACTTCTCACCCTCCGATATTCTCAATACTGATACACAAATGAGAAAGACAGTCTCTGAAAAACTCCACGTCTCGGTCATGCTTGCCCAAACTATGACAAGGTAAACTGCACAATACATGTATTCTTCATTTGTATGAAAATACCATTAACCGCTGATATGTGTCTACTTCCAATTCCTACACTTACAAAAACTGAGGAAAAGCAGTCATAGTTACGTCACAACTATCTAGGCCCACCCCACCACAATACTGATCAGAAAACTGTACAATAAAGGGTACGTGTATTACAAATGCAATGTTCAATGTGGTAGAACCAATATTTTTATTCAGTTGTTAGAACAAATAATGTTTCCCATAACACAAACTTTGGGTGATAATCACGGAAAGTTCATAAACAACTATGGCCTGCAAAAGTACATTCAAAACTCCACTAAGGCGATGAGTACTTCTTAGACAAATGATTGTATATCTATTGTAAAAATAGTATACAACCGACCCTTTCTGACATTCATATTTTCATTGCTAAACTGCATTCATACAGAGTGTTTTCTAACCATCACCTATGGTTCCACTTAAAAACATACCATAGTAATGATTCTCAACTTCTCTTTCTAACATAATCACAACCTAACTAAGAATCACTCCCCAATTTTAACATCTTTAAACTGCATTTCCAGTGTAATAAAGAACCACGGCAAATTCAGTGTAGACTTATAACATTTATAGAAAAAGAAACAAACAAAATAACTATGGAGGAGGATATATATATATATACAAAACAAAATAAGTAACCTTTTAAAAATCCAAACAATTGATATTCATGAATTAGTCAAACTAGACGGACCATATAAGCCCAACATGACGAGATATATATATATATATATATATATAATATTCATTTACATGTATTTTTTTTTGTCAACTTGCATTTACATGTAATTTTATACAAACAATTTTTATACAAATAATATTAATCAAATCCTTGATAGTCATTCCAAATAATAATGACAACATTTCTGCCCGATGAGAAATGCTGCGCGATGAGAAATGCCGCATCCTAAATGCAATCCTCAACAGCCCAACATATTCATACAAATGTTATCAAGACCTAAACATACAACCAAAAGACCAAGTACACTTCATCTAACTATATTAATGCTAACATACAACCAGAAGACCGACCAAATATTCTTAAAAACCCGTAAACGTTATAAAATACACGCAATATAAAATGTACAAAAATATAGTTATATATATCACACACGTAAAGCATATCCCGCGCGTAGCGCGGGTTGATCCTAGTAAAACGATAAACACTACAATTGTTTGGTCACCAAAATGTGAACAGTAATACGACTAATAAAATGACATAAAACTCAATAATAAAACGTGTACATCTTTATTAGTCTCTCTCTCTCTATATATATATATATATATAATAATGATCATCAGTTTTACATGCTCATCAACAAAACAATCATGAACAAATACCAAATTAAACTGAGGGCAGAAAATTTAAGAGCAAGCGATTCCGCCCGACTCCATTTTGATATCTAACTTCTTGGCCCATACGTATTTGAAAACAAAGTCACTATGACCATATAGATTGTTGGTCATCTTACACTCGTTACCGGATATCGATAACTGCAAACGGTCGATGGGTGTGAGCGATTTGAAACCGACACATGTCAAAACTATGTCAGTGCATGTGCAGGTGCAAGGGTTCGTCACTCTCACTTCCCATTCTGGTGTGTTCTTGATCATTTTTCCGGTTTTCGATTGTTTCAGATATATATCCTCAAAGGATCCTTGACACCCAAATCCTAAATTTTCCAAGGGCAATAGAATTATGAAAGAAAATTAGTTATAGAATTACACATTACGTGATGTTATGTTAAAAACGGTGTAAGCTTTAAACGAATTGGATCTGCTATATATAATAATGTGCGAAAATTGTATAACTATACCTTGTGAGACGAAAGCAAAGAGGAAAATGAGGCAAATGAATTTGCATGCATTTGTTGTCATGGTTTGATGTTTGGATATATATTTATCAGAGAATATATATAACTTAGTAAGTATGAGAATGGGGATGATAAATTGTGATGTTAGTGTTATTTATAGGGAGGTATTGGGTTTATTTTATAGAATAAAATATCTTTTATGATTAAAAATTATAATTTGCTATTTCTGTAACGCTATTTTTTATTTTGACTTTCATTTGACTAAATTTAGTAAAAATTAATTTACAATAATTAATTTTGACTATGCTATATTTACATTTTCTTAATGAATAGATATGTATATTACATATTTTTATATTTCTATTATTACATTTTAGTGTTATATTTGATTATATTAATTTAATTACAATCAATTAGTTATTAGCATATTTCAAAAATCTTATCTTAAATACAAAATTACAAAAATGTATATATCTATGTCATAATTAATTTTTAAAAATGTCATATTTATTAGTAAGTCATGCTTTTATTGAGAATGAATACAATGACGATGCAATCAAATTTTTTATAAATTATTTGGTAAATAATATCTAGAAGAAATTTTGGTATAATTATAACTAATGTTGACCAAATAAAGAAGTAGGTAACAGTTATTTTATTCTTTTTGAAAGAATGTTAAATTATTCAAATAAAAAAAAACTTTTTATAAAGGATGTGTTCTTTGATCTACTTAGCAAGTTGCAATCAACATGGTTTACAAAATAGTAGGGTAACGGTTATTCAACTGCTATTAAATTGTTCTTGCATGCAAATTAATTAGAGTCAAAGCTAATTAATTTATTAGAAAAATGGAATTTAAGATACTGTGCATGCAAATAAGATCGAATTAAAAAGAAGAAAATAACGCATTCATCTCAAAATTTTAAATATGATATTCCCTCTGTTTTATAAAAAATAATATTTTGACACTTTTTATTATAAAAGTTTCATGTTAGAATTTTAATGTAAGCGTTTTACAATAATACCAGTTTTAACTTTCAATCAAATTTGAATATATTTAATACTACAATGACTATTGATTAAATCAAATACAATTAATTAAGATTATTATATAAAACATAATTAATTAGGATATAAGCATAAACAAACACATAATTAATTGCAGGCTTGGTTCGTGTGGAAACAGTTTGTAACAATAGCTAGTGGTCCCTTTAAAGCACCCAATGAAACAAAAGGAATATCAGATGATAGAAACGCTTTTCAACTCTGGTGACGTCGGTTATTTTAGTAACATTTATGTTACTATGTATGCAACTCGAAAGGTTTCACAAAAAGATGCCCACATCAATATCTTGGGAAAATGAAAAGTCATTTGCTTGAGACGCAAGAAACCTAATAACCTTGTTGACTGACATACATGAATCAGAAAGTAGTAATAGCAAAAGAAATTAATGGATGCAACATAGTTTGACCCTGGAGCTGACGGGTCTAATTAACGTGCTTACTGTTTTCTATTGCATCATCCAGGGGGAAAACTATGTATGTACGCTCAGTAGCGGCCCTGAGTTTTGGTGGGCCAAAAGCAACATTTAAGTTTTTGGGCCACTAAATGTTACATTAATAAAAAGAATAGAAAGTGTTGGCCGGTTGGTTAAACTTTGCACCTGTTACTTAAACTAACTAACCTCTATCCAATCGAACTGAAGTGGTTTACAACATTTTTTTGGGCTGAAATGTTTGTGATAGAATTAAAGGCCGGAAGCACATGCTTCCTTGATTTTTTGCCAGGGCCGGCACTGTGTACGCTGACAAATTTATCAACATAGATGATAGTAGGCTTAGATAGACACATGCATCTGGAACCAAAGAATGTACTAAACCAAAATAACAAAAATAACCAAAATTAAACTAAATTTCATAAACAACTATATATATATGTGGGTAATTGATCATCTGATATATTTAAAATTATATGATCAATTACCCAATTTTTTTTATCCAAGCAGCCTAAATTACTCGATATTTAACTTTAAAACAAATTATCCAACATTATCGGAAAAATCATAACCAAATTGAATCCAAATATTTTTTTGGATATTAGCCGGTTCCTAACTTTGCTATTCCAACCAAATCGAAAATCAAAATAACTGAACTAAACTGAATTTTGTAAATAACCGAGAAATCTGATATTTCTAGAACCGAAAAAATAAAAATAAAATTATTTGTATTGAAACCAAACCGAAAATCAAACGTGTTAGATGAAAGTGTGGTCAAACACTGCAGCTGAAAGGAGTATTGTTTTTGAAGGGCTTAGATGAAAGTGCGGCTTAGAAAAATGTAACGACAAACACACAAAATGTTACAAATGTTTTGCACGCGTTTGTTGCCATGGTTTGATCAATTGTATATGAAACTTAATTAGTGAATGTGAGAATGTGGCAGCTCAATTGTGATGTTAGTGTTATTTATAGGGAGATATTGGGGTTTTTTATACAATAAAAAGTTTTGGTAGAGTTATAGGTTATGTTGACCAAAGAAAGAAATGGGTAACGGTTATTCAGCTGCTATAAAATTGTTCTTACAGCTAGTCAGCTGCTATTAACTTTTTTTGTTCATTTGCCTGTTAGATGTCAAAGCTAATTATTTGTCTGTAAAGTCAAAGCTAATTAATTTATTTGAAAAATAGAGTTTAAAACCCTGTGCATGCAAATAAGATAAATTAAGAAGAAGAAGAAAACAACTCACTCATTTCATAGTTTAAATATGCTACTCCCTCCATTTTATAAAAATGTTATTCGGACACCTTTTTTATTACAAAAAATATCATATTTAGAATTTTTAATGTAAATTTTTTACAAATATACATACCAGTTTTAACCTCCAAGAAAATTTAAATACATTTATTATTACAATGACTATTGATTAAATTTAACATAATTAATTAGGCTATAAATATATAATCATAAACAAACACACAGATTTAACTGCAGGCTTGGTTTGTGTGGAAACCGTTTCTAACAATTGTTGACACGCTAGGCGTTAAGGAACCTCTTCAACAAAGCTAGTGGTCCCTTTAAAGTACCCAATGAAACAACAAGAATAGTCAGATGATAGAAACGTTTTCCACCAATTCTAAAATGTTCAGTCGTGCTAGTTCTATTTTTATATATGTTGACAATTTTGTAAGTCTACGTACGGCTTCAGCAAGGTTTGCTATCATAAGTACCTCAGTCAAATGTCTTTGATAAATTGAGTGTCATTCACTTCTTACCTATCATCTTGTGATAACCTTGCATAATGTCAAAGCCCGGTATACTGTTCATTGAGTGGACGAAACGATCAGTAAGAACCGTAAAGTACCGAAGTCTACGTGAATTAATAAATAACAAATAAAACTAAAACAGAAAAACGACTCTTTAATCTTTATTAATTTCAAGCTCGATGATTCGGACATAGAAATGTATCAGTTTCATATGCAAGCTCAAGAAACTATGAAACTAACATGAACCAAAACTGAATTAAACCGAAAAACTTCCGGTATAGTATTTAATTGCAGACGATTACACCAATCGATGACTTTGAGGTCGAAGCTCGTATCCCACACGTACTTGAAAACGAAGTCTACGTTAGGAAGGATGAAGTTGCCGGCATTTAGGAGACATATGTCACCGGTTTTCGACAACAACGAGG
Source organism: Brassica napus (assembly GCF_020379485.1). NCBI lineage: Eukaryota > Viridiplantae > Streptophyta > Magnoliopsida > Brassicales > Brassicaceae > Brassica > Brassica napus. Next base: position 2,962,873 of record NC_063434.1, on the reverse strand, counting down.
TTGCAACCGGTGTGACTGACTGGAAACCGGCGCATGACAACTTTGTGTACTGAAATTTGCACTTACAAGGGTTAACGTTATTCCTTTGTTTTGTTAGAAGGACTGAAGCTAATTCTTTGACCTCAATGTTGTTAATATGGTCAATTATTTATCCACCATTGAATTATTGATTTGAGTCCAAATAATACTTAGGTAAGTTAAATCCGAAAATGAGAAGAAAATTAATTTACTGGGCTCAAAAAGAAAAAAAATGTACTTAAAATATCATGTTAAATATCTCAACGTTCTTGACGAAAGCAAAGTGACCATGTTAGTTAGTTCCACACGTTAATTCGGTAAAACTTTAGTAACTTGTTAAAATCTATACTATTAAAAACCCTTTTTGGGTCGGCTATATCAAAACTCTTATTAGTATTATTCACTCGAACCTAGTTGAACATGAAAACCTCTTTATTCTGAACATGATAAGTTGAGCATCTTAATCTATTTTCTCATTTCCTAATGTTTTCAAAATAAATTAACATATTCATCAGTCTCATGTGGTCAACTAAACAAACATGAAACGAAACACACGATTTTGGTATATAAAATGAAATGGCAAGGTCCCATGTGTTTATGAAACATTTGGGCAATTGGCAATTGGCAATTGAAAGGAGAGGATTACATTATTAAGGACACTCTCGTCAGTCGTGCTGGATTTCATATGGACCATGAAGCCACCACATGACATCATTATGACGCCAACTTCACCTGGACAAGTGACCGTCGCCCTCACTTGCATTCTAAGTATGGTCTTAACCGTATGATAGGTAAAGGATTGATATGTTCTGTTACATTACACTTCTCATATCCTTCCATATTAAGCCTTTTTTTGGGGCCAACTATCAATATAGTTTTGCTGAGATTCGGGGTAAAAAGTTATGTAATAGACGGACGAATGATGAATAACAAGAAAAGTAATACTTAATTCACAGCTATACCATTTTCCCCAATTATCTTACTCCAAAGCTCAAGGGGTATGCACTAATCACAAACTGTAATAAATGGCCTAATCATACTTTCATTTCATTGTACCAAAAAGAACTATAAATTTGGAGTCAGCTCCAAGAACTTCCTCAAAGTGTGGATGTGATGAAAAGGGAACTACGCATTGATCATGCCATGGAACACACTTTTTCTGCGATATGAAAAGATTCTCATCAGTTATCAAGCAGCTACTAAAACAAAATGATTTGCTTCGTAAAGCCTAAGCATTTAACCATGACAACAGTTATATTTGTGAGAGACTAGTATTCATTTTATATACCTTGTCTTGTGCTGCTGCAGCAAAGGCGGTTGTCGTCTATATATGTTGCCTGGACACCAATCATCCAAGATCCAATGGTAGTATCATCAAAGGCATATGTCTTCAACAATCCACTGCATTTATATTAAACACCAATGGAGAAAACAGCAATGATTATGAAGCGAGTATGTTTATATTGATATATAAACTGAGCTATATTATTGTGGAAATCTAACCTGTTTATATTGATATACTGAGCCAGATTCTTGGAGAGTATTACAAGCGAACCAGTTGCATGACGGAAGTACCTAAAATAAAACAAACAAAGAAACTGAGTAAAGACAACATAAAGGATTCTCGTCTCTCCCATTTGGTTGTTCACCGTCGAGCTAAATAACAAATGAGATTCCATCTTCAGTAGAAACATAAACGAGAAGACTCTGAGTTAATAGAGACTTACGATTTGTCGTCTCCAAATTTCCACCACTCAGGCTCGTACCATTGACTTCCCCTGAACACCAAGAAAGCAACCCATGTAATATGGAAATGAGAATGTGTTTTACGTCAAAAGCTTGTAATGCTCAATCACTATGTTAACCGAAGAAGGTTGAGTATATACGAACTCTTGAGTAACCACGTCTCCAGACTTCATGCACCCAATGTACGCACCATCTTGACCACGGCGGCTTTCAAGTAGCCCAATCAACCCCTCTGTTAGATCATTTTTTTTTTATCACACAGATACATTGTTTGATATCATGATTGGATCAAAAATGTAGATTTGCAAGAAGAGGAAGGTATTTACCAAGATCAAGGTCAACGTTGTCATCAACTTTGACATAAAACTCTGCATCCCAGTTCTGAACAGCAGCGCTGTAGAAAAACTTCACTTTCTTTGGCAACTCTTCTTGAGCTTCCTCGTGATTCTCCTAACAGCCACATCAGTGAACAAAATTCAAATCAGCAGGCAACGAGCATAAGCAAAAGAGTTGTTCTTACTTACAAGAATCAAAAAGTCTTTAGTTGCAAGATTTTCTTGGTCAATTTTCCGATCTAAGCTATCACCTCGGTTAGCACTGGAAATATATAAAGCATCAACATCAGTATTATCACCCATATGATGAAACAAAGCATGAAAAAAAAATCATAAGAAATGAAGAGTGAAGTGAGTAGGAAAAGAAAACCTCCGACCAATCACAAAGCGTATGACAACTCCTCTTTCCTCAAGTTTCTTCAAAGCGTCATCTACCGAGAAGAAAATGTTTTTTTTTTTAAAGTAAATCATTGTTGGATGAGCAAGGAAACAAATATGGTGATAGTATTACTCTTACCTCGTGGCATCCAAGAACCTCTAAACTTATTGCGCTTCAAGTGACTCCCAAAGCCTGTGTAAACTCCAATCACAGCAAGCATCTTCTTATTCCCTGAAGAAGAAGAAGAAAGACTCTTCTGGTTTTTAAGATAGCCTTGACTCTTCGCCTGTGCCAACTCCATTTCAGTTTCCACAATTCTCCTCTCAAGATCTCTATTAAACACATCTTCTGTTAGTAGCACACGCAGATGATAAAACACTATCCTATCAGAATTAATAAATAAATAAAATCAGCTTACTTGCATCCAAGAACCATCAGCTTGTCATCAACCGTAAGAGCCTTAGGCCTCTACACTCCAATCAACATTAAATACAATTAAAAAAATTCAGAATGAGGAATGAAACATTCTCTTATTAAAGAGAAGGAGAAGAAAGAGCAACCAGTTCTAAATTTTTCTGAAGCACAGTGTTGAGTGCTACTCTGTGCTGCGCATCTTGCCATAACCTAAACCGTAACAAACAACAACACAATAACAATAACAGAGAGATCAGAATCAATTGATAAACGGATCCAGCTATTGAATCTGAGCTTGTGGGAGATCTATGTGATCCTCTTAGAGAATCTATAATGTAGATTACGTTACGCATTGATAATAACAAATCTAGAATAAATGAGAGTAAGGCAACGTACCGGCCAGCGACGTAGAGCCAAGCGAGACAAGAGAAGAAGGCCATGATGAGAGAAGGCTTGGATGTGTTCTGAGACTTGGAAGACCTTCCTCTCCTGTCTGATTTCGACGATACAGTCGTCGGTAAGCTCTCCATCTCGATCCACGGCGAGACAGAGAGAGAGAGAGATCGGAGGCAAGAGAGTTGACGAATTCAGATTCAGGATAGAGAAAGTGAAGAAGGAAAGGAAACAAAGAAGTAACAGATGATGGAGTTTTTGTTAAATATGTTTCCTTGTTCGGATTTTGATTTTTGTAGTAAAGAGGAACCGTTTTTTTTTTCTTTTGTGGTGTCCGGAGATTGGTTATCCCGACATGATTCCGATTTCAGTTGAACACTCTGGTCGACACAGAAGTTAAGCTACTTGGGCCCACTGGGCTCAAAATCTCATGTTTTTATCATTTATTTTGCTATTTTATGTTGCTTAGATTAGAAGCGTGGTTATATTAATGGTTCAGTTCACCATCACCAACCAGTTACATTTAAAAAAAAAAAAAACTGAAATTAAGAGTTGGTGTAGGAACGTCAATCACTAGAACAATTACGTTAATGCAAAAGAAACCATTTTTCAATATAAAAAGTGCAAGTACTACTTCACAGATTATTGATTAGTTTTACTACAAGCTTATGTTATTAAACTCGCATGGTCTGTTTTCAGTTCATATATTTTCTTGTGATCTTAATAATGAAATTGTGTTATGAGGATGAATGCCAATGACCAACTTGAAACATTCAAAACAAAAGGTAAAAGAGAAGCAAAATGTTTAACAAGAAAGAGTACGCAAAAAGCAAATTTTAAGGTCAGCTTGAGAGTCTCTGCACATATAACAACAGTCCAAACCCAAATGCTGCACTAACAAAACACCATCATTGGCAAGCTAAAGTTAGTTAGATCGCTTAAGGAATTTTCTGACGTTGATTTCTTCCAAAGGCTTGTCAGGAAGTGTTATGTCGGTACATGCAAGAAGTTGTGGGTCTTGGACTCCTGATTAGCGCCGAGGAGCTCTCCTTAGCGGCTAGCGGGCAACAAGCTAGATAGTGAAGGCACTCCTTGGTTTCTCAGCTCCTCTTGTGTTCTCTTCATTTCCTCTGGATCTGTTTCACCAAAAATAACAACAGTTTTCAAGAAACAGCTTTAGGAGCTCTAAGAAATTTGTAAAAATGCTGAAAAGAGATTATACATAGTCTATTCAAGAAAATCGTTGCTAAATTACTCAGCAGATTAAATATAACGTGAACCGCTTATTCTGGTTACTAACACAATGATTGCTACTAGATATAGAGCGAGACACACAAACCGGTTTAATTATGAACATTATCAATATATGGATACAAGACAACCACAAGTAAAGGGCTAGAGAAGCGTACCTATGTTTTCCATCAACTTGGGCATCAAGAACACAACAACCACCATGAATCCCACCATAAGACCCATTGGACTTTTCAAAATTGCCATTACATTGAAAGGCTCACGCAACTGCAAACAAGTACATGATCGATCAGAAAACAAGAAGAAGAAGCACATAGCTAAAAACTAATCAAACACATTAAAAATGCGATGCAGTATGAAGTATTCACCTCATAGTATTGGTCTGCTCGCAGTGGCTCCAAAACCAGCTCAGTAAGACTCCTCCTGGTTTCTGTTAGCGTTGCTTGAACTTTGCCATGGTGCCGAGCGCTAACATCAACTCGCACCTAATTTTACATCATTGATTGAAGAATGAGAAGCGAGTTCATAATAAAGCTGAAGTTCTGGAAAATCACACATGACTGAAACTAAAAAATCTTACTGGAGAGAAGAAGAAGCCCAACGCATAAACTTCAATCAGATGAGTACCAGCTGTCACTTTGTGGCTTTGAAAAGTAAAGGAAAAAGTGTAAGAAACAATTTAGCAGATATCTTGAGTAGAATAATATATTACTATATAAGTATGCTAAAGGAAACTAATATTTGAAGGAGAAGTAAAATACAATGTAAAGTATCCATCAGGCCTGAGGAAAGTAATATTCTGTCCACCATTGAGTACAACTTTGATATTTGAGAATTTCGCTGCGTGACCAATAGCAGTGCCTGCCAAAATAAATTATCGATTAGTTTTCGGGTTAAGAAAAAAGGGTAGTGAGGCTAAATATATAATGGAAAGGAGATGGAGTGTAAAGACAACGATGACAGAAAGCGTAAATTGTCAAAAGAACACTATTCAAACTATCATAACATATCGCTCATAGTTCTCAAGCACTCAATACAATGATGACACAAACCATAAAAGTTCACAAAAAAATTATCCAAAACGTCCAATGCTCATACTCATGACATACTACATAACAAAGTTAAACTCCCCAAAGGAAATATAAATATATATACAGAATGTACATAAGCACAACGATGATAAGACATTCTAATAAACAAAAAGAAAAAAAACAGACTAATCATACAGCTTAATAAGCATAATCTCAAGATGCAACTGTGCTAATCACACTCACGGATCAACTAATGAAAATAAGTTCTGGACGGTTCAGACAAGCCGACAATTGACAAGATAGTATCCTAAAATAGACTACAACAAGGCAAAGAAAGAAAAAGTAAACAGCGTGGAACATACTTGCTGGGATCCTTACACGACCCGTGATCGTGTAACTATCCTCCGACCTGCAATAAATCGAACAAAAAAAAAAGATCAGAAAGAATGTCTATACAAAGTTGAATTCAGAGAAGCCTATCACATGTGAATTGATAATGTCTATAAGCTAGATTCATCAAGCAAGTAAATTAAGTTGAAATTAACGTTGCAGAAATTATCAAATCCAAAAACTAAAAGATGAGAACAATATAGAGGATTAAGTGGGGGATAAACGATCTAATTACCCAGATGAGATTGGCAGAGTGGAGGTAAATAAGAATAGAGAAATCTGAAAGACGAGCAAAGCGACAAGGGAAGTGGATCTGAGAATCGGCGCCATGGTCGTCGTCGATAGCCAAAAGACGAGTTTCTAAATCCTTCTTCGATCCAGGAGAAAGAAGAAGAAGAAAACATATATACGAATTAATTTTTTTATCTCAAATAGTTTTGGGCCAAAGAAAGACCAATAACCTTTTTGGGCCAGAGACAATAGTCAGTTAGTTTCCGTCAAAGCCCAGTAAGTTTTGTTGGGTCAGTAACAATAATCAGTTATTAAATTTTTTTTCCCTAAAAAGCATGTTTAACCAGGATTCTTAATTTAGGATTCTTACTCATGATTTGATTATTATTTTTTTTTATATTTTTCGGCTAAGAACCAACTCCTATATCACTTTTTTTTTTTGTCAGGGATTTATTTAGATATTACAATTATGAGAAAGATTACAAAGACGATTCGATTACCGACAATACTACCTGCCTTATGAGGATCTACGCCTAACTGCCTCATTTGAGCCGTCCTATGAAGATCACGCCTGACCGGATTTACTTGCACCATGTTGAGAAACTCTTGTAAGCCTTTCTTCCGTAATCGCATAATTGTTGAATAAATCGCTTGCTCCGGGAATTGAAACCTGGATTTCCTGTGCAATCTGCAAGAAATTGCATAGTCTGGGATTTGAACCCCGACCTGGGTGTAGAAGTCTTTAAACCATAACCACTAGGCTACGGTGCTTCCACCTATATCTCTTATTTAAGAGACAATTCTTATATTTTCTTAGTTAAAAACTAAAAAACAGTTTTTAGCTGAAATTAAAAACCTCACTCTAAAAATCCGGGTTAATCATGGTCATAACTGCTAAGATTCAGATTCGACCTCTTTAGATTAGTTGGTGCAACTATAATTTAATAAATCGTTGAACAAAAAATAAAAGAAATCGTAATATCTACGTATGTATAGGTAGGCTATAGCTTAAAATGAAAGACAGAATTTGAGAGGTGAATATTTTTGATCATATTAGTGAAAATGGATTTTGTGTTTGCATCATTCACAGCGTCACGAGAGTTTTCTAGCATTTGGAACATTCTTGTACATTACAAGTTCCTATCATTGTTGCAGGGATGAACTACAATTCAGACCCTTTTTAGCATTTGACATTAGCTTTTAGCCTTTCATATATTTCCGCATTTGTTTTTCTTGTTTTATGTCAACCAAAGCTTTTAATTCGAAAAACCTTTTGGTCTGCCTCTTAATTTTGGAAAGATTTTGAGCGATGAACAAATCCCTTAAAAGTTGGTTTACAGATCAGATAAAGCAATCCTGTTCATTTCTCACTATGTAAAAGTATAATAGTGTTATGGAATATGATGACAGCACAAATTCATACAGTTTTCTGGCATTTGGAACATCAAAAAGTTCAATCATTTTTTTAGCATTTGACATTAGCTTCTTTCATATATTTTTCGCATTTGTTTTAGTTGTTTATGTCAACCAAAATTGTTGTGTGGACAAACACAGAACATAATGATTACAAAAACTTGTATAAACAAATCAGACAAAGCAAGCCTGTTCATTTCTCACCATGTATAATAGTTATAGAACATGGTGACAGCACAGATTCACACACAGCTTGCAAATCGCAAAGCAATGAGCTTTCACATTGCTCTATAAAATAAGAATACTTCCACATAGGTGAGTGTCAGACAAGCTTTTCTTAAACATAAGGATTGAAATCACAAGAGCAGACAAAAACAACGGACAAGATGCAAACTTACTTAAATGCAAGATGGTAGAAGAGGTCCGTGGCAGACAAAAGCCACGGCAATGTATATGATCACCAGTAGTACTAGTATTAAAAGGAACCTGCAAGAAGAAAACACAGTTAGTAACAATCTTCGATTCACGCAAAATCCAGAAGTTACATGAAAACGTACGTGAGCTTGCAATTTCTCCACCAGACAGTGCTTCTGAACCGCCGAGCTTGCTTCCTGAAACGGAACGTATTCCCTTGCATAGTAGCGGTTTTGTCGACGAGTAGCTCCAAGCGTTCACCTCTATCTAGCACTTTGTCAATGTTCTCTATCATGACATCCCGCACCTATTAGACAGTTGTAAGTCAGCTTAAAAAAAGCACAAGTAGTTACAATCTTAGTAATAAGAGAAACTCAGGACCTGACTCATTTCACCCTTAATCCGATTAATCCTATCGGCGTTAGGATCATTAGAGTAATACTCAATCTGCTGACTAAGAACTCTAGAGAACTCATCGTTCATGGCGTAAGCTTGCGCTGTATGAACCGCTCTCCCATAAGTCCTCACGAACCTCTGGTGAATATCTTCCAGAAACGCAAACGGAATCCTCCCTGAGATATTATTACCATACAAAAAAACAAAACTTTGATTCGAATCAGACATATCAAATACACAAACATGATAAAAGATTAAAACTTTGAATCTCAGTATCACGAAAGATCAAAACTTTAGTTCATAGGAGGAGGACGTACGGCCGGCGGTTTCCTCGGCCATACAGAGGACGGTGAGGCCATCGGTGCGCTTAACGTGGAAGACGTAGCGGTCCTGAGAGTAGGAGACGTTGCTGTCGTTGTTGTTCCCAGGGACCTTCTCCAGGATCTGCTTGGCGATCGTGCTCGCGTTCGTCGACGTCGCGGTGAACTCCGCGAGCACCACCGTCCCACGCGCCACCAGCGCGTACAGAATCGCCATGACGGAATCGACAAAGGGCGGCGCACGCGTAAGAGAGAGAGAGAGGGGAAATGAAGGAAGGTCAACGAAGAAGGTTTCCCGCGGAAACCGAGCGAGGTGGACGAGTCGGCAGATCAATCAGAGAGAAAGGAGAGCCAATTAGCCTATCACCTCTCTGCTCTGCATATGATTGAATGATTCGGGTCCGGTTCGGGTTCTATCGGATTCGGGTCGGGGTTAGTAAATCTTCAAAGAACCGACACAACCCAATATACTTTCGGGTTCGGGTCCCAATCGGTTTTTCGGTTTAAAAGTACCTGATTTTTACCTATTTTAGAACTAAAAAATGAGTAAAATCGGTTCTTCAATTTTAAAATATCTGATTTGTACCTATTTTGTAACCAAAAGTTAAGTAAAATCGATTCAAAAATAAGGAACATCAACCTTGATCATTCAAAATCAAACGAAAAGTAAACATATTTACTGATAAAAAGAAAACCAAATAAATAAAAGCATAAAACGAAAACCAAGTTCTCATGAAATGAGAAACATTGTTTAACGAAAACAAAATCTAAATCTAAATACTTAAAGATTCAACGGCCAACTTCAACCATCAACCTTCATGCAATAGAACCACCAACATTCATGTAATAGAACCACCAACCTTCATGTCATAGATAAGTATTTTAGATGTTCAATATTTCTTAGTGTATTTTGGATACATTTTAGGAATTGAGATCAATGTTTGGTATAAGATCTTTTCGAGGTTTTAAATGTTTCGGGTTCTATCGGATATCCATTTAGATTCGGGTTCGGTTCGGATAATACCCATAACCCAAAATACCACAAAACAAGATCCATTCGGTATTTACATTGGGTTCGGATCGGTTCGGATTCATTTTTATCGGATCGGATTCGGTTCGGGTTATCGGATTCGGTTTATTTGCCCAGGCCTAATTTGAATCTCTCTCTCTCTCTCTCTCTCTCTCTCTCTCTCTCCTCTTTTGGAGTTTAGCTGGAGCTGGAGAGACCTTTTCGCCTTTGTCAGATTTTAAAATATTTTTACAGATTTTACATTCTCATTTCTGACTAAGTAAATATTATAAAAATAACAATATATTTATATCATATATATATATATATATATATTATCTGCTGAAAAAAAATACGAACAATTCTCAGCAAGTCATTTTTAAGTTTTTGTCATAAAAAAAACTTTTAATAAAAAAATAACTAAAATAGATTTTTTATTTTGAAATTTTTTTTTTTTTTAATTTGAAACATTATCTTTAAAATCTCACTTTTTAACTCTAAAACCTAAGTCTATATTAAGGGTTAAATCTCTGGTATAAATGTATTTTTTACTCTTTGATAAAAAAAATTTTGAACGTTTTTCTCATTTAAAACTATTTTTGTGACAAAAACTTAATTGTTATCTTAGGAAATTTTTCAAAAAATATTCTATCTTAGAAAAATTTTCAAAAAATATTTTTTTTTATCTTATAAATAACAAAAAGACATTTAACAAATTAAGTTTTGAATGATTTCAGTTTTTATAGACATATAAAAAAACTGAAAATCATAAATATAAAATATTCTGAGCATCTGAGTTTTTTTGTTATCTTATTTCACCAAATCCTTTGAAATTAACTTTGATGCTATCATCATTTACACGCACTTGAATTTTAGAAGTGGAGATGTATTACAAAAGCCAAGATAAACAAAAAAATAAACCAAGACCTGAGACGGGGTTTGTTAAATGCAATTATGATGGCTCCTTCTACAACATAAATACACCAGCACAAGCAGGATGATTGATTAGAGATAGTATGGGTCTTTTAAAGGGAGCATGCCAGTTCAAAACAAGAAAGCCTCACAATGCTTTGGAGAGTGAACTACAAGCTTTACTTGGTGCTATGATGGTTTGCTGTAGTCGAGGACATACAAAAGTCATTTTCGAAGGAGACAATATTAATGTCATCAATCTTGTTAAAAGAAGAACAAAAAATATTGATGCTGTTAACTGGCTACGTGACATATGGAAATGGGAGCAAAAGTTCGAAAGCTTTCAACACACTTGGACAAACTGGGAATCAAACTCATGTGCTGATTTACTGGACAAACAACAACTACAAGACGATGACGAATACATATATCACGCTTGTATCTCAAATGTAATAAGAGATGGTATATCTGTTGATTATTTAGATCATTATTAATAAAATAAAACTTTTGTGAAAAAAAAAGAAGAAGTCGGTTTTGGTTCTAAATGAAAACCAATGAGGCTAAGCCCAACAAAACTCAGCCTTAGATAAACAACCCAACTCATAAAACCCAAAACCAAAACGTGGTTCACGAGTCACATAACCCAAACCGAATCTCACGGGAAGAAGGTGGGGGGGGGGGAATATATATATATACACGGTAACGGCAGACTTGGCGCCTCCGTCAGATGACGTGTTAACCTCTCGAATTTTCCGTTAAAGTAGACGACACCGCCGTTATCGCCGTGGTCCGTGGAAATTGAAGCAGAGGAAGAGAAGACCCAGAGAGACGCCATCTGCTCCCTTCTCCTCTCTCTCTCTCTCTCTCAATTCCACCTCGATCTGACCATCCTCATAAACCCTACTCCTCGATCTCTTCCTCAGATTCCCCTTTCGAGCTTGCGTAATTTCGATCGGGGAAATTAACGCTCGATCGCGTCTCCGATTGGATTTGATCGGAATCTGGAGAGAAGTAGGTAGAGTTTGGTGGAGACGATGCAGAGACGGAGTCCTCCGAAGCACAGGCATGACGGAACGTCGCCGCTTCCATTGGGGATGGATTGGAGTCCTCCCCCTCGCAAATGGGTTAGTTCTTACGTTATCAAAATCCGAACTTTACTATGTTCCTTGGGAGTAAATGCGCTTCATTGTTCTTGCTATGTCTGCTGAATCTCTTCTGTGACTTGAGAGAAATGTGAATGCTTTTGGTATAGCTAGCCTAGTTACTAGTACTAGTACCACAAAACGCTTTACTTGTTCCTTCTCCTAAGTAATGGGAGATTCCTAACAATATAGCTGAAGCCACTTCGTACAATTGGTGATTTCTGTTTCGTGTCAACTAATCTTTCGTTTGAATATCACGTGTAGCTTTAATCTTTGTTTATGCTCTTTGGATAGCTGCTTGACTGAGGAGAAATATCATTTTGCTCAATTGAATTTCATATATGTACAGTTGGAGACTTCAAGAAGATAAGATTTTTGTGTGTGTGTTTTTTTTTGCAGAATGGTAGAGATACTGTTTGGCCTCATGACCCTCGAACCGGATGGAGTTATTGTGTTACAATACCCTCGTGGGTTGTCCTTCCTAAATCAAGAAATTCAGATCCCGTTGTGGTAATTGAAAATACTTTAATCTCCAGTGTTTTATCTCTTGCAAGGGCATTTTTTTCAGTTTTTGATATTCTCGTAGCAAATTTCTAGGAACTGTTTATGTTAGCTATATCTTGAACGTCTTTGGATGAATAAACTTTAACTTGAACAATGATATATTTGTTTCCTGTTCTACCTAAATTATGTACTGGAGTGTGCCCTTTTCTCATGCAGCTGAAGAGTTTTGTTGTTGTGCATGTTTTTAATTATTCAAATGTTTAGTTGAACTTTACTTATGTATGTAACATTTTAGCGGAACAGTTTTACAGGGTTCAGATAAGTGTGCAATCCCCTGAAGGTGTGACTACAATGCGGGGAGTGTTGAGAAGATTTAATGATTTTCTAAAGCTATTGACGGATGTAAGAAATTGTTCTCTTTTCACTTCTCAACGATATTGATTAACTGCAATGTGCTTGACGGCGTATGCACATTCATGTCTTCCTTTCAGCTTAAAAGAGAATTTCCCAGAAAGAGTTTTCCATCAGCTCCACCCAAAGGGCTGTTACGTATGAAAAGTAGAGCACTGTTAGAAGAGGTATGTAGTTTTCCTGGGACTAACTGAATTAGGAGCACTATTACTCTCAATTTCCTCTGTTTTTGTCCTATTTTTTCCTTTCCTCGAACCCCTTTAAGCACGACTATTGCAAATGTGTTAATATGAGGAAAGCCATGTACTCAGCATAAAATTATTCATGTAAAAAAATCTGTTTCGCAAGTGATAGCTGTCACGTTGTTACAGCGAAGGTGCTCTCTTGAGGAGTGGATTACGAAGCTATTATCTGATATAGAATTCGCAAGAAGTGTCGTAGTTGCATCCTTTCTTGAACTGGAAGCTGCTGCTAGGTCTGGTATGATCTATAACAGTATGCTCTTAAGCCGTGCATTGGTAAACCCTGTTACATGTCATAAGAGTCTAACGTGATGTTTCATTTCAGCATGCCAAGATGTCGATCAGAATGCTTCTGATGCCACTAATGATAAAATTAGCACAAGTTCGTCACCAATGGTTCACCCAAGTTTGAGCTTGTTTCAGACTGGCGGCGGTTCTTCTCTCACATCTGACTACGGTAGTGATACTGCTTATGAAACGTCTGAGTTTGGATCTCCAAGTTTAGGACAGGATGATGTTTCTGAAATTGGTACCGAGGATCTAACTCTGGATGAAGAAGTAACAAATCCAATGGAGAAGCTCCTTAACTTAAGCATGTCCAACATTGACGAGGGACTTTCAATGAGCCAAACTATTCTAGATCAACTTGAAGACTTTCCCAAACATAAAGTCCGATCAAGATATGTCAATAATATCCCAGGGAAAGATGTGTATAATGGAAATGCTTCTAAAGGTGTACTCCTTGCTGATAATGGCTCACGACTTCTCTCTGAACCAGAACCGTTAGCTCACTCAGTTATGCATGATAGAAATCTTTCTTTTGAGAGTGCTGACGGGTTTTCTCTACACACCGGTGAGACATCAACATCTGGTCTCCTAAGTTCAAGCAGTGACAGCCACCTGGATCTGCACCGAGGTGCAGGTGCATCTCTTGGAACTGGTCTTGTTTGTAACCCGGAGAGGCAGGGTAGTGCACAAATAGTTCTTCCACTGGAACTGCGTAAGAAATTAAACAAGATTATGTTAGCCACGAATGAGAGACTTGTCAATGCAAAAACAGATATGGAGGATCTTATAGCAAGACTAAATCAAGAGATAGCGGTCAAAGAATACCTGAACAAAAAGGTACAATAAGAAAAGTAACCATGAACTCTGTGTTTATGTTTCTTTGGTTATAAACATTTGTAGCGTATCCTTTTATTTTTCTTTGGAGTGAGTGGTAGTGTTGTAACCTTGTTTTACTGGTCAGGTTAATGATCTAGAAGGGGAGCTTGAAACTACTAAGCAGAGAAGCAAAGAGAATTTGGAGCAAGCTATTATGACCGAGAGGGAAAGATTTACTCAGATGCAGTGGGATATGCAAGAACTTAGACAAAAATCCTACGAGATGGAAATGAAGTTAAAATCGAGAGAGGTATGATTTGAAATAGTCACATGTCTATTGAATTATATCTGCAACCAAACTGGTTCGCATAGACGTACATAATTTCCCTATCATAGAGAAGCACGCTGATTCAAATCATTTCAACAGGATGGGAGCTCACATGCAGAACCCACTGAACAGTCAACTATTTCTGAGAGACATGTTTTGTCAAAAGAATTGGATGCCAGAAACCAACAACTGGAGGATCTCTCCAGACGATATGATGAACTAGAGGCAAAATCAAAAGCAGATATTAAAGTTCTGGTCAAAGAGGTCAAATCTCTGAGGCGTTCTCATGTGGAACTAGAAAAAAAGCTGACTCAATCATTGACAGATAAAACTGAAGCCGAGGTAATTTCTGGCTCGTAAAGTACTATATATATTTTGTAATTTGGCTACACCATGGGTTTGTGATTTCTTACTTTGCATGTATGGAAACAAGAGAGATAACTGAGCCTGGAACATGTTTCAATTTTCAGAAACTACTCGAGCATGAGAGAAAACTACTTGAGAACACGGTATCAGCTAGAAAAAAGCTGCTTAGTGACTGCAGAATTCTCCACGAGCGGCTTAAAGAGTACAACTTGAATTTGTCAACGGACGGAAATGGTAACTTGGTAGAGGACTCAACTACAGTATCAGATGCTTTGCGTTTGCTATCAATATCTGATGATCAAATTGAGGAGGTATTGCTGCATCTGTGCTTAATCTCCATTTGAAGTCACAAAGTTAGCTTAGTACATCCACGGTTTCCTCTAACAGAAGATATATCATGATTAATTTAATTATTAGTGTATGATAGTTAGGTTTTGCAAGTGAATAATACATTGCTTGTAAGTTTTAACACTGGCAGTGTGGCATTTTACAAGTTTTAACAATGGTGGCCATTTTCAGGCTCAGTTGCTTGCCGGGTTCGATGAAGCTGCTCAAGACATTGATAAATCTCTCAGCATCGATACTGAAACAAGAATCATGGAGGACGAGCTAAGGAAAATATTAGCAAACATCTTTGTTGAGAATGCCAAATTGAGAAAACAGGTGAACTCTGCAATGCTTCGTGCTCTCCAAAAAGAAGTAAAGACAACCGAAGATGTGGTGAACGAGGAAAATGGTGACGAGAAAGAGGAGGCATCAACGGAAACACTGAACATATAGGTACTATAATCATAATAGTTGGCTTTGTCCTGAGAATAGAGTTTACAACGAGAACTGCCATTTTTATCTTCTTTTTATGAAAGGACTGGTCGCTTTCTATTACAAAACGGTTTCTCTCTTGGAGAAGCAAAATTAGTTGAAGCTGTGTAATCAATATATATGTTATATACACACATTTGAACACCCCTTTTGATAAGTACATAAGGAAAAACATGTGTATTGCGTATGTTTGTTTGTATTATTGTATTGCATTATCAATCCTCAGACCTTGTTCTTAAATTGTATTACAACTCGATTCAGTTCTTGGTTCGCTTTCAGTTTTTGGTTACATTTGAGAAACAGAGGGAGGCTCGTATCTGCAAACACAGTCATATATGTTTCCCTTTATCAGCTTGTCAGCCAATCTCTGATTCTTAACCATTGCTAGCTGCGAACAAATGGATAATAAAGGTTTCAATAAAGAGTTTCAATAGCATTTTTAGAGTAAAAACTTGAGGTTTCAAACCTTGAGAGACTCGCATTTGAATTGAGCGTTGAAGTTTGTGTGAAGAGCTCTTCCCATACCTTCCAAAATAACCTGCAAAATCATCAAACATCAAACAATGAACAAAGCTTATCTCATTTGAGTGTGTAAAACAGAGAAGATGTTTGTTTGTGTATTACAAGATCGGCGTCTTTGGCAGCAGCTGCAAGCTCGGAGCTGACTTGTCTGAGGTCAATACAAGGACTTCCACATCCATTTTCAACAACCATCAACGGTGCTGAGGTTGAATCCTTCTTCGACCCATCTCCTGGATTTACCATCGCATCCACAAGTAAGCCTCCCATTTCTGCCGCTCTCCTCAAGATGTCACAGTGCTTCAAGAGTAAATACACACCAAAAGAGTTAGTTACATAATGATTATGAATCGAAAATTAAACCAACGGTACCTTAGCAGCCCCGGCTACTATATCAGGAAGTTCCATAGCAGTCACATCATTAAGAGCAGGAAGAGAGTTTGCCACCAGAACAACCTAGAGAAACATAATAACAATTTGTTTACTGTTGCCCTCAACTATGGTTTTATGAAATAGCTAGGGAGAGAGATAACATACTTCAGTCCCACGGCGAAGAAACTCTCTGGCAAGAGGAAGCATCCCAAGAATGACATCAGCTCCTGAGTTATCAACAAAGAGTAACGCTCTTTTATGTCGATGAGGCTGCTTACCTCCAGTCCCAAGCATCCTTTCTTTGAAAGCATCAAAATCATCTACCTGAATTATTCAGCTTAAAACTAACAATTAGAAAAAAGTAAGCATCCTTTCTTTGAAAGTATGTTTTGTCTCTTACCCTCCAGGGTCTCTGCATCTTGTTACGACTCATTCTGTATATTTCAATAATGGTTCCTTTGCGGTATAGATCTACACATGCTCTAGATCCCCAGTCGAATATGTTTGCAGCAAGAACACCTTCTATTAGTGTAAGCAACCTCGCCTCCTCATTCATTGAATCA
The DNA here is from genome assembly GCF_020379485.1 of Brassica napus. Taxonomy (NCBI): domain Eukaryota; kingdom Viridiplantae; phylum Streptophyta; class Magnoliopsida; order Brassicales; family Brassicaceae; genus Brassica; species Brassica napus. Next base: position 2,945,851 of record NC_063434.1, on the reverse strand, counting down.
AGCTCCTCTAGTAAATCAGGTAAGACAGCAAGTGATGCCTCGTTCTCCCTATCAATACCGGTAGAAAGAGAGAGTATAAGAGATACTCCAAGTAGGAAGGAGATCATAGGACTACTATGTTATAATATACCTTTGCTTGATGCTTCTATAGGCATCAACAAACTGAAACTCCCTTAAGCATTCTTCCCTAAGTTCCAAGAGATTTGCTAGCCCCAGCTTTCCATATGCCGCTGGCTCTTCCATCAATCTATACAACCAAAGGCAACAAAAAATCAAGATCTTCTTGAATTTTCTGTTTGTTGTATGATGAACCATACCTTGCCAAATGAGCAGAAAAAGCACGAGCAAAAGCATCACCGCGCCTTTTCGCATCTTCAGTTCCTCCTTCACTTGCCACAGCCTATAGCCATGTCCATAGAATCAATGTAAAGCATGTGTTAAAGAGCCGTAAAGAATCTCTTTACCATCCAAAAAGAAGGTGGAACAAAATACATGTGTGTTAACTTTTAATAGTTACCGTATCAACTAGGTCTGGCAAATGCTCAGACAAAACTTTGAGCCAGTACCTATACACCAAAACAATAAGCAATCTAAAAAAAACAGTGGTTTCATTAATAAAACCAATGTTCTGGAAGATCAAACTCACTCTCGTTCGCCTTGGTCTGATAAGTCAATCGTGTTAGGCTCATACCTGGAGTATAACAAGGACACGAATGTGAATCCTCAAAAATGATGAACAAGCGGCAAAACATATATGTACTCAGGGAGCACTCCACTTACGTTTTGGGGTCAGCCAGCAAAGGGAACACCTCTAGCGTGGGCACAAAATGGAGAACGCCAATATTTAAAGCACTGGCGTCAGATCTTAGAGGACTACCTCTTGATGAGGGAACATCAAACCCTCCAAGGCCAGTTGTTTTCGATGGAGTCATCGGTACAGGCGCAGTTATTTCAGTTCCTCTACGCACAAACTTCTCCATCCACGATATCTGAAAGCAACCAAGAGAAAGCAGCCCCCACTTTAAAATCCAAACCCGAGTTAAGATACAAAACACCTATAACTAACTAGTTGGAGTGATGTCTCTTTAGAATTAGAGAAAGAAAAGTTTAAAAAAGGAGAAGAGCACCTGATTCCAACTTGTATTCAAAAGTCAATGGATTAATAACCTCTGATATGTAAGTAAAATAAAGAAAAGATTTATCTGAATTTTATATATGACCAGAAATCAATAGAGCAAATCAGTCTCCCTGAGTAATAATAGAATATAATATAGACGAGGACTTATGATTTTTAATCTTTCTTTTTATTAATCTTTCTGTCACATAAAAGTGATATGTTGTACAAATAAGAAGGAATCAGTGCTCAGGCAATGGTATCCATACAAGAATAGCCATATGTTTATTCTTACTGATAAGAGAACAAATAAAAAAGAATCATAAATTCGAATTGTTCTGCAGATCATTGATTTGATAAGTAACTTATACATAACATATACCTAATTATATATATATATTCTTTGCTCAAAACCAGACACTTAAAGATATTCCAGTGACTAATCTCAATCAAAACTAGTCAGCAGACACGCCATGGAAAGATCATATTCGTCCGTGAAAAAATCAAACAATTTCCAAAATTAAATTACTATCAAAGTTTCAAGAACACCATATTCTATAATGGTACTGCCTAAAGTACCTTCTCGTTAAGATCACCGAGTGGTGGTCCATGGATATTTCCTCCAGTGTATGGTGCACCCATTGGGAACCTCTCAACCAACTGGTGTGACATTAAATCATCCAATCCGTGCTTCTCGTAGCTCATGAACGCACCAAGAGCACCAAGAAAGCCTTCATGCCTCAAGAACATAGCTTGCATCTCACCTTTCGACCTGAGGTGTGATCAAACACCAAAATTAAAGTGGACTACACATAACACGTCTAGGTCCAAGTTTTTCGAGTGAAAGTTACCAGAAATGCACAGCAAATGAAATTGTGTCCATGGTATAAGCATGACCCCTTATGAAAAATCCTCCAAAAAATATTCGTTTCAACCCAAAGCGAAGGGCGTTCAAATATGATATCTACATAGGAAAAATACAAATCAGTAACACAATAATATTATCCCATACAGAGACAGTGAAACCTTTGGACACAGGAATCTCATTACCTGCCCAATATTGTATGAGATCATCCGCAAAAGAGACAAGGAGATATCTTCAGGTCTGTAATCTTCCAGCTCCTTGTTTTCAGAGATGGCCTTGCCAAAACTAGAAGCTATTGTTGAAGCAGAGAGGCCAATCTGTATAATTTATTAATGAGAATCTCTAGAGCTGTAATGATTAAGCATTCTTGTTTATAGCCATATCATACCTTGGAGTAATCCATGCCACCATAGATATCACCAACAAGCATGTCAATGGTACTATTGTCTCCCTTTTGGCTGAGTTCTAGCAATTCATCAAAACTAAAACACAAGAAAACATCGTTTAAGCGTAAAACAGAAGAATATAAATAAGCAGTTAAAGAAAATTAGATCCATTATAACCTCTTGCACTTGGTTAGAAGTTTTCCTAGGCCCCAATAGGTACCGCCACCAACATTTGTCCCACTCACACGTTCAAATTTTCCTTCCCCATCAACCTGCACTTTGAAAAGCCTTGCAGTGAAATCTAGAGGAACCACAACAGTGTATAGATGAAAAAAAAGCAAAAGTAAACAAACACCTTGATTATGCTGACACCAGAACCAACGTTAACAAGAAGATAGGGATACAAGTCATTGGGATCTATCTGTACAAATTCTTTCTCAGCCTCCATGTGCGTGAAGGCTTCATGTCGAATAGCCTGCAGAGAAAACGTTTAAAAATGAGTAGACTGACATAACAAATTCAATAGCCTTATCAGAACAAATTCACACACAGAGAGAACTTCACCAAACAAATCAGCTGGCCACACATAATGAGAGCTTGCAATCACGTTTCTGTTTAGCAATGCTAGTAATGGACACAAGGTATGCTGAATAAAGAAAGGTCTTTACTTACCTTGAGTAAAAAATTAGCTCCAGAGACAAGGCAATGCATTTCATCTTCTTTCTCAATACTAACGCCTAGACGTTCCTTGAACAAGTCTGCAAACTTATAGGCCCCTCCACCTGTGACCTGCAAGGTACACATAGATCAACTAATCTGACAAGCAATCATCTACTAATCTCAAAGCCAAATAGACAACATGTCATGGATATGCAAGACACATGAACATAAAAACAATAATTATGAGCATTTTTAATGTTTTCTAGTATCCCAAATGACAAAAGGAGCTACATACATCTAAAAAGAGCCTCATAAGGTTATAAAGATAAAACAAGGAAGTCATGAGAATGTCATTACCTTGATAACACCAGTCCCCAAAGGCAGGGTCTTCGAACTCCAAGGGTAAGGATCTAAATTCATTGATTCAAACAACAATTGGTTGAGCATAATCTTTTGGTAACACGTCATTCTAGTGCATAAGTTGGTGGGGTGAGAAGAGAAAAAGGCAAATATACCTCGGCGATGAAGCTGCTTAGAATGAATAAAATCCAAACACTCGTTTATTTTGTGAGTCTCAAACTTGACAAAGTGAAGTCTGCCACCAAGAACAGGATAGCTTCTCAAGTTGCCATTGGTAATACCCAACCTCTCCTTGATGGTCCTCTTCCTCTTATCATCATCGTTTGAGTAGTCCTCCTCATGCCGTGAGAAATACAGCAACTTTATCAAAGATCCTGTCCCAAATAAACTTAAATATTTTACATGTTTCAAACACAGCACTTAAAAAAATTCTGAAAGAAGCAGAAGGAAACACAAGTGTAGAGTCATACCACCAATATCAAGTGCCAGATGAGAGATATCATCAGATTGATTAGGCAATAGAATGGTGGGATCTCTCTCCTCGAAATTGCCCTGAATCTCAGCTTTGCTCAGATCAAGTTGAGGTCTAGAGCCAGATCTGTGAATAGAAGGCCCAGGAGCAGAAGGAGCCATATCTCTCTCACCACTACCACCACCAACACAAGTCTGAGTTTTTGCTTCAGCTTCTATGCTATCGTCAAGAATTGGATCATGCTCATCATCATCTCCTGGACCCGCCATATATATCCTTTTTATATAAAAAAAATATACACCCAGAAAAATCGGATCACCAACAACTGCCTAACAAATAATAACACAATAGGCCTAACTACACAAGTATTAAGATATATCTTCAATTAGAGCCAGACAAGGTAGAAACCCAGAACACAGCAGCTCGAGAGTTTAGTCAGCAAAAAGCAAAGAACATAAAGACACGAACTGCGAAGACTTTCAAAGTACCCTCAACAAAGTGTCTGACTAGTTATGTCACATTTATCTTCTATATAAAACTATAAATTTAATTTATAAATTATTTTTTTTATTTTTTGGCTCAATTTATAACTTATAAATTATTAACCTAATAATTTTAGGGGAATTAGGTGGTATGGCTACAAAAAAAACAATATTTAGATCAGTAGCCAAATACCCTAGAATACATCGATACAGAGTGTATTTTATATAATATTACACTTCTAATCTTCAATGCAACCGGTTAAACCTGCAATTTAAAAGAAAAAAAAATTATTCAAGAGAGTGAAAATTAAATGTGGTCATCAGAAAGTCACACATTTCTTCTTCTTCTTCCTAACGTCTTACATGGTTTTCATTCTACATTATTGCTATACTATACAATTTATTTTACATTTACTTTGTTATATGAATCCTAACACCTTTATCTTTCACTTTTGTTTCTAAGGTTACAAATGGAAGATTAGGCTGCCAAGTAGATTGTTCGAAACTGAATTTGAGCCATCTGGTGAATATATTCTCATTTATATGTAATAATGCAATGTGTATACAAGTGGAATAGATCGTGTGTACGTAGAATGGAAAGACCATTAATGTGAAATGAAATATTTCATCTTTACTATTTGTTGTATTCTATTATAATTGCAGAAAATAAACATTTCATGATATCATAGACATTTCATGATATTATTTGGAGTTAGCATTAACTTTTTCCATGATATCATATAAATTTTAAAAATTCACCAATATGTACTATACTATTTATCTAGTTCCATTCTATTTGGGTTGAGGGTTTATATTTGGGTTGAGGGTTTATATTTGAGTTTGGGGATTAGTGATTATGGTTTAAGGTTAAGTATATAGGGGTTTATGGTAAGATTGTTATATGGTTAATTATTAAGAGGTTTAGGGTTTAGTGATTAGAGTTTAGGGCGTAGTACTTCTTCTCAAGTCTATTTTTCTTTCCATTTTATATAGTATAGGTGATAGTACAAAATATTATATATTATTTTCATATTTTAATTTAATCTAAAATATTTTACATTTAGATTTGGGTTTAGGAATTCAAGTTTAGGGTTTAGTATTTCAGTCTTGAAGGTGTGTTGGGTTTAGGCCTTTAGGGTTAGAGGTGGGTTGGGGTTGAATTACAAGAGTAGTCTTCATTCCATGTTAGATAATATAGAATAATAGTTCAAAATTTATATATTTATTATTTTTTGTTGTTTTCCTTAAAATATTGCAATTTTAAATTAAATTTAACATTTGGGTTTAGATTTAGAGACTCGAGTTTATAGTTTAGTATTTAAGTGTGCAGGTTAGGTTTATAGTTTATAATTTTGTTTCGTATGAAGATATTCTGTTTGTTCTATCTGACGTAGTATTTTTATAAATGGAATACAACACTTACTTAGAATAGTTAACCCGTACGTGGACAATATTAAATCTCAATTTCTCTTGGACATGTCCTCTCGTCGACGTTAATCTTTAGTCCCACTGTTACCGGTAACTTAAAAAAGTTAAGGACATAACCGGATAAAATGTGTATGAAATGTTATCAATTTAATAACGTCAAAATCAAAGCTATTTACTTAATGTTGACTTCAAACTTGGCTAGATAGCAAATTCACCCATAATTTTACCACCTAATCCATTTTTATTTAATTAATCAAAAATTGTAACTGGATGAATGTTAAAAACTATGGATTAGGGGTTTGGTCTTATTATTGACCAAACTCAAACTTCACATGTGGTTTTGGGGTGTTCCATGGATGAGAGAAGTTTGGTGTAAGAAGAGGATAAGATGTGGATTAAAGCCTACTCATATGAGAGAGTTCGTTTTGTTAGTTATGCACTACTAAAAGGATATGAGAATTCGATAATGGATCCTATAATAGTATTGGGCTTAGTGATAATAAAAAGGCCTTATGTGGATCCAAAGAATAAATTCTTATGTTTTAGGTGAAAATATATAGAATAATGATCAATGGAGTATAATACTAATCAACACTCTTTAGCCATCTGGCCCATTTATAACCACGCGGCTGATTAAAAACGAAGCCAGGTCATTAAAAAAACCTTAAAACAGATCCCGTGGCGGCGAATTTGACACGTGGACATGCCGACATAAAACTCGTGAATAAGGGCAAAAAGGACCTTTGGCTTTAACGAAGATCACAACTCGCCAGCCAATGCGAGCCTCTATTTCTATTTTCTTTTTTAAATCCTTAAAAACAAAAAATTAAATTAAATTTTTAGTTTTATCCAAAGTCGGATCCTTTTCAATGATCCATTGCCTTCTCCACTGCAATAATCCCCTTCTTACCTTATTGCAGCTTTACATTTGCATTTGTATTCCCTCTCCCTCTCCCTTCTTAGATTCTTCTTCCTTCGATTTGGGTTTGCTCTCTTAAACCCTCTTTTAAAGGTCACTTCTTTAATTAGATCCTGTGTCTGAAACATTGATTTAAGGTTCTAGTGTTGGAGCTCGAGTGATATGCTCTGGTGATGGGTTTCTCTCAGGCTATTCGCCTGAATCTTTCTTCCTACTCGTCTCTCTCTACCTGCCAGGTTCTTTCACCTTCTCACTTACCTTTCCTCTATTAGACTTTTTTTTTTAAAGCTCAGAACTTTCATGATGTTTTTACTGTCTTATTGGCTTTTGTTCTCTTATTATTCTTTGCTTTCCTCAGAATGATTCTTAATGTCTTTCCAAAACCATCAAGTTTTGCTCTTTTTTAATTTACTTTCCCTTAAATAAAAATGAAGACTTTGAGTTTTATTTTGATGTGTGTTGTGTTATTATTTCTTGATTGCAGACAAGTGTAAACCAGAAGCAGAAGACTCTTGTTACGTTCCTCACGAGCTGTAGAAAGGGAAAGAGACGTTCTTTACTCACTGTTAAATCAGTTCTGAACAACACAAGACCAAGCTTCAACGACAATGGAACAGCCGAGGAGCCTTCAAAGATTCTTTTGGATAAACTATTCGCTCGGACACAGGAACAAACGAATGAGAACTCGGTGTATCCTCCTTACTCGAGCCTTGGCGGGCTTGAGTCTGACCTTCAAGCTGCGCTAATGGCTTTGTTGAAACGTGAAGAAGACTTGCAGGATGCAGAGAGGAAGGTTCTCTCCGAGAAGAAGAAGCTAAGCAAAGCAAAGGAAGGGTTGGAGAAGCGGGAGAGAGTCATCCTCCAAGCTTCTTTGAAGCATGAGAGCTTACAAGAGGAGCTGAAGCGTGCCAACGTGGAGTTAGCTTCACAGGCCAGAGAGATTGAAGAGTTGAAGCATAAGCTTAGGGAAAGAGACGAGGAGCTTGTTGCTATGCAAGCGTCATTGACTTTTAAAGAACGTGAGCTGGATCGAATGCGCGTTGAGATTTCGATCAAAACCAAGGAGGCTTCCGTGGCGAGTTTTGAGTTTGAGAACAAGTCACAGCTCTTGAGCCAAGCGAACGAGATTGTGGAGAGACAAGAAGATGAGATAGAAGCGCTTCAGAGAGCACTCAAGGAGAAGGAAGAAGAGCTAGAGGTTTCTACGGAGGTGAAGAAGCTTGAGCAGGAGAAGCTCAGAGAAACAGAAGCCAGCTTGAAGAAGCAGACGGAAGAGTGGTTGGTGGCTCAGGAGGAAGTGAGTAAGCTTCAGGAGGAGACAGTAAAGCGGTTAGGAGAAGCTAATGAAACCATGGAGGACTTTAGGAGAGTGAGGAAGCTTTTGACCGATGTGAGATTCGAGCTTGTTTCATCTCGGGAAGTTTTGTTATCTTCAAGAGAGCAGATGGGAGAAAAGGAAGTGCTATTAGAGAAACAGTTAGAGGAACTTGAGGAGCAGAGGAGAAGCGTGTTGTCGTATATGCAAAGCTTGAGAGACGCTCGCGGTGAAGTGGAGAGTGAGAGAGTAAAGCTCAGAGTCGCGGAGGCTAAGAACTTTGCACTCGAGCGAGAGATATCAATCCAAAAAGAACTCCTGGAGGAGCTACGAGAGGAGTTGAAGAAAGAGAAGTCTCTGTTGGAGCAAGCTATGCATGATGTCTCCACCATACAAGACGAGCTTGACAAGAAAACAAACGAGTTTCAAGTCTCACAGACTCTACTTCAGGAGAAGGAGTCAAGCTTGGTGGAGGCTAAGCTAGAGATTCAGCATTTAAAGTCTGAACAGGCTTCTCTAGAGCTGTTACTGCAAGAGAAAGATGAAGAGCTCACGGAAGCGAGGAATCAATTGGAAGTGGTGAACCGGGAGGTTACAGAGCTGAAGATGCTTATGAGAACTAGAGAAGATCAGCTTACGCAGGCAACTGAATTACTGAAGGAGAAAGATGTCCACCTTAACAGAATCGAAGACGAGTTAGGCAGCTCCAAGATTCAAGCCAGTGAAGCTGAGATGGTGGTGGAGAGAATCGCAGAGCTGACGAGCAGATTGGTTCAAGATCAGATGCAGCAACAACCACTAGAGAAACAACCTTATGGTGATTACGGGATGGAGAACAAACGGCTAGTGATGGAGCTAAACTTCACCAGAGAGAATCTACGGTTGAAAGAGATGGAAGTTTTAGCTGCGCAGAGGGCTCTGACGTTGAAGGACGAAGAGATCAATGTACTCATGGGGAGACTAGAAGCCAAGGAGAGGGAAGTCAAGAAACTAAAAGAAGAAACGGTTAATGACGGTGAAGATTTGAAAATGCTATATGCATTGGCGCAAGAGAGGATCGAGGGGAGAACAATGGGTGATCTAGCTATAGAGAAGCTTCAGCTTGAAGCAGCTCAACTTGAAGTGGAAGCTGCAACGAGCGCGTTACAGAAGCTTGCGGAGATGAGCACAGAGCTTCTAAGTCAAGCTGACATGAGTGTGGAGGTAGATTCTGATTTCTTTGTAGTGCCAGAGAACGAAAACAGTTCAGCCGATTGTATTGCTGAGGTGAAATCAGAAGTTGGGAGGCTCTGGTCATTGACAGAGAAGCTCCTAGAGAATGCAGGAATCGTTGATGGTACTACATCCACATGCATTAATGGATTGTGAAGATTAGATCATACAGATTAACTTTATAAGCTTGATCTGTGATGTGATTTTTTATGTGGATATATGTAGAGTTACCGGGTGTTGAATAACTATGTTGTCTCAAAACTAAGATCTGTTCTGCATTCAAGGACTGTCTTTGAGAAGGTTAGACATGTAGCAAGAGACTTGTATCCTCTTAGTTCACCTTGTAAGGATAAAACGTTTGTGATCAATGACATTATGGTTAATGGTAAGACAAGTCTGGTTTTTATTTGTGTACATTTACATTTGCGATTTAACTAAAAGTAATTATAAACTCCATCTGTTAACAAGAATTATAATTTTACAATTTTTACACATAAAATATATTTAGAAAAAATTTCAATAATACCACAAATTTAATACCACTTTTCAGTAATGTGTATTTTCGCGAATATTGTGATAAAATAACAGTAAGCTAATACCATTAATTTCTATATATTTTCAATTAACTATTTTCACATTTTAATCAAATGAATTACAATAAACATAATTATTGTTTTTAAAATTTATTATTAATTAATGCATATAAAATATAAAATATATTTTAAATTTTTTTTTCAAAAATAAAGATTTTGTAAAACCGTATTAAAAATGCAAATATTTTTATATATAACTTTTTATATTTGTTTATTTGTTTTTATATAATTTTTTTTTGGGTCCTTACATTACATTTGTAAACTCACCACCATGTAATGGATGTTTTTTTTATGATTGGTTGAATTTATATTAAATGCAAAAAGTAACAATTTTTTTATTATAATATTTTAACTTCTACTATTATTTTTAAAATTTTAATTTTGTTTTGTTGTTATATATTTTTCCAGTCCTTACATTTGTAAGCTCACCACCAGAGCCTTTGATTATTTGTGTGGTGAAGAGAAGAGATAACATTCCTAAGAAGATTACACAGAGAGATCAGTTTTTGAGCATTCTCTCATCTCTCAAAGCCAAAGCTCTCTCCCTCTCTCTCTGTCTCTGCTCGTGTCGCCATGGCTAACTCGATAATGGCTTCCTCCAAACCCCTCATCTCCCTCTCCTCCTCCACTCAACCAACCCGCGTCAACCTCCCCAAATCCATCAAACTCCCCCAGATCCCCAAACCCATCTCCTCCTCCTCCTCCTCCTCCTCCCTCAGCAGCAAGGCTCTGTCTTTCTCCTCCGCCACCGTCAAGTCTCTAGCTTTAATCGCCGCCCTCGCTCCCCCTTCCATGGCCGAAGCTATGGAGAAGGCCCAGCTCTTCGACTTCAACCTGACGCTCCCGATCATCGTCGTGGAGTTTCTCTTCCTCATGTTCGCGCTCGACAAAGTCTACTACTCTCCCCTTGGGAACTTTATGGATAAGAGAGACGGTGAGATCAAGGAGAAGCTCGCGAGCGTGAAGGATACTTCCACTGAGGTGAAGGCGCTCGATGAACAAGCTGCCGCTGTGATGAGGGCGGCTAGGGCTGAGATCGCCGCCGCGCTTAACAAGATGAAGAAGGAGACGGAGGTAAGGGAAACGTTAGTTAACTGACATTTGTGATGTCTGATTGTGAGAAGACTGACATTAATGGTTGTTTGTGTTGGGACAGGTGGAAGTGGAGCAGCAGCTGGCGGTAGGGAGGAAGAAGGTGGAGGCGGAGCTGCAGGAAGCTTTGGCGAGCTTGGAGAAGCAGAAGGAGGAGACCATTAAGGCTTTGGATTCTCAGATCGCTGCTCTTAGTGAAGACATTGTCAAGAAGGTTCTTCCTTCTTAATACAAACTCTTGTGTGTTCTGTCTTTTCTCAATCTCAATTTATATGAAATTACTGTAAATCTCTCTTCTTTTCTCTCTATGTCTTTGTCTGATCGTTGGATGAATCAACAACAATTTTATATGTAAGTTTTTATAAATGATTAGCTCTCTTTTCTTATTTAGTTTGATAAAGATTGAAAATTTGATTTTGGATGAATCTTCATAGACTCTTATTGTCACGAGATTTACATGTCTCTTCTTGAAACGAAAACAAAGAGCAATTGAGGGTTGTGTCTGCGAGTGAGTGAAGTAAGAAGAACAGAGAGACATTGAAGATGTTGAAATCCAAACAGTCCTTCGCCTCAGAACTAAAGAGATTCACAAAACCGCAAAATGGGACTCTTGGGCTCAGGTCCAGCAAGGAAGCCCAACCTTCAACCGTTCACTGTTGTCGGCGGTTGTTGTCACGAGATGTGATGTTTTGTTTATACAGCGCCTGACGGCCTGAGCAACAGACGAAAAAGAGAGGAAACTAGTCTACTTGGTGTGTTTAGCATTAGTGACTCTTATTCCACTCACACCACCGTAACACCTGAAGCAATGGTCCTCAGTCTTACTGTCGTTTGTTTGGTGGATACAATCATGAAATCGTATTTGTTGTGTGATCGGTACTATGATAAGCTAAACATGGTGTACTTTGCACTAATTTAAAATTTCTTAATATGTTTTAACCAAAAAAAAAAGCAAAATTTAAAATAAAAAGAGTTTCTTTTTTTTGGTTGACATAAAATGAAGTAAAGTGGGCTTTGTTGTGGTTGTGGTATTAAGTACGGTAAGGTGTCTCGTCTCATTAAACAAACTTACGGGGCCTCCACGCCTTCTTCCTTCACAGGTTCTCTCTCTCTCGGTTCCCTGTCTTTATCAGCTTCTCAAGTTACTTGTTTCAGTTTCCGATGATCGTTTCTAAGTTATTTGTTTGTTTTCTCTCTTTCATCAGGAACTTGTAGTTATCATTACCGGCGGTGTTAGGTTTCTATCATTTGTCTTCTGTCTTCGCCGTCACTACCTTCAAAAGCCTTAATCCGTCGACATAACGCAAGTTTATCTCCTTCATTGCTCGGTTACTCTCCTTTTTTTTTGAGATTTTCTTTGTAACTCGAGTTAACTTTCATTTTAATTACATTCGTTTTGCAAATTCTGATCTAATGAGATTTGACTTTTATTTGTTTGCTTGATTGACTTATGGTTCTATATCTTGCGCTAATTGAGTTCCATTGTGATGGGATACTGTTGCTTGTTCTCCTTCTCCTACTTCTACATCTCCACGACACTTGTCTTTGTCCCTTGTTTGTATCGCTTACTTCTCTTGAAAATAGAACTCACACACGTATCTGACTTGTGACGAATCTGTTTCACATTTTGTACGATAGTTAAATAACTGAAAGGTTGTTCCTTTTTATTACCAAACATAGGTTTCTGAGATTTGAGTTCTTACTTTACAAACTTTGAGTTGTAACTTGTGAAACTATATTTTTTTTTCTGGTTTCAGATATGGATTCAAAGATAGCTGCTCAGAAGCCTGATGATTCTGAGTACGAGATCATTGAAGGTGGCTCTGAGAGCGCTTTAGCAACCGGTACTAGCCCCTGGATGAACTCTGCGACCTTGAAGCTTCGCCACCGGATTGGAAGAGGTCCCTTTGGTGATGTTTGGTTGGCTACTCATCATCAGTCAACCGAGGACTACGATGAGCATCATGAAGTCGCCATCAAAATGCTTCATCCCATCAAGGAGGATCAGAGAAAAGTTGTGGTTGATAAGTTTGAGGATTTGTTTTCCAAGTGTCAGGGGGTTGAGAGTGTCTGTCTCCTCCGTGGTGTCTCTAGCATTAGTGGAAGGGTAAGTAAAAAAAAACATGTGTTTCTTTTCTCTCAGTTTCCGTTTTTTGTTTTAAAATTGGAGATTTGTGTTTTGTAGATATGTATTATCATGAAGTTCTATGAGGGATGTGTTGGTGACAAGATGGCTCGGCTTAAAGGAGGAAAGCTTTCACTGCCTGATGTGTTCAGGTAACATTGCATTATACAAGCAAGCAGCTAGTAGTGATACTAATGTCTTCTTTATCTATGTTGAACCACAGATATGGGGTTGATCTGGTTACAGGGATCCTGGAGCTGCACTCAAAGGGGTTTCTGATTCTCAACCTCAAGCCCTCTAACTTTCTTCTCAGTGATAACGACAAGGCCATCCTCGGAGACGTTGGAGTCCCTTATCTCCTTCTTAGCATCCCTCTGCCGAGTTCTGATATGACGATGAGGCTTGGAACTCCAAACTACATGGCTCCAGAGCAGTGGCAACCGGAATTAAGAGGTCCCATGTCCTTTGAGACTGATTCTTGGGGGTTTGGATGCAGCGTTGTGGAAATGCTGACCGGTGTACAGCCTTGGTCTGGTAAATCCGCCGATGAGATTTACGACTTAGTGGTCAGGAAGCAAGAAAAGATTAGCATCCCTAGTGGCATACCGCCTCCTCTTGAGAACTTACTTAGAGGTTGCTTTATGTATGATCTTCGAAGCAGACCATCGATGACTGACATCTTACACGTCTTGAAGAGGTAAACCGTCTCTTGCTGTTTCTGCCATCTTGGTTTGTGATATTAACTGGAAATGATTGTGCAGCTTGCAGAACTCAGAGGACGAAGAGGTGTGGAGAGGCATTGACAGTAGAGAGATCAGGAAGAGCTCGGCGACTCTCGGTTACACAGAATGGTTTCTTTCAAAGGATCATCTGCTAGTGGGTGACACGGTGCGTTCAAGAAAGCCTGCCAATTCTTTTAAGCATGAGAACATGGATGTGCCAGAAGGAACAGTGGTTGGTCTAGAACGTGACACCGATCCAGATGAGTTTGCTCTCGTTAAAGTCCATGGTGTTCATGATCCGTTAAGAGTTCATGTCTCTGTTCTTGAACGGGTAACTAACGGCTTAGCTGCTGGAGATTGGGTGCGTCTGAAGGATGGAGAAGACAAGAGGCACTCTCTTGTTGGTGTTATACATTCAATAGACCGTGAGGGTAATGTAGCTGTTGGGTTTATAGGGCTGCCAACTCTCTGGAAAGGGACTTCCTCGCAGCTTCAGATGGCTAAAGGATACAGCGTGGGTCAGTTCGTGAAGATCAAAGCCAATGTCGTCATCCCAAGATTCAAATGGATGCGTAAAGGTAGAGGGATCTGGGCAACGGGGAGGATCTCTAAGGTTTTACCAAACGGTTGCCTCGAGGTGGAGTTCCCTGGAGCGTTGCCTTTTGGAGAGGAGCGTGGAAGCAGCTGTCTTGCGGATCCAGCTGAAGTAGAGGTTGTGGATTTCAACACATGTGAAGGAGTTGTGAAAAAGTATCAGCATCTGGAGGACTTTCACTGGGCTGTGAGGCCTTTGCTGATTGCCATGGGTCTATTGACAGCGATGAAGTTGGGGTTGTTCGTTGGGAAGAAAGCAGGAAGATCAAAGGATGGGAAGCAACGTGATGGCTCTGGTGGACAAGGTGGTGATTGTCAGATTGTTGATGGTCAGGACTCTGGCAAATCGAAATGGCTTGTGTTCAGTGTTTAAGGATGTGCTTTGGTCTGGTAATGCTCTTATATAATCTATGTTCTAGTAATGGGTACATGTACATAATAACATTGTTTCACTTTCTTTGAACGTAGTAAGACTCTTGTATGATGTTTGATGGTATCAAGCATATAACATCATCTTTTATAAAACCACAGACTTGTCTTATGATTTGTTTCTTACATATAAACATGAAGATTGGGAAATCAAAATCTCTACAAGAACCAAATCAGAAGCAGAAAGATAGTAATGAGTATTATTTCATGGTTTCAGAGATGAGTTTTTTCCTGTTCCAGACATCTTTCTCCGAGTAACACTTGAAACGAAACCTTGCGATGAGGTTGTTAAAAGCTCTGAGGTGACTCGAAGTAGAAGCAGTCACGTTTCTGTGTTTAGTCCGACTTGGTGTTGACTTGTAAGAGAGCCAACCTCCCAATACAGTCGATAGAAAGCTTGGTTGTGTCTTGGTGACTGAGTCAACACCATCTTCTTGTCCTTGTGTTCCTTTCTTTTTCCAGGTTTCGGGTTTGAGAGAGAACCTAGATGGTCTATAAAACATGTATCTGTCTGATGAAATGCTAAAAACATGAAGAGAAAATGAAAAGAGAAAAGACTCTTCTTACAGTTTGAGTTGTTTCAAAGAAGAAACATGTGGTATCTTGCTCTTATGGTTCACCATCATGGTGCAGTAGTTTGATATATGGCGGATGAACCTAAGCTGAATGATGTTTATCCAAAAGATGCATTTGAATCAGACTCTGTAGTTTCATTTAGAAGAGTTGTTACATGAGTGAAGAAAAGAGGGAGGCGAGTACAACAAACCTGATCTCCGTCTTTAATGCCAAACTCAATGAGGTAGTCAGCCTCGTTGAGCAGTCTTTGATCTCCATAGGATAAGCAGAACTGTGCCCAAACATGCGGCCTTTCATCGAAATGATAATCACAGGGTAAGATTAAGATCATCAAGAATTACATATAAGATAAAGACACAAGAGGAGAGGAGTCCTCATACCATGAGACCTTGCCAACGCCAGTGATGGGCAAGTGAGAAAACGCAGCTTCTACAGCCATCTTGAGCTCACCTACTGTAGCTGTCTTCAATAGTTCAATACCTACAAAATCGTAAACCGCTAACTCAAGAAACAAGTCTTGAAGATTGATGGTAAGAAACAAGAAAGCAAGAAGATGATGGTTGTGTACCAAAGGAAGATCCATCAAGTTTGAGAACAGTGAGTTTGATGGGCTCCTCAGGCATCTGGTTATAATTAAAACTCCTCCGGCGAGGGAGACCATCGATGAGGCGGAGAGGAGAGAGAGAAGCAGCCAAAGAGCGGCGTGGAACTTCCATCGCAAAATCAAGAACAAGAACAAATGGTTTCCTTTTCTTTTTCTTATACCTGACTAAAGAAAGATAAAAGTGTGGAAGTTGAGTGTCAGAGTGGAAGAGGATGAGAGATAGTGGAGATACTTTGAAGAGAAACAGGGTTTACTTCAGGGATCTCTCTCTGCTTCTTTCCAGCTTACTTTACTTTTTCCCGGTTAGATATGTTTTGCTTTTTGAGAGAGCAATAAAGAAACACTTGCCTAATCATAAGATTGACTGGGAATGAAGAGCAACAAGCACCCATGGCCTAATGGATAAGGCGCTTGACTTCTAATCAAGCGATTGTGGGTTCGAGTCCCACTGGGTGTGTCTTCTGAATTTTTTTCTTATTTGTCTTCTTTCATCCACTTTTCATGTTAAACTGAGTACAACATGCTCGCAGCTAAACTCTTCTACTTGTCTCGCCTACCGTTTGTTTAGAGCTATAACAAGATATTCATACTATCCTTTCACTTGTAACATCGCCATGAAAACCAAGGAAAGCTTAATAAGTTGATACCATGGTTAACAAAGAAAAGTAAGATTTGTGAACGCATTTATATTAGATTCCAGAAAAGACCGAGTCACTCTATAGTTTATATACAAACGGAAAGAACATAAGAAAATGATAAAGAGCAAAACAATCTCAAAACATCAGTTCCTTTATAATCCAGTAATGTGTCAAAAAATGGGGCCTCGGCTTATAGTCAGTCACCCTTCTCTAGCTACCTCCCAATGATCTTGTAATATGCATATAAACCAGAGCCGAAGAAGCCAAGAAGCTGTCCAATCACATTCATCTGCGTCAACGAACCAAAATTACAGTACTGAGATGTAGCAAATTGTAGATAGGCGATTTTGGATCAATAGAGTAAATGGGAAGGTGAAGAATAATACCAGGTCGAAATGGGAGTCCACCAAAGATCATCCAGCCTAATCCAACCGTGAATAGGTCCTGCAATGATGATATATAATGTTCAAAGTTTCTGCTTTCGTTTATAAAATCATAGACATAAAAGAACTTCAAACAAAAATTATACAGTGAAACCGACCTTCATATTGCCACAAATTGTCTGTGTGAGAGCCGAGTTGAGAGTGGTGTCAAGAAAAATGATGTAGTTGAAAAAGAAAGCTAACACGCAAGCAGAGTAACACAACCTAGGTGAACATGAAAACAGATAAGCAGTATAAGTCAGAAGAGAGATTTACAGTACCATGAAGCCAGGAGAAAAGAGCTGAGGAAAGTTAATCGTCTTCTCCCAGTCACCACACATATATGTCCTAACCATCAATATAGGTTCGCATATAACTAACTCCTATCATTGCAAAACTAACAAATTGAAAGCAAGTCTTGGGAGTTTAGGCCAATCTTACTATCTACTTAGATTACCATTGCACCACATGAGGCCAAAGCTATTCAAACCACTTGACTTCCCTGGAGAATCAGACATTAGACATTGACTAAGATAGGATTCAAACCGGTAGGAAGGACTATAACAGCTTGTACCAGTCCGGGTGATGGTTGCTAGATATACTGCTGTTGTTATATTGGCTACGAAAACAACAGCATATCCATAAAAAATCAAATGGCAAGTCCCTAGCTCCAGCAAAAAATGCGCCAAACATGATAAAGCCGACACTGATATCATCAATCTTACAAGAGTTTTAGTTTTGTGCATATAAGAATCAAGGAGTATGAGAAGAAAAAAAACTGTGATTCACCTTCCAATGATAGACCGCGTATATCTCTGACCTGTGAGCATGTACTCAATCACCATAGTTTGTAGGGTGTTTGTGGGGAGCACGTCTTTGGAGTCTGTCTCCTTGCCTTGTCTCAAGACTATGCGTTTGGAAAACAATACATACTTCGATGAAGCGTGTCTAAAGTTGCTTATCTCATCTTGTCCAGTTCTTGAAGATTTCAGCTTTGTTAGAATGCCTGGATCATGTGGTGTAAATGTTTTACGAGTGCACTCCAAGACATTAACTAGTCTCCCCATAAAAACTGGTGTCCATGACTATGACTTTCAGAATAACGATCGTATTAGCGTTGTGAGGGTTTTGATTAATGCCCCTAGGCTCAAGTATCTGAGTCTCTGTGATTTCATATCCGAGTGTAAAACCATAAGCAATCTAGGTTCCTTAACCAAGGTCAATCTTGGTAGGCGTGCCCCTGATCATTTCTTCACCAGTATCTCGCAAGTTAGGGATATGAAGATCTCTGACTCAGCTTTCAGGGTATGTCTCCACATAATTCTCGTTCATGAATATTTTGCTTACAGATCTTGTTTTGTGTGTGAGTAGTTCCTCCTCAAGATCAAGCCATTGCCCCCAATTTTGCAACCTGTCATGTTTGGAAGCAGATGTTTGTTTTTGGGATATGGATACAGGGGTTATTGGTTGTTGTATTTTAATGGGTTTGAAAATCCGAACTAAATCTAGTGTTATTGGTTCTATGATTTTCAAATTTGTATTAAAATCATGTGTTACTGGTTTAATGATTCATAAATTCTATATAAAATCAAGTGTTATTCAATCGTAAGGATTTACTAATATATTTGATTTAATAATGGATTTGAATTAATAATGGATTTGAATGGATTTGTTTTGATTTTTTAGTTAAAAATACAAAGACTCAAATCCAAAAAAAAACCTCCGGATTTGTATAATTTACTTAGATTTATAAATACTATATGGATTCTTCTTGAAATTTGTCCCAATCTAAGATCCCTAATCTTGGTAATGGCTTGCATAGTCTGTTATGTGTTTTGTCAAGTATTATCTAAAATCCATTCATTGTGTTGTGTATTTTCAGAATCTATCTCGTTCATTGTCTTGGGAAAAAAAAATAAGATTCACGCATGTGCCTCAGTGTTTCATGTCATCACTCGAGTTTGTAGAGATAGCAGACACTTTTAGAGGACTCCCTGGTGAAATGGAACTAGTAGAGTACTTTGCAGAAAACTCAGTAGTCCTCAAGAAAAAAAAAAAACAGAGATATTAATTTGTCATGAACTCTTTTCTCTTGCAGTGAGATTTGTAACTCCAAATGTTCACTTCCTCTCTTGACCGCAAATTACTTAGGGAATGTCACGTGTTTGTATATATGTGAGCTAAGGCCCAATTAAAGAAATAGTTTTTGTATTAGAAACTGACCCAACATTCTAAAGAGTTTGGTCGAGAGCACTATTTGGATATCAGATTGGGCCAGGTTTTAATTTTAGTTCAATGCCAACTGGTTTGATATCGGTTTATTGGTTTGGAAATCGGTTTAGATTCTAAACCATTAAAACCAAACTAAATCTTCGTTTGTGTGGTTTCAGGTTTCGATCTTTGAAAATGAAAGTAAATAGATTTATTTACGTTAAATGTGTTAAATATGTGCAATTAAGATGAACATATACGATACTTTTGTATGGAAATATGTTGTTTACCCCTCTTTTTGTTTTGGGTCGACATTATATTGTTATATGTTTTGAGCTTATTTCAGTTACAAGCACAACAAATATTCAAGATCGACTGTAAGAGAAACAATGTATATTTTAGGCTAAGAAGCAATGATTGTGGAAGAGGTTGATGACGAGCTGATCTTTTACATGCAAATCCACAAGATATGCTGGCATACTAGAAGCCAGATTCTGAATTTTGGATCAACATTTGTATTGGACGTGCAATTCAACTGACGTTACTATCCAAACAAAGGTCTTATGCGAGATCGAGATCGAGATGGATAGCAGAAGAACAAAAAAACTCTTCTATCTCATCCTCTTAAGGGGAAAACTCGACTGATAAGACTTCATGTGTCATCCTTCTGGAACGTGTAGCCTCGTGTAAAGGCGAGGTAAGGTAAAACCTAGGAATGTGAATGAGATGTTGAAGAATAAGATGACTTTGTAATTAGGAAGTTATACACTATACAAGAATCTCTGAAATTCTGATTTTGGTATAGTTTT
This sequence comes from Brassica napus, assembly GCF_020379485.1. Taxonomy (NCBI): domain Eukaryota; kingdom Viridiplantae; phylum Streptophyta; class Magnoliopsida; order Brassicales; family Brassicaceae; genus Brassica; species Brassica napus. The sequence goes on along the minus strand of NC_063434.1, from coordinate 2,925,823 downwards.
TTATTTTATTTTTGGTGCTGAAAAGCCAAAGTTAGATCATATATATTTGAATATTTCCAACGATCATTAAAGTTTCATCTTGAACCGTTAATCTCTTTGTATCAAGAAGTTTGAATAATGAATGAATGGGGTAAAGTTTGTGGTACGATTCGTAAAATAGTAGTTGAGGAGACATAGAAGAAACATGATAAGACTTTGGTATTTACAACTTGATGGAGACAAGACATTAAGCCAAAGCTGTCCGAAACAGCACTCAAAGCTCTCTTTTTTCTCAGTGTTTTTGAGTTACAAAGTTAGATTCATTCACTTCCCCCCTTTCCTATAACACTTGTTTGTCCCCTTCCCTCACTCAAACAAACACTTTCTATCATCCCACGTGCGACCTTTATTATACATCTCACTACTTCTAGATCTTGAATTTTAGTTTTCGAGTGGATTAGGTTTCTTGTCGGTAAATTATGTGACCATTACATTATTAGATTTGGGTATAATTTTATTCGTTTTGTACCTGCTCCTGCTGCATAACTCGCATCCGATCCTAAAATAGAGATTTTAATATCATATCACATTAGCTTTCATTATATATATTTATGATGGTGAGATATTTTAGTATGTTGTATTTATTTGTTCGGTAGTCTACGTTTTAAAAATACATGCATCCCTGAAATCATGCAAAAATTGACGGTGTTTCAGACTAAAAATGTTGATGGGTTATAGTTTTAAAAAATATGACGTCGCACGTATAAACTAATAATCTTAACCAAAAAATGGTACGAACTAATAAGTTTTTATTCTTTTTATATGTTTTGCTACTTTTCTGATGAAATAATAACAAACTTTTTTACCAAAAAAAAATTAAAAAAACTAAAAAAAATAATAATAACAAACCAGATCGATTTCACGAGCTAGACTACAAATGTGAAAAGTGGTTCCCACAAGTCATATGGTCCTTCATCTTTTACAAGAAAAAAAAAGTCATATGGTCCTTCAACCTTTAAAGCCCATTACTTCAGTGGTCGACCCGACACTACGGCACGAGTAGTCACGCACGCACGACTCTGTCCACGTGACATTCACGTTGATATTTCCCCATCTACTCTCAGCTGTTTGGTTGATCTTAAAAACATGTAGACCAACCAAAATTCATATTAATATATGATATAGACTTCAGATTCAAGTGTCACTTTCGTAAACCAGATTTACATCTTACGGAATTATTTCTTAAAAAGGTTGTGGGTTAAGTTCTTAAATGTTGTGTTATGCACAAGCACAGCATATATCCTTTTAACAACAGTACTTTTTCTTAAATTAAAACAAACATATGTCAACGTCAAGCTAACAACTGAATATATATACAGTTATATGATCAGAGTAAAACAAATAAAAGACGATTAAAAACTATACAAAAACAATATAGTCTTCTAGTATTTGTTTAATGTATTTATCTGGTCTTCATGGTGTTTTTGTTGCTTGCTTAATCGGCTTGACCAAATAGTATAATTTAGTTTTAATACAGTTGTTAGTAATTCTACCGGAGAGAGGTAACTTGGTTATGAGTGCGAGTCTGTCGACTGACATGATATGCTATCTACACAAAACATCCGCAATAACAAAAATATGTTGTATGATCCATATACGCAAATAACAAAAACAAAACACTTGTTAAAGAAAATGTTTATAAAAGTAACATATTTCTACCCAAATAGGCAGTGTACTCAAGCTCAGGATAGGCATACAGTTAATAGCTAGCTCTTACTCATAAGTCATAATAGTGATCTAAACTCTTCCCCAAACATGTGTAGATTAAGTCAAAAATGTAATAGTGAAATCAAGCTGGAAGAGAGCCTAGTGATAGTTGCCTCTTAAGAGGTTAACACAATTGTGACAAGCTGTAAACAATTCAGAGGTTGCTATTGGATAACATCATTCTTAAATGTACTCCGTGTGAAATCAATTTTCTAGTAGAAACATAGAATGTAAACAAAAATATAGGAGGTAGTCCGTTCCAACAATAACCAAACTTGTCTATTAATATCCATATTAGATGGATGTTGCATGTCTATATTCGTTGAATCATGTGTCCCTTAACGATGGTCGATGGCTCTTCTTATTTCTAGCTTAGTAATATAGATACAAACACACTTTTATCATATCTTTGGTATTTGCTTTAGTTCTCTTAATAAATACGCTAATTGGATATTGCGATAAATGTGAGTTGTAACGCAAACATAGAAAATAAGGTATAAGCCAACCACAAAAAAAAATCGATTACAAGTTTATATGATTAAATATAATTAATAATTTATCATGTAAGAAATGTATCTACAAGTCCATATATTGTATCGATTGTAGTTATATATTTGTAGCCGAAGTTACAAAACTGCAAAGAAAGGAGTTAACATTTAGTGTAGATGAATATTGAATAAAAGTAACTATTTTATATATGAAAAGCATAACAATTTAGATAAAATAATACTACTAATGTACAAAGGTGTTAGCATCAATGTTAGGATATTGGCCGACCTGAACTTAATTAATGTCGGAAGTCATTACTTCCATCCCAAAAGACAAAGGTCATTGTTTCTCTTTTCCCCTTCGGAACTTCCTCACTACCTTTCTCTTCATTTGAAAGCCTTAAATGTATACATATTAGAAACCAACTAAAATTAATTTTGTGAGGGAAACTATCTCGTATTCTCGTTGTTTTAAATGCTTAATTTTGCACGATTGCTAGTCTGCTAAGCTACTTAAGTATAATAGTTAGAATGAATCTCTGTTATTATCTTCACCTAAACATAGTTCGTTTAACCGGTGAAACGTTATTTAATTCATGTTGGATATGAAATTTAATTAAATACGATGTAACTTTTGAAGATGATTTCCTCTAGTCAAGTATATGTTATAGTTGTTGGTCCAAGAAAAAAATATATGAACTATAATAGTTGAGGATTTAACGGAAAAGGAATAATTAGTATTCTAATACTTTGATTGATTACTTGTTTAGTTTATGTAGCATCGTGTTGCTTAAGATACCATAACACATCCATCGACATCTATATTTGTGTGAGTACATATATATTGACGATAAAGCCATATATCCTTCCTTGACTTTGGTACCCTTTCCTTTTTACTATAAATAGGGAATACTCATGATCCTCTAATTATGCACACAACCTTTTCCAAAGCCAAACAACAAAAGAACATAAACTTTTTTCATCAAAGACGAAGCTTCACCAGAAATGGAGCTGGATCTTGATCTTTCTCTTTCACCTCATACTAATTCTTCAAATTTCGGGTTAGGCTTCGATCTCAACAAGCATTTGAATACCAAAGAAAAAAGTTTTGATGCGATGCTTGGGTTGGAAAATATGGAAGAAGATTGTTATGTATCAAAACCACGTTCATTTTCTTTGAATGGCCAGTCAGACAAGGAAGATGATGATCCTCTGGAGCCCGACTCTTCTGTTGTGTACGAGTGAGTAACAAACTCTATATTTGACAATAGTAAGGTTAAAAAAACAGTTATCTCTACATATAATATATGGATTACGTACTTACAAGTTTCTTAGAATCGTTGCGTAGTTATACAAAAATCGGGGAGGCATTGTATCTTTAAAATACTTAATTAAATTTTTATATATAGCGAGGAAGAGAACTGCAAAGTCGTTGGATGGCCACCAATAAAGTCATGTATGAAAAAGTATCTTAATTATCGTCATCGTAGTCGTAATCACCCATATCACCATCATGGTAGGAGGATCAACATATCTAATCAACCGGCTACCATTGAAAGAGGTGGGCCGTTAACCTCACTGAGATCATCAATGTATGTTAAGGTGAAGATGGATGGTGTCGCAATAACAAGAAAGGTGGACATCAAGCTTTTCAACTCTTACGAGTCTCTCACGAACTCCTTGATCACCATGTTTAGTCAATGTGAGTAAATACTCTCCTAAGCCTATAAAACAAATGAAACATATCATATAACATTTCAAGAGTCTTCTGAACACTGAATATATTTTTGTTTTGTCAGACCAAGATTGTGATAGAGAAGATACAAACTTCAAATTTACCTTCCAAGGGAAAGAGGGTGACTGGTTATTACCAGGGGATGTTCCATGGAAGTATGTAATTACATCTCTATATTCGGATATGGGTGACTGGCATATTAATGTCTAAATTCTTGATTTGGTTTTGCAGGATCTTTGCTGAATCTGTTCATCGAATATCAATAACTAGAGATTGTCTGTGTCCATATACAAGACTTTTGTTTTAATGATAAGAAAATATTCAACTCGAGTACCATCTATCTGATTAAATTTCTACTCGAATTCTTGTTATGTATTCTCCTTTAGTATCCAGTTCATTGGTTTAGGTATTTTGTCACCTATCAAGAATCATGGCTAAACATGGACGGTAACATAAAGAAATTTCCTCTTTTTTGGACAAATCATACTCTTATTAATTTCATGTTTCAACCTCCTCTAGAGGAGGAAAAGATACATAAAGAAGCATAAACAGGTAACAGATTTGCCAAATAAACTACAAGATGAAAATATAGATCATTAAGGAACACATAAATGATCGAAAAATAGATCCTATGAACATCAACTGACCATCAATTGTCGCAGAGTGTTTACCCTCTTTGGTTGCACTCTTTGTGATCTATTCAATTAGTGGTTCAAAGCGTGTCTACAAGTAAGATTGTAAATAAGAAGAATTCAGTGAATAACTACGGATCAAGTTTGGAAACTGAATAGCTTTTTAGATATTATCGATCCCTTCCTGGCATTCCAAATTAAAAATAAAAAATAAACTCGTTCGATTGAGAAACTAGGAAAAAAAAAGAACAAGAAACATAAACTGAAATCGATGGATGTGGAACCATGATATTAAATTCGTGACTGGTTGTGTCAGTATGGGCATGTCACTTGATCTGGTTGGTTTAAATATCTGAAACCACTTTAAATTGATCTGAGGATGATCCAAAATCATAAATTTTGAACAGATCAGAACAAGATGGATAATCATGAATAAACAAAAATGAATGACATGAAAGAATATAAGATTGGCATGCCGCTTATTAGATATATATGTTCCACTGGAGTGATAATCTAACCATAACTTGTGGTATGGTGGTGATTAACTTAAAGATAAAGTTCAATGAAGCCATAAAGATTCGAGTCACGCCTACTAGGAAATTAACATTTTGTTATTACCTAAAATAAGGAACCGAACGTATGCTGCTAACATGTGGTTAATCTGGATCCACTTCTGTACGAGTGATGCTACTAATGGATAATCTCGATTAGAAGTCTTATATGATAGTTATAGATTTGCATTGTGATATATTATTTAATGCTTAATGACATGCTTAGTGCCATCTAAAGGAATGATCGAAGAAATTGTGTTGTCAGGCTGTAATAGCATCTCAATCTATGACATCTTCATTCTTTTATTTTTTCACAAAATATTAATATTTTATTATAAATTAATAATGCAATAATTTTATTTCCTTAAGTTGTACCATTCATAAAATAACATGTTTTATGAGTATTTCATGAAAATACTAAATGAAAATATTTTCCCATTTTATTATTATTAATTAAATACGTACTGAGATATTTTATGAAAAAAAATCTCTGTTGTCAAAATTAATTATTATTTTTTTGTTAAAATTAACAGTAAAGGAATTTCTATCTAAATTTTGTTAAAGATTTTTAAGTAAACAAAATGAAAATCTGCAATAAATTAATAAAAATACTTTTTTAGAAATATAAAGAAAATCATCTAGTAAAAGAAACTATAAACACAGCTGTAAACACTTATAAAAACTCCTACAAAACGTTGACATTGCTTTTCACAAAAAAAAAATAACAGTGTTCAGACCAGAGAGTCTCAGACTCAGACAAAACGGCTCCGTTAGTTCCGGTTACAAAATCATCATCGCATCTCCTTTAGATCAAACGGCTTTCATTAATCCACGTCATCCTCAACTCAAACTCTCTTTAAATCCTCTCCCTCTGTCTAAACCCAAGCCACTTCATCTTAGACTCGTTCGATGGATCTGTCACACCGCCAAATAAGTCGTAATATGAGATCTTCTTCTTCACCTTCCTCATAGATCTCAGATCCAGCGCCGGAGTAACACCTTCCCCCACCAATCTCTCTCTCTCCCTCCCTCAGATCTAGCGAAAGAAAGGTAATTTTTCTAAAGAATATTTCCACCAAAATCGTAACGATCTTCGCTGATTAAACTCGGAATCTCCCTTCAATCTCTCAACGAACTTGCTCTGTTTTTTTTTTTTTCTGTTTACTTAATTTTTTGTTTTCTTTCCGAAGAGTTGACTCAAACCAAAACCACCATGGCGTTGAGCATACGCAAAGCGATCGGCGTGGTGAAGGACCAGACGAGCATCAGCATAGCCAAAGTCGCCAGCAACATAGCTCCAGATCTGGAAGTCGCCATCGTCAAAGCCACAAGCCACGACGACGACCAGTCCACCGAGAAGTACATCCGCGAGATCCTCAGCCTCACCTCCCTCTCCCGCGGCTACGTCCACGCCTGCGTCACCTCCGTCGCTCGCCGCCTCGGCAAAACTCGCGACTGGATCGTCGCGCTCAAGGCCTTAATGCTAGTCCACCGCCTCCTCAACGACGGCGACCCGCTCTTCCAGGAGGAGATCCTCTACGCGACGAGGCGTGGCACGAGGATCCTCAACATGTCTGACTTCCGCGACGAGGCGCACTCCAGCTCCTGGGACCACTCTGCTTTCGTGAGGACGTATGCTAGCTACTTGGACCAGAGGCTCGAGTTAGCTTTGTTCGAGAGGAAAGGGAAGAACGGGAGTAGTAGTAGTCACCAGAGTAATGATGATTTTCGATCTCCTCCTCCTCAGAGAGGTTATGATTACGAGAACGGTTACGGTATGCCGAAAAGGTCACGCTCTTTCGGAGATGTGAATGAGATTGGTGGAGGAGGGAGAGATGTTGTTACTGTTACTCCTTTAAGAGACATGCCTCCAGAGAAGATTTTTGGGAAGATGGGGCATTTGCAGAGGCTTCTTGACCGGTTCTTGTCTTCTCGTCCCACCGGTTTAGCTAAAAGCAGCAGGATGATCTTGGTTGCTATGTATCCGATTGTGAAAGAGAGTTTCAGGCTTTATGCTGATATTTGTGAAGTGTTGGCGGTTCTTCTTGATAAGTTTTTTGAGATGGAGTATACGGATTGTGTTAAGGCCTTTGATGCTTACGCTAGCGCGGCGAAACAGATTGATGAGCTCATTGCGTTTTACCATTGGTGTAAGGATACAGGTGTGGCGAGATCTTCGGAGTATCCTGAGGTGCAGAGGATTACTAGCAAGTTGTTGGAGACGCTTGAGGAGTTTGTGAGGGATAGAGCTAAGAGGGGGAAGAGTCCGGAGCGGAAGGAGATTGAAGCTCCTCCTGCTCCGGCTCCTGAGGAGGAGGCGGAGGTGGATATGAATGAGATCAAAGCGCTTCCTCCTCCGGAGAACTACACTCCGCCTCCACCTCCGCCGCCAAAGCCAGAGGTGAAGCCGGAGCAACCGCAAGTAACTAATGATCTAGTTGACTTGAGGGAGGATGGTGTTAGTGTTGATGACCAAGGGAACAAGTTTGCTCTCGCTCTTTTCGCTGGTCCTGCCACTAGTAACGGCAAATGGGAAGCGTTCTCTTCTGATAACAGCGAGGTGACATCCGCCTGGCAGAATCCAGCAGCGGAAAAAGGTAAGGCTGATTGGGAGCTTGCGTTGGTCGAGACAGCTAGCAACCTCGAGCATCAGAAAGCTGCGATGGGAGGTGGTTTAGACCCGTTGCTGCTCAACGGTATGTACGATCAAGGAGCTGTTAGACAACACGTGAGCACCTCGGAGTTAACCGGTGGAAGTTCAAGCAGCGTGGCGCTACCTTTACCGAGTAAGACCAACAGCCATATACTAGCACTCCCTGCGCCAGATGGAACCGTTCAGAAAGTGAACCAAGACCCTTTCGCTGCTTCACTGACCATCCCGCCTCCTTCGTATGTGCAAATGGCTGAGATGGACAAGAAGCAGTATCTATTGACTCAGGAGCAGCAGTTATGGCAGCAGTATCAGCAAGAAGGGATGAGAGGTCAAGCTAGTTTGGCTAAGATGAGTCCTGCCCCAAACGGAATGCCTTATGGGATGCCACCGGTTAATGGAATGGGACCGCCACCGATGGGGTATTACTACAACAACCCTTACTGAGCTTTGTTCCTTTTCTTTACATAAATATATAATATTTTTCGACCAATACACAGATGGTACCTCATGTTTTCTTGTGTTATAATCCGGTTGCTTCTTGTATCTTCCTGGTTATGAGTTTGCTTGAACTTCTGAGACTGTTTATCTTTTGAGTTTGATTAATAATGTCATTTAAACCTTTTTTTTCTTGAACTTGTATACCTATTGTAAAACATTGAATTCTTCTGAGATCGCCTGGTTATCTTTGCCCCCTTTGGTTTGAGTTGGGTGAAGCAAGCGAGTCGCGATTGGTAAATGTAATTATATTATATTCTGTAATAAAATCTGTTTATGTTAAAATATCAGGTGACTAAGCTTGTTTGTAGCTATTTGATGTTTCGCTTGTAACCAAACAGGTTATATAAGCAATTAAGCATACTTCATGTTCTCTTGTATATCAGTTTTCCTGCTAAATAAATCACTCTTTTTCGATAAACCAAGGAAAGTAAATATAATCTAAATATTTAAACGAATCAGCAACTAAAGCCACTAGACAACAAACTAGAACAAATACCAAGTTATGTGTTCTAAATCGTAAATAACTGTATTAGCACTTGCTCCTTATAAACAGAATAAGAAGCTAATGAATAACATGAAACATAGATAATTTCTTGCATCTCTCCTGGTCCTGTATTTGATACTCTAACTTGTAAAATCTCTTGAACTGAAGATTAAAAATTAGTAAATTGCTTAATATCTATTTGAGATGTAGACTAACCCAAGATTTTGAGGAACTTTGGCATGCATATATATATTCATTTTCTTCCCATTACATTGGTCAGTGACTGAGGTAAATTGATTTGCTGATGCTTAACTTCAGTTGCGAATTTATGAGGATGAGCTTTGACGTCTAACTCAACAAGCCCCTTGGATAATGATAGACTGGGTTCTTTTGTCCCAGCTACCCATTAGATTACAATTATTTTTTTCTACTTCTTGACCAAAACAAAAGAACTAAAACTACATCTAAATTTACAACAAAGCCATCAGAGAACCATGCACGCACCACATGCCGAGTCATTGAACAACACGGTTCTAGCCATACCCATTAACAGCTCCAGAGCATCAGGAGAAAACTTCCTAGCAAACAGAAACGGATCACTCCTCCCAACTGTCCAATCCGAACCGTTGATTCCATCCTCACCGTATCTCGGTCTAGTGTTCCTCAACCTAACTATCAGCTCAGGCACCACTTCCTCCAGCTCATACATTCTCGGGTGGCCCTCTTCGTTAATGGTCCAGTCCACGTGCGTGAGCGTAGCTGGGACACACCCGCGCGGGTCCTTCATATTAAGAAGTGTCGGAAAGTAACTTTCTTCGGGAAAGCACGAGCCTTCCCAGAAACATGTCTTATTAAACTTCTCCCAGATAAGTCGATCACGCGCCACCACATGCGCGTGCTTCCTTTTTAAAACCCAAAACTGAGACCCAATCCGAAAGTCATCAAACCTCACCTCCGGCAGCATCGCGATGGGCCCTCTCGCGGCCCATCTTTCGAACTGCAACGGCTCGTCTTTAAGTATCTCGATGAAGCTCTTGCGAGACGAGACCAACGTCTTGTAAGTGAAGTCAAAGGAGTGAATTGGTACGCAGGAAGGTGAGAAGAGAGCAAACATGTAGTTCTGTGGATCGTCGAGAAGCGCGTGAGCTATTAGCCGACGCGCGGCTGAAGCGAGAGTGGGTGTGTTCCGTTCAGAGGGCTTCGAGTCGATTCTCAAACACGCCGGTGAACGGCGGGTCATACTCTCGGGTCGGGTCTGCGTGAACGTACACATTGTAGAGCTCCTCGGAGCTTCCGTTGAAGAAGGCTTCCCACAGAGGCGCGAACGGTAGAGGCGCCGTTGTTAGATACATGAAAGCCAGCTTCCGGATCGACCCGGGAGAAGGCTGGTTCGGGTTGACCCGGGAAGCGAGTCGGAGAAGCTGTTCGTCGTCTTTAGGAATCTGCTGACGAAATCGAACCGCCGGAGTAGAAGCGTGTAGATTTCGTGAGTGGAAGCCAAGCTCCGGCGAAACTGCGGCGGTGATTTCTCGCTGGACTGTGAAGATGACAGCAACTGGAAAGCAGAGAAACAAAACGCAGAAGAGAGGAAACAATGTCGGAGACGGCATATCTCTTGTCGGAGAATTAAAACCAGCCGTTACTTTCATTCTGTTAGAGCGATCAAATCGTATTTTTTTTTAATTTTCTAGAGTGAGATAGTGGGATTTGGTGTAACCTTGTGTATATTCATCGACATATATCTTACATCAAGAAATTATATTTAGTATTGAGTGCAAGTTAAGGAAATATTCAATTCAATTTAATTCAATGGCATTTCATATTTGGAATTCACAACTATATAAAGAAAATATTAATGTTTTCGAATCTCTCATTTAATATGTTTTTACATAACGTTCTTAGTTTTTCGTTTGCCAACATTTCTCTTAATTTGTTCCGAAAATAGAATATGTAATTATGTTTGGTCGACATCAATAGTACGTATACTATATGATTATTCTTGTACTTTGTCTTGTCAGTTTGTTATATAATCTAACTAAATCATAGACCAACAGAGTGGTTGTATACGAGCTTATTCGTTGATTAGAGTTAAAGGCAACAATTAAAATAGTCGATTATGTTCATGGTATTACACGTGGTACGATAGAAACCGTTGGTTAGTAGCCTCTAAATAACATCACGTGGCTGCATGGTTTTTCGTAATGGAATCGATCCATCTTTTAGGAAACATTTTCATGTCGAACGCAACAGAGCTTTTACTGTGTATCCACGTGCCCGGCATGCATCATATTGGGCCTTAGAATCTGACTTTTTGGGCCTTGCTTCCAATAACGGTGACGTGAGTGGTTTCAGTTTGGGTCTTCAATGAATATTTACTGAGCTATATTTATATTTTGGTCAGCTAGGAGATCTTATTTTGTTTTGTGGTTGTCAATTCAGAAATTTTACATCTTTTGTCGTCATCGTGAGTTGTTTCAGTGTCAGAGATTAAACTATAAGCGAAAGGTTCGAGGTGGTACGAAAGCAATGCTTTTTACTTCAACCAAACAATAAAACTTGTAAAGTTTCTTTATGGGTATGTACTGTTTACTCTTTTTAGTTTATTTTTCCTTGAGAAAGCAATTATAGCGAAAGCTTCAAAATGTATTGCATCATATTCAAGAATGAAAGCGATATGTTAAGGATTAAATTTCCATAAAGACGTAAAATGTCTTACAATAGCATAAAAATCTCAAACGCAATAATATAGTGAATTAAAACGTTTTGGGCATCTACTGTTTTAGTCTTCCCAATCACGCATACCTTTGAAATAAAGCTTTACATTTAAGTATTAGTGCAAATGTAGATACATATGTAGAACTAAGTTATGGTCAATGTTTGGTTATCAACATAAACTGTAGTTGGTGAACGCTCTTGTTTTATTATCTCTGGAAAAGGGATAATCTAAAAATAATTTATTGGACTGCAACCCTACAGAGTATAGAGAATAGACTATAGGGTAGGCCGGACCATGAAAATCGTAAAAAAGTGGAGTAAACCGGAACGAACCGGACCGGACCAACTGACAAGACACACTCTCTCTCTCCCACACTGATATTATTGAGTTGAGTAGTGAAAGGAGGGGAAGCAAAACAATCTGACTTTGTCTTTTCTCTCTCTCTTTCTTTCTCTCTCATAGGAACTTAAGAGAAAGTGGTGGGAAAGAAGATGCCGAGGCCAGGGCCAAGACCGTACGAATGCATCAGAAGAGTTTGGCATAGTGACAGACACCAACCCATGAGGGGTTTGCTCATCCAAGAGATTTTCAGGTCATCTCCTCTCTCTTTCTCTCTCTCTCTGTATCAGTGTGTGTAGAGGTGTGCATGTGTCTTTCTTTTAGCTCAATTGTTATATGAAACTTTTTTTTGTAGGATTGTTTGTGAGATTCACAGCCAATCCACCAAGAAGAACACTGAATGGCAAGAGAAGCTCCCTGTTGTTGTCTTGAGAGCTGAAGAAATCATGTACTCCAAAGCCAATTCTGAGGTTCTTTTCTTTATTACATTTTAATTCTCCAAAAAAAAAAAATTAATTTCGAAATTTGAAAGACTGTTTTTCAACAGTAATCTTGCTTCAGTTAATGTGAAACAGAGAAGTAGTTCATTGAACAGTGAGATAGACACAGTGTTACTTGTGATGTTCTGCTCCATCTCATAATGAGCATTGGAACTCATGTCACTGTATCTGTACTTGATTAATAGATTTGTAAATAAAGTGTCAAAGTTAGTTAAAATCTTGAATATATATTTGATTTTACTATTTGTGGATTTCATCTTTAGGCTGAGTATATGGACATGAATACCCTTTTAGACCGTACAAACGACGCCATTAACACCATAATCCGACTTGATGAGACCACTGAAACAGGGGAGTTTCTTCAGCCTTGTATTGAAGGTATACCGTATACAATCCGAACTATTACACTTCTCTTGATTCTTCTTCTTAGTCTTGTTCTTTTTGTTTCTGTAGCTGCTTTGCATTTGGGTTGCACGCCTAGGAGAGCTTCAAGAAGCCAACGGAACATAAACCCCAGATGTTATCTTAGCCAAGACTCAACTAAGTTGGAGACCATTTTGTCTCCGCAATACCAAGCCTTCATGAAACAGAACAACTTTTGTCCGAAGAATCTTCAGGTTATGAGTTTTCACAGCGACGTTCAAGAGAAGCGGGTCGAGAGATGTTCTGTCTCCAAGTACTCAAGCTACCCTTTGTGTTATTCATTCAGGGTTCCTTCTTTGCCAAGATCTAGCAATGTCACTGACTCGTACAAGTCGAACAAGAGCAGCAAACCTGTGATTGCCGCTGATGCAACAAAGGGCACTACTACCTTTGATGGGTGTGATCTATCTCTGCGCTTAGGGCCTCTTGGAGATATCAAAACTCCTAGTCAAAAACGGAGTAAGATAAGCAGCTGTAACAACAGCAACAAAAGCTGAAAATTGAGAGTAAGATAGCGAGTCTTGTATTAGAGGATGTCTCTTAGTTACCTATTTTAGTTCCTCTGTAGGTTTTAGGTGTCTTTAGATATGTAAATGGAGAGAGAGATAATGATGGAAACAGAGTAATCTTCGTCTTCTTTTTGTCAGTTCATTAATCTTGACTTGTATCATCAAACTTCATGTACTTTTAATAGCATGATTTCGAAAAACATCGAGTCTACTACATCTGTACCTTCACAATAGATAGTAGTTACACAAGATATTCGCAAGACCTATCAATCACAAGATTTTATGAAAATAGTTGTGATAGGAGCTTGCTAACCAACGCTAACTTTTGTGATACGGGCTTTTATGGGCCACTTAGTTGGTTTTATATTGAACTCAGCGTTGCCCATTTATTAGTCCCTCCACTCTCTTGGGCCTACTTGTTTTTACGTTGCATCATACATGACCATGCATATGCTAATTATTCTAGTGATACTGGTAGAAAACTAAAAACATCACTATTTGATGCCCATGCATACGTTAATGCTTTCATGTAACAGATCTACCTTATGTGATGTTGTGTGTTACGTTGGGTGTTACGGTTAGACTATAACATAAAATTAAATTAATTTGAGTTGAGTTGAGAGTCACACACTAAAAGAAAGCTCATGCAGTACTACATGCATACTCGAATATGAATCCAAAAACAAAATTATTACATGCAGAAAAATGTCTCAACAACCAAATCTATACGAGTGTATATTTTGATTTTACAGATGCACTTGTACATTATTATAACATAGAGGCAATATATTTCCCTTGTTGTAAACCATTTGACAGATTTCAATTTCAGAAGCATAATTCAACTAAACTATTGACAGCATGGAAGACCTCGTTAATTTTAAACTTTACCAGTTTACCTAATACGAATCTTTGATCTCAAGACTTCTTTATATCAGCAAAGCAGTCCATTAATATTAAAAAAATGGAAAATAAGATTAAAAAAATGCTAAGCTTTTTGTAATCTACTAATCTCCTCACAAAGGTAATTTCTCATTGGATTTTGAGTGAGGCTTTTCTTTCTCATTGCCCAACCTTGTTCATTATTATATAGATAACCTTGTCCATTATAATTTATGTCTTACCTAAAAGTTGATCCAAGTGGTTTTAAATTACTCAAATTGGTGACCAATTGACTCTCTACGTATTGGTTTGACAAGAAATGACCGGTTCTTTTGAATTTAAATAGTATTTTTCTTGGAATTAAGCGATCCATTATTGATCAATTATATATGTATTATAGTACTAGTTTATAAAAGAAAAAGCAGAGAGAAATCTCAGTTGTACGTTGACGGCTACCACGTTCATGATGATCTCAAATGTGATCATTCGTATGATTGTAGTGGAAGAGACATGACGAACTATACCGATATGCAAGATAAAAATTATATGTTTTATACGTGATTTGTTAAGATAAGATTTGCTTATTCTTGTTAACGCACATGCCTACATACGTATTATTGTATGCATCTCTAAAATCATGATATGTAAACATATGATAGATATTTAGATACATGAGACATATGTACGCATGAAAGAGCTACGTTTTTATTGTTTATTAAACAACATATACGATTCTTGTGTGTGTGTGTTTTTTACATCCGCGGGTGCCATAGGATTACACCCTGGAGTACCTAAAACGCAGATATTTTTAACCACTAATGAGACCATCAGACCATACAATTTTCACTGCTTTGATATTAAAATTGTTGACCCCAAAAAATATATTGCTTTTGAGTTTTGACTTTAGTCTTGATAAAAAATATCAACTTCTAGTTCTCTATGCATACCTTTGTCATAAAACTTTTTTTTTAAAATAGATCGACAATAATCACAAAACAACAAGAATATAAAATTGTCTGTTTGAAAAAGAATAGGCGGAATCAAACATGTTGGAATTAAAACATGTTTTAGAATACGTAAAGATATGGTGATATAATATCTTATGAGTTGTCTATAAGAAAGAAAGAAAATACTAACAATGAAGCGAGCGATATGTCACGTTGACGTACCACGAACAAGATTTAGTTTCTTACAAACCGCCTAATTGCCTGGTTAACAAATGATAATATAGTATCCGGAACCATATTCAAACGTGAAAAAGCATTCTTATTCTTTTTTATGTGGAAAGGCAAATAAAATAGGGCAATTGTCAATAATAGTACCTTTTGAAGTTTATGTCTCAAAAATAGCACTAGAAGGAGAAAAGTCACAAAAATGACATTCATTAAAGGATAAAATATCTCTAATACCCTTGGTTTAAAATTAAATAAACAAACAAAAATAAAAAATAAATAAAATAAAAATAAAATATTTTTTTTATAGTTTCAGATTATATGTTTTCAGATTCGAAATTTTTATAATTTTTCTTTGAAATTTTTTTTCTGAAACTTTTTTTTTTATTTTTTTTTCAAATTTTCTTTTTATAATTTAAAAATATTTTTTGAAACTGTTTTTAAAATTTTTTTTTTTTTTTTAGTATTTATTTTTTATAAAATTTTAAACCCTAATTCCAAAACCCCACCCCTTAACTCTAAACTCTAAGGTTTGGATTAGTTAACCCAAGGGGTATAAATGTATATTACCTCTTTAATGAAACCTATTTTTGTGACTTTGATCCTTGAGTGCTACTTTGGGAACAAAAACTTAGTTTGATGCTATCCTAGTCTTTTTCTCAATAAAATATGTGAACCCAGACTCTTTGATTTATGTAATAAGACAAATTAATCTCCATTTTCATAAAGTAGCTCTGTGTTCACATATTCTTACTTTACGAACCTGAAATATAACAAAGTCTCGCTTATTTCATAAACGTAATATCTTTTACGAACATTTAAAACATTTTTGCTTTGAGAGTTATAGTTAGCATTAATTAGACATCGGTTTTTAATTTGTTATGTTATCATACTCATACTGACGTTATCTATTTACTATATTAAATTCAATAAGTTATAGGATGCATATAAGTTATATATCAACATATCATCGAGAAAGTAATTCCACATATGTACATTTGAAATCTCTAAGAGAGAAAAATAAAACATTATAAAGATAGAGCTCATAAGTAAAATAACCTATACAACTGGAAATAAAGGACTTCTAGAAGAAGATGGACCATGAAGCTATGACATATATTGATAATGGATATAAATATAAATGCAGATGACAATAGTACATATCCAGTAGACATACATAATTGTGTATATATATATATAATAATGGAAGATGCATGTTTGAGGAAGTTGCATTTAAGGTTTAGTTAAACACCTATGGTGCTGTCACTGTTTAGGCCACATCGAACTGTATCACTATGATGATATGATCCATTACTATTGCGTAGCTGTTTATTATTTTCCAATAATTTATGTTTATAATTTAATGCTTTTCATTTTTCAGTAGTATGAATATGAAATACTATGGATGTATAATACGCTTGGCGATTCGCCAACTCATTTCAGAATATTTTATAACTTGGGGATATAAATGGGAGTAGATGATTGCCGGTCATTAAAACCAAAGCTAACTCCCCAACTACATTTCATTTGAGCAATTAATATGATGTAACGTTTTAATGAAAACTTTGCTCTTATTATATTTGTGCCCCTCCGGAGGATCTGTGGAATCAAGAGTTGTCTCAATATTTATCTAGCTACTCTAGTATATAACCATAAAAAACTAATTACATGTTAAAGTTTTCACATGATTGACTTGGTTTACAGAGTGGCAACAACGATAAATCACCGAGAATTTTAAATGGTAGGGGGAGGTTACAACATATCGATTAGGTATATCCTGTGTCGCCAAACAATTAAGTAATGAAAAATTGAAAATTGACATTGAGAATAGTGTGAATCATACTGCTGGATTCAGGAATAACGTTCGGCCGTTGAAAAAGAAGGGCTGATGAATCTGCTTTAAAGATTGTAACCATGAAGTCAAACCAAACACCACGTCTAGTGAAAAAGGAGTAATTTGGTTTTGGTCCATTTCATCATCCAGGGGTATGTTGGGGATTTTGATATTTACCGGAACATTGGATTGATGGAAAGTAAGAAAGTACACGGGGAGTTCGGTATACTGACAGCTGTGGCTTCCGTACTCAGTCTTACCTTAACAATCAAACAAACACCTCAATCTATTTTTTCACACTTCCCCACGTCCCTCTTCGTGTTCTTTTCCAACCCAGTTCATAGTTTTTTTTTCCTTCGTAATCTCTACGTTTTTGTGAGTGATACTGTTTTTAATATTTCGTGGGAAGACTTAGTAAGGTTAGGTGTTATTTATTTTTATTGGAAAAAGTAAGTTTAGGTGTTATTTGTTGACAAAGTTAAAACATAGTTTCCTTTTTTTACGGCAAAGAAAAAGACGAATTAGATGTGTATTCAAACAACCACACGAAAAACCCACGTTTTGACGTTGGCTGATCCATCTTTGAATTCTCCATGACTAAAAGAGAAGAAAGAGTTTTTCCAAAATATAATTTAGAATAAAACAATGTCTCGACACCCAAATCATTTTAATAAAATAAAAAACAAAATAAATATACTCCATTTTTTAACTCCAAATAGGATTTGATTGAAGTAAAATCAACTTCAGTTAATTGTTTTAAAAAAATAACGTTTTGTATCGAAGATGCTCTTACACATGATTTTTATTTTGGTTTCATTTGATATTGAATTCTGTATGATTTTACATTTACTAATAACATAATTGTAACCTGTAACTTTTAACTAGTGATCACAAGGTGAAAAGACAATCCGTCATCTGCAGTACAAAATATCAATTACACACCAAATTCAAATTTCATACATGACACAATTTTAAGCAATCTCAAGTGTTGTTTAGATTGTTCTTTCGTTAAGAACAAAAGAATAGTCTTCATTCCACCACAACCATTCAGTAAAAATGCAAATTCTTTTACGAACATAAATGCAATCTGTACGGTGCAAACCTATCCACAACCCTTTTATTACACAATCAATTAAACCTGTCTCCTCCTTCTGTCCTCTCTGAAAAGTCGAAAAGTCAAAAAGTCAAAAGGGTCTGGAAAAAAATTAAGAACATGTTTGGTTAGAGCAGCATTAACCGGGTATCTTAACCCCCGTTTTTAGTGTTTTTTGATTTAATTTAAAAAAAAATTATCTAATTAAACAAGGGACGTCGCTTGTTTTAGGGATATAGCATACGTATCTTGTTGGACGCGTGTCAAAACCTCGCGTTTCTTTCTCTCTCTCGAGACAGTTTGTCTCTCTCTTCTCCCGTGACTCCTCGACGACTCCGTCTTCCATCGATGATCTCTCGTCCACCATGGCCTCTCCTCGACGATTCGATCGGTGAGATCTCTTCGAGGCAATCATCCGGCGTCCGTGTCGGTTTTATCGTCGTCGCTGTCTCTCTCCTCGACATGCAAGAGTCTCTCTCTGTCTCTTCGACGACTCTGCGACTCCGCGATTCCCTCGCTCTCCTCGATGGCTCCGAGTCTCTCTCTGTCTCCTCGACGACTCCGCCTCTCTCTTATTCTCCTCGGTGACTCCGCGACTCTGTGACTCTCTCGCTCTCCTCTCCGGCTAGCTCTCCTCGAGGAAATCAATTCTCACGGTAAAGCTTTAGGCCTTTTAGATGAATGTTTTATGTGTCATGTCTGAGATGGAGCTTGATGCCTTTTGATAGTGATCAGATTAGTTCCGATGAGGTGCTTAGTTGGGTGATGTTATCTCTGGTATGTCCTCGGTAGAGTTTGGTTGTTTTGATACTGATCAGATTAGTGTAGATGTTGAGTTGAGTGATGTTTTATCTTTTTTATCTGCGGTAAAGCTTGATGCTTGTTCTCTGCGAATGTCTACTGTAAACCTTAATGCTTTTGATGGTGATCTGATTAGATTAGAGGGAAATGCTTGAATCTATAGTGATAAGCTTGATGCTCTTGATGTATAGTTTTTGTTTATGTCTATGTTTATTAATCTTGCTTGCGTCTGAATCTTTCTTCTGCTGATGTTGTCTCTTGTAATTTCTCGTTTAATTTAGTTATCTTTGTTTGTTTGCTTTTTTAAAGTTCTATGTTTAAAATTAATAAAAAAATTTCATTTATATAATTTTTTAATTTTTTTAAAAATAAGAACCTTTAAATAAGAGACTCCCATTGGAGGTCCAAAATTAAAGCGTTTCTTAATGAGTTTCTTATTTGCTTTTAATTAGTTAAATAATGATTAAGAGACCCATATGAGTATATGGGTTAATGCTGCTCTTAAAAAGAGAGACCCACCCAAGCGGTCGGATCTGTCCAAAATAGTTTGTGACGGTCGCAAGAGGGAAAAGATAAATAGGAAACGGATTTAAAGGAAACGGCTCAGACAGATTTTTTTTAATTAAGACACTCTTACAACCTTTCTCTCTGTTTCAAACCAGTTGTAGCCTTCCTCTCTTATCAAACTTCATTGAATCTGAGACAGATAGGCAAACCACACAAAACCAGAGTTCTCCATCCCTTCAAGACAATCCGACTTCCTATTTATCTTTTCAACAATTCTCGTTCCTTTACCCAATTCCGGTCTGAAACTCGCCGGAAAGTTTGAAACTTTCTAACAAGGCGAGTCCTTGTTTCTCTGTTTGATTATTTCTCCGTCACTGAATCTTTCTTCTCGGGGGAGGTTTGCGATGAATCTAGAAACAATCAGACCGTTCACCTGACAACGCTCTGAGATTTGTCTTTTTGCATCTTTTTAGAATCTTCTCTTGTTTTGTTTCTCAGATCCATTGACTTGATCCACACACAAAAAGTTTCTATCTTTATAAAAAGCTTTAGCTACGATCTTGCAAGCCAAAAAGCGATGAGAAGCTTCTTCATATTCTTCTTAACAACATGTCTGACTCTCTTCCCTCATCCTCTACACGCCGGTGTACCCTACACCGGCAGCATCTCCCCAGGCTTCGAAGGAACTCAGATGAACTACATCAACAACAACGGCATCTTCCTCGAATCCAACAGCTCCGCCTTCGGCTTCGGCTTCATAACCACGCCAGCTTCCGTCACTCTCTTCACACTCAGCATCATCCACAAACCCACCTCGAGACTCATCTGGTCCGCGAACCGAGCTTCCCCTGTCTCAAACTCCGACAAGCTCCAGTTCGAATCCAATGGAACCATCCTGCTCCGCACAGAAGGAGGATCCGAGGTTTGGAGATTGGACAATGCAAACAAAAACGCTTCGAGAATGGAGCTTCGCGACTCGGGGAACCTCGTGGTTGTCTCCGGCGACGACGGAGCTTCGATCTGGGAGAGCTTTGATCATCCTACAGATACTCTGATCACAAACCAGGCTTTTAAAGAAAACATGAAGCTCACTAGCAACCCGTCTTCGAGCAACATGACTTACTCTCTCGAGATTAAATCAGGAGATATGGTTTTATCCGTCGACAGCTCCACACCTCAAACGTACTGGTCCATGGGGAACGACAGAGGGAGGATCATCGAAAAAAACGGCGTCGTGACTTCCTCCTCTCTCCTCGGGAACTCGTGGAGGTTCTTTGATGAGAAACCGTCTTTGTTATGGCAGTTTGTGTATTCGGATAATAAAGATGATAACGCCACGTGGATCGCTGTTTTAGGAAACAACGGTGTGATCTCGTTCTCGAATCTCGGGAGCGGTGTCTCTGCTGCTGATTCCTCCACCAAAATCCCGAGCGATCAGTGTTCGACTCCCGAGCCTTGCGGGTCTTACTACTCATGCTCTGGGAGTAAAGTGTGTGGATGCGTCTCCGGTTTATCGAGAGTTCGGTCTGATTGCAAATCCGGGATCGATACTTCTCCTTGCGATAATAAGAAAGACAATAACGCATCTTCTCCTGTGGAGCTTGTAAATGCTGGAGACGGTGTTGACTACTTTGCACTAGGGTTTGCTTCTCCTTTCTCCAAGAAGACAACTCTTGATAGCTGTAAAGAGTTCTGCAGCAACAACTGCTCGTGCCTCGGTTTGTTCTTTCGGAACAGCTCTGGTGACTGCTTCTTGTTTGATTGGATTGGGAGTTTTAAAGCCTCTGGAAGTGGAGGGTCTGGTTTGGTTTCTTACATCAAGGTGGCTACTAATGGTTTAGGAGGTGGAGATAACGGTGATGATGGTGATGGGACACACTTTCCTTATATAGTAATTATCGTCTTGGCGACGGTTTTCATCATTGGTTGTTTGATCTTCGTGGCGTTTCGGATCCATAAGAGAACGAGAACGAAAACTATTTTGGACGGTGATGAGGAACATAGCTCAGAGGAGGATAACTTCTTGGAGAATCTATCGGGGATGCCGATTAGGTTTACGTTTAAAGATCTTCAGTCAGCGACTAATAACTTCTCCATCAAGTTAGGTCAAGGAGGGTTTGGATCGGTCTACGAAGGTACGTTACCTGATGGTTCACGTTTAGCGGTGAAGAAGCTTGAAGGAATAGGTCAAGGGAAGAAAGAGTTTCGAGCCGAGGTTAGTATCATCGGTAGCATTCATCATCTGCATCTGGTGCGGCTTAGGGGGTTCTGCGCGGAAGGAGCTCATAGGCTTCTCGTTTATGAGTTCTTAGCGAAAGGTTCGTTGGAGAAATGGATATTCAGGAGAAGAGATGGAGATATTCTGTTGGATTGGGACACAAGGTTCAACATCGCGGTCGGAACAGCGAAAGGTTTAGCTTACCTGCACGAAGATTGCGATGCAAGGATCATCCATTGTGATATTAAACCTGAGAACATTCTTTTGGATGATAACTTCAACGCCAAGGTATCTGATTTCGGACTAGCTAAGCTTATGACACGAGAGCAGAGTCATGTTTTCACGACTATGCGTGGGACAAGAGGCTATTTAGCTCCTGAGTGGATCACGAACTATGCGATCTCGGAGAAGAGCGATGTGTACAGCTACGGGATGGTGTTGCTAGAGCTGATAGGAGGGAGAAAGAACTATGATCCATCAGAGTCCTCGGAGAAGTGTCACTTTCCTTCTTATGCGTTCAAGATGATGGAAGAAGGGAAGCTTTTGGAGATTGTTGACGGGAAGATGAAGAACGTTGACGTGGACGATGAGAGAGTTCAGAGAGCGATGAAGACTGCGCTTTGGTGTATACAAGAAGATATGCATTTGAGACCGTCGATGAGCAAAGTTGTTCAGATGCTTGAAGGTGTCTTTCATGTGGTTCAGCCTCCGTCTTCTTCCACTTTGGGGTCGAGGCTTTACTCGAGCTTCTGTAAGTCGATCAGTGAGGAAGGTGGGGGTACGTCGTCTGGACCGTCGGATTGTAATAGTGAGAACTATCTCTCGGCCGTGAGACTCTCCGGTCCGAGATAGCCTAGTTTTTTAGTGTCTTCTTCTTATAGGTTTTTAGATGACATTACAACCATGTATTTGTATGTATATTGTTGTTCTGTTTAAAACATTAGTGCTCTTATCAGTTTCAGTTTTGTAATGTTCCGACTTGTATACATAGATTAAAATGCACTACTCATCGATTTTCTACTGATAATAGTAGATACTTTTTGTAATTTTATTTATTTTTATTTCAATTTTGAAGAGAGGAGCTTCCAAGCTTAATGATCAGACTTGTATATACTGGTACATAATAAGTCACGCGTATCTCACGTGTGACCACTAAAACTAAAAGCTTTCCCACTTTGAAACCTTCTTGCTAGACTAGAATGTTTGTAACAAGACCAATAACTGTTTTTTTCTTCTTCTTTTCCTTATCCGATTCTCAGCGTGAATCACAATCCAAACATTTAGGGGGTGTTAGTGGGACTTAAATTTATATAGAGTTTATTGATTTTAAAAGTTGGGAGATTTGTTAAATTTGGAAAGAGATATAGAGAATTTTGTATATTGTGAAAATCTATGAAAATAAAGTAATGTAATGATTCTAAGAATTCAAGGTAAACATGTAGTATTCTCAAAATCTTAATTTGTGAGTTAAAATGATAAGAATTCAATTCTCAATAACACTTACTTTAATAGATTTGTAGAATCATTAAAATCTAAATTTTTTGAATAATAAATGATTTTGTATAGAGTTATAGAATCATCAAACCAATCAAACATATACTAAAAGCAGAATACTAGCAATGGAGATGATGTCCACGTCGACAATAATAATCAGCCAATGGGGGTGCTTCTTTACTCCACGTCGATTGAATGCGGGCTTGACTTGGGTTTTAATTTTTTTTTGTGATCCGTAGAATATGGGAGAAGCCCAGTTATCAAATACACACATAACCCTAGCTCTTCGTCGTATCCTCTCATCTCATCGTCGTATCACGATTCTTAGCCCTTTCATCTTCTTCAACGGATCGATCGATCAATCAACACCGTCTTCATGAGTCTGCAATGAATCCTCTGGAGATATCATTAATTAATGGGGTCCCTTCGTCTTTCTCCCTCTGAGTTTCTTTATAAGATTTGCTTTTTCCTTAGATTTCTTACACACAAAACTCTATTAAGCCATGAATTCCAACAGCAAATCTCCTGTTTCCGGCGATTTTACCGCTAAAAAAGCAAACGGAAAAGATGTTGTCTCCTCCGGCGAGCCTGTCGAACAAGCCGTCCAAACCAGTGTCTCTCTCTCATCCGCCCTCTCCGGTGATCTCAAAAAGAAGAAACCAAACGGCAAGGCCGTCGTCTCTTCCGCCGCGCCGATCAGACGTACCGACCATTCCGGTTTCTTTTGCGTCAACGCTGACTCCGGCGATCTTATGCTGAAGAAAGCAAACGGCAAGGTCGTTGACTCCTCCTCTGAGACGACCAAACATCACGGCGGATCTGGTGTCTCCTCCGCCAAAGTTGATGACGTGCTGTTCTTCAAAGATGTCAAGCTCGGACCACAAGAAGGCGAGCTAAGGTTTCGTCTGATCCATTACTGGGAGGCTCGGAACGCATTCTCGAAGACACTTATTGGTCTGGAGATGCTTCTAATTGACGAACAGGTATATTCCTACATACCTGATTTGTCTTTATCGGTTTTGTTTGGTCGATGAGGTAACTAACATTCTTTTTTTTTAAATCAACAGGGTACTGTGATCCAAGGATTCATCCCACCGAGAAGGATTGACACTTATTTGCCACATATGATTGCTGGTTCCATCTACAGGCTTATTAGATTTTATGGATCTAAAAGCAAGAATGTGTTCCGTGTTGCTGATCCAGACGTGACCATATCTTTCACATGGAATTCTGTTCTTTCTCCTCTAGAGAACAGTCCGGTTCAGTTTCCTGAAGATCGGTTCCGCTTCTATGGGCATGAAGAGTTTGAAGCGGCATGTGACCTCAAGGGGGCTGTTTATGGTGAGTTCTCACTTGATTTTGTGTTTGATACTGATTTAGGTTTGTACCATGTTATTTTTCAAACTTAATTGTTTGGTTTGGTTCATAGTTCATGGTTCACGTTTGTTTTGCATACCGAGTATTAAGTTTTAATTTTTTTCTTGCAGATTTTGTTGGTCACATTAAACTGGTGAATGAGCAAGTTCTGAATGACGGTATTGTGCTTGATGAAGGTGATAAAGCTTCTACTCAGCGTGTTTTGGTTCATGTCCAAACACATGAGTAAGTTATTTTCATTTTTTAGTTTTTCTCTAAACCGTAAGCATTGTATCTACCAAAAGTTTGCTTTCATTTAACTCATGTCTTTCTGTTTGTTTCAGTGGTCCTGTGATGAAGCTTAATCTATGGGACAAGGCTGCCACTGATTTCTATGAGAAGTTCAAGGCGCATGGAAACACTCAGAGTGTAATTCTGGTGACCACTGTCAACCCGAAACGATTTGGAGGTTAGTAATACCAATACAATGCTTACGGTTTAGATATGTTGATAGGATGCTTGAGGAACATATGTTAGTCACAGTAGTTGTTGAAAAAAAATTTGTTGTGCCCTTTACGTGTACTAAACTTTTTTTTTTTTTGGTATTATACGACTTTTCTTACGGTTTATAAATGTTAATATGATGCTTGAGACATATAGCTTAGTCTCCATAGTTGTTGGGAAATATTTAGTTTAGCTTTTGTGTTATACTAATTTATTTTTCCTTGGTATGATAAATTGTTTGTGTTACAGGCGCTCTAAACCTATCATCTATGTCATCTTCCCGTGTGTTTTTTGACATGGATGTTCAGCCAACCAGAGATTATCTGACTTGGTAATTATTTCTTTGTCTGATATGGAATTAAAACTTTGAGTTACATGGTTTTGGTAACTTTTTCAGGTTAAACTCGAACACGGAAGTTGCTAACAGGGTTAATCCTGAGATTGTCACCAAAGCTGAGATAGCTACTATAGGAGACATCTTCTCCTACATGAAGCGAGAAGGAGCAAAGGTACAGCCACTCAACATTTCACATATTCATTACTTTAGCCTTAGGTATGTAATTTTACAATTACAAATGCGCAGGTTGCTTGGTTTGAATGCACTGCCACCATTGATGATGTCGTCCATGGTTCAGCATGGTATTATATCTCTTGCGGTGGGTGCAAAACTAAAGCCACCAAAGGGCATACCACTCTTATGTGTAAGAAATGTGGGAAAGCCGAAGTTACCGGTGTTGCAGAGTAAGAGTTTTATTTTGTTATACTCACACATTCAGCATCAGTTACTAATGTGCTTTCCTCACAGGTACCTCACGAAGCTCTCTGTTTATGACAATAATGACCAAGCACGTTTTGTGCTTCTCGGTGATGCTGGGCGTGAGTTAACTGGCAAGACAGCCGCTGAGTTGGTTGCAAACTACTTTGAGGTATTTACAATCCCGTCCAACCTACAAGTATTGAACCGTCTTCTGATATTTGTTTTAAATTGTGCTAGGCCAATGTGGACGTAGATGAGGATCATGTAATCCCAGTGCCCCAAGATCTGATTGGTACGATTGGTCAAACGCACAAGTTCGTTATCAAGGTTTCAAAGCACAATTTGGAAGGCAAGACACAAGCTTTGACTGTCACAAAAGTACTCACTCCTGATGCTTCAGTACTTGAAGACAATGCAGAAGAAAGCGTGGATGATGAACCTGCCGATGAGAGGAAGGAAGTTGCAGATGAGTCAGTGAAAAGGAGTTCTGATGGGGTTGAGTCTGGTGAGGTTAAGCGTGCCAAATGTGGCTGATATGTTGTTATAAGTGTTTGGGTCTGGTTTACTTAAAAACTATGTTTTGTTTCATTTCATTTTCAGACTTTGTTTTTGCAATTTCAGTTTTTGAACTATCTATCTTTTTATCTATGTTATTTGGCTCTTAAAAATTTCTGTTAGTTATTTGGAGTGATGATGAAGTTTGGCTATTTGAGTGAGATCCCGTAGTTAGTTAGTTAGTGTTGTCTTTTTTTTTTTTTTGATCAGATCAGTTAGTGTTGTATGAGTTAGTTTCTAATGATTCTTTGCTTATGCTACATATTGGATATTGTATATGTTGTAGAACCAATTAAGTTGATATTGATAATATTGCCATAATATTTGTATTTCAATTGTTCTTTATTATTTTATTTACATTTGGCAATGTATAATATTTACAGTTTCAGCATCTATTATTTTCTTACTCACTCTTGATACCTAGCTTTATTTACATTTCTAAACAACTATATCATTGTATTTCTTTTTAATTATGTATTTTTAGAATAAAAAAAAAAAACTGAACCAAACCCAAAATACGAAACAAATATTTATATACCTACAAACATTTTTTTTTTTTGGAACTTAACAAATGTTAAATATATTTAATTCATAAATAACCATATGTTAAAACTACTGTTCTGTAACTTAATTACCCAAATACTTTAATCATATTTTTAAAAATTATCCGAGAATTTTAAAATTATCTAAAATTGAACCGAATAAAATTGTCAACCGATCTTTATAAATGACCAAATATAATCAAAATATTATTTACTAATCGAATTATCCGAGTACCTATTAAAACTTTAAAATAGTAATTAATTTAAATACAAAATTTGAGACAAAAGATTATTTTTAACAATTGCATAATTTATAAATACAAACCGCGCGTAGCGCGGTTCAAAAATCTAGTAACAATAGATTTTAATGAGAATAAGAGAATCTATAAACCAATAACACTAGACTTAGAAATTCTAAGACTCATTATAAATCTCACCCCCACTAACACCCCCTTATTTTTGGTTTGATTTTTCTAACGTGTGTCGAGGTTTTTTCCACATAAACAAGCAAAAGAAGAAAAAACAAGAAAAGCAGGAAGCCATGAGAATGTTCTTCAGTGTCCTCTTAGCATCTCTGTTGATATTCTTCCCTCATCCTCTACACGCCGGTGTACCCTACAACGGAAGCATCTCTCCAGGCTTCGAAGGAGCTCAGGTGAATTACATCAGCAACGGCGGTATCTTCCTCGAATCCATCAACAAAGACTTTGGTTTCGGTTTCATAACCACACCAGATGACGTCACTCTCTTCACACTCAGCATCATCCACAAATCCAGTTCGAGACTTATCTGGTCGGCGAACAGAGCTTCCCCTGTCTCGAACTACGACAAGCTCCAGTTCCAAGCCAACGGAGCCATCGTCCTCCGCAGAGAAGAAGGAGGAGGATCCGAGGTTTGGAGATTGGACAATGCAAACAAAAACGCTTCGAGAATGGAGCTTCGCGACTCGGGGAACCTCGTGGTTGTCTCCGGCGACGACGGAGCTTCGATCTGGGAGAGCTTCGATCATCCTACAGATACTCTGATTACGAATCAAGTATTTAAACAAGGCATGAAGCTCACTAGCAATGCTTCTTATTCGAGCAACATGACTTATTCTCTCGAGATCAAGTCAGGAGATATGTTTTTATCTGTCAACAGCTTGACACCTCAAGTGTACTGGTCCATGGGAAATGATAGCGGGAGGATCACCGAAAGAAACGGCGTAGTGACTTCATCGTCTTTACTCGGGAACTCGTGGAGGTTCTTTGATGATAAACAGTCTTTGTTATGGCAGTTTTTTATTTCATCAGAAAATAGAGATGATAACGCCACTTGGATCGCTGTTTTGAATAACAACGGTGTGATCTCCTTTACAATTCTTGGGAGTGGTGTGTCTGCTGGGGATGATTCTCTCACTAAAATCCCAAATTATAAGTGTGCGACCCCTGAGTCTTGTGACCCTTACTTCTTTTGCTCTGTTAGTAAAGTGTGTGGATGTGTGTCAGGGATATCAAGACTTCGGCCTGATTGCAAAACCGGGATCGATACTTCTCCTTGTAAGAAAACAGACATTAACGCAACATTATCTGTGAAACTTGTAAATGCTGGAGATAGTGTTGACTACTTCGCACTAGGGTTTGCTTCTCCTTTCACCAACAACACTAATCTTGATAACTGTAAAGAGTTTTGCAACAGCAACTGCTCGTGCCTCGGTCTTTTCTTCCAGAACAGTTCTGGTAACTGCTTCTTGTTTGATTGGATTGGTAGCTTTAAAAGCATAGCAAGTGGAGGTTCTGGTTTCATCTCTTACATCAAGGTGGCTACTAATGATTTGGGAGTTATTAAAAATAACGGAGATGACGATGGGAAACAATTTCCATATATAGTCACTATTATCGTCTTTGTGGCAATCTTTGTCATCTGTCTTTTGATCTTCGCGGTTTGTCGGATTCAGAGGAGAATGAAAGCACGTTTGCTTGCTTCTCAAGAAACGACTCATAGTTTCGTGAACATTCTACCTGGTATGCCCACCCGATTTTCTTACAAAGCTCTTCAGTCAGCGACAAATAACTTCTCTGTCAAGTTAGGTCAAGGAGGGTTCGGTTCAGTTTTCAAAGGAACGTTACCTGATGGTTCTCACATAGCCGTGAAGCAGCTTGAAGGAATAGGTCAAGGCAAGAAAGAATTCAAAGCCGAGGTTAGTACGATCGGTAGCATTCATCATCAAAACTTGGTGCATCTCACAGGATTCTGCGAGGAAGGGACTCACAGGCTTCTCGTTTACGAGTACTTAGCGAAAGGTTCGTTAGAGAGATGGATATTTAAGAGAAGGGACGGAGATATTCTGTTGGATTGGGACACAAGATTCAACATCGCCGTCGGAACAGCGAAAGGTTTAGCTTATTTACACGAAGATTGTGACGCAAGAATTATCCATTGTGATATTAAACCACAGAATATCCTCTTAGACGATGACTTCAACGCCAAGGTATCTGACTTTGGACTCGCTAAGCTCATGACACGGGAACAGAGCCATGTCTTCACAACTTTGCGTGGGACGAGAGGTTATATGGCTCCTGAATGGATAACAACCTACGCCATCTCGGAGAAGAGCGATGTTTACAGCTACGGAATGGTTCTTGTAGAGTTAATAAGAAGACGAAAGAACAAAGAGTCTTTACTAGCGAGTGCTAGTTTTCCTGCTTATGCTTTTAAGAGGATGCGGGAAGGATTGCTTATAGAGAATGTTGATTGGGATATGGAGGAGGGGGAGGGTGTTGATGTGATGAACGATGAGAGAGTTCAAAGGGCGATGAAAACTGCGTTTTGGTGTATACAAGAAGATATGCATTTGAGACCGTCCATGAGCAAAGTTGTTCAGATGCTTGAAGGTGTTTTCCCTGTGCTTCAGCCTCCGTATTACACGAGGTTGGAGTTGAGGTCGATCAACGAAGAAGGCGGTGGTGGAATTTCATCATCAATATCTCATAGCCAGCTCTCCGGTCCGAGATAAGAAACTTATAATTGGGTATTTTTCGGTTGGTATATTGTTGTTTTGTTGTAATAGTGTTTTTCTTATTTTTAAAAGAAAAGAAGTGTTTCTCTTAGTTTTTGAGGTTCTTCTATCTGTTGACTTGTTGGTGAACCGATAAGTTTGGAAATGTAAAAGTTATATTATATCTAGAATGGAACATGTGAGCTCTGGATGTTCTGTTTATATTTCGCCTTAACTTTGATAGTTCTAGTTCTGGTACATTGCCTTATCTGGGGCATTTATGCTTGGCAGTAAAGGCTTGGCAATATCCATTTGTTTTTGACAATGCATACTACAAAACCCATTCTTGATAAAAGCTTGGAGATCGACATGTAAATCTTAAAACAAGGTTCTTAAAGTTCTTGTACTCTCTATAGTTTGTTAATCCCTGAGTGCTGAACACTTGCAATATAGGCTCGTTGTCAAAACTAGAAACTATTCAGCTGATAGAAGCTTCGCGGTTTGATGATGCGCACGAGTGGGTCAAACTAGTATGTTTTGGGGTCAGATGGAAAATGTTATAATGTTTAAATTTTATTTTTCCTGTAGCACATGATAGTTTTATTCAGCACATTTTAGAAGAGACACTAAAGCCATCATAAACTATCTTACAATAAGTATTGCTTTTACTACTTACAATATTTCATTTGTCTTCTACCTAAGCTATTTATTAGCGAATATTTAGTTTCATCAAATGGGTAGAAGCTATATATATAGTTTTGTGTAAATAGTTTAGGTAGAAAACAATTGGAATATTGTAAGTATTAATAAACTATTAGTTCATATTCAGTCTAAGAAATAAGTAATGTCACATTTCATTTGGTTTCTTAAGAAAAACAAATTTTAATTTGAATTAATTATCTAGGCCTACCACAAGCTTTTGGTAGTGTGTAGAAATGTACATGTGGGTGCATGTATTTAGTTATGAACACTTGTGGTCTTTACTATTTTGCATAAAATGGGAAATGTTGTAATTTATTAACTTCTCTTTATCTATACAATCCAAATATGAATATTGTTGATTGGTAAAAAAAAAGCGGCAACTATCTATCTAATTGTATCATCATACTGGTGGTCTACAAGACAATCAATTTGTATTTACATTTCTACAGTCGTCAAGTTGTATATCGAGCTGGTTAGGTCATGTGTCTTAAGTCGTCTTCAAGTTTATTTTAGTTTGATTGTTACTTTTGAAAAGTATATTTAAAACGTATACATTTAAATAACAGATAGTGCAGATTCCATGAGCTGGCTTTAATATTTCTGATGATTAACAGGATGAGTAAAGTTCCCATTTAAGAGTAAAGTATGTTATAATAGTGTGGGGAATAGCATGGTTCACCTTATTAAAGCGACCCAAATAGATTGAAATATGTATAATAATTAACGAAAAGTTTATACTGTTTGATTAAGAAAATGTGAAGTTCTTTTTTTATTTGTTAATACCAATGGATGTTGGAGAAGGTCACGTACCTCTTTCTCATTTGTATGTAAACCAATATGTAAAAAGTAACCTAACCATATCCAAAACCCCCTTAAAATCCGGGTTTCTTTTTCTATTAGCATATGTTTAATTTGGACTTGTTTCCCACATATGTTTTCTTCTATTTTTGGCCAACCACTTCTGCCTTTTAGTTCTTAAATCCTAAGCTTCTCATATGTTCTTAAAATATCCCATCTAAATTCAATTAGTGGATTTTACCCAAAACTGTAATATTATGAAAATATGTGTGAAAAGACTCAAAGACTAAGCTAAATAGTTTAACATCCTGAGGATCTTGTGATTTTACCATCTATTATTCACCTGATTCCAGACCTTTTCTTTGAAAGCTATAAATATTAGCTAGCACTGTACCCATTCCATTCAAAATTAAAGATTCATTAAAAAAAAATATTAGCTAGTATATATATTTATATCTTTTACTGATTTTCCACTATCTTGATATATAGTTTTAGACAGACCAAAATTTAACTCAAATTGCTTCAAATAAAAAAAAGAGTGTTTCAGTCGCGTATGGTTTGTTTTTTTTCTCCCCAAGTTGCATATGTCTTATAGTTATAGACTTGTAGTATATAAAAAGAAAAATATTAAAATTATCTTTTAGTTTTAACAGTGGAAATTAGGAAAATACTATTAGTTCCATAAAACCTCCACTCTCCCCATCAATCCCACGATTAAAATATAAATAAACCGCCGATTAACCGTAATTTCACCGATGACGTGGCAATTAGATTAGTCGTTGTAATCTATATTATTAAAACTGAAGTACACTTTAGTAATGTTTGGAAACATGAATAGTACTATAACTGAAAATTGTTTGGAAACGAAGATAGCAGTACTACATTAATTGTATTTCCATATTTCACTCATATTAATTATATTGTCTTAACAATATTTTACATCATTAATTATATTACCATAATAATAATAGTGTGGATTTTATTTAGTAGTTAATCAATATTAGTTTTGTGTCAATTATAAAATCAAAAAAGTAAAATAACTGAGTTTTGCATAAGGTTAAGCGTTTGTTTTAATTTGTTTTACTATAACATTTTTTTTCAATCAGTGGAAAATTACGTAGCCAAAAACATAATTCAAAAACATGTTTAGTGAATAAAATCATAACTTAAATCAAAATAATAAAAATGAATTACATTCATTGTCACTTAATTTTCCACTCAATATAATTGCTTACTAAATAAAAAAAACTCTTTCAGTTTCACTTAATTTAGCAAAACACATAAAAAATATCATTTATATTAGTTTATAAAATCAGTTAGGCATGAACACTAAATATCCACTTAGGTACGAGTCGTTCCTTTCGGGTATCGTTTTATTTTGTTTTAAAATTACTCACTCCTTGAATATTATAAATTTATGTGTAGGTTTTGAGTTGAATTTTTTTGAGTCTGGATGAGTTTGGTTCTGATGTATATGACCCTAAAATATCTAAATAACCAATGTATTTGAAACGGGTTTGGATATTTGTACCAAAAATAACCATATTATCTGATTCGATCCGGATCTTTTGAATACAATTAGTTATATTACGACATATCTAAAATATAAAACACTAATTATGAAAAACAAATATTAATGTATAAAAATATAAGTATAGTTTTATTTTAGTAATTTCATTAATTATATTACTTTAACAATATATCACATCATTAATTATATTTACCGTAAAAGTAATAATGTAGATTTTTATTTATTAGTTAATCAATATTAACTTTGTGCAATTATAAAAAAAATAAAAATGTAAGATAACCGAGTTTTGCATATGGTTAATAGTTTGGTTTAATATGTTTTACTAAAACTTTCTTTTGTCTTAGTTCCAATTGGTGAAAAATTACATAGCAAAACACATAATTCAAAGGTATAGTTTATATGAACAAGATAATAATTTAAATCAAAATAATTAAAAAGTATTACATTTATTATCACTTAATGTTTCACTTAATATAACTATTTTATTAAATAAAAAATTCTTTCTATTTTTCTTATTTTTGCCAAATATATAGAAAGAGTTTTCTTTTTAATCTATTTGCAAAATCAGTTAAGTATGGACATTCGGATACTCATTGAGGTACAAGTTGTTTCTTTCGGGATTAATTTTTTTGGATTTTTAAATTAGGCGCCATTTGGATATTATAAATTTATGTATGATGCTTGAGTTGGATCCTCTCGGGTCTGAATGATTTTGATTTTGATGTGTAGAAATATAAAAATATTTAATTAACCAATGTATCTGAAAAGAGTGTATATTTGTACCAAAAATAATCTTATTACCCGATTCAATCCAAATATTTTGAATACAATTAGTTATACGACGACACATCTTAAATATATAACACTAATGATAAAATAACAAATAATTTATAAAACCGTAAAAATTAACACCCGCACGGGCGTGCGGGTCAATCTCTAGTAAAATATTAAATGGGAGTTTTGACATCTCTATTCACATAGAGAAAAAAAAAAAGACAAGAACAAAAAAAAAACTTGAGTAGACAGAGAGAATCCATCCCTCACAAAACCCAAAACCGAAAAAAAAAAAGCACTCAAAGAACAAATCGAAATCTCAAAACTCTATGAAACCTCGTCTTCCTTAGTCTTCTCCTTCGATTTCACCTTCAATGGATGCTTGATTTGCTCTGGTAACTGCGTTTGGTGAGTAAAGATGTGCGTCTTCGTGTTTTTTTTGTTTTGTTTGTTTGTTTCTTTTGGCCTTGTCTTTTTTTTCTTTGTTTGGTTGCTGTGAAAAAACTGGCGGAACTTCTGAGGAAAGTTATCTACTTGTGTTCGTTTCTCATTGCTTGGTTTAGAGTGTCGGTAGATCCAAAGTTGAAACTGCCATCACTAGTGAGCTTCAGTACCACAAGATTTAGATTTGCTTTTTTTTTTTTTTTAATTCCAGATTAAATTTGTGTTTCTCTGATTTGTTTACTTAGATCAGTTAGTTATGGATGAGTAAGCTAAGTGAGTAGGTTTTGTCTTTAATTTGATCGACCTGGTTTTGTACGAATCCATTTACTTAAGAGTAGCTGAAGCCTCTGGGTATTGGACAAGAAGAGTGCTTTTGATGTTCAACACTTCTAAAATGTTGTAGCTTGAGTCTTGGTCACTTGTTTCACTTCATAAACCTTACAAAAGCACTTTGATTTGATTTTTGTTGAAACATGTTTGATTGATTTACATTACAATGCCTGGGTTTCAAGTTTGTGTTAATTCAAGTGAATGCTTTTTAGGTAAAATTTACTTAATATTTCTGTTCATAATCTTTTCTGTCTCTTCACTTATATCAGTGTGAACTCCATCTTTGTTGTTTTGTAGTTTTACTATGGATCTGGAAAGTGTCATGGCTGCTGATGGGACGGACTTTGCTCTTGCAAATGGTGGTGTAGCAGTGGAAGATGTTGGTGTTGAAGGAAATGGTGTTGATTCTGGAGAGACCTTGGATACTACTTCGGATAGTCAGAATGAGAATTCTGGAGATAGTTCCAATTTGGATGCAGTTGAACAGCCGCCCAAAGAGGCAGCAGCTGAGGTTTGTAACTCCTGGGTGGTTTTGTCTACTTGTCCTTTAGATAAACAGATATGATTAACGTTTGTGTTTTTGTCTCTTTTAGGTCACACAAGGTGTAAATGGAGAAGATCCAAAGCATGTTAAAGGCGAAAAGGCTCAACGGAAGCTTAAGCATGAGAAACTCCCAGGTGGTAAGAATGTTCCATCGGTACATGTCAAAAAGAACAAAGGTGCAGTTGCTAAAGTGGCAGCATCGAATGGTTCTGTTGCTCCTAATGCTCACACAACAAAGTCTCTTAAGAGCACATCATCCAATGGTAGAGCGGCTAAAGTAACAGAGGTAATCTTCTAGTTTATTTGCATATTCTTGTGTGATCTGTTTTTTCTTTTCTTTCGAGCTGTTGATTATTTCTGATGTCTTCTTTTTTTCATATCAGCATGGGAAGCAAGACTCTACACCAGCTGAAAGCACCACTGGGTATTGAATCCTCATTTTTTTTTGAAATCAGAGTTTCTTTCCATATCAGACATTGGTTATATGTCTTCTCATCAGTATCATTTAGTCACTTAGCAATCGTTGAAACTTGGAGATTTGTTACTCTCTTTGATACAGGGACAAGGTGAAACCAAAGCCTCAAAAGAAACAAACCCATGAGACATCTGAAGATGATACTCAGTCTTCTAAGTATTTCTTTCACCTTTATCTTTACCATCTCTTCTTTCTTGTGTCAAGCTGAGACAATTCTTCATCTGAGTCTCAGTTTTAACAATTTATGTTGATTATAACTTTCTGGTTTCACAGTAGCCCCAAGGCAGACGATGGCAAACCTCGTAAAGTTGGCGCACTTCCAAATTATGGATTCAGTTTCAAATGTGACCAACGGGCAGAGAAAAGAAGAGAGGTTTCTGTTCTGAACTTTTGATTCAGTATAGTTGTCCACAAACTTGTTTAAAAGTAATTATATTTCTTTAACATACGGTGCAGTTCTATGTTAAGCTTGAGGAAAAGACTCATGCGAAAGAAGAGGAGATTAACAACATGCAAGCCAAGTCCAAGGTTTGTCTTCTTTGTCATAGTATTCTCATCGACCTATTATTGTTAAAGGTTAAAACAAAAAACTCGTGGCTCGCTCACAGGAAACAGAAGAAGCTGAGCTTAGGAAGCTGAGGAAGAGCTTGAACTTCAAAGCCACACCCATGCCTAGCTTTTCTCAGCCGCCCAAAACAGAGTTAAAGAAGGTATTTACTTCTCCTCTCTTCTCAAAACCATAATCTCACTTTTTAATAAAGTACTAATTCTCATTGTTATTGTAGATACCACCAACAAGACCCAAATCTCCAAAACTGGGGAGAAAGAAGACTGATGCTGAAGAAACTCAAACCCCTCGCGTCGGTAGGCTGAGCCTAGATGAGAAAGCCTCAAGAGATCACCCAGCTGCTAAGGGAACTGCGGCAACGGTTGATCCCAAGAAGCAACCGTTGCGCAAGTCACTTCCAAGATTGCCATCTCAGAAAACAACTCTCCCTGATGGAAAACCAGCCGCCACAACCTCAGCAAAGGTGAAACCTGAAAGAAAGAAACTTGAAAAAGATGCAGAAACTCAAAGCCAGTCTTCAAATCCCAAAGAAGAGGAAGCACAAGTGACTGCATCACCCAATGCTGATGGAGAAAAGGACTCGCATGAGACTGTGTCTCCAAGGATGGATGAAGACAGAGTGGAGTCTGTTGAGGTACCTGAAGCGGTTGCTGTTGAGCATAAAGAGCTCTGTGTTAATTAAGGAAGACAAGAGGAAAAGAAAGCATGTAATAGTTATATATATATCTTCGACCAAAACTTGTTTGAGAAGAAATGGGTAAAAGAGTGAAAAGAATCATTGTGTTTGGTTCTAAAGGTTGTTGCTTTTTTATATATTTCTATGTTTGATGGTGTAATGTTTTTAATCTTTTATGTTGTATTTTGATGTCAAGATCTTTTCTTTTTTGATGTTTTGGTTTCTAAAAAGTGAATATTCAGGAGATTTTCTTCGTATGCTCAGTGTATTCTTTTTTTCGTATGCTCAGTGTATTCTTTATCTTTATTATTGTGCCATTTCTTTTGTTATAGTTGGAGCATCTTTAACATAGTAAACATGGAGTATAGATTTTGACAAAAATCTAATATACGTGAAGGTGTAGACAGAAAATTTTAATAAACATTCTTGCATAAAGAAAATATAATTTCTTGATATTTGTTCATATAAACACAAAAAGGTTCATTTCCTTATTGCAAATTGCAACGATAAAAGTTCATTTCATGCATGCATCGACACAACACACAAACGACTTGACTTGAGCGTGACGTCTCTAGCAACCATTGATCAATAATTGATTTTATTTTTGACAACCAATAATTGATTCTATCCAGAGCCCATGACCAATCCCAATTCACACCTTTTTTAGCTCTAAGCCTATGGACACAAACCACTTTTATCTTCTTTGAAATATCACACTTCGTCACAATAATGCATCTTTGGAGTCTTGATACTTGGTTCGTCTCTTCCAACACATAAGCATCAATCAATCTACCTCAATGTGCAAAAGATATTTTATGAATAAACCGGACTTCAAATTGTTATTATATATTACACCGGTTTAAAATCAGCACCAAGGGTCAGGACATAACTGACACAGATGGGTTATATGTAGAGAAACCATTCTCATATTTACTTTCTTCCTCCCCTTCTTCTTCCTCCTCTTCCTCTTCTTCAGTATCCCATAGAAACCGAGCATATGAGGCAAGAACATGACTGCCATAAACACCATTTATCAGTTATATTAGATTTATATTGATCATGATGAAGTAACGCATTATCTACTGACTACCGCACACCACATAAACATTGAAGATGCGCAGAGAAAGAAAAAAAGTCATATGAATGAGATGTCTGTCATTTTCAATAATGTGACCAATCAACTTCTTCAAAGGTTGGATATAGAGCGAATCAAATTTGATCCACAAAATCATTTACGTGAAATGTTATCTTACTATTCCCTTTCAACAATATCATTCCTATTAAAACAATCAATAAAGCTGCCCATAACAAATACTCAATGGCCCAATATCTCAGCAATCTACCAAAAATGGATTAAAAAACTTGTGAAGTTTGCATCTTGGATATACTTTAAGAAAAACCCAAATCCAAAGTTAGAGACTTTACTTGCATATATATCAGCAGGGTTCTAAGCAGATACTGAACTGTAACAAATATAGTTATGTTTCTACTCACCAGTCATCAGGAGAAGATTGAACAGCTTGATCAAAGTAAGACTGAGCACGAGCACCGTCTCCGTGATTCTTCCATATCAAGTCCCCATACATAGACAGCATCTCACCATCTCTCCCATCTTCAGATAACATCGCTCTCTCACAGTACTCCTCTGCTTTTCTCTCATCACCCTTCACCTGCACAATATTAATACACCAAAATTAGCAGATTTAAAACCAATCAAAATACTGAGAGAAATAATATTAATATTTTAATATAGAGAAATAATACAGACCAAGTCCAAGTGTTAATTAGACGACTCATTACACTATAGTTTAGCTTTTGTCTTTATCTTGTCTCTATATATACATACGGTGTTTGTATATGTATACCTCTTTGAGGAAACGAGCGTAGTTAGCGAGAAGAAGAGCATCTCCAGGATAACGTTGAATCATCTCTTCGTAGTAACCATCAACGCTTCCACCTCCACCTCCCCCTCCGCCGTCACCTCCGGCACCACCGTCTCCACCTCTACCGCCAAATCCACCGTTAGAACCTCCCTGGTGGAGCATTGATCTCTCCAAGACCTTAGAAGACGCCGCGTCGTCGTAGTAGATGCTTGACGCTTTGGTTCTGCTCTGAACCGCTCTCATCTCGTGGAGGTTTCCGTCTGAAGAAGCTCTGGGCATCGACTTACATCCTCGGAGAGAAGCAGAGACTGGACGAGCCGTCGTTGCAACGCGAGCTCCGTTTGTGCAACGAGGAGCTGGGGATTTTTGGGCGGCGCGTAGGTTAAGGTCCAGTGACGACGCGCTTCTCAGGATCATCTTTTAGTAATCTTCTTGTTTTTTTAGTGGAGTGTGTGTGAGAGAGATGAAAGATATTTATGAGACTGAAAATATCATGGAGTGAGTATACGTTCTTATCAGCCCCGCTATTTGTTATTACTTTCAAATTGACCCCAAAGTTTCAATATTTATTAATCACATCCATGAATTATTAATTAAGGCAAAATTGTGGAATTTGGTTAATCTAATTATTCTTGTCTAAAAAGGATAATTATTCTTGTCGGGAAGTATTTTAATGTAATTTGATTGGACGCAGAAGCACGTAAGTTAAGTGGATTAAGGAATTTGATTCTGCCTAAACAAATAGGCTTAAAGGCGAAATCCTTCGCATCTTTAGCCGGTTTCCACGGCCTTAATCAAATCAAGAACATGGACACAAGCGTTATTCTCTTTTTAAATTAATCGATGAGGAATTAAATAGCAGACGATGGATTTGGACAATTAGCAATGATGTTTTTTGATGTCCACATATTAGTCAACATATTAATTTGTTTGTTAATACCTATAACAAGTTGAAAACATTTACTAATGCATACACCGTAATATCAAATCCAATGTATAAAAATGAATCGAACATAAACGAAACAAATGTAAAATATTTTACAAACATTTCCGACAAAATTAGACAAAAAAAAAACATTTCGACAAGAGAAAGAAAATCGGTTAAAGAAAAAGCTTAAATAAACCCGTCGGTGAATTAAATTCCTTAATTGGTGCAGTTATACAGACTCCATGCAGTGGGAGTGGACCCATCTGCACCAGATCATTCCACCCAATTCCACTAGAACAACAACAGCTAGCTAGCAGAAGCCAGAAGGTATCGATTTGATTCCTCACTCACCACCTAAAAAGAAAAATTAAATTAAATTCCCCAAAATACCCTTTATAACGTTAACAACAACAAAAGGTCAAAACGTAGTCGTATCACCACCACCTTCATGTTCTCCACTCAGCTTGAGATGCGGTTGCCTTCAATTTTAAAAACCCACAGCTGAAGAAAAACGCCATTCTCTCTCTCTCTATCACTCGAGCTTCCGTTTTACGGCGGATCACAATCGGAATCTTAACCGTCGTTGTTGCGAAACGATCTTACGATGTTTGACGGTATCTTAGGCCGCGGATTCGCTCCCAAGGGGTTTGTTTCTCTTCTCTCTCTCTCTGATTAACTCTTTTTAATGTGCGAATCGCGATTTGATTGTGTGATTTGTGATTCGGCAGGAAGCCACTGATAAAACTGACTAAGAATCGGATCGATGTTCTTCGGAGGAAGAGGACTGCCACGATCAAGTTTCTCAAGGGAGATTTTGCTGATCTTATCTCTAATAGCCGTGACGTCAATGCTTATACCAGGGTAACGTTATCGTTCGTTAGAAGGATTGATTTAGGGGATTCAGATTTGGTTTTTTGATGATAAACGTTTGAGATATGCAGGCGGGAGGGCTTCTTGATGAACTAAGGCATCTCTGGAATCTTGATTTTGTTGAGAGCACTTGTGATTTCGTGTATAAGCAACTCTCCACCATGCAGAAGATGGAGTAAGTGTTCAATGCCTTTTGCTTTGAGAATATTTTATGATTCTTGAGTTAGCTGTAACATAGTTATGAGTAGTTGAGAAATTTATTGTAGATTCTCTGGCATATCAACTTGTTAGGTTTTATATTGAAGAATGATGATCAGGTTGTTTGGACTTTTGTTTTTAAATATTGAATTGAATATATATAACGAAAGTCTTTTGGCGTTTTCCTACTCACATTGTTCTTGTTTGCTTAGTGATGTGGCTTAGTTAAACATTCTCAAAGATAGTTTGAGTACTTTGTTCTTTATGGAAACATTATTATGTTTTGATTAGTTGATTTGCGCTTGCTTTTCCAGGGAATGTCCTGAAGATTGTCGTGAAGCTGTGTCGTCCTTAATGTTTGCAGCCGCTGGATTTTCTGAATTGCCTGAGCTGCGTGAACTGAGGCAGATGTTTCACGAGAAGTATGGAGATTCACTTAGTGTGTTTGTCAACCAAGAAGTAATTGTTTTTCTTTTCTAATGTATTATTTCTCAGTTAAAACTCATCTTGAAATCTTATACAGCATGTATGGTTAAGCACGTACTGTTTTTTTTTATAGCTTGTTGAGAATATGACATCAAAGCCATTTTCTTTGGAGAAGAAAGTGAAGTTGATGGAAGATGTTGCATCGGAGTATGCTATTCGTTGGGATTCTAAAGCTTTTGAGAAGAGGATCTTGAGGCAAAATGGTAGTTCAGTAAAGGTATGACGAATAGGGACAATAAACTGAAATATTTGGAACGTCACTGATTTATGATTTTTCTCATGGTCATGAACAGGATACCACTCACGAGAAGCATAAGTCTTTAGACGGAAGCGTGGCCTTGCCATCAGAAAGGAAAAAGGATGTTGCATCAGAGAGAAGAGATCCTTTCTTTCGACCGGATAATTATCAGAATGGTCTCAGAGAACATCAGCGTGGGCTAGCATCTAAAAATAAGTCAGATGATGTTCGTCACGCCTCCAGATCGGAAAGCAAGGACGATAAGGCAGAAAGGAACGAGTTCCATTTGCAACCGAATCACAAGTCTTCCAGAGGAAGACCTCAACCTATTTTTAACGAAGGTGACACTATAGTGATGAAGATCAAGCGTGAGAATCTCGTTCAAGGGAT
The DNA here is from genome assembly GCF_020379485.1 of Brassica napus. Lineage (NCBI taxonomy): Eukaryota > Viridiplantae > Streptophyta > Magnoliopsida > Brassicales > Brassicaceae > Brassica > Brassica napus. The sequence continues at coordinate 2,884,025 of NC_063434.1, read as the reverse complement.
TGGACATCAAAACGGTGAAGCTGTTGCTGCGCCGAAGAAAACAGAGGTGACAGAGAAACACAAGCGTAGCAGCACCAAAACAGAAGACAAGTTAGTTCTTGGCTTCAAGCAAGAAAGTTTCTTCAAAGGCTACAAACATGAGAATGGTGAAGAGCATGCGCCTCAGAAAGTGGAAGATAACCTCTCAATGCCTCCAAAGCCAAGGTCGAAAAGAACACCATCTATAGATTCAGTCCGTAGACATCGCAGCGATCACGAGAGGAGAGAAAACACAGTTCCTGTACGAGAGGGCACAGAAAAAGATTCATCTGCTGGTAACATCAAGGTTGGTGGAGATGGATATGATCCAGCAAGGAAGTTTGAGGAGCGGGAAGCGGAGAGAATGATGAAGTCCCTTCCCCCACCTCCGTATGTTAAACCGAGTGGTAAAGCAAAGATTGAAAAACCTGAAGCTTCAGCTAATCCAAAGGCTCGGTTTGATGGTGAAGAAAGAAACTGTCCAGACATTGATAAAAAGGTTTCTGAAGCAGGTCAGCATCAAGTGAATGACATAGATGATCAATCTCTGAAGCGGAGATCTAGTAGAAGAAAGCACATTATACAATCGAATGATGGTGATGATGATACAAGAAGCAGCAGAAGAAGGGAACACTCAAGGAAAGGCCTCCAAGTCTTAGTAGATGAAGATGAGAAGGACAGTGAGGAAAAGATGATGGATAAACTTCTTATGCATTACAGTAAAAAGCCTTCAAGTTATGAAGAATCTAAAAGCAGACGTTCACATCGTAGAAAAGCAGAAGGTGAAGAGATTCATCATCCCGCTCGGTCACTCAGTCTCCCCAGTGAACAATTTGCCGGACCATCTGAACCCGCAAAGACGTTTGCTCGTGCCGCCTCGTTTCAGCCAGAACGTAGTGAAGCTAAGCACGTTCACCCCAAGTTACCTGACTATGAGGATTTGGCTGCCAGATTTGCAGAGCTAAAAGGAAGGTAAATGTTTTGAGCAGTTTATGAGCTTAGAGAAACATAGTGTCTGTATGGAGATTACATATTCTATTACCCATTACTCACTTCTTACTATTACTTTACCATTGTTGGTCTGACACATTGTTATTGACCCCAAAGAGTTATTGATCATTTGTTTGCTATGTTGGGCTTCATTTAATAGTTTATAAACAAAATTGAAAGGATGTGTTTCTGTTTAGAAGAATGGAAGGCGGTTACAACACTAATTATTATTGAGTTATGTGTTTTCATCACTATTTAATCATAACTTTGAAATATAGGTTCAATTAATCTAAAACGACTTTATAAACTAAAAACCAAAGATTAATATGTAAAGAGAAGTTTTATCTTAATATTTATCCTCTTCATTATTTAAAAATCTATAGTTAATAATAGTAGAGTTGTTGAAGCAAACTATATTAATTAATAACAATCTACAAATCGTTATATAGAAATTAATTAAGGCTTTCAGATAATGTTCTAATTTCTATATACAATCAGTTTTCCAAACTTTTAAGATCCCGAGCTAACTCTTGTTTTTTTTGTTATAAAGTTCGGAGTAAACTTATTCGTGTATAGTAATCTAGTTATCTTAAAATTTGTATATAATCTTTTGTTGTGTGCAGTCAAAAAAAAAAAAAAAAACTTTTGTTGTGCTAGCCTCTTAAATGATATCAGATTATACTGTGAACGTGGCATGTATCTTGACATTTTGACATTTTGACAAGTAATCAAAAATCTCATAAGACTATCGAGTCTCAAGTTAACATATAAATATACACATATATTATCAACATAATACACTGTATTTCCAAGTTACAAAATTTTCCAAATGTTTGTTAACTTTAGTAAAAAAAAAATATATTGTATTAACCTACACCACGCAAAAGACATTAAAAACATTGTTATATAATCTTATCTTCAAGACAATATTCAAATGGTGATACAATACCTTTTCTTTCCCATTGATTTCCTTTTATCATTTTCTCATTTTATTTAAACATATACATACAATTGTCCCATATTTTCTTTTACTATGAAGTGTTTGAAAACATTATTCTCAATGATTATACTTGTATCGTGTCATCTGGAATACGGAGATGGCCGGAGGATTCTAAGGATCAAAGATTTCATAACTGATACTAACCATAAAAACGTTGACTATTCACAAGTAATTGATCTCTTATAACTATTGATCTGTAGTTAGATTCTTTTCAAAAGAACAAACGTAATATGTTAAATTTATCATTTTAAAAAAAGGTATTTCAAAAAGCATGGAAAGGGTTATGCGAAGGTGAAGGTGAAGGAACTGGCGGGTCATCGCTAGTGATAAATGAGAATGAAAAATACACTATACAACCACAACTGTTTGAAGGTCCATGCGTATCTTCTTACATTCATATTCAGGTACTCTGAACACGTTATAAATCCAACTGACTTATATGAAGATCCACATACCACATGCAAAAATTGTTATCCATTCACACATATACACATGTATTACATGATTCACATATTCACATACATGTATAATTTATTTTTCTGGGGTAAGATCGATGGGAAAATAGAAGCGCCGAAGAGACCAAAACAGTGGGGAAACAAACGAACTGAGAGTTGGTTAATGTTCAAGAACGTGGAGAGTCTCTTCATCAACGGCTCAGGTGTCCTTGACCCCCATGGAGAAAATTGGTGGCGATCTGTTCGTCACTCTAAACGACCCAGAGTAAGTCACCTTTCCACCATATTCCTTTTCACTCTCTATATATAACAATGTAGTAAATTTTATTGTAATATACATTATTCTGTTGTGTGTTGCATGTGCAGACACTTAGCTTTAAGCAATGCACCGACATAATATATAATGGGCTAACTCAATACAATAGTCCAAAGAATCACATTTCAGTCTATGGTTGCACCAATGCAACTTTATCAAATCTTACTTTGCTAGCACCCGAGAAGAGTCCAAACACTGACGGCATTGGTATTTCTCTTTCACACAATATTCGTATCTTAGACTCGTCTATCCAAACTGGTACTCTTTAATTCTTCTTTTTATTTGAATTTGAAAATGAGTTTTGTTTACATTACATGGACTGGATTTGAGAAAATGTATGATAAACTCCTTCTTTATGTGTCGTTATATTTCCTACATACATATTAGGTGATGATTGTATTGCAATTACTGGCGGGCGTGGTGGTTCTTCCGACATCAACATTACTCGTGTGGCATGTGGTCCAGGTCATGGTATCAGGTTTGTAGATATAACAGCACAAAGAGATTCAAATTCATCCATATTTGACTTAAGTTTCATGAAAATTATTTTAAACATTAACTTGTTTATCATGTCTTAAAAATTCAAAATAAAATGCAGCATTGGAAGTTTGGGGAAAGGTGATATAGATGACACTGTTGAGAACGTGATCGTAAGAAGCTGCAGCTTTTGGGGAACTCAAAATGGGGCAAGAATCAAGACTTGGCATGTAAGTTTTTTGCAACCAAAATATTATATTCTTCTGAAGAGTATATATAATATTGAACCTTGCATATTTTAGGGAGGAAAAGGGTTAGCCAAGAATATATTATTTGAAAATATTACGGTAACAAATACTAAATACCCCATAATCATCGATCAACATTACTCTAATGGTGGCACTGGTCATGTCAAGGTAATATTCAAACTATATTAATTTTTACTAGAATTCTGTATACAAATCACATATAAACCTATATAATATAAGCTAAGTTTTTTTTTACATCTAGTCCTGCAAACTAGACATCTTAAATGGATGATAAATCAAATTCGATGAAATATTGTTACTGTACTAACCAATTGGTAATAAAACCATATGACTAAATTACAATATGCTTCACCTTTGGTATCTTACGATCACGACATAAGTCTGCAAATCTTTTATTTTTTTGCTAAAACATAAGTGTGCAAATCTTACAATAGTTTTCCTTTAGGTATGAATTTTACGTTCAATTCTGATGTAGCGGAAGCTACGATAGGATAGAACTAGAGATCCGTTGATTCTGAGAATACCCGGAAAACTACGATAACACAATGAATCCTATTTAGTCTGAGAATACCTAGGATCAAAGTCTTCTTGATTCGTTGAGAACTCTCGAGTTCTAGCCGTAACAAGGAAATAAAAGGTTTCAAACCTCTCTTTTATAAAATATCAATATCAATAATCTTCATACAAACTTAAGCCTAGACGGCTATATATAAGAAATCATAAAACCCTAAAACATTAAAGATAATTCTCCAAATAATAAATAAAACACTAAATAATTAAGATATTTATTCTAAATATCTATCTACATCATTCTCTCCGGGTTGGATAAGATTCGTCATCGAATCTTGATCGTAGTCTTCGAATCCAAAACGTTTTCCAAGAAAAACTCTTCCTCAAATCTTCAATAGCATGTTTTGCACGATTTTTGCACTGATCTGTTTGTAACTTGAATCTTCACAAATCCGTTTTCGCACAAAATTTGCACCCAACAGATTATTAAGATTCTGCACAAAATCTTCACCAATACGATTTTGCCCTAACTTTGCACGCGAAATTTCAATGAAACCCTCTTTGAAAACAAAGTCAATATGAAGGACATCGTCTTCATATATATCATAGATTGGATCACCATAGATCTCTCGATAGATCTCATGGTTCTCTTCTCTTTCAACAAAAGACTTTCGTCCAGGATAGGATAGATGCTAATACTCATCATGACATCCAGAATCGTCTTCGATTGAAAAATCAAAGGAACGCAGCTCTGATACCAACTGATGTAGCGAAAGCTTTGTAGGATAGGACTAGAGATCCGTTGATTCTAAGAATATCCGGAAAACTAGGATAATCACAAAGATCTTATTTAGTCTAAGAATGCCTAAGATCAATGTCTTTTTAAATTCGTTGAGATCACCTATGATCTAGCCGAAAACAAGGAATAAAGAGAAATCTCTTAACTTTTTATTAATTAATCAAAAACTGCATACAAACTTAAGCCTAGACGGCTATATATATAATAAAACCATAAAACCCTAAAGCAATAAATATAATTATCTAAATTTAAAATAATCAATAAAATAAATAATAAGATATTTGGAAATATTCCAAATACTTATCTGCATCAAATTCATATTTTTTATTGAACGCATATATATGTTTTATGAATATTGTAGGGGAATGCGGTGAAAGTAAGCGACGTAACATTCAGATATATTGAAGGGACTTCAGCAAGTAAAATTGCAATAAAGCTAGACTGTGATGAAAATCAAGGGTGTCATAACATCGTGATGGAACATATCAAACTCACATCTGCAAAGCCGGGGAAGAAACTCTCTGCATATTGTAAATTTGCAGATGTGAAAGCTTCATTCGTTAACATCCATATAAACTGTGGTTTATATCCTCAACTTTTGCTGTTGTTTTCTCCTCTTCCAAAAATTATTTAGGAACATATACAAAGGATATTTTTTAACTAAAAGCAATTAGTTATTTGGATAGAATCTACTAATAATAGCAATCTCAATTAATTATATACAAATTTATATTTTTCATCTAAGAAAACATAGATATAAATAAAGTATTTTATTACTTCAAAAGTATATTTTATGTCATTTAAAAATATTTTTAAATGTAATATTACTATTTTCATTTTTCAATTCGTTTTTTTTAGCTTTGTAAAAGATTTCTTTTTTTATTATATGTATATGTTTTTTGGAAAATTTTAAAAAGGAAACTATATATAAAAATAAATAATAGTATTTAAATGTAATATTTTAAATTCATTAAAGGTATCAGTGTAATCAACCATCGTGAGAGTTAACGTGAAAACGACACATAGGAAACTGACTTCTCAAATAATATTATAGAGATAGCATGTTCAAAGTATTGTATAGTCACAGAATTAATTTTTGGAGTTATTATGTACAGTATATGCAATCCAATTCCTCTTTTAAATCTATTTTTCCAATAAATTATTCTTAACAAAATAATAAAAGGAAAGGTTTTTGTTTATTTACTTTTTTATTTGTGAAAAAAAAGACAATGACCATATATATATATATATAAAGGATATATGGTCATCACCTATGTTTACAGAGAAAAAAAATTAAGAGACAATGATGACGATGTTGCCAGATAATTTAGTAGAGGAGATACTAAGTCGTGTTCCGGCCACATGTCTGAAACGTTTACGATCAACATGCAAACTATGGAACGGTATATTCACCGATAGGAGATTCGCAAAAAAATCACTTTTATAAAGCCCCAAAGCAATATATGGTTCTCAAGCTAACGGAGGAATATAGGCTTTGCTCATTCCGTGGTGAGCTTGGACTAATAGATCCGGTTTGTTCAGCTCAATTCAGGATATCTCATGTCTTTCACTGCGATGGCTTGTTGTTATGCACCAGCGAAAGCTACAATAGAATCGTGGTTTGGAACCCGTGTACTGGTCAAACCAAGTGGATCACCGATCCCACCGATCGTGTCATGTATTGGGTAACTTATACTCTTGGAAGGTGCTACCAAGAAAATAATTATAGCTATAAATTATTGAGACACGTGCCTTGTTACGAGAAGCTAATATTTGAAATCTGTGAGATCAACTCCGATTTATGCTGGAGGATTCCTCATGATGTCACTCCAGACTGCTTATTACAGGTTCCTCATTACAGCGTGTATTTGAAAGGAAAGACCTACTGGTGTGCTTCGGATTCAAAAGAGCTTGATGTGTGCATGCATTTACTGAGCTTTGATTATACAACAGAGAGATTTGGACGACTGTGCCTTCCTGGCCCGTATTGTAGACTCCATACTGTGTCTCTATCGGTTGTTAGAGAAGAGAAGCTTTCAGTGTTATTACGACCCCATGATAGACTTGGAAACAAGATAGAGATATGGATAAGCAGTCCTATTGATGATTCCAAAGCTGTGTCGTGGAGCAAGATCTTCGCTTTGGATGATCCTCGTCTTGGCTATTGCACCCGGACAAGTTTCTTGGTGGATGATGAGAAGAAAATCGTTACATGTCGTGAAAGGTGGATACGTAGCCCTGACAATACCAAGGCCAAGCCCTACTACGTCTTGCAATACATTGTTGGGGAGGATAATGAAGTCACGCTACTGGATTTTGGAGCATCTTCTCAGTCGCATTTACATTCGCAACTTTTGTTTAATTATGTACCAAGTCTGGTTCATATCCAGTGACACCTAGAGGGCAAAAAGAAAACATTATTATTTCCAGCTACTTACAAATATTCCAGTGCCTAATTAAGACTTCTATTTGTTCAAATTTTACGATTTTTTTTTATAAATAAAAATATTTTACTCATTCGTAGATTACTTCAAAATACTCGATTCTACTACAGGCAGACTGCTTCGAAACGTTTTACTACAAAATATTATATAGTTAGCCTTCTCAGTGGTTAATCATTTAAATCATTTTACATCCTAGTATTTAAAAGAGAAGGCTAGTTATTTGAATAGCAGGTTACATATAATAAATTTAATAAAATTATATTGTATATGGGATTGGCTTAAGTTTATGAATTATCATGAGTATCTCTTATCAGCTCAAAGACAAAGAATAATAAAGACTTTAGGTTAGAACCAACTGTCATCATCAGCTCTTAACAACGCCATACTTTTAAAAATTAAGTTGCCACCCTCCAATTCTTTTATCAATAACTTATGTTTTGTCAATCAACCTAACCTAACAGTCTGAAGACCAGTAGTTAATGTTAGGCAAGACTAGAAACATCAATGTGAATAATACAATATTTAATGTAAATATTGATAAAGGTAAATGTTGAAGTAGACAATGGATCCCGATCAAATTCAGAAAAATAACATAGTAATAGTCTTATTGATAAACAGTATACTAAGGTGTCGTAAAATGGAAATTTGAAGGAAATATTGACTAGTATGAATCATTTAAATACATTTTTACAGGTACAAGAACATTGCCTATCAATAACTGTAACTTTAGTCATACTAAAAATATCCCACATCACATCCACATAAAATGTTATAGTATGTAATTAAAATAAAACATTGAAATTAATAAAATAATTTTTAAATAAGCAAACATATTTAAGGATGTAATCTAAACATAAATTAAAAATTAATTAAATTTGGTAAAAGTGAATAACAAACACTATTATACATTTAAAAAAATCAAAAATAATAGCGAGGGAGAATTTTTAATGGGCCCCAGATCAAAGCCCATTAGTGCCACGTAGCGTAGCCCAGTCATGCCAACCCTCTCTCTCTCTACATTAACACCACACCAAAAAGTCTCCTCTCCACTCCCCCCCTTTTATCCTGCACCCTCGACACTATCCTACGCACCTCCTCCTCCGTCGAAAAAGCCACCACCACCACCATGGGAAAAGGCGGCGCCCTAAGCGATGGAGTCATCAAGAAGATCATCCTCTCCTACACCTACGTCGCGATCTGGATCTTCCTCAGCTTCACCGTCATCGTCTACAACAAGTACATCCTCGACAAGAAGATGTACAACTGGCCTTTCCCCATCACTCTCACCATGATCCACATGGCCTTCTGCTCCTCCCTCGCCGTCCTCCTCATCAAGGTCTTCAAGGTCGTCGAGCCGGTGTCAATGTCCCGCGAGACTTACCTCAGATCCGTCGTCCCGATCGGGGCCTTGTACTCGCTCTCCCTCTGGCTATCGAACTCCGCCTACATCTACCTCTCCGTCTCCTTCATCCAGATGCTCAAAGCCCTCATGCCTGTCGCCGTTTACTCGATCGGAGTGCTCTTGAAGAAGGAGTCGTTCAGATCTGAGACGATGACGAACATGCTCTCGATCTCGTTCGGAGTCGCGATCGCTGCCTACGGAGAGGCCAAGTTCGATACCTGGGGAGTGATGCTTCAGCTTGGAGCCGTGGCCTTCGAGGCGACGAGGCTTGTTTTGATTCAGATCTTGCTAACCTCTAAAGGAATCAATCTCAATCCGATTACGTCTTTGTATTACGTGGCGCCTTGTTGTTTGGGGTTTTTGTTTTTCCCTTGGATCTTCGTTGAGTTGCCGGTTCTTAGGGAGACGTCGAGCTTTCATTTCGATTTCGTTGTGTTTGGGACTAACTCTGTGTGTGCCTTTGCGTTGAATCTTGCTGTGTTTCTGTTGGTTGGGAAAACGTCGGCGTTGACTATGAATGTGGCTGGTGTGGTGAAGGATTGGTTGCTGATTGCGTTTTCGTGGTCTGTGATTAAGGATACGGTTACGCCGTTGAATCTGTTTGGGTACGGGCTCGCGTTTTTGGGGGTGGCGTATTACAATCATTGTAAGTTGCAGGCGTTGAAGGCTAAGGAGGCGCAGAAGAAGGTTCAGCAAGGTGGTGATGAGGAAGCTGCTGGGAAGCTTTTGGAGGTTAGGGAGAGTGAAGGTGGTGGTAAGCGTGATGATGCTGAAGACTGATGATCATTGGTTTGTGGATCTGATGGATGTGTGGAATGTTTCAGAGGAATAAGAGCTGAAGGGTGGTTTGTTAGGATGATTTTGGTAGCTTTGGAGGGGAGTTTTTCAGCAGGGTTTTTGCGCATCTTTCGGGTTCTCACTACTTTTGCTTAATCATCTCTGTTCTTTGAGTTTTTTTAGTTGCTATGTTATTTACCTAAGTTATGGTTTAATTACTATTGGATGGTACAATGTCTTACAGTATTATCACACGAACCTTTGTGGTCTATGGATCTCTTTGTTATTTTCTTTTCCTGCTTCTTTATGAGTCTGTGTTGGTGACAGTTGGTTTAAGTAGTTTACTTTATAATTCAAGTTTGGTTTCTTTGTTTATTGTGAGCTTTGGTGGTGTTGAACATGAAATTGACCCGTTTGTGTCAGGAAGGCATGTTAAAAGTTACAGAACGTATTAAAAAGCTCAACCTAAAATTTGAGATAAAGGAACATAATGTTGGAGAGATCAAAAATGCATCAAGGATAAATTAGTTTAAGCTAAATTTTCTCTAATATTCTACTTAATACTACTTCACATGATGACTGATCAACAAAAGTAAAAGCATTCAGATGCTGGTTTAATAAAGCGTCTCGTTGTTAGGTACATTACAGACAACAATCACATGCTCTTTTATTACACTTCCCTCCATCGAGCACAAGTAAACTAACCATTGTATCACCACCAATACGTAGGAAGTACACAAAGGCTTTGGGTTTAAGCATAAGAAACAAAAGCCTATCAAATAAGCAACCTGTAAATGCGGATCTAATTGTTTCCACGCAATCCTTTTCCTGAAAGTTGATTGAAATGTGTCTATGGGCTCTTCTTTTGAGAGAGTATTATTGAGCATATAACTTGATTGAAAATTTACTTAACTAGTCTCTCTATAACATGTGTTGTAATTTTCTTCTTTTCGTATTTAAAAAAAAGTCATAGTTTCTAAAATACATACAATTTATTTTCTTTCAAATTCAGCTTGATGGAGTTTCGGTTTATGCTTGTTCATATTCCCAAAAACAAAACGATAACACTTTCTCTACGCCTCTACATTTCAATGTCGGCAAATATTGCGTGGTGTTGCATTCCAGTTTCTAAGTATACTATAATATCATAATGAGTTAAAAATAAAAATAAAAATAAAAATAAAAATAAAATGCAAGAAAAGAATAAAAAACCTAATCGGCGTCTACGTCCCACCCAAACCCACTGACTCCACCCACCTACCAACCCCAAATAGGGCGAAAAAACCAGACTGGTTAAAACCCTAAGCTCAAACGAAAGAGACGACGACGACTGAGAGAGAGACATAACATACTCTCTCTCTCTCCTCCTCTTCACACCATTCGGAAATTTCATTCCTTTTATTTCCTTTTTGGGGGCCGTTAAAGCTCATCACTTTCAGACAGCCTCTGTCAGCTCTGTATCGTGAAAGAAAAAAGATCTTTCCTTTTTACTTAAACCGCATCAGAAGCTTCTTATTGTGTTTGGGAAGCTATGGTGAAAACCGGAATCCAGCTGTTCGACGATTCAAGGAACGGTCTTTTCTCCGTTTCCGATTTGGGATGTGACTGGAGCTTAACCGGCGTTAACCACCACCACCATACAATTGGTGCCCTATTCGCTAGCGTCAATCAAACTAATCCATTCGGTTCGGGATCCATCCCTTCCAACGCCTCCTTATCTGCACAGCTCAATGGGAAAGTGGAAGAGTGGGAGGAACTAGTTAACGGCGAGAAGAAGAAGAAGAATGGTGGTGGGATGAAGTTGAAGATAAAGATCGGTAACCCTTCCTTGCGTCGGCTGATAAGCGGAGCCGTGGCTGGAGCCGTGTCGAGAACCGTGGTTGCGCCGTTGGAGACGATCAGGACGCATCTGATGGTGGGAAGCGGCGGGAACTCGTCCGCGGAAGTGTTCGGTGATATCATGAAGCATGAAGGTTGGACTGGTCTCTTTAGGGGTAATTTGGTCAATGTCATTCGTGTTGCACCTGCTCGTGCCGTTGAGGTACACACAATGAATCCCACCAAGTATTGACTAAAAAGTTTCTGACTTTACTTAATAATAATATCTCTCGTTGACTTTGTATCTGTGACAAGTCTTGTGTTGTGTTGTGTTGGTTGACACTGTCTTATGCCAAAAATGATGAGCCTTTTGGTACTCTTTTTTTTTTGTATGTGTAGCTTTTTGTATTCGAGACAGTGAACAAGAAACTGTCACCAGAACATGGTGAGCAATCAAAGATCCCAATCCCAGCTTCATTGCTCGCTGGTGCTTGTGCTGGAGTTAGCCAGACTCTCTTGACATACCCTCTCGAATTAGTCAAGACTCGTCTTACCATTCAGGTTTGGCTCCTCTCGGTTCTTAAAAACATTAATAACTTAGTGTTCCAAGCCATTAGCTGAAGGAGTTGAGGTCTTTGTAACATGTTAACTTCTTTTTTTGAGGCAATGGGTTTGGACTGGTACAGTTTTTTACTTACGGCTCACTAAATGCAGAGAGGTGTTTACAAGGGGATATTCGATGCATTTGTGAAGATCATACGCGAGGAAGGACCCACAGAACTCTACAGGGGTCTTGCTCCTAGTCTTATTGGAGTTGTTCCGTATGCAGCCACCAACTATTTTGCATACGACTCTCTAAGAAAAGCGTACCGGAGTTTTTCAAAGCAAGAGAAGATTGGAAACATTGAGACTCTTCTGATAGGTTCTTTAGCTGGTGCGCTATCTAGCACCGCGACTTTCCCTCTGGAGGTGGCTCGGAAGCATATGCAGGTGGGAGCGGTTAGCGGGAGAGTTGTGTACAAGAACATGTTGGACGCTCTGGTGAGCATACTTGAGCATGAAGGTATTCTCGGTTGGTACATTGGGCTTGGACCTAGTTGCTTGAAGCTGGTTCCTGCTGCTGGAATCTCGTTCATGTGCTATGAAGCTTGCAAGAAGATACTGGTCGAGAACAACAACCAAGAAGCCTGAGTTTTGGAGTTGTATGGACTCTCATGGCGATTTTTAAAGGTTTTATCAGAGCAACACAGTGGGTATATTAGGATTCATAGTTCTAAATTTATCATACCACTTGAGATTTCAAAAGATTTTCATTTTTCCATTATGTTGTGGATTCTGATTTTGATTCAAATAAGCTTATATTGAGGTTACACAATCTTTTCTTTTCTTTTTTGTTGTATACAACAACTAAGCTTTAATATTACAGAAGTGTAACTCTTAAGTCTTAAAAAGGTGAAGCAAAGTAAATATATAAGAAAAAAAAAGAATTAAAGATTATCTTTTGTAGACTTATGTATCATTTGGTTTACACATCTTCTCCACTGGAAAAACTATAACATACCAAAATAATTAAGATCATCACAACAATGACAGCCACCAACAGTTTCATAACTCTCTTGCTACACAGAGAAAGCTAACACTGCATCACCATAACCGCTCGGTTTCACCATAATATGCACACAAAATGTATATAAAAATAGGGTCTAAAAGACACCACCAGGGACGGCATTGGGGTTGGCAGCTGGAGTGACAGAGACAAATGGATTGATCCTGACCCAAAGCAACGAAAAGATGGAGGCGAGAAGAACAGACCAAACAATGACGATGGTTGGTGTTCTGTTCTGTCTTCCAAGCAGACCTTTCAAGAACGGGTAGAGATGGGCAATGACCCACAAGGCGAAGAAAAGCTTCCCAAAGAGCGGACCCCATGACTGGTACCCGCTGTTAATAGCGTAAGAGACACCAGCCACAATGCCTATCATGTTCACAACTAGGACCGTGGTTGGTGGAATGAGAAGAGCTGTCCATTTGAAGATGTAAAGCTCTGCGAAGTCCCCATCTTCGTCTGAGGCTTTTGATGTGACGGTGAAGTTAGTGTCGATGCCCGCAAGTACCTTGAGTAGACCTTGGAAGACTGCAAAAAGATGAGCAGATGTGCCTCCAATGACCCAGAACTGCTCGTTTCTCCACCAGTCCTCAATGCTCACACCGCTCCATCTCAGCTCCAGGATTCCAGTCACAGCAATGGAGATGAAGAGAAGAATGAACCAAATACTCGCGTAGTTGCTTATCTGCAACAATGTTGTTATAGCTTTTAGAAACCAGATGATGAAGATTACAATTCGAAAAAGGTAAACAAGAGTGGTTCTGTTTTACGAACCTCAGGTATGATGAACTTGTCAGTGATGAGGCAAAAAGCTGGAAGAATACAATAGGCGATGAGAGGGAGAGCTGTAATAGGGTAGACAATGGTGTTGATGTAAGCGAGCCTCTCCAAGAGTCTCAACCTTCCTGTATAGCCATACCAGATAGGGCAATGTCTACTCAGAAGAATCTCGATAGATCCCAACGCCCACCGAAGAACTTGGTTCAAACGATCAGAAAGATTGATTGGTGCAGATCCCTTGAACGCAGGTCGTGGAGGATTGCAGTAGATAGACATCCAACCACGAGCATGCATCTTGAACCCAGTAAGAATATCTTCTGTCACAGAACCATAGATCCAACCAATCTAGCAAAAAAAAAAAAGATGTCATCAGAGAGGTGACAAAGACAACAGAAGAGCCTGTGGCTGCATTTGAATACTTACCTCTTTTCCCCACTCAGTCTTGTCCTCGTAACCACAGCTTATAACATGAATAGCCTCCTTGAGAAGAGTAGCTGGGTTGGTCGTTGGTGGAATGCCACCTTGTTCCATAAACGTGGCAGCAATAAACACTGGCGACTGACCAAAACGCTTCTCCACACTCTTCTGGGACATTAGAATAGATCTATCATCATCATATCCTGCATAAACAAGACTTGTTAAGTTTATATCATCATCACATGAACACTTCAAAATTGTTTCACTATAAGCTCATTTCAAACCTTCGAAACCCTCATCGATGTCGTCCATGTTGAAAAGTGGAGCATTGGAATCACTTCTGCTGATGCCTCTCCTTTTTTGATCATAGCTATATTTCTTACTGTTCTTTCCTTTCTTCCTTGAGCCGCAGCAGCTCTTGACAATGATGTTTGGTTGTAAATCTTCCTCTGTCAAGACAGGATCATATCCATATAGAGCTTGCCTGTTGAAACAACATCCAGTACCCACATATACTGGACCTTGGATACCATCTAACCCCTTCAAGTTAATCTGCCCAAAGTAACAAACATCTAAGTCAGGCAACTACCAGAAACGAGTAAATCCAACAAATATATGAACAAACAGAAAACAAAAGACTGTGTGCGAATGGGGGAGTGAAGCTTACATCGAAGAAGACAATATTCCTGTTGGCATATCGATCGTGCAAATCAATACCATCGAAACGCTGTGGGAACTGGACATAGCAGCACTTCTTTCCGTAAGCAGGGTCCATCAAGAAACACATGGCTTCTTTAATAGCCTTGCTGTTGTTGAAGTAATGATCACAGTCCACGTTCAAAAGATATGCTCCATTGGTAAGAACAGCAGAAACACGGATCTGTCAAAGTAAAGAGAAGCTAAATCAGGAGAGAACAAAAAGAATATGAAGCAACGGCTGTACAAGGCACTGAATAAGAGAGAAAAATAGAGGACACAGTAGGATTTAGAAAGATGACAAACCAAGGCATTCATAGCTCCAGCCTTTTTGTGATGCTGGAATCCAGGCCGCTTTTCACGAGAAACATAGATGAGTCTAGGCAGCTCATTTCCATCGGTATCTAGACCTCCGCTGTGGCCTAAGAACACCTGAAATTGAAACAAAAAGATGCAGCATAAATAAACATGTCCTGAAATCGTTGCCTTCCATTACTCTCGCCGTAAAGAATTGTTTTACTGTACCTGTATCATTCCAGGATGATCTCTGGTGTTGTTACCAGGCCAGGGAGTACCATCCTGCATCGTCCAGCCTTCTTCAGGGATTTTCTGTGCTTTAGCAACAAGTGCATTGATCCTCACCTTAAACTCCTCATACTCTCTCTGTCATCACAAACCAACACAAAATATTTTTTAGTCAATCAATCTCTAGTCTCTATAATGGATGAGAGAAGCAGATGGATTATCAAGTGGACCTTCATAGCTCGTCGCTCTTTAACAAAAGAAGGCTGGATCTTGTCCTTCAGGTAATCTATCTTCTGCTGAAAATAGAATTCAGGAGCCCTGGGTTCAATGCTGAATTTCTTGCAAAAAGGCACCCATTTCTTTGCGAACTCAGCAGTTTCAGAAAGAGATTCGAAGGTAAGCATCGCTGCACCATCATCTGAAACATAACAGGCTACTTTATCTACCGGATAGTCCACGGCAAGAATCGAGAGAACTGTGTTTGCCGTTACAAGAGGTGGCTCTTTCAGTGGGTCCACCGTACTAACAAACACATCAACAGGAGTAAGCTGAGATGGTTCACCCTCTCGATCATATCTACAATAGGAAAACCATAATCAAACCACTAAATAATTAAAACTGTGTAAGATGGTATCAAATTAGCACACTAAGACATAAGATACGAGTGGGATGCATAGACCTAGAGACCAACCTTATAGCGAGACGGTCAAGATAAGTCTCTCTGTTAATGGGGTACCATTTGGGAAACTGATCAAGAAGCCAAGAGAATGCAAACCAGATCTCACAAATAACTGAGGTCAGCCACAATGGATAAGCATCTTTCACAGGGTGAGTTGTACGATATTGCAAGAAGAATCCCAAGATGATAAGCCGGAGAATAATCACAACACGATAAGGTGTCAGATGAGAAGGCGGGATAGGCACAATACGGCTCATAGGAAGTCGCGAGTCATCAGCCCTGTAAGCACAAGATCCACAATTGAATGGAAGGAAACCAAAAAAAAAACACACTCAAATTTGAATATGAGTTGGAAAGTTGCAACCAAATAGAGCATATAAGAGCAAGAAAGACAACTCACATTTGGAGTTCTTCGCCATTGGAACCAGTCCCTTCAATCTCTCCTCCTTTCCCTTCATGATATTTACCAGTCATCTGTAACATGTTCTTCTCCTGTTTCAGCTTCCAGCCTTCAACCCTTTCTTTCCAGTCAACGTTTCCAAGCCCGTAAGAGTTCAGGTCTTTGGACGGGTCCACGATCCTTACAGGAACTGCAATTTTCAGGAAGAAAAAGAAGCTATAAAATGAATATGAATTGACATAAAACTAAGGCATATGGTGTACAAAGCAAAAATAATGTGAATACCAGGTTGGCGTGGGTCAATATATGGAGATGAAATGGCATTCCTGTCACCAGGCCCCAAAGGTCCTGATGTAGTTCGCACAGATTGTGTATCAGGCGTCCGAATCTCTCCAGAAACCTGTTTGTATAAGAAAAAAAGGTCAATAGTCTATTGAAAACAGACACAACTAATAACATAGACTATTTATTGATGTTAAGGTTATTCACAATGTAGCATTGATGTGAAATTCTTGAGCAGTGCAAATAGTCTAAAGCGAAAATGTAGGTCCTTACCCCATGTCCATGGGTGAGAAGAGGAATTGGCTGAGAATCATGTCTAGAGGAGGAAGAAAACTCTTCACGGCGTCTCGGCTTGTTAGCTCCTCCCTGGGCGTAGCTGAACTCATTCTCGATATCATCAACATCATCCTCATCCTCATCTCCTTCAACACGAGGACTCCCTGCAACATTCCAAAACAAAAAAAGTTGTTAAGCACATACAGCAGCAAAGACTAAATACAGAAAGAAAGAGATAACTGACCCCTGAGCCGTCTGTATCTAGTCTTGCAGTGAGGGCAGCACTGAGTTCCATCTTTCCTCTCGTAATCATAGCAAGGACGACACACAGGGAAGGCACATTCATTGCAAGCCACAAAGAGATCTCCAGTTTCGGTGAGACCAGCGTGGTCACCACAGATCTGGCATATCTCACGGTCCATATTCTTCAAAGGTTTGGACTGCAGTTTCATCAACGTTGCACCATTGTTAGTATATTAATTAAAAGAAACTAAATGTAATGCATATAAATACACAAATAATTAACAAGAACCATCTACAAAATCAATGAAGATGTGTCCCATGCAAGGATCTAACGAGATCTAACTGATAAAAGAAGCTGAACAGTTAGATCCTTAGATCAATAATCAAACTCCACCGACAGTTTCCGTAATAAGAAAAACAAAAAAATGAGTTTTTTTTAAATTGATAGATCTGGTAAATGATCACTTTATGACAGCAACTGAAGTCTTGAAGCAGAAAAGTTACTATTTTTAGAAACTTGAGATATAGACTAACCAACTACACACTAACAGAAGCGAAATCTAAGTGAAAGATCTGAATCTGAGTTTCCATAATCCAACATTGAATGAGCTTTAGAACAGAAAAAAAAAAAAATCTAGATGAGATCTAAAATGACGAACCCCGCCGTCAGATTCGTGACGGATACGAACGAGCTCGTTTCTCCGGTAAGATCCAGCAACCAAGCCGGAACTGGCTTCCATCGCTGATGAGTGAAGAAGTCAACGAGCCACCGACAAATACACAGAGATAGAGAGATTGCAATTTCAGTTCTTTGGCCGATTCAATACGGCATCTCGAAAACCTCTCTCGAACTCCAAAGAAGATGTTCACACTAACACTCTCTCTCTCTCTCTCTCTCTCTCTCTCTCTGTATCTCTTTGTCTGATTTGAGTTTTAACAAATCTGCTTTTGCCTATTTAATCGCTGTGTCTGTGTGTTCCGTTCCTTTTTAATTTTTTTCTTATTTTAATAATAATGACAAGTGGAGTGGATATTATTTCACCGGAAGTGGTGACGGCAGCCTCTTCATCTCCTATTCTTTGGCTCGGCTCATATATCGGCTAGGCTTATGCATCTTGGTGTTTTTCTATAAGCTGAGCCGTTGGCTTCTTCACTAGACGCGCCAGCTGCTAGTCAGTGACGTGGCCGAAATTGTAAGAAAGAGACAGGACAAAACAAATTATCATAATTGATTTTATTAGAAAAATAGAAGCCACGTTTGTTCACTGGTAACAGCCTGTTTTCTCTTATTCGCCATCATCTGTCGGTGGACAAAAAATTATATTGTGATTAATTAAGGTTCAAATTGTTAAATTTAAAAGTTACGGTCGAAAAACCAAATAAAAAATAAAATTGTCGGTTGACCCAAAATAAATAAAATTGTCGGCTGGAGGGTAAAACACATCCAAAAGACGTAGCAGACACGCCAACAAGACAATGCATATGTTTTACAAAAGTAACTGCTTCTTACTCTTCTTCACCTTCCTCTTCTGAGTAATAGAACAAAAGGATATGTGGGTTTTGTTTAATCATAGGCAACTAATCTCTTTTTCCCGCCTGAGCTATTACCGGAGGATGACGAGCTCGATTTAGATGGGGATCTTGACACTGATCTTGCTTTCCCTGTCCCCCCAATGGGAGATTTTGAGTATGATCTTGATCTTGATCCTGATGGACTTGGGCTGCGGCTAGCAGGAGACGGTGATCTTCTCTTGCTGTATGGTGAACGGCTACGGATAGGGCTACGGCTAGCAGGAGACGGTGACCTTCTCTTCTTCCTATACGGTGAACGGCTACGAATAGGGCTGCGGCTGCAACGCCGGCGATGACGTGGACCAGAAGATACAGAGCGGCTTCTTCTTCTTCTTAACCTGAGATTAGTTTCAAGTTGTCAAATCACAACAGCCAATTTTATTTGGAAAACCAAACTCACTTATTTATTAAAGAGGCTTTTAGATGTGAAATGGACTAAAGAGAATAATGTGAGTACCTTGGAGGTGTTCTTGCTCTTAATGGACTTCTGAACCGTCTTGGAGAGTACCTTCTGTGACTTCGAAATCTACAGATGAATACATTATCAAGAAAATGGTCAGCAGCAATGAGAGAATGTAATAGAAACGAGAGTGGGTGAGTGAGCTATTCACCTGTCACGGTCACTCCTATCACTTAAGCGATAAGGAGAACGATCAGGAGTTGGAGAGGCTCTGAATCTACGAGCGTAAGAGTATCTCTGGCTAAATCCTCTCCCTCTCCTGACGCGTCCATCAGGAGAAGCGCTTCTTGACAAACTTCTTCTACGGCCAAAAGGACTTCTTCTCCTCGCCTGAATTGGACTTCTACTGATTCTTCTTCTTCTTTCTCCTCCAACAGGACTCCTGCTGATACTTCTCCTGGATGATCGAATCGGACTCCTGCTCACACTCTTCCTAGATGATCGGATTGGACTCCTGCTCACTGATCTCCTAGGTGATCTTATAGGACTCCTGCTTACTGATCTCCTAGGTGATATAGAGGGACTCCTGCTCAGGCTTCTTCTAGAAGACCGAACTGGACTTCTGCTAGGTGATCTTCTTGCTCTTCTAAGTGAGCCTCTTCCAAGGCTTCCCCGAGATGCTGATCTTACAGGGCTCCTGCTAGGACTTCTGGCATTCCTACTTCTCACTGGACTTCTGCTAATATCCCTTACAGGGCTTCTCAATGGACTTCTGCTTATACTCCTGGAAGGACTTCTAGTAATATCTCTTCCCCTTTTCATCAGCACTGGACTTCTACTAACACTTTTGCTAAGGCTTCTCCTAATAAGCCTGCCTAACTCCTCACTCTCTGTGCTTTTGCCTCTCAAGTTCTTCACTTTCCGTCTAGGACTTAAGCTCGGACTCTTACTCGGACTCCTCCTAGGACTTAAGCTTGTTTTCCTCTTAGGACTCAAGCTCCAGCTCCTGCACATCAACGTTTTTTTAATAAGATTCCGTATGGGAGAAGAATAAAGATAACTCTTTAGCTGAGGTGTTATAAGAGATTGGAAACTCCACCTAGATTTGCCAGAATGATCATCAACAATATCATGTTGCCTATCAGATGCATCATCATCCTTGTCAAGCAAATCCGGGCCTTCCTTTTTGTCCTGGTGAAGTGATTCAGCTTCTTTTTCAAACTCTAGTGGAGAGTTACCTGTTTGAATATTGCAGTCAACAACAGTGTATAAAGAAAAAATATTAAACTGACTATACAAGTTAGGAAAACAAATTGCACACAAAGCATTATCTTCATTCATTGGACATGCCATTACAAAAACAAATCAGAAAAAAAACTGAGGTTTGCAGGAAGCTGGGAATAGAAGCTAAAACTCAACTGAGTTTTAGAGATAACCTGTTCTATTCGAGACTCTGGGTTTCCTCGTTTTTCCCCCTATATCAACATTAGCATCACTTTCGCTGTTGCCTTCTTCCCCTATAAGATTGTCTGGGGACCTGAAAGGTTGCAGAACAAAGTGAATAACTATGATACTCAACCAGTTAATACTTAGAACTAGTTGCTCCGGTACATGCTCCTCAAAACAGAAAAGACTTACTCAAGCAAATGAACATTATTACGTACGAAACATAAGCTAACATAACTCTCACTATACACTATACCCACACCAATTAAATAACTAAAATTCTCCTAAACACTAAACAGCATTCACACGGCAAATATGGCTCTAAACAAGTGAAGTGTACAAGACGTGCAAACCTTCTTGATTTGCGTTTTGATCTCTTATCACGTATCCTCCGCTTCTTCTCATGGCGCTTATCTCTTCTCTTAGACCGTCTGTGCTTATCTTTCCTTGAACTTCTTTTTCTCTTCTTCCCCCTTTCATGGCTCGAGGAACTAAGGTCAGAAGACAAATCTGAATCTGACTCACTGTCAGATTCTGAGGAATCCGTCTCAGAATCTGAAGAGCTTTCAGACTCAGATGATGAGTGTCTCCGCCTCTTCTTTCTTCTCTCACTTGAAGATTTCTTGTGCTTGCTCCTTTTTCGATCATCAATAACATTCTTCTTCTTGTCTGCATTGACAAATCATGCGATGATGAGGATTGGTTATGACTGCAAACTCACGACATATGTAGAAGTGACCAACAGTAAAATATTTGTACCTCCAGAATATTCTCCACAACGGATTATTTTCACCGTGACGGTAGGTTTGCCTTCCTCGTCTCCCACATGTTCAATTTTCTTTAGTACCTCTTTCCCTTGAATAAGCTTTCCAAAAACAACATTCTTCCTGATGAGATATATAACAGTGAGAAATGACGCAATGCCAAAGGAAAATCCACAATTACTGAAATGAAGGAAGGTGACGTTAAGGAGACCTATCAAGTTGGTGATTTGGCCTGAAGGTAATATGAAAGTGTGATCCAAACTTGTCACGTTCAGCAACATCCATGGATAAAAGACCACGCTCGTCATGCCTTAGTTTTGGTGACTCATCTGGTAACATTAGAAATTGCGTTTGCAACTCAGTAACATATATATCTTATAAATATGACAAGCACCAAACATTCAATAAAGCAATGCTTCAAAATGAACTTCTACTTGTTGATAAAAGTTTAAGTAATGAACGGCAAAGATAAGAGATATCAGTGTCACACACACACAATAAACGAAAAGAGATAGCTGATTAAAAAAAAACGGAATGGTAAACAAACCTGGAAATTTTCCAGCATATATGCTTTCCCCAGCAGTACCTGGAAAGTGGATAATATACAAATTTGTTCAGAGGATAAGAATTTTTAATGTTGACTCCATAACCTATTGTATGTTATCTAATGAATCCAAGCACTTCCACAGGAATCTAATGAATTCAGTTCCACCCAGTAGGCTATCACACTTTCAAAGTTACTATCAGTTAAATGTTGATTACGCAAATGAGAATTAATTTCTTAATCACAATATATAATCCCAAAAAACTGTGTACCATTGATATAAGATCAGAAACGACAGGTATTAGTAGATGTATCTAATAGCTCTACTTGTAAACTGTAGGTCAGAAGCCACATACCATCTCGACTCACAAAGTCGCCAGCCTGAAAAAAATAGTCAATAGAGGTTGTTAGTCAACCAGCAGCAACAATGAATTTGTTCGTACATAAAGTGTATTCTTTGCATGAGAAGACCTAAGTTTGAGCATGAACAACTAGTAGTGCAACCTTAAAACTATACGACACGAAAGCAGGTGTGGCTATCAGACCTGTAGTCCTACAACATAAAGAACAGGAACGAACTAAAAAGGGAATATCCAAACAATGTTGAAAAAGAAACCAGAGAACAAGACTGCAACATCATATCGATAAATTTATAGATGAAAGATGCAGAAAGAAACCTGTGCTGAGGAGCCTTTCAGAATCCTGTGGAAAAAAGATCCTTTGTAATGTAAAGGTTTTCCACTTCTGGGTCCGATTCCTTTCTCCCCTATATAATAGATTTTATAAGGAAAAATAAATGTTAGAGGAGAAGGAAAGTCAAAAATTAATTTTGTATACAGCAATGAAGTAACAAACCTGTACATAGTGCACGGAAATTCTCTGATGTCTTAGGAGCTACATCAGGGAAAAGCTAAAGAAACAAAGTTCAAATGTTCAACACTTTTAGCTTTGTCACGAAAAAAATACAAGCAAGAGAACCAAAACAGCATGGTACCTCAAAAACCATAGTCTCAGCTGGATCTCCATCAATGCATACATCCATATAAACCTGCGGATTCTTCTTTTTCGCCATGCCCTTTTAATATATATCTAGCAATCCAAAGTTCAGACCTGTAAAACACACATGGAACACAAAAGAGACTTGATTATCAAATAGTCCTGAAATAAACCCACTACAAAATTAGAAAACTTCTAGACACATCAATTAACAATGTCATTTCTACAACAAAATCATGCTCACAACTACTCAAAACTAACACGGACAAAAAGATTCCCACAAGAGTTTATGCCAACAAATAAACTAAACTGATCGTATCAGTGGAGAATTGTGCAAATCATGAAAAAAAAATTATCAGAGAATCAAGTTCTTCAAACATCAAAATTCCACTGCAATTCGGCGAGCAGAGGACAAAAGAATCGCTAGGGTTTTACCTGAGAACACGCCGAGCCACCAGTAATAGAATGACTGAGAGAGCTGGAGGAAAAAAAACCTAGCGGACACTTTAAAAAGAACAAACACCAGCTTGTCCGAATTGCCCTCAAACTCGCTCGTAATTTACAACTTTACCCTCAAAACTCTATTTTTTTGCTCCGTCCGTCGTACACCGTTCCCAACAGCAGCAGCTAACACCTCGCTTCTTTCTCCGGTAGTTCGCTAATTAGAATCCGGCAAGCTTCCTTCTTCTCATGACCCTTTTGAGTTATTTACACTGTACTCCCTCAAAGTCTTTTCCTTTTCGAATTTTTCGCTATCCTTTGATTAGTGCACACAAGCTGTTCGATGGAAGTTCTCAAAGAAACGCGACAACGTACATTAACCATTCGATCAGCGAATCCTTACGTAGAGGATCTCCTTCGCAAGCACTTGCGATCTTCACTAAGAATCTCCAGCTGGGGTTATCTGGTCGTAATATTGTAAACGAGGTCACTCTTTGCTTAGCTCTTAAAGCATGTCGTGGAGACACGAAGCTTGGTTGCCAAGTCCACGGGTTCTCGATAGCCTCTGGTTTCACTTCCTTCGTCTGTGTTTCAAACGCTGTAATGGGAATGTACCGTAAAGCCGGTCGGTTTGACAATGCTTTGTGCATATTTGAGAGTCTGGTTGATCCTGATGTTGTTTCTTGGAACACTATACTCTCTGGGTTCGATGAAGATCAAGTTGCTATGAGTTTCGTTGTTAGGATGAGATCTGCAGGAGTGGTTTTCGACGCGTTTACTTATTCAACGGCTCTTTCCTTCTGTGTGGGGTTTGAAGGGTTTAGTTTAGGATTACAGTTGCATTCTATTGTTGTGAAGACTGGTCTGGAGAGTGATGTTGTGGTTGGGAACTCGTTTATAACAATGTACTCGCGTGGTGGAAGTTTCAGAGATGCTAGGAGAGTCTTTGATGAGAAGGTGGTTAAGGATATGATTACGTGGAACTCTTTGTTGTCAGGACTTTCTCAAGGAGGTAATCTCGGGTTTGAGGCGGTGCTTGTGTTTAGGGAGATGATGAGACAAGGTGTGGAGCTTGACCACGTGTCTTTTACTAGCGTGATCACTACTTGTTGTCACGAAAATGATCTGAAGATAGCTAGGCAGATCCATGGTCTGTGCTTAAAAAGAGGTTATGCGACACTTGTTTCCGTTGGTAATATGTTGATGACGAGTTACTGGAAGTGTGGGGTTGTAGAAGCTGCGAGATCAGTGTTTTACGAGATGAGCGAGAGGAATGTTATCTCTTGGACAACGATGATCTCCGCGAATAAAGACGATGCTGTGTCTATCTTTCATAAGATGAGGTTAGATGGAGTGTTCCCTAACGAGGTCACGTTTATTGGTTTAATCAACGCTGTTAAGTGCAATGAGCAAATCAAAGAAGGGGTCAAGATGCACGGGATATGCATCAAGACTGGTTTTGCTTCGAAACCATCTATTGGCAACAGTTTCATCACAATGTACGCCAAGTTTGAGGCTCTGGAGGACGCCAAGAAGGCGTTCGATGAGATAAATGTCAAGGAGATTATCTCCTGGAACGCTATGATCTCTGGATTTGCTCAAAACGGATTCTCGCTCGAAGCTCTCAAGATGTACTTATCAGCAGCGGCGGAAGCAACGCCGAATGAGTACACTTTCGGAAGTGTGCTAAACGCAATAGCCTCTGCGGAGAATATTTCTCTGAGGCATGGTCAGCGTTGCCATGCTCATATACTGAAGTTGGGTTTAAACAGCTGTCCCGTTGTTTCGAGCGCGCTTCTCGATATGTACGCCAAGCGTGGGAGCATCGATGAGTCAGAGAAAGTCTTTGACGAGATGTCTGAAAAGAACCAGTTTGTTTGGACATCGATAATCTCGGCCTACTCAAGCCACGGGGATTTTGAATCGGTGATGAGCTCGTTTCAGGAGATGGTTAACCAGAACATAGCACCGGATCTGATCACGTTTCTGTCTGTGTTGACAGCTTGTAATAGAAAAGGTATGGTGGACAAAGGGTATGAGATTTTCAGCTCGATGACCAAAGACTACTGCCTCGAGCCGTCTCATGAGCACTACTCGTGTATGGTCGACATGCTTGGCCGAGCCGGGAGGTTGAAAGAGGCAGAGGAGCTTATGATTGAGGTTCCTGGAGGACCAGGGGTGTCGATGCTGCAGAGCATGCTGGGGTCTTGTAGGCTGCACGGGAACTCTAAAATTGGAGAGAAAGTGGCTGAGCTTGTTATGGAGATGGAACCGAAGTTGTCAGGTTCTTATGTTCAGATGTATAACATCCATGCAGAGATGGGACAGTGGGAAAAAGCTGCGGAGATTAGGAGGAGGATGAGGAAGAAAGATGTGAAGAAAGAAATAGGAACCAGTTGGGTTGATTTTATTGATAGTGAAGGTTCTTTGACGACGATAGGTTTCTCTTCAGGTGATAAGTCTCACCCGAAGTCTGATGAGATTTATGGAATGGTGGAAACTCTTGGTTTGGAGATGGATTTGGAGGAGGAGGTTGCACGTTCAGGGCTTTTATTCAGAGTTGTTTAAAGAAGGTTGAAGTTGAAATCAAAATCTAGAAACGTTAGTTGTAGGAACACACTGAGTGTGAGTATACATGATTGATTATATTTGTTTTTTTTCTTTCATCTACTGTACCTGCATCTGTTTTGTAAGAACTAGGCCTGAGCATTTTGGATACCAGTTCATGTATGGTAGTTCGGGTGGGGTTTAAAGCTTTAGAGGATTTGTATGAACATGCAAATTTTCGGTTTGGGTTGGTTTCGGTCGGTTTTTGATAATTTGGACGATTCAAATACTTTTGGATATCTTAAAGATTTTAAATTATAAATATATATTTCTGGTTATGTTATATGTCAGTAATGTTTTATATAATCCAGTACCTACTCGGTTTTTGGTTCGTAGTTCGCTTCGGTTGTTTCGAAAATAATATAAAAACTGTTCAGAATTTGAAAGTTTAGGTCTGGTTTTGGTTCTGTTCCGGTTTGTATTTTTCAATTCCATAAACGGTTTAACATGGTCTTCAGAGTTTGAAGTCATTTACCGGTACGATTGTTTGTTAAGCTAACGAAGCCATAACAGAATATCTATTCTATTAAAAGAACAGTGTGACCAATTGATAAAATGTTATGTCCAATTGAAAAATATAAGTGCATCTAAAATATAAATGTATAACATAAAATATAACTATATCTAAAAAAACGTAACCACCTTCCTGTTAAAAAAAACATAACCACCTTCCATAACCACTTAAGCTCCTATTTTATAGGCTAGGTATATGGCAACAAACAATAAATATCGAACTCTGGTATCTAATTATATGGCCAATATACAAACCGAATACTATAATTTATTTAACGAGCGACACATTATAATTATCTTTGAAAGGCTATACTATATAGTTCGTATATATGCATGCAAAAAATATATATGTTAAAATGAGAAATTTGAAAAGCAAGCACAATCTATAAAAACTATAACAAACAACAAAGTATATTTTTGGAAGTAAATTTAAGATTACTATTTAAGTTGATATTATTATGTAAGTATTATTTACAAAAATATATACTTATGAAAAGACCAGTTATAGGAAAAGATTTTATGATAGTCAATATGGAACCTCGCCATCCATCCATGGATGGTGTTCTTCGCTTAATTGTTACTCTAGACGGTGAGGGTGACAGTTTTAGTTTAACGAGTTTTAAACAGGTTATTCGATTAAAAATATTTAGTAGATGTGATTTTACTTACAATTAGTGAAGTACATATTAACCCACACACACATATATATATATATATATTTATATATATAACAGAATATTTTAAAAATATATTTTTTCAAATATTTTTCAAAAAATTTCTTCGGTTTACGGTACTGGTTGGATTTGATATTGGTTATGGGATATAAACTTTGAGAACCGTCCGAATATATACGCCAGGTCTAATAGAGTATGAGACTTTTATTTCCGAGTCGATTCCGAGTTGGGTTTTTTGGATACGAAATATTCTTGATTAGTTATGTTTGGTAACTAATAAGAAAATATAATATATCACAAACTTTAGGAATAAAGTGAAAATAATTTATGATATGCATATGACACAAGTGTATAGTTATGCAACTTGACATATTTAATATAATTACCAAAATGATATTAAATTAATATTAAACACAAATATGATTACAAAAAATAACATAAATATAAATATCAAATTTTACAAAAAAAACGTAAACAAAAAATATACCCGAGGGCGGGTTAGAATCTAGTGATGGCTTTAAGGTATGAGTTTGGTGTGTGTTTGGACTCTTATTCACGTCTCATTTACATTTATCATTGTTTAGTTCATATGTGAATAAAATAATATTTTTCTTAAGTAGCTTTGAAATTATTCTTAAGCAACTTAAAAAGAGGGGTGGAAGGGGAGAATGTTTACGTCGTCGATAACCTCATACTTCGGATATTCCTAAACACGTTAATCTTACCCCCACTTGAGAACCCTCTTTACACTTTCCATTTTAATAATACTTCTACTATTTTAACGAGTTAACGACTTTGACTCTATCAAAGCTTTTTCTCATGGATGTTTTTTAAATTCATAACTCAAATATGACTTATTACTTGATATTTATGATCACCTATCAAGGAATTTAAAATGTATAAAAATATTATTCATTAATCATTACATTATGCTTTTGTGGTCAGTCATAATATAAGACTCTTGTTTTATTATTTATTTGCTATATGCCAAAATAACTTTCTACCAGTGTTTAATACTAAATCATATTTTCTGTAGCAGGACTCGGATGGTGGTTGACACTTCAAACAAAACCACATTCAACTTAACGTTCAATTATAGTACTATTATTAACTCCAAAACTCATCTCTAAGTTACTATCCAGGAAAAGAAGTTGTTGGCATGTTTATGTCAGAGTATTAGCTGTGTGATCTTTCTGGTGATTCAATGCTGAGAAAAAGTGAGAAAACGAAAGATACGATAATCCTTTGGACTTTGAAGTGAAGGTTCAAGTGTATCACATTCATTTGCTGTACATAATTAATGATCACATAATCGAGTTTTGTATATATAGAAAGCCGTTGTGGATTGGATCTATAACTGTGCAGCACATAGTTGGTGACTTCTTATAAAGTAGACATGTAGCAGGTAGATTTGCGGACGTTAGTGATTGTAACAGACTCTCCTAGGCAAGTTCGACGGCCTGTGAATGCATGCCCCCTGTAACATAGTCAATAGTCAAATGTGTAACACATATCAGGGATTATTGTAATCTTCTTTTTTTTTTTGTGTGGAAAGATCTGCCCTCTGACTTCTCGCGAATAAATCGTTGTAACAATTTAGGATTTGGTCATAATCTTTATAATGTAAATCTAAATCATATGAAAGTAATCACATAAATTTTTTGTGTGTGTGTAATCACAGAATTTTTATGCAAGTAATTTTGCATTGCCCAACTGTGTATTTCATGTGATGATTTGTTATTTCTCTATATATATGATCAAGAAATTTGTTCACGAGAAAAATAGTTTTATGATAGTGGTTACTTGTTCAAGTATAATTAAAAGGTGAAACGAATATATATTGCGTAAGCAAAACGAGATAAGTCTTGAGTGCACGATACATATCAATTTACAAGCTGTATAGTTAATTTTAGTAAATCAAATATTGTAGACCCTGTTAAAAAGCATGGACGTATGAAAATAACTTCATGATCTGTCAATTAAACGCGCGTGCGTGTGCACGGCGAGTGAAAAACATATTTAATTTTCACTAATCAAAACCGTCATTAATGTAAATTGTATATGGGTTGTTTCTCCTATTTCTAGTTAAAAGATTTTTAACTTAAATCCCACGTCACGAAATTAAAAATAAAAATATAAATTACGTAACGCCCAATTAGCTCTTTCCATATTCTCCATTACCCGAAACCCTAATCCCCAAATTTCTCTTCCAATCACAAATATCTGAGAAAAATTCGAAAATTTCCGGCGATCAAGTCTCTCCTCCAGACATTCCACAAGGTGATGATGATGATCTCTTCTTCGATTTTGTTTCATTCCTAGTGTTTGATCTCCAAAATTGGATCGAGATTCCTTGCTTAGTTTAATTGATTTCATCTGTTTTGGATTGATCTCGTTGCTTTGATTTTGTTATTTCGATTTAATTTGATTTTGGATAATTACATCAATCAATTTGATTTTAATTTAGAATCTTTTGATTGAAATCTATGTTACTGAGCTTCGATTCATAACTGTTGAGATTGTTTTTTTTTTTTTTTTGCAGTTTTATAATGAGATTCAAAAAAGGAAGTAGAGTTGAGGTGTTTAGCAACAAGGAGGCACCTTACGGTGCGTGGCGATGCGCTGAGATCATCTCGGGGAATGGACACACCTACAACGTTAGGTACTTCTCTTTCCACGAGGAGGCTGTCATGGAGAGAGTTCCAAGGAAGGTGATCAGGCCGTGTCCTCCGCAAGTTGATGTGGAGCGATGGGAGGCTGGTGAGTTGGTGGAGGTTCTTGATAGCTTCTCATGGAAAGCTGCTACCGTTCGACAGGAGCTGTGTGGGAACTACTATGTGGTTCGGTTGCTTGGGACTCCAGCTGAGTTTACGTTTCACAAGGCTAACGTCAGGGTCAGACAGTCGTGGCAGGATGAGAGATGGGTTGCCATTGGAAAGGTAATTTCTTTATCTTATTTTTTATTGTGACAACCCATCCCGTGGAAAACTCATC
Source organism: Brassica napus (assembly GCF_020379485.1). Lineage (NCBI taxonomy): Eukaryota > Viridiplantae > Streptophyta > Magnoliopsida > Brassicales > Brassicaceae > Brassica > Brassica napus. Next base: position 2,853,895 of record NC_063434.1, on the reverse strand, counting down.
CTAGAGGAGTGTTGTTAAATGGTGAGGTCTTGGGTTCGAGTAACGCCAAGCACACCAATAACCTACCGGTGGATATGGAGGCGTTTTCTCCCACGGTGAGGGGTTAGGGTCGGTGCCCTGAATGGCTGTGAGCCGGGGTTCCGAGTGAGCGGGACGGGTTGTCACATTTATGTTCTCACTTTTCAAAGCTAATGTATTTTTTTGTCTTGTCTTCATTAAGATCTCCTGATTGGTCCTCTGACTCTACACATATGTGGTTGGAGGTGGCGATTTGCATAGCCTCTTAATGATGTTGATCGTTTTGAAATAATCTTTCACTAATTTGGTAATGAGTATAAACGTTAACTAACTGTGTTGTAAACTTATTTGTTTTTCAGATATCAGGTTCTGTGAAGTCATCCTTACTGACTGGATCAGACGTGCAACGGAAGCTGAAGCCCCAAGTGAACAGCAAACGTCTACAGGAGCCTAGTGTTGTCGTCTCTGCTAGAATGTTGAAGAGGCCGTCACCTAACAACTGGCCTGAGTGTGCTGAATCATGCACTGGAAACACTAAGAAGATACGATCACTGGAAGCGCCTTCCTCTAAGAATCGCGAAACTGGTTGCTGTCAAATGGTCAGGGTAAGATCAAAAGGTTCTAGCGAGAGTGTTCGTGCAGGAAGCTTAGTCGCTGATGATTGTTACGATAACGATTCATCTTCAGTTGGTAGTTGTAGCGCTGCTAGTGATGATGATGAGAGTAACATGCCGCCTTGTATGCTAGATGGCTCTGGACCACAGGCAGACTCATGTAGCAGCGAGGGTGAATCTTTTTGCGGCCTTAGGGAAGAAGCAAGGCGGAAGCATTCAGTAGCTGGTGGTGATGGAGTAAGAAGGTCGTGTAGGTCAGAACTATTTACTTACCGCAGTACATTGGGGGACTTATTCGCTTCCGGTCCCTTGAGTTGGGAACAAGAAACATCATTAACTGATCTCCGTCTTTCTCTTAATATATCAGATGATGAACATTTGATGGAGGTAAAAAATTTGATATCTGCTGGTACCCGCAGTCAATTTTGCTAGTATCAATCAGAAATTAATTCTTTTTCTTTTTGTCCTGGCCATATTTGCCTGCAACGTGGAATCATTCAACTGTCATATATCGTTTCTTTCCCAGTGGATTTGATATTGAGTGTATAGTCACAGCAGAATATAAGTATGTACTGAAACTCTGATTAGAATGAAAATTTCCGAGGTTCATTATGGTGTTCTTTTCTACTATTTTGTTAGTTCGTTTATTGTAATTCCTGAAGGAAGTTAAAGCAAAATTCAATGTATACAATACTCTGAGATCTCATATTTTGAAGGGCTGTTAATATGGTGCTTTCTTTCAATTTTGTACAGTTTGGTTTTATGTTCTGTGGCACACTTGTGTGTTTGATATACTTGACTCTATCCCTGTTACTTGTGGCAAGATGGGCCAGTCGTATTTTTCCTAGTCATCCTCTGGACATTATTGATTTTCCCCTGCCTTTTTCAGGAACATTGTCGCCTTGTCCGAGGCATGCAAGACCTTTTGCTTTTAGAGGTTTAACTCTGATGCTGGGGTTTACGACTTCTCCCTTTTGGCCATATGAATGGTGCAATACCATTCCCGTTCTTCAAAAACGTAACTGGCTTTTATGCTATTTTCATTTTGTCGCTATCTTGATATGGCGACTTATTGCAGGTGTCCTGGAGTTTGGCTTTGTCCACAGGGATAGAAAGCTGTGGTGCTTTGAGCAGGTTTTCTAACTATTATTAGGCGCATAGTCCATTCTTTTTGGAAATAAGCTTTGTGGCTTGGTGAGAGGTAAGAGTGAAATGGCTTTGAATAGGGTTAATGCTCATCTAGACAACGTGTTGATTCCTTATTCTGATTTGTTCTCATGTCTTGCTTCCATATATCTTTGGACTATGGAAGGGAAGATGTCCTCACATTTTTGCTTAGTTAGTCGCCTATGCGCTGTGAAAATTCTCCAAACTCACTCTTCAGATCTCTCTAGCAAAGCTAGTTGTTTACAATGTTGTCTTAACTCCAAGAGGACATGTTAGCATCAACAACATGAGAAAGTAAAAGCAATCAAGTCATGTACTTGCAAGTTCATTTTTTTATATTAAACACAATGCCCTCCCTCACTGGATGATAGATTTGTGTTATGTTTGTAATGAAGTTGATTAATACTATTTTATTATCTTGAGATGTACATGCTAAGATTCAATATTTACTTAATTGTAAACCCTACAAACCTTTAACTTAACCGAACTCCTAACTCTATCTTCCGACCACAATATGGTATGCGGAATGATTGGTAACTATAAATCATCATCTTTTACGTCGTAATTTACTTTTTCCTTCACTGTAATTTCATTTCATCAAGTCGTCCCCGAGTTTCACCTCTTTCCGTTTCTTTTCACAGATTAAACGAAAGGCGGTCTTTTTGTCTGCTCAACCCTTGTCGGATTCCATTTCCGGTAAATGGGTTTTGTCCCGACAATGATATACACGGCTAGAGGTTCGCTTCTCAGCTCCACCTGTAAGCTACGCCATCCCTTTTCTTGTGATTCACTGAAACCTCTCGGTCCTCTGTTGAGAAATCTAAGCACAGCTGCTGAGAGATTAGGTTTCCTAAACCCGAATCCAACTGGTACTTCTTCAAATCAAGTTGACTTCGTGAATAGAGATCAGTTCCTAGGTGGGTTTCAGCAGAATTCATATGGGCAGAGCTTAAACCCAGATGGGTTTTATCAAAGCAGTGAACTTTATAACCAGAGACAACGAAATTGGCGAAGTAGTAGTGATGGTTTTTCGTCATATGGTAATCACAATCAGGAGAATGCAGGTTTTGTTCACTCACCTAACCAGAGTGATCCGCAAGTCCAGTCTCATCAAGATAATAGTGGTTATGACTCATTGGATGCGCTTTGCAGAGAAGGTAATGTGAAAGAAGCAGTTGATATCATCAAATCATGGAGAAATCAGGGTTATATTGTGGATTTACCCAGGCTTTTGTGGATAGCTAAGCTATGTGGAGATGCACAGGCTTTACAAGAAGCCAAAGTTGTTCATGAGTTTATTACTTCTTCGGTTTCTCGTTCGGACATCAGCGCTTACAACTCGGTGATAGAAATGTACTCTGCTTGTGAGTCCGTGGAAGATGCGATAGCCGTTTTCGAGAGTATCCCTGAGAAGAACTCGCAGACTTGGTGCGGTATCATAAGGTGTTTGGCAAAGAATGGACATGAAGAGGACGCCGTTGATATGTTCTCTCGTTTTAAAGTTGAAGGGAACAGACCCGATGGGGAGGTTTTCAAAGAGGTCTTCGTTGCGTGCGGTGTGCTTGGTGACGTTAACGAAGGGCTGCTTCACTTTGAGTCGATGAGGAGAGACTACGGGATCGTTCCTGATATGGAACATTACGTGAGCATCGTTAAAATGTTGGCTGAGCCTGGTTACTTAGATGAAGCGTTGAGATTTGTTGAGTTGGTGGAACCAAACGCTGTTGATTTGTGGGAGACATTGATGAATCTTGCACGTGTTCACGGGGATTTAGAGCTCGGCGACCGGTGTCAAGACGTGGTTGAGCAGCTTGATGCGTGTAGACTGAGCAAAGAATCAAAGGCGGGTCTTGTCCCTGTGAAATCATCAGACTCAGCAAAAGAGAAGCTACAGAGGATGACGACAAGGGATAATAACTTCAGGGCTGGAGATATATCTCTTCCGGAAAACAGAGAATACTACATGGCGCTGAAGAGTTTAAAGGAGCATATGGTGGAGCTTGGTTACGTGCCCGAGTCTAGGCTTGCGTTGCACGACGTGGAGCAGGAGAGCAGAGACGAGAACCTTTTTAACCACAACGAGAGATTCGCCTTCGTCTCGTCGTTTCTCAACACTCCTGCGCGTTCTGAAGTACTAGTGAGGAAGAATCTACGAGTTTGTATTGATTGCCACAACGCGTTGAAACTGATGTCGAAGATAGTTGGGAGACGGATGATCTCGCGAGATGTCAAGAGGTATCACCATATGGAAGATGGTGTTTGCTCTTGCAGAGACTATTGGTGATCAAAATTAGTGTTTTGCTTTGACTTGGTTTAGAGAGTGGCAAAACATTAGACATTTGTTTATGTATTACTAGTGGTATTCCGGCGCTACGCGCCGGGTTCGTATAATTTTTTTCTAGTGAATTCAAATTTTTTTTTGATCCATTTAATAGTTTATTCTCTAATGAATTAAAAATTATTTTTTGATCCATTTGATAGAGTTAGTTGTTCATATTTTAGGATATTGTATATTTACTAATTTGGCATGTGATCTAAATGGTGGAAATCTTGTTACGACATACTTGATTTAATGCTGGCATTTGTACTCAAATGCATATTTTCACTTACTTTTATTTTTGTTTAAAATGTTCATGACATTCTTCTAGTGAAGATTTTATATATTTGAAGATTTATTATTATATTGCAATTTTTATTAATTATATACCAGAAAGTATGATCTATTTGAAGATTTTATTATTATTTCGCAGTTTTTATTCAAAAATTCGATAAGAGCAAAGTGTACGATATTTCAAAGTCTTGCGAGTTATTGGAAAAGTAAATAAGAAAGAGTACAAATGAAGTAATTTTATACATCCATGTTTGATAAATTATTTTATGTATATCTTAATAATTTTATATCTTCGTGATTAGCCAGGACGGGTAATGACATCGCTTTGGAAATTTGAAGAAATTTTTCTATCATTAATAATGGATGATTTGAATTCATTTGTTGATGTTTTGTGATGGGTGAGGAAGGGGAAACGTAGTGATATAGAGTTGGTATTGTATACACGTGATTACTTAATGCCAAAAGAAATTATAAATAAAGATTTTGCATTCGTAAAACATAGTTATTTGTTAAAGTGAAATAAGATATTTGTGCCGTTTGACCATACCGTACATCCCACACAATGGAGTAGCTTGTGCGGTCTTCTTTTGAATGAAAAAAACATGAGACCAAAAGCTTATTAATTTTCTAGTACAACATCTTTGTGCCAACGATTCGAAAGTAATAATATTTAGTCACAACTCACAAGCCAGAATGATGCAAGATACTCATATGTTACAGGACCAGCGAGTTAAATTAAAAGCTTTTTTTCAAAAACTAAGTACACCATAAAAGCTTAGCAAGAAAAAAGTTGAAAACGTTAGGCTTTTACAAAAGATTACAAATAACTCTTAATTGATATGCAAACCTATAGAAAAGAACCAGTATTTGATGCAAAAGATAACTATCCAAACACATTGAATTAGATTTTCAAAGCTAGAAAAAACAAACACAAACGATGGTCGTGGGATCTTTTTTCTGTCTTCGGCGTCTGTAATCAGCAAGAGAAACCATTATCAGATCATCATCATACGAAGACAAATACATAGAGATAGAGATGGAACATCCACACGATCAGAGTAGCAGCGGTACAATGGAAGTAGCAGGAAAACAAAAACCCAAAGAGAATGTTTGTAAATAGTAACAGAAGAAATAATGAAACTGCGGTGTTAAAGAATGACAATGAATCGATTCGTTGATTTAGAGAAGATGTCTTGTTTTTGTAACAGAACGTTTTCTCCGAAAGGAAAGAGACTTTTTCTTTTTTTGTCGAAGTTTAATATAAAGGCCCATGATCGTCAAGGAGATAATACCTGGTGAGAGGTGGCCATGAAGTTTGGCTTCAGAGAGAATGTGTCCCTCATGTTTGCTCAGTGAAACTAATAGCGACAGGAGAATCACAAAACTTGAAGTTTAGAGCAGCAAGTGCAAATGCAGTTTCTTTGGCTAACTCTGATGAATCTCTCTTCATGATCTCTGTAAAATTCATGAACTTTGCAGAGATCAGATCAAGATCGAAGAAAAAGTATACAAAAGGAACTAAAACTGGAAATGAGACGATACCTGAAAGTTATTGAATTCAGGCTTTGGGATCATGTCATTGAACTTCCTTATGTCTGCCAATGGCCTATCTACAACACTGACTAAAACAATTGACAAAGCATATGAGATGCAACGTGACAGGAATTCCGGAGAATTAGCTTGTGGAAAAACATAGTTGTTGAAATGAAGAAGAAACTACTGCACGTTCTTTTTACCTCTGGTTAACAATGGTGTCTATAGTTGCTTTCTCTTCTTGACTGAATTCTCCCTGGGTCATAGCGAAACCTCTTGTCACCTTCACATTCAGAATGTGACTTTTTCATTAAGCATTCATAATCTATTTTTTTTTTCTTTTAAAAAGCTTTAAACTTTACATGTCACTGTGGAAACTGAAGACTTCCTCGTCATGGTCACTGAAACGATGTCGAAACGTGGTGAGGTGGTTGGCCCTGATGGTTCCTTGATAAGCGTAGACTGCTTGACAAGAATAAACAATTAATTCACACAATTGGGTTTGTGAGATACGTAGTACGTAGCAGACATAAGTAAAGGATTAAGTCGTCGGGGTTACCTTCTCATCGAGGAGGAGCATGTCCACACTCTCCACCTTTCTTGACATTCTCCCAGAACCTCAGCAAACGGATATCTGCCGTGTTAGAGCAGCCAGCTTTCAGATCTGAAATAAGGATGAAGGAATTCGCCATTGTAGGAGTTTGTAATAGCAGAGACTATTCTTCTTGATTTGGGAGAAGTTGTGTTGTTCAATCGCTGGGAATTCAGAGATTTATAGCCGGAGTCTCCGTCGGTTAATGTGAGATGCAAGGGTTGATTGAATGCTTTTTATTGCTAATCACACAAAAAACGGAGTTAAAAACGAATTAATGGGAGGTTGAGACATCACGGGAGAGATCGTATCGTCGCTTTAGTTCTGGAAAAAAAATCGTCGACTGTCTTGCGAGAAGAAGAAGAAATCTAAATTATGATGGGCTTCTCATAGTGTTTTCAAAGGCCCATCATAAGTTATAGTAATAACCCAGTCTGATAGATGAGTAAACCGAAATACACAGAATCAATTTGGTCGCGGGCTGATTTGGTTAAGCGACACGTGTTCGAAAACGCCCTCTCCTTCTTAATGACGTGGCAGTCTATGGAGAGAGACAAGTCTCCTTTATTGTATAAGACTAGGGATTAACCCGGGCTACGCCCGGGATTTTTATATTTTTCTAATTTAAGTTGTTAAATTATTTATATTTAGGTTATGATATATATTTATATAAATGTTAAGATGTATGTCATAATTAAAATTTATTTTTAAATTTTAACACGTTAAATTAACATATTTTTTACTATTTAAATATTTTTTGTAATTTTATTGGCTATCTAGTTATCATATTTAGGAAAACTATCTGTTGAGTGTTGGAATAAATGTTTTAGATATTTAATTAAACTGCAGAGTATTTTCGGATCGACCACATGCTCAACAATCGATCAATCCGTAAAAAAGATGGTCGATCTTCTTGGCGAGGTAATTACAATTTTAGCAAAAATATCTTTGATTTTCAAATTTAAGTATATAACTATTCTTTTGAATATTATTTTTTTATTGTATTTTTTGATTAAATTATTGTATTATAATGTTTATGTAAATATTTTTTGTGATGTTTGAATTTGTGTTGTTCGTATACTTAACCTAGATGATATTGATGTTTAACCATTTGTTTTTTTATTTATTTTTTTTAATCAGAAATTGTTTTTATTTAAAAAAATTATTCATATATAATATAATAGTTTAAGTTTGGAAGATTAATCTATATATATAAATTATGTATATTTTTTAAAAAATAATTTAAGATATTATATATTGAGTAACTGAATTTCTTATCTTGAAAATAAATATTTATATTTTTGTCTTCATGTTATACTCACCAATCCATCATTGATATTTATAACTCAGTATGTTTTTAAAACAACTTAGTTTTAAGTAATAAACGAATTTAATAAATTAAATTCATCACCTATAATGTTCTCTAAACTATATTTGAAAACTCTCTAAAATTATATTTTAAGCATAATATTACTATTATTTAATTTTAAGCATAATATATGCAAAACCAACTTAAATTATATTTACAATAGGACTATCCTAAACCGGTTAATAAACCAAAAACAATATTAAACCAACATGAACCAATACCTGATTCGGCGAGGAAAGAAGTGTTTCAGGATAAACGCTTGAATGATTATTAACTGTAATGGTTTGATCATGAAAGAGTTAGTATGAATATTAACAATTGTAAGAATACCTTTGAGTCTATGAAATGCAATTCAATTCCCATGAATAAGTTTGGCTTTTGGAAGTTGCGGGTTTCCCAACAATGAATCCACCTAACAAAAAATTTGTTGTCATAAAAAATCTCATTCAAGGTCATTAAAGGTTTTTGGGACGGCAAAAGTTGATGGTGGAACCATTTTTTTGCTCGAGTGCTTTGAAGTTTTTCTTGATAGAGTGAGGTTGATATTGATGGAATAATGAGTTTTATAGGGACTTTTTTGATGTAAAACTATACATTTTTTTTTGTCAAATGTGGTATTTCCATTTTTATATAATTTACTACCATTTTAAGATAGATGTACAGTTTAAGATAGATATTTAAATCTTAATGTACTTTTTCCATTTTTTTAAATGTTTATTTCCATTTCTTATATTTTAATTTACGTAATATCTATATTTTATATTTTAAAATAGATATTTAAATCTTAATGTACTTTTTTCATTTTTTAAAATTGTGTATTTACTTATATTATATATTTTACATTTTTAGATAGATGTTTAATGCTTAATGAAGTTTTTCCATTTTTTAAAAAAATTGTGTATTTACTTATTATTATATATATAATTTATATATTATATATTTACATTATTTACTTATTATTTATTTTCCTGTATATGTATTTCCATTTCTTGTACTTTTTATCTACTTAATATTTCTATTTTACATTTTAAGATAGATGTTTAAATCTTAATGTACGTTTTCCATTTTTTTTTAAATTGTATATTTCCATTTGTTATACTTTCTATTTACTTAATATCTATATTTTAAATTTTAAGATATATTTTTAAATCTTAATGTAATTTTCCATTTTTTAAATTGGGTATTTACTTATATTATATATTTACTTATTATTTTTTTTATATTGTGTATTTCTATTTCTTATACTTTCTATTTACTAATAATTTTATATTTTAAGATAGATTTACATTTTAAGATAGATGTTTAAATACTAATGTACTTTTTCCATTTTTTTAAATTGTGTATTTCCTTTTCTTATACTTTCTATTTGCATAATATCTATATTTTACATTTTATGATAGATGTTTAAATCGTAATATACTTTTTCCATTGTTTTTAAGTTGTGTATTTCTTTTTCTTATACTTTCTGTTTACTTAATATCTATATTTTACATTTTAAGATAGATGTTTAATATTTAATGTACTCTTTCCATTTTTTAAAAATTGTGCATTTACTTATTATTGTATATATAATTCGTATATTTATATATTTATAATATTTAATTATTATTTATTTTTCAATATATTGAGTATTTCTCTTTCTTATACTTTATATTTAGTTAGTATCTATATTTTATATTTTAAGATAGATGTTTAAATCTCAATGTATTTTTCCATTTTTAATGTAAAACGGCAATGTTTAATAGAAAAACTTGGACAAATAGTCAAATAGTTATATTTATGTTTTTTTTAATATAAAATAGAAATTTTACATTATGGAGATAAGCCGTTTTTTTAGTGAAAAATGGTAATCTTACATATGTTTAATGTAGTTTTTCCATTTTTTTATGTTGTATGTTTACATTTTATTGCTATTTTTAAATGTAAAATGGTAATCTTACGTATGTTTAATGTAGTATTTCCATTTTTTATGTTGTATGTTTATATATTATTTATTATTTTCGAAATTATATATAATGTTTCATATTATTTATAATTTTTAAAAATTAGTAATATTAAAATGTAAAACTATATTTTATGCCACGTGTCATCTTTCGGGAGATTTTTTTTTCGCTGATGTGGACGCTCTATGGAGCCTCAAAAGGTCCCTTTTATTAGTAAGGATTAAGTTTTTTTTTGGTCTCTTTAATCATTTCAAATTTTATTTTTAAATATCCCAATTTAAAATAATAGATTTACCATTATGCATTGGAACATGATTTTATTATAATAAAAATATTTTTAAAATAAAAAGATATTAAAAATAGTATGATTTAATTTGTTAGATATAAATATGATGTTATTATATTTAATAAAATTTAATTTCATTGGCAAATCAGAAATTAATTTTTTTATAGCGTTTATATTTTAATAAATAGAAAATAACCAGTTTGTAAATATTATATATTCCGACCAAACAACAACATACGAAAGCCACTGCTCCGCCGAACCTCCTCTCAACTAGGGGGTTCCGACATATTCTGTTTTAACATTAAAATAAATAAGAACAGTAAAAGGCCGGAAAGCCCAATTTCTCACGATCCGCAAGAAAGCCCACTGTGACCTCATTTTCCCGTGAATAGCTCGCCGTGGCCAGCTCACATCCTCCGAGCACTGAGGAGTTTAACGTCGTCGATCACCGGCCCACACAGGCTCGAGAAATCGTCGTTCCTCATCGCGTAGAACGTGCTGTAGAACATGATCCTAGTCCTGTCCGAGACGGCGACGAACTTCAGCGACGCTCGCTTGAATCCACCTTTCCCTTTCGACTCGTACGGTACCTTGAGCGTGTCTTTCCCGGCGAAGGCCTCGACGATCATAGACCCCGCGCAGGCGTTGCTCGCGTCTCCGACGGCGAAGGAGAGAACGTAAATTTTCCCGGGGGTCGTGCGGACGACCTGTGCGACGGCGCTCTCTTTCCCGGCGACGAGTTCGACGGCGCGGCGGCCTTGAGGGACGGAGAAGTGGTCGGAGTCTATGTATTTAACGGCTTTGAGAGATTCTACCATCCATCCCGGTAACGGAGAGTGGTCGTCGACGGCGTTAGGTGGGATCAGAACGCCTGATGACGTGTTGGGTAAAACCCATGGGCCTTCTTCGAATCCTCCGTTCTTTAGAATGTTCTCTGCAATTAAACCCCACATGTTTTAGATATTTACGAATTTGACCTATAAGAATTTATTTTGACAAATGAAACCCAAGTAAAAAATCAATATTCTAAAAATCGGTTATAACAAAATGGTTTTTCTAAATATTGGCGACTAGCACTAAACATCTGCTTAAAGTTAATCATTCATAAATAAAACGTTTAATTACCATTTAATTATTTATTGAGTATTAATGAAAATAGTTAAAAGTAAATAACACTCACTATTGGTGGGACGAGGAGGATAAAGAGCTCTCATAGCTACACCATCAATGAGAGGTCCACATGCAGGATCTTCCTCAACGCCTGGATTATGTATCACAACCTCTGCATAATCACTCTGCGCCTTAAACGCCCACGAATACAAATCCCAACCTGAGCTACTGTAAACCGTTTGAATCGGCATTACTCCGTGGTGAGGAGCCACGGAAACGTTTAACCGTTCGTCTTGTGCGCACGTTCGAGCCGCACTGAACGTGATGGAATAGTAAGACCCTTTCTTAACGTTGATCTTTTGTTTGATGGAAGCCTCGTTGCCTAGACGCACTGCGAAAGCGCCTTTAGGCACGACAAGGATCATGTCGCCTTGTTTGTGTCCTGAGGGAATGTACTCGACGAAGCCTGAGAGTTCCCAGCTTGGGATTGCTGTTTTGTTCATCACTTGTGTCCCTTTCATGTCCGTGTGGTGTGGACCTAGTTCGAAGTCACCGTTTGGTAGTAGCCCTGTTTTAATTTTATTTTTTAGTAAGAGACCATGAACAAAAACAAAGATGTCGACGTCTATAATTATGAATGTAACAAGTAACATTTATATTTTAATGACATGATGAAGATTTATTTATATGATTAATATATATTCTATGTTTCTCCATCTAGGTATTTTGGAGTTCTATATATAGATAGATCAATACACCAACCTGGATTATAGTTTATAACATAAAGGTTTGATGCGATTTGTTACAATGGTAGTATAATTATGAATGTAACAAGTAATGAATATCAAATTTTCTATAGCTACAAACATGGAACTAGTGTACGTTTATAGTTGGTGACAATGATTCTAGTAAGGTACATTTTCACTTTTATTTAACATGGGAATGTTTAATGAATAATGGTTTGCTATTTTAGATCTATGATATATATTATAATAATTGAAGAAAAAGTTAAAGCGTGAGATATTTAAAGTACTAAACTAATAATAAAATGTTGCAGATGAGAAGGTATGAATATTTAGTGATGCATTTATTGTGATTCATTGACAAATGCCATGTGCATATACAGATCTGATTCGTTTGTAACATGTATATACTTCTATCCATTATTCTCTTTAAGTGATTCTTTTTGGTATTCAAATTCACAAAGCTATTCTGTTTTTGTTTACTGGCTAACCATATAATGATGATACAAAGAAAGAAAATTAACATCTTGAACGATAGATAGCCCTAGCTAATTATGTCACGATATCACACTAGTTCTCAACTCTCAAGTAGTTTCATGACTTGTGATACAATACAAATGAATTTTTTTTACATACAAGTTGTGAAGATTCTGTGAATCAAAACTCTAAAATTATTTTTCGCAGTTAACGACTGTTTTTGTGTTTTGTTAATTTTAAATAAGAAAATACGAGATTAGCATAGAATAAAAAAACTCGAGGGAGTAGGGACGTACCATCTTTGAAGCAAAAGGCTGTGTAGAAGATCGAATGAAGCAGAAGAAACACTATCACTCCCATCTTTTTCATGTTTTTTTTTCTCTTTTTCTATTCCAATTGTTATGTTATATACTTATACAAAATGGAGAATAGTGAGCGAGAGAAGGAATGTTTAGTGGAGTGAAGGATAACGAAGACGAGAGAGCTCTTTATATGCAAAGTTGTACAAGAAAAAGCCCCTTGTCTTGGACTTAAACTACGACTTTACCACTAGAGACTTGTGTCCGAACAGCATTGGTCTCTTTATTTATTCATCGTTCCTTGGAAACGGGTCATTTTGTCTTGGAAGGTTTGACTAAATAACACTTTAAACATGTAAGAGTAAATAAGAAACTATGAGCTATATACATTTAACTTGCGATTTGAAAAACAATAAATATGTGATGGTAATATAAATGCAGAGGTAAAGGGGACAAAAGCTGTGGGACAATGTGATCCATCTCTCACATGCCTTACTCACATTGGTTCTCCCATCTCGACAAGTTAAAGTTACGTATGTTCTGAATTATCCTATCACATATACACAACGAATATTATAAACTGCATCAAATGCTTGATCTGTGTGCCAAATCAAGCAAGGCTTTTTGGTTCAGCTTCTTCCTATTTCTTAACATCTCCAATTTATTTTCTCTGTGTAACCAGGTATAGAAAGTTATTGCTTGCATCGGTTAAATCTGATATATATGAAATAAAACCATTGTTTTTTTCATTAAACATGAGAGGTGTGTAGGTCGAAACCTGACCAATCCTGTTCATGCGGGTTGGTCTACACGACTTAGGATCTGAATCCGCGAAATAACTGTAGTGCGGTTCTAATAGTAAAAAAAAATATAGATACATATGTATATATACATTTTTTTGTTACTATTACGGTTTGTAAACATTGTTCAGATAGGGTAAATAAAAGAAAGGAGATTACACAAAAGACTAATGGACTTGAGACGTAAGAAAGTGCAAGCACATGGCGTTGGTCATTTGTCGTATATACCACTTAGTAATGTTCTTTTGGGGTTAAAATGTTTGGAAAGTATAAATATTATAAGCCAGTTCGTTTTCGTTTTCTTTGAATCCTTCGAATATATCAGATAATATAACTTATGTCATAACGACTAAGAAGATAGATAGCAGCTCATGTCAAAAAAGAAAGATAGATAGCAGCTCATACATTATAAGAAATTACCAAATAGAGGTTTTCCTCAGAACACTTGCACCAGGCCGCTCACATTGTTATTATTGTTTCATATATCGACTAATCTTTGTTAGTGCAACATTCAACGAAATGCTTCTACCGTTAAAGCAGCACATGATCGAAAGAAATATCGAGTATATATAAAGTCTATACCACAGAAAAAAAAAAGTCTATACCACGGTGGCTCTTTTTTGCTTAAAATATTTTTTTCTTTCTAAACTGTCCGAGCCGATATGTAACTTAAGATACTAGTTAGTAGTGTTAGTATTTCAACTTTCTTTCCATGTGCTTTCTTAGAATTAGCCTGCACCTCTGTCGGATCAATAATCATCGATATTTCTTAAGCCGAACTATAAACTATATATATTTAAAATCTTTGCTTACCAAACAAAAACTAAATTATGTCATAATCCGTTCATGGTGAACATGATCAAAGCAACCTCGAATACTAAACATTTTGGTTGTCTGAAAAATATTAATATAAAATAATCAAGCAAGCAGCATTAATAAATAGATAGATTAATTAAAAGATAAACTAAAATCGGCTTTAAATAATAGTGTAATATAAAGTTTAGATATAAGCGTGGTCCGACCGGTTGGATAACGTGGAAGACATGCTTATACTACTTACGGAAAATTTTGAATGCTAGTTTTACTGAACAAGGAATATGAGAAAAACTATTACCTTAACTTATAAAATGAATATGATCCGCAATCATTCTTTGTAAAATGGTTTATCCTTAGCTCTTGAGTAGTCAATATAGCAAATCTGATCCGCGAACATATGAATGAGCGATATGATATTAAAATATATTAAGAATTAATCGAATTTTGTCTCTGCATCGTCAGAACGAATGGAACACTGCAAGAAAGGCCACCGACTCTCTTAGCGGTGCTTTTATTGCACAAATTATTGTCCTGACCAACATAGTGCGTGCATGTTTATAAATACATACACATGCGTTGTGGAAATAAGAGATGTCCTAAGTGAATATTTTAGAATTAATAAATTTACAAATAAGATGAGACCATAAGGCTATCGATCAGTCAATAGGAGAAATTCAAGTAATAAAGACCAATTTTTTTAAAGATAGTTAGATTGAGAAAAGTTTTGTTTACAATAAAAGGATTGACTATTACGGTATTGTTTTGTTTATCAGTCAGTTTAGACTTGGGTTTAAATGCAGGTAGTTTATATAATGGGTCGTAACAAATGATCGGTCCATCCTAACATTAATTGAAAGATATTCCAAATTCGGATCAAGCAGTATGATACGTTTTCGAACTAATCTGTTCTGTAGCACTAAATGCGTTCTGGAACCGACCGGATTAGCTGATAGGTTTATAAAGAAAACTAAATTTATGATTCTGTCATTTAATCGGGGTCAGAGAGTCGTCTAACTTTGTTTTTACTCGCCGAATAGACATGCATGCATGGGAAACTGGACCAACCTCTTAACCAAACGACATTTTGACTATTGTCTTTCTTCGTTTGCAAAACTAGTTAAATGTTTTAACACTTTTAACTTATTTGAATTAAAAGTTCTAACCAACCTATTTAATGTGACATGTGAATACTACAGTATGTGGTGGCAACGGCAATATCATAGTATAAATCTTCGCTGTTTATATAATTCTTTACTTATGTTTAAAACATCGAACTATTATTTAATACAGAGTGTTAGAACCTTGGAAGACACTATCTCACATGACTATTTTATGACTTATCTGTTTGTGTTTCTTTTTGACGTAAGAAAATAGTCTTATGTTTCTCATTTGATGAGAGTGTGTCTAATACTCTCATTAACTTTGAATATATCGGTACTGGTAAAACTAAACAGTTATTACAGACTTACAGTAAGCTCTGATTAACGAAAAGTGATACTAAAGAAACACAAAAGACGATCCAGTCTGTGTCAATGAATCACATGCAACCGACTTTATGGTCCATCATCCAGAAGTTAGTACAACGTAATAAATCATTTTATGTGCCTTAAAGAAACATTCAAATTTAAATAAATGAAAAGTTTAGAAATGAACGAACCACATAAACCAATCTCTAAAACCCTTTATGTTCACATCAATGGACTATCCAAGATCCAGTCGCATGCAGCACCAATGGGATAAAATCATAAAATTCATTATGTACTTGGAGTACTCTCAAGTCATTTAGTTTTTTTTTGTCATTCTCCTAACAAATCAAATCTACATTTATGTAAATGAAAGAGAGCAAATGAAAAGGAGGGGATAAGGATAAAGAAGAAGGGGACAGAGAGGGAGATGGGTAACTAAAGAAGAGATCTGGCCTGAATCTATTAAAGACTTGTGTCCCAGTCTACATACTCACATGCAAATGTTCTTTTCTGCATATATTAAATATAATTCTCCCAAACAGTAGTAATTATAGTATATATCATAACATGGGTCTCTCTTATCATATGAATGATTCATATCATGTTGAGTGTTGATAGTATATAATATCTTGTTTTTGAAATCCCAAGTTTCATTCTCCAACTTCGAAATGCTCAGAAGGTCAAAACTCATGTAGTCAAGCATGTGGGCATCTTTCACTCTTCCACTCGCTGGTTATTTTTCTCTATCTAGCAGCTTTTATTTTTTTTGAACTTCGTAAGATTTTTGTTTTCGATTATATATGTTTATAGCTGGAGACCAAACATGTAACAATCCTACAGATGCTTGCATTAGAAATATGTTGATCAATAAGTTGAAAACTGTTGTAACTTGTGAGATACTACTACTACCCATGTGCTGCTATGCTTGTAACCAATGGTTATTTTCAACATGACTTATCCAATTTAACAAACATATAGAAATCATGGCACTTACATCTGATTGCATTGAACTTGGAAACCAATCATATAAACAAAACCCCAAAGTAACATGAGAAAATGAGAGTCACTGAACCAGACTCAGTGTTGGGTCGTCGATTTTATTCATTCCAGCAAAAGTGAAAAAATGTAACAAGCAAACATATCATCCCATTTAGGCAAAAGTATCACAAGACTTGTGCTTTTTTTTCAGGAAGTAAACAGCTCTGTTCAGAAATGTGATTTCCAAAATATCAAAATTCAATCCATCTGGAGAGGAGATTTTATGCAGAGAAGTAGAGTTTATCAAAAGAAGAGGGAAAAAAGGATGTGCTTAAGGGAGTGTGCGCTGGTAGAGTGGTAGAGCTCCCAAGGCGTCACGTTCCTTTCTTTCCCTTTCAACCTGCAAATAAATACACACCCACCATAAACAAAGTGATGATAGACTGACTAATGATAATGGATATAATGATGATGATCCATCTTTAAAGAAACACTCTAAACAGTGTTCTTTCTGATGCAAGACTTCCCTAGTATAGAGAAATAAACAACATCTTGATCCAAAAAACATGCATTCATAGTCTTAAATCATTGTTTCAGGCATAATGCAACCAACTGAAGATCACAAGCATATTAACGCAAGAAAGCAGACAGGCAAAATGCACATAGGAACTTCTTCCTGAAAAATATAGATTACAAGAGACTTACGAGAGCCAGCATCTCCTTAAGATAGCCACGGAATGGGGTCTGCACCGCCTGTATACGGAATAAAAAAGCCTCACAGTTACAAGATGCAAAATTCTAAAGTTACACTATATGATAGCTCAAACCAGAGCCAGTCCTGGCCAAACCGGATGAAACATTCGACTTAAATAGGTCCCTAAATTTGTAAAAAAGAAGTTTTAGGCTCTCAAACTATTGAAATCTTTATTAAAACGTCTATAGCTCAAAACATCAGTAACACAATAGTATAACAATGTATTATGTAATCACCATTTCACTTTACGGATATGGAAAAATCAATGCAATACTCTTTTAGTTCAATCCAGTATCTAGCCAGAGCAGAGGTCACAATGTAATGCAAGAGGCAAGCATATAATAAGCTTATACATACACCTAAGCTCAAACATTAGTTTTGCTCGATATCCTCAGTTACCTGAAGATCCTTGGGAAGGTACTCGTGCTTCATGGAGAGGTCCATGGCACGCTTGAGACGCTGGTTACGAGCGTCGACGACCTCCCTGGGCAATCTGTTCAGCGCTTCCTTAATGTCCATACTTTCATACTGATCAAACAGATCATCGTACCTGAGACCTGAATCATTCCAATCAAAAACACACAAAGGCAAACACAGCAAATCAGATTCAACAAAATCCAGATTCGGAAAATTAAGGTTTTCGATTGAGATTTGACCGTATCTACGAAGGCGAGTGGATACGGCTTTCATATGCATACGAGCGAGGAAGTTCTTCTTCGGATCGATGAGCGATTGCAGAAGCGTCGACATTTTCTCTCTCTCTCTCTCTCTCTCTCTCTCTCTCTCTCTCTCTCTCTCTCTTCACCGCGGGTTGCGCAACAAAAGCTGCTTCTGGGGAGAGAAGAGGGCAAGTTTACAACGAAATCGAAACGACGTCGTGTAAGTGTCGTTTTAATGGGCCTTTGATGGGCCAATTAGAATGTTCATTCGTGTGGCTGCGTGTATTCATGACATAAAATTAAAACAAGAAACCTCTTTTCTATAAATGGCAGTGATTAGACGAATAATAATATTGGATGAGAGGAATAATGATAAATGTCAGAAGAATCTAAAGAATATACTTATCCTGTTATCCACGGAGGCTCGATAAAATCTATATAAATGCTAATTTATCCTAAACGGTAGATTTATAGACAATTAGTCAAATCCCACGTAATTTCTTTCCTCTAATGAATGTCCCATTTGCACTAACGTTTATTTATAAAGGGAAATAGTATTCAATGCGAGAGAACACCAGATTGTTTTCCAATGGGTTTATCTTTGGAAGCTACCACAAAAATCTTTTAGAATTTCGAAAAACAAAACAAGCGTTAGAAGTTTAGCAAAAAAGTCTGAAAATTTTAGGAATATATCCTTTCAAAAATGTATGGCAACTTTGAAATCAAAAGCAATATTTTACTGGAATATTTCTTAATTTTGAAAACGTAAATATTTATAATTTAATAATATAAACCGCGTACATTTAATATAGTCAGAGATGAAAGCAATAAAGTCTCAATCAATTCAATATATAGTAAGAAATCGAAGTCAGAATGAAAATTTTCCTTCTTTTGTTTTTGGTTATATGCAATGCACCAATGAAGGAAGAGGAAATAAGGAGGGAAATCAGTTAAAGGGGCAAAAAGGTAAAAAACTAAACCAATATAAACACGGACGCACACGCCCTAACAGAAAGGAAGAGGTCACAGAGCAACGTAATCGGGAAGGAGACCAGCCCATGTGTACGCTTCCTCTCTCGACAACGGAACGTGAACGTTTTTTCTGTTGAAGAAAAAAAACAAATCGTTCGTATTCTGTTACGAATCGAGAGAGAGAGATAGTATTATTATTATAAGATCGATCGTGATGGATAATAAGAAGAGGAAAGTGTGGTTTTGGCCGGAGAAACAAGGCGGCGGAGGAGTTTCGATCAAGGAGGCGGAGGATATTGCGGCGGAGCATGTTTCGACGGAAGAGACGATGAGTCATTACAGTTTTAGCAAAGGCCTTCTTCCGCCTCTCGGTGTTAATTCCGGCTCTACGCGTCGCGTTAAGCTCCGCTTCTTCATCGTCTCTCCCTTCGATCCTCGCTACAGGTAGTTAGTTAATCGATTTTGCTTAACCGATTCGTGGTTATGTAAATCGCCGACGATTTGTGGTAGACGAGGAGCTAGGTTATTATCTCTCTGCATGCTTGCCTTATCGTTCTCGCTACTACGAGATTAATGGATCCTTTAAGTTTTTGTTACTCTATTGAAGCGAATCTTTCCCCGAAACGATGAAATATTTTGAATCCGTAGTGTTCGATGTAATGCTCGTGTTCAGAGGCATTACACGAATCGCGTTTAGTTCGATTTTATTCAATAGAATCATGTAACTGATGATTAAAGTTGAATTTTGTCAGGGCATGGGATTGGTTTCTAGTGCTTTTGGTGGGCTACACAGCGTGGGCATCGCCTTTTGAGTTTGGCTACCTACAAACGCCAAGAGCACCGCTCAGTATTATTGATAACGTCGTCAATGGATTTTTTGCTATTGACATCGTTTTGACATTCTTTGTTGCCTTCTTGGACAAGGCAACTTATCTTCTAGTCGATGACCCCAAGAGAATAGCTTGGAGATACGTCTCGTCTTGGCTCATTTTTGATGTGGTTTCCACAGTTCCTTATGAACTTTTTGGGAGCTTATTGCATAATACTATTCAAGGATATGGCATTTTCAGTATGCTGCGTCTATGGCGTCTGCGCAGGGCTAGTAACTGTTTTGCTAGGTGAGTGATTTGAATGTGTGTTTCTTTAAATATCAAACACTTGTCTTACTTTGTCATAATCTTTCTTGAAATGTCTTGTTTTTAAATTATCAGATTGGAGAAAGATCGAAAGTACAACTACTTTTGGGTCCGATGCACAAAGCTTCTCCTCGTTAGTAACTTATCTTTACACGAGCTTACCTTTAAGAAGCTAGATATATTTGTTCTTAGTTTATAAGACATTGATGGTTGTAATGTAGGTTGCTCTCTTTGTGGTTCATTGTGGGGCATGCTTCTGCTATTCTATTGCTGCGCATTACCCAGACCCTTCCATGACTTTTATGGCACTTGCGGAGCCAAACTGGACACAGAAATCTTTGCTTATCCGCTATGTCACAGCGATGTATTGGTCCATAACCACCTTCTCAACAACGGGTTATGGTGATATACATGGTAATAATGCAAGTGAGAGGGCCTTCATTCTCTTCTACATGATCTTCAATCTTGGACTGCTAGCTTATATAATTGGTAATATGACTAACTTGGTGGTTCATGTGACCAGTCGCACCAGAAACTTTGTAAGTTCTGTTTATGGTTTGATTAATTGCTTCATCTTGTTGATTTGTTTAATTTAATCAATAAACTCGATCTAATTCATTTTCTTTCTTTCAGAGAGATACCATCCAAGGTGCCTCAGCGTTTGCTCAGAGGAACAAACTTCCAGAGCGCTTGCAAGAACAGATGGTAGCACATTTGTCTTTGAGGTACAGAACCGATTCTGAAGGTCTACAGCAGCAAGAAATTATCGATTCCCTACCCAAAGCTATCCGTTCCAGCATCTCACATTATCTGTTCTATGAAGTTGTTGACAAGATTTACTTGTTCCATGGAATATCCAATGATCTTTTGTTTCAATTGGTATGTTTTTCATCTCAAAAATTCACTTGTCTACCTAACCAGCTTCCTTCGATGAAAACACACATTTAACCTTATGATGTTATGTAGGTCTCTGAAATGAAGGCCGAGTATTTTCCTCCCAAAGAAGATGTGATTTTGAGGAATGAAGCCCCGACAGACTTTTACATTATGGTGACAGGAGCTGCTGTGCGTTTTCTTGGTTTTTATTAGCTGTATAATTACACTTCTCCATATAATTTTTATAAACTTAGACGACATTTCTACTATATGACA
Organism: Brassica napus; assembly: GCF_020379485.1. Lineage (NCBI taxonomy): Eukaryota > Viridiplantae > Streptophyta > Magnoliopsida > Brassicales > Brassicaceae > Brassica > Brassica napus. The sequence goes on along the minus strand of NC_063434.1, from coordinate 2,832,400 downwards.
GGAAATCATTGCACCTGTGAATGGAGTGGATCAGGTAAAAGTCGAATTTTTAATCTTCTCTTAAGATTGTTTCAAGCTGTGATTTGTGGTATTCTAAGACGTGGTTTTGTTTATTCATTGCAGGTAGTTGGTGAAGCACAGCCTGGTCATGTTTTTGGTGAAGTTGGGGTGCTATGCTACAGGCCACAGCTGTTCACAGTTCGTACTAAGCGATTGAGTCAACTACTTCGTCTGAACCGTACAGCATTCTTAAATCTAGTTCAGGCAAATGTTGGTGATGGAGCAATAATCATGAATAATCTACTTCAGGTTGGTTCGAAGCTATTTATTTTATAAAACCATTGTGACTACAGATTAGGGGGTTTGTACTGAGAAATGTTATGGTCTTATGCAGCATCTGAAAGACTCAGAAGATCCAGTGATGAAAGGCATTTTGGCTGATACAGAACAGATGTTGGCTCAAGGGAAAATGGACTTACCTCTCAGCTTATGTTTCGCAGCAGCAAGAGGTGATGATTTACTGCTGCATCAGTTACTGAAACGAGGCTCAAACCCTAATGAAACTGATAAGAACGGTCGAACCGCGCTGGTCAGTCTCCAAAGTCCTCTGAATAAACAGACTTCCATATATTTCTTCAGTCCAAAGACATAAAAGGCTTACCCTATATCTATGCTAATGTTTGTGTACTGTGTAATATTTTATCTCAGCATATAGCAGCATCAAAAGGATGCCACTACTGTGTTGTATTACTTCTCGAGCATGGGGCAGATCCTAACATTAAAGGTATAACTAACCAATGATTTATGAATCTATTTTAATATATTAATCCGGTAATCATCTATTAATTTTAACTCATTTTGTAGATTCGGAAGGTAGTGTACCATTGTGGGAAGCCATCTTTGGGAGACATGAAGAAATCTCTAAACTCTTATGGGACAACGGTGCAAAGCTAAGTCCTGACACAGTAGCCCATTTCTCTTGCTTAGCCGTTGAACAAAGCAGCTTAGATACACTCAAAGACATTGTAAAATACGGCGGAGATACCTCACTCCCAGATAGCAACGGAACCACAGCTCTGCACAGAGCAGTGTCAGAAGGGAACATGGAGATTGTGGAGTTCTTGTTAGAGCATGGAGCTGATATGGACATGCCAGATGTGTACGGGTGGACTGCTCGTGGTCTAGCTGAGCATCAAGGGCATGAAGACATTAAAGCTCTGTTTCACAGTCAGAGACCAGTGGAGAAGAAACCGAAATCCGTTTCCGGTACACCAGAGAATGTTACACCACTGATGAAGCACAGCAGCGAGCCTGTAATGATTCACCACCGTTCAAGGGAATCGATGCCTTTCCTTCGAGGTGGCTCTCAGAGAAGGAAGCTTAGTAACTTCAAGAACTCGCTGTTTGGTATCATGTCGGCTGCAAACACTGGTAAAGCTCCTCTTTCTCTCTCCATCAGAACAAAAAGTTTTGCCATTATATAGAATGATGCATGTTTATAAGAGAAACTTTCTCCCTTGAATCCTCAGGTGATGAAGGAGAGGCATCTACACTAAGCGAAGGAGTTGGTGGGGTTTATCCGGCGAGAGTGACGATCAGTGGTGAGGCTTCCTCCGCCGGTAAAGTGGTGAAGCTACCAAATACACTGGAGGAGTTAATTGAAATTGGTGAGAAGAAGTTGGGGTTTGTTGCCACACAGATTCTGACGAGAGAAGGAGCTCATATCGACGACATAAGTCTCATAAGAGACGGGGATTTTCTCCTTCTTCTCAAGGTTTCTTGTTAGGCACGCAAGAAAGCTTGAGATATCTTCCTACTTTTCAATGGATTTATTATTATTACTAGAAGCTGCATACATGCTGGCTTGTCCTGAATGGAGATGATAGCTTTCTTCAGGGCAAAACCTTGTCACGTTGTGAGTTCTGTTCATAGGAGGAGGTTGGGGAGCTAGGGAGATGTGCTCATCTACAGATATGTAGTTGAGGTTGGAGTAAGACCCTGAATTTGAAGAACTCTGAGAATACTTCTCATCGTGAAAATCATCTGCAGTTTTTAAATTTTTCTCTCAAAAAGCTTTTTTTTTTATATAAAAACATATGAATCACACAATACTACACAGGTCGGATCTGGTGTTACATTCCATACCTTGTAGCCAATCTTGACGGCCTGGAGCCATATAGTTAGAGAGTGAAGCTCGAGAGGATGAATGCGAGGAAGAAGAGTGAAAAGGAGTATGATAATCATGAGGAGATTCATCATCTTCCTCCGACCTCCAACCAGGGACCAGAGAAGAGATCTCTCCATCAATCATTTTAGCAATCTCCACCGGATCCCATTCTGTGATCTCCAGTTCTTTCACCATCTCCGTTGCTACATCAATGGAAGTATCATTCATGATGTCAAAGCAGAAGGACACGTTCTTTGCTAGACCTGAAAAAAGAAGAAGAAACAATTAAGCAACCAAATAACAAAAATGATCAGCTTAACCAACTCAGTTCTTTTCTACCATTTTCATTTGCGATTGGTAACTTCAAATAGAATTTGTTATCTTCAGAGTCCAGCTCCCCAGTTTCATCGTCTTCCAACTTCAATCTATCCATTTCATTCTCGTTCAAGAAGGGCTTCAGATTCCTAGCACCACTCGCGTACACCATCCACGACTCGTCAGACGCGAGAAACGGATCTTGCAATAGCTCTCTTGCTGATACTCTCATTGAGGCAGGCACAAGGCACTTCCCGATGAATCTCTGTGCCTCGATGTCTTCAACTCTATAAAAGGCTCCTGGTAGCTTTCCCTGGAAAAAAAAAATAGTTAAACTGAGATAGCTTCATCCATATTCTCACACAGATATAAAGACATACCGCGACAACTTTCTTGTATATCTGCGCTGGATTGTTGCATTCACTATATGGGAACTCAGAGGTGATCATCTCCAAAAAGCACATACCAAAGGAATAAACGTCAATGAGTTCATTATAGTTCTCCTCGTATAGTTCGGGAGCCATGAACTCGGGAGTGCCTAGGTGAAAAAGAAGCACAGAGTGGACTACTAAGCAAAGGATCTGTACAAGTGAGGACAAATGAGTTTTGCTACTACATACCGATGACACTAGTGGCAGCATGGCAGTCCCGGAGCATTCTTGCAAGACCAAGATCGCCTATTTTGACCAAGGAAGAGACATCAGAAGAAGGGTGCAGCTCTGTTAAGAGTGATCTTGAGGTTGATCAAGAAGCATCGAGTTTGGAACCAGAACACGAGGTTTTATGTAGCACAAAGAGGAAGGAGATCGAAGTGTGTGAGGAAGTGGTGCGGGAAGATCTTCAGGGGTATGATAGTGAAAACACTCCAAGACAATAGCAACGAGTGCAGAGGGCACTCGGTGTGGATGAGGAAGGGCTCATGGTCAAGAAGACGACACATGAAGGAAGCCAGGTCCTCAACAGATGCTGGTCGAAGGGTAGTTCGACAGGTACGTCAGGTCGTGATGCAGTACTTGTTATTCCGCTGCAGCAGGAGATGTGTCATGATTATACATGAAGAAGCAGACGGCTAGGTCTGTAAGGCTTGACATCTAAGCATATGTTTTAGCTTAGTATGCAATCATGCATGGGGAGAATGGTGATGTTCTGTTACAGAAAATGCATATATCATGGAAGAGAAAAGCATGGTGTGGTGCACATCTCGTGGGGGAGAAAATCACATTTGGTATGGAAGTTTCTAGGTGAGGAACGTGGTTGCAACGTGGTTGCTGAACCAGAAGTTTGTTGTGCTTGATCGGCACACAAAGCCAAAAGGGAGAGATTGAAGATATAAGATGTCTGCCCTGAAGTAGTCGCTGACGTATTGCTGAAGCAGACGTCGTAGTGAGTGGTGAAGACCATGTGGAGTCAAGGTGTTGAGCTGGAGTCGTGTAGACTTGGAGAGCAGGAGAGTATCTTGGAGATATGGAAAGAGGAATAAACTTGAGGAGCAAGTTTATGACTTAAAAAAAGAGGAATAAGTGCATTCCAAGAAAAGTAAAGTTGCACTTAATGTTATGGAAGATGTTCATATCCATGTTGCCTTGGCGACTAGGGTTTCATGAACGTGGATAATATTATAAGATAGCTATGAATCGTCTGTAGAGACACAAAGACACAGATACTGATCTTATAGAGAAAGAGAGAAGCTCTTGGAAATGTTTTGGGTCGTGCTGGAGCAGTGGCTGAAGTACTTGACAGTATAAAGACATAAGCGGATAGCTTAGGAATCTTTAAGGTGTTAACATTAGACGTGTAAAAACTGAATTAAGCAGATTTTGTAATAGATTATTTATGGAGATTCTAATAAAGCATAGTGATTGCTTGTATTGTTTTGTTTCTTGGTTTACGTTCTGCATTACTGTTGTTGTGTCATCTTGCACTAACACATCATCATTGTCATCTTTTTTAGGACTCTCATTTCCTATATCTCATCATTACGAAATGGAAGTGGAAAACAATGACAGAAGAAAACAATGGCAGAAGTGGAACTGGTCGTGTTGTTTCTCGATGATGTATGGATACCGGTTTGGGAAGTTTTTGGTTTACCATGGTCATTGATGAACGTGCCAATTTCTATATGAAACTATTGAGGTTCCCATAAAGTCTCCATTCTTGTTGATGTTCCGGGAATCCCAAAAGGGGATGACGCGACCAACAACGGACTGAGCAGTTCTTCCGACGGCGGGCGGCGATAGCGAATGGAGCACCTGATTTCCGTGACGGCAGTTGCAGAGTCGAACGAAAGAAAAACTCGAGAAGAAAAGTTGAAAGGGAAATGAACTCACACCGTAGACTACCTTTATATATAGGAGGATGGAAAAGGCGTTACGGGAAGAAGAGTCGTATCATCGGTAGATAACGTAACTTGAATTGAAGGATCGAGAAACCAAAATGAATCGCCGAAATTGGAAGCGTCTTGTGACGTCGAAGTATCTGGAAGAGAAGAAGAAACTCTACCCGCTTGACAGACCAAGACTTTAGAAGCCCAACAAAGCAGTAGTCCATCTAAGCCCATGCGACAGAAAAGATTAAAAAAAAGACATAAATGTTGGTCCCACACGTTTGTCTACGTGGACACCTTAAGGAGCCTTGAAACTGTCCTATGATGTTCCGGGAATCCCAAAAGGGGATGATGCGACCAACAACGGACTGAGCAGTTCTTCCGACGGCGGGCGGCGATAGCGAATGGAGCACCTGATTTCCGTGACGGCAGTTGCAGAGTCGAACGAAAGAAAAACTCGAGAAGAAAAGTTGAAAGGGAAATGAACTCACACCGTAGACTACCTTTATATATAGGAGGATGGAAAAGGCGTTACGGGAAGAAGAGTCGTATCATCGGTAGATAACGTAACTTGAATTGAAGGATCGAGAAACCAAAATGAATCGCCGAAATTGGAAGCGTCTTGTGACGTCGAAGTATCTGGAAGAGAAGAAGAAACTCTACCCGCTTGACAGACCAAGACTTTAGAAGCCCAACAAAGCAGTAGTCCATCTAAGCCTATGCGACAGAAAAGATTAAAAAAAAGACATAAATGTTGGTCCCACACGTTTGCCTACGTGGACACCTTAAGGAGCCTTGAAACTGTCCTATTATAATGTTGATTATCCATTTTGTTATCCACTACAATCGATTTTTTATAATAATAAGAACGTTGAAATGCAACTTATACCACAATTAAAGATCTTATACTTTTTATGTAATATTTCCTATATCATAATTGTAAGATCATAATAAATCAGCGTTAAAAAAAAAAAGATCTTATACTTATACCACACATAAAATAATCGCTAATTCAAAGATTAATGAGTATAGTAATTCTCACAAGTCACAAGAAAAGACTCATTACTACAATCACCCTGCTTTCAAAACTTCCTCTGTTGAGCCCTAAAGGCAAGAGAAAACGAGAGAGTTGTCTTGTGATCTGTATTTCTTTTTCTTTTTTTTGTTAGAGTTGTAAAAACAATTGGAGAGAGCAAAAGATATGTAACAAAAGTGAAGAAACCAAAAATAACGTTTCAGAGAAGAAACAATCAAGGAAGTTTTGTTTGTAGTAGTTGTATCCTCTATCTCTCTTTTCCACCCATCTTCTGCTGACTTCTTCTATTGCCTCTAACGTCTTCTTGCTTTTAATCTGCGGTTTCTCTGAAGCAGCATTCTTCAAAAACATTTGTTCCTTTATACAAAGACTTAGGAATGTCCACTGTTTTCCGGATACACCTGAGTATATTTACATCATACAATGTGTGAAAAGGGTTGCAAACTAAATAAGATTTATGAAAGTTTATTACTAGAATTGATTGGTTTTGAGTTATTATATACTTACCATGTGGGATGTTCCCTCCCTGGCACTTAAGGTTCTATGCTTAAGTTCACCCCTGCTAGTAGTAATCTCATCAAGAATCTCTGCATCGTAAAAGTCGTCTTCACTGATCTCAACAGAACTCATAGGAAGGTTATGCGGTTCCCCCTGCTCCCCTCAAAAAAATTTAAAAATCCACATTAGACATTTTTAAACGCATTAAAAGAAGAATCGAGACTGTGCTTACATTGATACCGAAGCTGGAGTGTGTTGCACCAACCATCTCTTCATACTCTGAAGAATCCAAAACTTGGAGATGAGACGGATCAAATATCTTGGGGAGGATGTACTGTCTTAAAGCAATGAGGAAGAAGAATGGCAATGGGAACAGAATCCCTCCTACTGGTATCCATGTCACTCCATAGCATATCAGAAAATACAGAAGCTGGAAGAGTGTAAACATAACAATCGACTTGTACGGTACTATCTCCATAAATGATGCATGTAAGCCTTCAAGAACTCTGTTCCACACACACAAAAGAAAAGAAAAATCTCAAATCTCAGAACATGTTATGAGAACAAAAAGTTATAGAGTTTTAAATTTGATGTATAGTACTTGAATCGACGACCAGGAGTGATGAATAGTAGCAGAAGCCTTTCCCAGAACTGATTCCCGGGAAGACTATCAACAGCCATGTAAGTGAAGTAACCCCACAGAACTGAAGTTGGTATCATTCTGAGAAGCGGTACCACGAATATCAACAATCCAACAAGGATTGATTGCAAGAGATTGCTCACTCGTTGCTCATTTACTCTGACAGGCAAATGGTCTTCTATCAGTACTTCTGGATCGAACTTCTTTCCCTTTGTGTCTCCTCCTCCTCCACCGTCAGCTTTCATCACTGCTTCTTTCAAGTTTTCTAGCTCTTTCACCACTGAAGTAGCCTGCACAGGTATCTGATTCATAGATGAGACATTAAGTTCTTGACTGCGAAAGAGTAAGAGATTAAGTAATGAGAAGGATATGTTCTATATACCTTTGGTGATGTTTCCATTTCTATAAACACATCTTGCATCTTACCGTAGATCTCTGAGTTGCTTGCTTTTGCCTTCATGCATTCTTTGGCTTTCTGGACCATTTTCTTTCGCATTTGCTGCCTTTTAAGAACTGCAAGACTCTTTGTGTGCATAGGGGACTGTGGAATGACACCGTTCGAAGGAGGAAGTCCAAGTAAGCCACAGATTAATGTCTACAAACAATTTGGAAACAAATTAGTATTCACTTTCATTCATGTAAAAACTAAACCATAGGTAATAGGCGTCATCAGAATCATACCATGATTCCTAAAATAAAGATGTCATAGTGATAAGCCGACGGATTTTTCAAATTGAACTCCTTCTGCTGAGCCATTTGCGCAGATACACAGTGATCAAAGAAGTATAGACCAGCTATCATGATAGCTGGTATAAATGCAGCAAGGATGTAAAGAGGAGGGACGTTTCCCATATCCTGCAATGATGTTCCAACACAAGTTATAAAAACTCTTTCAGTATTCTATAATGTCGGATTCACTAGGTTGTACAAGCTAGTACCTTGACTACTGTCCAGTGATACAAGGACTCTGAATCCCAAGGAAGAGGTAACTCCAGCCTCCTTGGAACTCCTTCAGGAATATCTCTGGGGACTGTGAATGAGAGTGCGCTCCACAACACAAGCATGAGGAGAGTTCCATAATCACCTATAAAGCCTCGCATCCACCCTGTAAATATGAAGCTGGTTATTGTTCCAGTAAATGATGCTGTCAAGTATTTCATTTATATATACAGATAAGAGAAATGTTTCACATACTAAAGCCATATCTCCATGAACGTGCTCTTCTGCTTTTAAGAGCGGTGTAAAGAAGACCGAATGAGAAGATGACTGCAAGGAGCCCATTGGTATACCGCCAGTGGGACTGATACGCTTCCAAACTTGGATCTTCAGATTTTGGGACAAGAAACTCGCCCAGAAGTCCCTGCGTTAGGAAACAAGTACATCTCTTAAAGTTTTGAAGTGAGTTTTGTATGACCTTTTACCAATGGAGTTAGTTAGGCATCAGAGCACCTTAACAGCCTCTTGGAAAAACAGAACGGTAATCAGCATTCCAAAGAGCTCTCCTGCAATTCTGGTAAATCTAGAAATGATGTTGGCTGCGTTTAACGTTGCAAGAAGGATGAGCAAAACTGCTGTCCAGACACAGACCCTGTTGAAAGGAAAGAGTTCTCTAATAAATGAAAGAGCAATTAGCAAGAAAAGAGATTGAAGAATGATAGATGTAACTAATTCACATTACCATCCTGCCCAGGCTAAGTAGAGTTTCTGACCCAGTTCAGGCCTGCCTTTGCTGAAGCTGTGAAGGTAAGTATACATTATAATAGTGGGTTCTGCAACGCCTACAATCAACAGAGGTTGTCCACCAAAAATAGAATGGATAATTCCACAAATAGCAGTGGAAGCTAATGATTCCGCTATGCCAAGACTTCGATCTGAAAGTAAAGAGAATGATAAGGAACCTTCAGGACAGATTCTCCGGAAGTTTACAAATCTATGATAGTGTTATATTTTCTCACCTGTCTCTCTGCTTAACTGCTCGCCGAACGCAATCACAGGGAGTGCAGAGGCAATGAAAATGTACAGAGTTGGTGCCAGTATCCTGAGAGAGTTAGAAAACAAAAGTTAGAAACCATTTGGAGGAGAGATATAAGCATTATGATCACACATACCTAACACCAGAGTTGAAGGCAGCAAGCCAGTCTTGTTTGTAACACTTTCTTCTTCCATTGAAATCATTAACAATTCCCGCAAACGGGGTATTGGCTCCCTCCATAGCTGAACCTTCAGGGATCAGCGATGGCTCTGGATCGATGATACAAAACTAAAAAATATCAGCAAACCAAATGCAAATGGAAGAGCTCTGAATCATGAGACGAACATAACGATTCCACCATTGGATTCCAAAACGCATTGCAAATTTGCAATGTCTAATAAACGAATCGATCGAATCACACAAAGATAATCAATCAATCCTTCATCACCTTAAACTTTCGACCTAAGAAACGAATCGAGATCCGAAATGTTTTGACCAAATTTGATACAAATACATGAAACGAAACGCATATAGATACAATCGCGCACCTGGAGGAGAAGAAGAAGAAGAAAGCGTAAAACGATCCTGGCCGCCGTATTAAGCACGCCGGAGGAAAAAAATCCACCAACGTGGAGAGATCCGATTCCAGTAAGATTACGGTTACGGAGGATAAAACTCTGTTTATCGGATCTCTCTCTCTTTTTCTGTTATAGAGAGAGAGACTGCCTGAGGATATTTGAAAAAAAAAAAGAGGAGAGAGAGAGAGAGAGGAGAAAGATTGGGTGAGAGAATAGATACATTCGCCACCTCCCGCGAAATAGCTGTTTCCTCTTATTTAAACATTATTTCAAATACTTCTCTCTTTTATTTTTGACACCAATATTATCTTGACTTGTGACACAGGCAAGCTGATCAAACCCTCAGTAATAATTTTAAAAAAGGGTAAAACACCACCATTTGTTTCCTTTTTAAAAATAACTTCAAACTCCAGGAATGGGGAAACGAGAGGTGAATGATTCGACTCTCTCCTTGAGAGACTCCACCTTCTCTCTCAATGGGAAGTCAGGAGATGTCACCAGCTTGGTGAACTCTCCAAGCTTTGTTCCTGAAACCAGCTTCTTGGCTTCCATAGTGATCTCCACACCTTCCTTGATCAAGTCAGCAACCACCACAAAGTCTTTCTCCGTTAGTCCTCTTGTCGTCATCGCAGGTGTTCCTATCCTTATTCCCCCTGGAACCAACGCACTCTTATCCCCTGTATTCCACATTCAACACCCGTCTCAAACACACACACACAGATACCAAATAGCTATTTTACAGCTCAAGTACTTTTTGTTCTGCAAGTTCTATGTTGAGTGGAAGAGGCTCACCAGGGACAGAGTTCTTGTTGAGTGTAATGGACGCCATGTCTAAGATTTTCTCAACCCGAGCACCATCCATGCCCTATCCATACCCCAAAAAAAAAATTTTGATTCATAACAGCATCATCATAAGTGATTCACTGGTTTTGTGAAAAGAGCGTTTGTGAGAGCTTACCAATGGTCTAAGATCAACAAGGACCAGATGATTGTCACTGCCACCAGAAACCAGATCAAACCCGAGTTCAACCAACCGGTTAGCTAGAGCCTTACAGTTAGCCACAACCTACACAAGCAACACAAGATTATCTCATAAGCTACATTTCCAAACTCTATCAGGTGCAGAAGAAGTCAATGATCGAGTGAAAAGTGCGAGTACTCTTTTCTGGTAAGCCTTGAATTCAGGCGACTGTGCGTGTTTCAAGCAGACTGCTAATCCTCCAATTGTGTGGTTATGAGGTCCACCCTAGTGACCCATACAAGACAACAATATATTAATCATGTCCAAAGCTAAAATTATCTGAGAAAGCTAGACAGAGTGGTCAGTATCTCAACCTGTAGACCAGGGAAGACAGCGTTGTTAATGGCAGATTCAAGTTCAACCCCATTAACTGGATCCTTCTTGAAGAAGATCATTCCACCTCTCGGACCCCTCAAAGACTAATAAAGTATAAAAAATCTATTAGGCTTTTGGATTTATCAGAATGAAGATTGTGTTTCAGATTACAGAACATAAATACCTTGTGAGTGGTGGTTGTGACAATATCACAATACTCAAAAGGATCGGCAACCACAGAGGCAGCCACAAGTCCACTGATATGAGCCATATCCATCATCAGAAAAGCACCAACTGAGTCCGCAATCTACAAAATTTAACACAAAAAATGAAACATCAGACTACCAAAAGCCAGGACTAGACAGAAACCATTAAGCAATTATTTAAGGATAATGGTTTGGTTTTCTACCTTCCTCATGCGAGGATAGTCGAAATCTCGGCTGTAGGCACTAGCTCCTGCGATTATAAGCTTTGGTCGGAACAGCACAGCAGTTTTCTCGAGCATATCATAGTCCACAATGCCTACGCTCAAAATACTCAGACACATCAGGAAAATAGCCTCATATAAAAGTAGTTTCTGAGACCCTATCATAAAGAAATGTACACACACCTGTTGATTCATCAAGTCGATAAGGCATGGACTCAAAGTAAATTGAAGTTCCAGATACACGCCTTTTGGCAGTCATGAACCCGTGTGACAGATGGCCTCCATGAGGTAAATCCAAACCCTAAAAATGCTCAAACAAGTAACCAATACTCAATACATCTCAAACACACAAGAACGTAACAAACTAACAATCTTCACTAACCATGATTCGATCATGAGGCTTAAGTATGGCAGTGTACACAGCAAAGTTTGCAGGTGAACCAGATAAGGGCTGAACGTTAACTCCCCATTTGGTTGAATCTAAGCGGAAGGTAGCTAAAGCCCTGTTCTGGCAAAGTGTCTCCAGCTGATCGATGAACTCATTGCCACCATAATACCTGTGAGACATGGAACAACAGAGATGAGTAACATAACGAACAAAAGAGTCAGAAAACTCAATCTTACATAGTTCATTACCTTTTACCAGGTAGACCCTCAGAATACTTGTTGGTAAGGCATGATCCAACAGTCTCCATAACAGCTCGGGATGTGAAATTCTCGGAAGCAATAAGCTCCAAGCTCCTGAACTGTCTGTTTTTCTCCTTTTTGATAATCTCATCGACCTCTGGATCAACTTCAGAACGACCATAGTCCTCAAAAGGGATTTCATTGTCTAAGAACCCGTCACAGACACAATAATCAAAACCACGTATAGAACAGAACCTTCACATAATTAATAAAAATGAAAACAAAACTCTCTTACTGCTAGTCTCCACAGCAGGTACCGAGACAGAAGACGCTTTCCTTTCAACGACCAGGCTTCTTTTCAGAAACAAAGAACGGTTAGGTCCGGCAAAATTGAATTTCAGTTGCTGAGAAAACTTGTTCACTGGGGACATTACTGGAGCAAAGACAGGTCTTTGAACCCCTCCAGATTGCTGAAGAGAACCCATTGAAGTAGCTCCACAACAAGCTTCCATTCTTTCTCTACTCCTACTCACACAAAAAAAAGTGCAATTATTACAGGAACACAATATACAGACAAGGCCAGTTAATGAAGATGTGAGAATAAAACTGCAGAGGCAATATAACTACACAAATTAATACAAAGAACAGAGGCGGACTGTTTCTATCTGAAACAACAAGAAAGAAAGATTTAAACTTTGAATCAGGGACGAGCATCGTGTAACATCAGAGATAACATATCATATTATCAGCTACTGACCCAAAACCAAATCCGAAACAGTCGAATACTACACATAGCAGAGTGGATTCAAATAAATAATCTTCCGAGAACTAAAAGCGAGGGAAACGAAAACGGCAATACTCACCGGTACTGTGAATAAAGGTTTGAGCTTTCAGGACGAGGTAGCTAAGAAGACGGAGATGGAGTCGACAAATGAGAAAGGAAGCCAAATATGGAAGGATACGCTCAACCAGATGCTCAGGCGACGTACATATATGCTTAGGGTTTTACACAAACCTCTCCAGGTTCCAAGAACGGGACAACCACCGAAAAGAAATATCAGTAAACGACGTCGTCTACTTCAATCTCCGGTTTAGGATTAACCGGCTGGTACAGTTAGCAGCTTGCACTTAAAAAACTGAATTACTTCATTGGTTTTTTTAGTTGGGTTGAGTGCTTCATCCAGAATATGATGCAACAACATTATTGCAGGCAGTCTTAACTGGTTTAGAGAAACCTATTCATTGACTGAAATTTTCAAATTTAAACAAATCATATACAAACTCTGTTTTTGATAAATAGAGAACGACCAACGTGAATACAAACATGAAGAAGACGTTCTTCAACGTGTGACTTATTCCAAAGTTTTAAATAAATACAAAAAAAAATCAGGGATCCAAAAGTGGTTCTCGGGTTCTCACAGGTTTTACTTCTAGACATGAGAGTATCCATATAACAACAAAGATAATCAAGAAGCCATGTTCTTTCCAGATATCACAACAGTTTCAGACCGGTAATATCTATTTGGTCGGCCATGTTGCTTGTGCGGACATAATGATCCCCACGATAACTCCAAACAACCCCAGAGCGCTTCCGAAGATCTCAATCACAAGAATCTTCACAAAGAGTGTTGAGTTTTGAGCATCAGATAATGCGCAACTGCTTCCAATGATCCCTACACATAACCTGCAAGAGAAAAACGTCATACATGACGATGGGGGTCCAAGAAAACAAAACTGTAAGGAAGGAGAATTAGAAATTAAAGATACATACCCACATACGAGGTTGGCGAATCCAACTATGATTCCAGATGCGAAAATTGCATATCCAGCTCTGAGAGACTCAGCGTCATACATCTTTGAAGACGGGACACTCTCCAACTTCGTTTGCAGAATGATGGCAACAATAACGCCATATATAGCAACAGCTTCACAAAAGATTACACTGGGACAAGAAAAGAAAAAAAAGAAATGATTCGTCATTGCATAGTTCTATCATCAAAGTCCGAGCACAAAGCTCTGTAACAACCAATCAAATTACAAACACAACTGTCGTGGTTAAGCATTCCCTGATAGTACCCTCTAGAGCCAAACTCTCATCTCAATATGGTTCACAAACGGATTGTGCTAATGTCATCATAGACGCTTTAAATATCTACCCTCTCATTTGACATAAGCTAAATGGATATGAGAAAAAACATATATATATATCTGCTGAAATGAGTGGAAAGACATCATCACATTCAGTGTTTGGATCCCAAGTTAACAACTTGTTTCTTCTAATTAGTATGTGATTACTACCCAGTAGAATCCTTCAATGGATCTTAAATTCAAACTCAGTTGATCCACAAAATTAGAATGAAAGACTTGAACTTTGGATCATACCTGATGAGATTCTTGGAAGTGATACGAGGAGCTTCAATGGCCGCACCGATCAAACTACTTCCCGTTATGTAAATCCCCCTGACAAGCAAACAGGTCAATCTCAATCTCAAATTTTAGGGATTTACACAATCAATTGACGCGGCAATGATTGTATCTACGTTGAGAAGACGAAGGAGAAGATTGGATTTACCAGGCGGCACCGAGGACGGAGACGCCGATCGAGATGGCGATTCCGATTGCGGAGAAAGTGTACGGCGAGATCCTTACCAACGCCGCGCCCCACGAGCTCGCATCAACCATTCCAGACATTCTCTCTCTTCTTGCAAGGATCGTGATGACAAGATCTGCTTCTCTCTCTCTCTCTCTTCTGTAGAAAAGAAATTATCAGAGCCTGTGATTTTGAGAAGATATTGAGGAACTGTGAATCACGCGCTCTTGATGCGCATGGCTAATATAAGAAAGCTGTAACGACGACGTTTTTTCAATGTGTTCGTTAGTTTCGGCCTTTTAATAGATTTCATGGGCCAGTTAGCTAGCCTACTAAGAATTTTCTTTTGGGCCTTGCTTTCTTATCAATATCCAAATTCTTTTTCTTTTTCTTTAACAACATATCAATATCCAAATTCTTGTCACAATCTTCACCAAATTCAATCAAGTAACAGAGATAAATCAATTTAATTTTGTTTTTGTTGTTCTAAAAGTTATTTTACGTACACATATATACAAATCGGCGGCACATAGTCATGTTTTAGGGGAGCATGAAAATATTACTTTCCCCTACGTGAGGGGTTGTTTCATTTCATGAGAAAAGTATGTGTTCGAACATGAAAACGTTGTATATATATACGAGAGACACGAACGTGCAAGCACGTAAGAACCAGATTCTAGTAAAAGAAAAGAAAAAAAATGTTTGCCAAAGAGAAGACAGTAATGGAGGAGAACCGGGTGAGACTTATATGCAAACGAACCGTAGTGAGCACGAAACCGGTTGAACAAGGGCGATTGTACCGATTCTCAGTATTCGACCACGTCATGGAACCGAATCACATCCGCTTCGTATACTATTACCAGTCTTCCAAGACTAGAGAACCGGGAGAGATCACAAAGAAGCTAAGAGAATCATTAGCGTATACTCTCAATTGTTATCCAATTGTAACCGGGAGATTGGTTAAGGAAACTGATGGTACGGAAGAGAACCGGTGGAAGGTGAAGAGCAACGACGCCGGGGTGAGAATGATTGAGGCGAGAGCTACCGGGACGGTTGAGGAATGGCGTAGGAGTGTAAATAGAGAGGAAGAGCTTAAGCTTGTTCATTGGGAGGACATGTATCATCTTCCTTATTACTGGTCTACCTTTTATGTTCAGGTATAACCATAACCAAGGCTCAAAAGATCTTTAAATGATAGTTAGAGATGTTTTATTTAAGATTAGTGTCTAGATTAGCGTTTAAGTGTCACCTAAACAAATTGTTTTTCAGAAAAATTGTTTTGTTTAGAACCGATTTTTAGACCATTGGATCATATAACATATAGTTTCTTTAATTTTTGTTTAGTTTTGATTCGGTTTGGCTTGGTCTAACTTTTTGCTGTTTTTTCATCTACAGGTGACTGAGTTTGAAAGTGGTGGGTTAGCTATTGGGTTAAGTTGTACCCATCTGTTAGCAGATCCAGTCTGTGCAATGATGTTTATTCGAACATGGGCTGATTTAACACTGACTCGAAACATGATGACTCCACCAATCTTCCATTCACTCCCACCTCGCAGGTTCTCTAGCCATAAGCTCTCTAACAACCAACTTCTTAGCCATTACATTAAATATTGCTCCCTAACAGCTCCACCTCTAAACATAACCGAGGATCATATGGTCACTATTACCCTCCTGTTCCCGGATCCGATGGTCCAATCGGGCGAGAACGAGGCAGGGCTTACGGCATTTGAGATTTTGTCTGGACTCTTTTGTGTCTGTGTGAGTCGGGCCAAAGGGAAGAGGAACGAGCTTACGGACATGTCATTGTGCTTAGACGTTAGGAAACTATTGCGTTTAGACCAAAGTTATTTCGGTAACTGCATGGTTTATCACAAGGTTCATTATTCCAAACCTGTCAAGGCGATAGATAGGTTATTATTATTATCTTATGTTGTTCAAGAGATTCATAATGTAACCAAGGGGCTACTAGACTACCACGCGGTCATGGATTTGGTCGAGTGGCTTGGTAGCAACAATAACAATCCGATATCCAACGGTTCGGATCTTGTTTGTACTAATCTAGAGAACATGGGGAATCCACGTCCAATGATGTTCGAGGAGGATTTGATGTTGAGCCACTTATCTTGCTACGTTGAAGGGCCTGTAGCTGGAGGTGGACAGGTCATAGTGCTTCCTTCATCGTCTGGGGACGGACCAATGAGCCGAGTGGTTATGGTCAGTCTTCCTCAAAGAGAAATGGTCAAGGTTTTAGAGGATGAGCTTCTTCAAAGCTTTTCCCCTGTTTTACTTTGGAGACTACAAAACAAAAAAATTAATAAAGATTAACACAGATAGATTTATAAATTAATAAAGTTAAACTATATATATTTCTTTTCCGTTTGGGTTCGATGCCAATTGCCAAGATTACAATTATGCCATGAGAAGATCCGTTTGTGTTCTTAATATTTCATAGGAACTTCCAGTGTAAACACAGTTCAATATGAACATCCCAATGTCAATGGTTATCGGCTTATTGCATACTTTAGTATATTTTTATATTCTTTTTTTTGTCGAGCAGTGATGTATATGAGCTATGAACCCGACTTGTGGAAAAACTGAAAACACGAATCTTATTTGTTTTTAAATTTTAATTTTTATAGTTTATAGACTTTTTAGTGTGCAGTAGTTTTTTGGACGTAGACTTTAGGTCTTGATCACCTCTCCGGAAAGTAGTCATGAAATTACTTGATGGACAACCCCACATATGGGATATAGTTTGTTTAAATAAGGTAACTAGGTGAAAGGAAATCTTAGAGCAATTTAATTTCTTAATGAGTTTCTCAATACAAAATTATACTGATATTAAATTTTAAAATACGGATATAAAAGTATATACATATTTTCCCGGAATGTATTCATGACAAATAATTTCTAAAGAAAACGTTATTGTGTTATTTAAATTTCTTTACCAAACACTATGGAGTTGCTTGGAAACTTCCAATGGGTCATCCTCCAGAATTGGGCTCAAATTACAGCCCAACAAGCAAAACAAAATCTTCATGAACACTAGTTACACTTGTCCTCCCATCAATATTTTTTCCAATGTTTTTTAAACCCGACAACATAGAACCAGACGACTTACCAGATTGCTCATCACTGGATCGACCACAAATTAATAAATAAATTAATTTTATAAATAATAATATAAAAACTAAAATTTAATATTTTCTAAAATATTTTCTAAAACATAAAATAATACTTTGGATATGTACATATTTATGTTTAAAAACATTTAGAAAATACTTAACTTTAATTTTTATATTTTTATTTTTATTTGACATACAAAATATCAAAAAATACATTAGACTATTTATATTTTTTTCTAGTAAAGTAAGAGTTATGACATCTAAAAGAAATCAAGACATAAAATTTATAAATATTTAAATATCTAATGTGAATAATAAATTAAATTTCAAATAAAAAATAAACCAAAAATAAAAAATCATTATAATAAATATCAATAACGGAAATAAGCTAACATCAAATCACATCAACTAATTTTAGTTTTCTCTACCATTGTTCACTTCATTTTCTTCAAATGGCATAGTGAAATCTTCATCAAAATCTAAAAATCAAAAATATAAAACTGAAAAGGAAAAACCTAATTTTTTTGTCAGTACATAACTTCTTAGTTGAAAAATTAAAATATAAAATATAATCTAAAAACATAATAAATAAATAAAAAAGTAAAAGTTATTTATTGATTCAACCGGTGGTTCAACCGGTATCGGGTTCCAAATTTTATTGAGTTTTTGTGGATTTTTGCAGGTTTTTAAATATTGGATTTTCTCTGGGTTATCGAGTTTACCGGCTCAGCCGCGGATCTTTGTCAGGTTTCAAAACACTGATTTTCTCTAATAACCGTCTATACAATTCTGACCATATGAGAAATTAGCTTTAATTAGTATTATACTACCATTAAAAAAGTTTATGAAAGTGACTTGAGATCATCACAGCCAAAACCAAAACAAACGTTAAAAGGTTCGTATCTTGCAAGTGAATTAAAAGATTGAATTCAAATCATAAAGCAAGTGATAAAATCTCAACAAATGCGCTTATCCATATCTCGAATGGGTTTGGTCGGAAAATAAACTAATACATTAGTCGGTACGCATTTACATTTTGTCCATGTAGGCGCACTGAATTAGAACACTTGATATTTTACGAGTACCGCAAAAACACGGATTGTTTTTCAAGATTATCATTTTCAATTAACTCTTGTATTAGTGTAAAAGTCGAATATTAGCAATTAAATTTTGCATTCTTCGTTGATAAATTATAATCAGTTTGTACAGTTTGTACTAAGACACCTCTACAAATCAACGCTTGGAAAATAAACTTAATTTCCATCAGAAACTATTTCCAGTGCCTCTCAAATCTTAAACAAACATGATTAGTCATTTTTTCTACTCTATGAACGTGATAAAGTTTCATTAGATGGACTACCCAAAAACTAAAAAATAGTGAATTACTAGCTTTTACTAGTTTATTATAACCGACTCTTTTGGCGATAGCTGAGTAAAGGTGTATGAAATAGTTAAATAGTTTTCCTCCAGTATGAATTACTTAAATCTATAAGCATGCATGCGCAACTTAGGTCCATCATATAAGAATATTATTAACAACAAAATATGGACCAAAAGAAGACTAGAACACAGCTGCATCTAAGTTAACCTATCCACCACTCTCATATCACCTAATCTAAAATCCTAACAAACCCCATTAGATTCTCATTAGTCAATTTAAAACAGATCATATTGACCAAAATGATCATTCACGCAACGATTTCAATTGGCTGTATTTTAAAACATGCTTTCTAAAATAAATTTACCAACAAAAGAAGAAGTTAATCCGATTGCATTTTAGCATTTTTGTGTTTGAAACAAAAAATAACTTACGGTTGAATTATAACCCCACATCATAACTATGTTATAAACATTTTCTGTCTGGTACAAAAATTTGACTGTACAAGTATCTGGAGGTCGTAAATCCTAGAATTTAATCAAGACGTTAACAAACCATTGATGAAAAGAATAAGTCCATTGTCCATATCACTACTATACAACATTAAGCAAATTTTGCAGTCCCAAACAGATAATTTAATATGTGCATGTTATTTAATAAGATGAACTATACTTTTGGCGAAGAACCACATGCATGACACTTATGCAAATTTTATAACGAAAGTTGAAACAAAACAGGAAAATTCTTATCAATGATTATAATTGTACTTGCAATTATTTGTTTATGCCCTCGAGTATCTTTCATCATTACAACCTGCTTTCTTTTCCATAAAAGTCATGAATTGGTCAATAATAGCTATCCTTTAATTATTCCATTTTAGTCTCGACCTAGCTTCCTAGTTCCTACGAGAGTTTGGATGCGGAGTATTTAGATTCAGATGATCAAATATGTTGTAACTTGTATGGTTTTATCTTTTTGTTAGATATACAACGACGATGTGTCTCCAAATCTCCCTAAGCTAGTCTTAGATGACAGAGTGTTCCTTCTGATTTAATGTGTAGTCCGGAATATTCTGGTATTAAGCGATTCAAGAAGTTACGTAATTCAAGTACTATACAGTGTGCTTAGCCAGAAAGAAATACAGTAAGTCATTAACCGAAAAAGTTATGTAATGCTTGGTCACTGTATTTTTCATACATATCAACAAGAAGAACATCAAATGTTGAGGTATTTCATATAATATAATACCCATAAAATGAATATCCATACTTTGGGAGTCTTATCCAGTTTATAACCTTAAAGAAAATGATCACGCTTAAATGTTTAGTATTCTAATGAAATAATCATCTTAAAGCTATAAAGTTTCTTGAGGAAGCATGTGAGTGAATTATACTTGCTTTCTTGAACAAACCTTAGCTAATTTCGGCGCACGTTCATACACCCGTAATCAAATTGTAGTTTGATATACATTTTTTTAAGAAAATCTTTGTTATATTGTTAACCAACAAAAAATATCTGTTACATCAAAATTATTGAATTCCTAACCCATTCCTTGGAATTATACGTTATATGCTCATTTTAGGCCAGTATCTTGGAAATTTGAAAAAGCCAATTTGTTTCAAAGTTACAAAAGGATAATAGGTTTGTGTACTATACATGGAATTTGGATAGATGTTTAACTTACTAAACCCGTAGATCTGATTGTCTGATTAAATTGTTACTATAAGAGATTGGGCACTAGCAACCCTCTTATATATATTGGGTGGATATCAACAAATATAAATCATCCATTTACTATCAAAACCCATGATTTGTAAGAGACATGTAAAGACTCATACAGTCTGAATATATTATAGGTAACTTCCTATAATATATGAGATAAATTAATTCTATCATGTCATTATTTTTGAATTGGAAGTGTATAACATCTGTCACATAATGATTTTGAGTATTACTGCAAACAAAAGTCACTTTACCAGTTATTTACACATGTCTAAAACAACTTTCAGCCAAATTCAAGTATTTTGTTTTGTTGTGAGAAACTTTTGAAAATGGAAATGAAATGAATGTTGGCTAAGACAACGCGCAAAAGCTAACTCAGAACATTAATAGATCATTAATTTTAAAAAGTCCAGCCAATTTGTTGGTCAATTCCTGTGTTTGATTTTTTTGTTTTTTATGTTTGGCGATTCTTTCCCAAAATCAAATGGGAAGAGGAGCAAATAATTTACTTAAGCTTCACGCTTTCCATTTATTACACTGTCATTTTGCACTGCAATTTTACTATTCCAATGCCTCTTTCACCACTATTTCTATTATCCACTCAATATCTTGATTTCTTACATTTTCCAAGTTTTATAAAATAATTAGAAACACTGTATCTAGACTTCATAGATCAATCATATGAACTTGAGATGATGACTAAACCATTTATACATGTTACTTCCAAAACTCTGTTTATCGGATTAATCTTACATTCAAGGTGTTCTGAAAACACTCTTCATTTATTGTTTTAAACTTTTCAGTATTCATTTATTTCTCATTTAAATTCAGTTAACATGAATTGCAACATTTTGTAGTATAGATTACGATGTGTGACATCAATATGTAGCAAAAACAAAAACGTTAAGCTTCTGAACAATTAAAAATAAATAAAGTCTCCACCATTTATTGATTAGTACTATATAGAAATCTAATTAGGCTTCATATGGTGAACAATGATGGTTGCGGGTGGAATCGTCAAATAATTTAATCCAAAATTCGTGAATTCACATAATTACGTGATTTGGCAAACCATTATGTTATCATGTAGATTACTAAATGTAGCTCTGTTTATGATCTAATTCCTTCTCATTGATTATACCCGTTCAATTAATTAATCTGCCGTCAGTATTCATAATGCCTAAGAAAGTAAGAATATTGCTTTTAGTCTTACAACTTAAATATATCTCGAAAAACAAATGTACTATGTTCGAAATTTGTAAAGAAAAACGTCATAGAGAGAATCTTACAAAGGTCCCACTAGTGAAACTCCCCTTCTATAAATTCCAGTTATTTAGCCTCACACCAAAGAACATTTCTCCAAAAGTAAAACATATCTCACTCTTTTAGTCTCCTCCACACTCTTCGAAGATAATGGACTCTCCTCCACTTCCTCGCCACAACCAAACCGACCATCAGACCAAACAGATCATCCTCGTACACGGTCCCATCATCATAGGAGCAGGTCCTTCCGGTCTTGCCACGTCAGCATGTCTCTCAAACCGTGGAGTCCCTTCTTTGATCCTAGAACGTTCTGATTCAATAGCATCTCTATGGAAAACCAAAACCTACGACAGACTCAAGCTCCATCTCCCAAAACACTTTTGCAGATTACCGCTCCTGGACTTCCCTGAAAATTTCCCAAAATACCCTTCTAAAAACGAGTTCTTGGATTACCTTGAGTCATACGCTTCACACTTTGGCATCGCCCCGAGGTTCAACGAGAACGTTGTAAACGCTGCTTTCGATACGTCATCTGGTTTGTGGAGAGTAAAGACTCTAAACAAGACAGAGTATCTCTCGAAGTGGCTTATTGTTGCGACCGGTGAGAACGCTGATGCTTACGTCCCGGAGACTCCGGGGATAGTGAAGTTTTCCGGTGGTAAAATTATTCACGCTAGTGATTATAGAAGCGGCGAAGAGTTCAGACAACAGAGAGTTTTAGTCGTGGGATGTGGAAACTCCGGGATGGAGATTAGTTTGGATCTTGTTCGACATAACGCTTCTCCTCATCTTGTTGTCCGTAACACAGTAAGTGAATAAAAACATATGTACTTTCTATTTATTAAAAAAATAATTTATCGTTTTGGTATATATATTGATTATAAATGTTATATTTATTTCATGTAGGTTCATGTGTTGCCAAGGGAGATACTTGGGCTATCAACATTTGGAGTTGGGATGACACTTCTCAAGTGTTTACCATTACGGCTTGTTGATAAGTTCTTGTTACTGATGGCTAATCTTTCGTTTGGAAATACCGACCGGTTAGGTATACACCGACCAAAAACCGGTCCGCTTGAGCTAAAAAATGTCACAGGAAAAAGTCCGGTTCTCGACGTTGGAGCTATGTCTCTCATCAGATCTGGCAAGATTAAGGTGGGTCTCCTATTAATTTACTGAATTAAGACTTTCTCCTCATTTTTTATTTTTATTTACATTAATTTAGTGACAGTTTTGCGTGGCCAGCAACTGAGCAGTAGTCATCTTTTAGTTACAATATTTATTTATAACTCTGCACTACCTACTAAATAATAAAATATGAGAAAAAGACTAGGATAACACCAAACCAAGTTTTTGTTTCCAAAGTAGCACTCAAGGTTCAAAGTCACAAAAATAGGTTTCATTAAAGAGGTAAATATACACTTATACCCCTTGGGTTAATTAATCCAAACCTTAGGGTTTAGAGTTAAGGGGGTGGGGTTTTGGAATTAGAGTTTAAAATTTTATAAAAAAATAAATACTAAAATAAAAAATAAAAATTTATAAAACAGTTTCAAAAATTATTTTTAAACTATAAAAAGAAAATTTGAAAAAAAAATAAAAAAAAAAATTCAAAATTTTTTTTTAAAAAAAATTATAAAAATTTCGAATATAAAAACATATAATCTGAAACTGTAAATTTTTTTTATTTTTTTATTTTTTTTTATTTTTTTTTATTTTTTTTCATTTTTTTATTTTTTTTGTTTGTTTATTTAATTTAAACCAAGGATATTAGGGACATTTTACCCTTTAATGAATGTCATTTTTGTGACTTTCTCCTTCTAATGCTCTTTTTGAGACATAAACTTCAAAAGGTGCTATTATTGACAATTGCCCTAATAATATTGTATTAGTCTAACTTTTAAAAAGAACCGTGTTAATGTGGAAACTACAAAAGACTGTTTTAGATTTTTTTTAAATTGTTGAAAAAAGTTTTGTTCTGCTTCTAAAATGTTTTCTTATTCTTAATAGAATAATCTATCTTTCTTTGATGAACACTCAAAAGCTAAATTTTGTTTTTATTAAGTACTATTTTCTGTATATGCTTCCGTGATTCATTTTAATGTCGCCATGATTCCATAAACCTTGTTTATGAGTCCGAGCTAATAGTTTTACTTTCTATGTTTTTTTCTCCGTATACCTAATGTTTGTCGTTTCTTACTGTAAAAAATGAAGATAATGGAAGGTGTAAAAGAAATTACAAAAAATGGAGCAAAGTTTATGGATGGTCAAGAAAAGGAGTTTGACTCGATCATATTTGCCACTGGTTACAAAAGCAACGTGCCTACTTGGCTTCAGGTAAGCTTAACATCTTATAGTTCCCACTCATCTAGCAATTAACTAAAAACAATAATAACACCTGTATTTTATTAGGGAAGTGATTTTTTCACGAAGGAAGGGATGCCAAAAACGCCGTTTCCTAACGGGTGGAGAGGAGGGAAAGGATTGTACACGGTTGGGTTTACTAGGAGAGGACTCCTTGGAACGGCGTCAGACGCGGTTAATATCGCTGGGGAAATAGCTGACCAGTGGAGAGACGAGATCAAGGGGCCCATCAAGAATATGTGCAGCTCTCGTTTTGTCCTAATCTCTAAGTCCTAATTTATGTTTTAAAATAAACAATTACTACCTAATTTTGCATGTTGTAAATTGAAGAAATAAACTTTTACAGATGTGGTTAATTAGCCGGATTAGTTAACAATGTCTTTTCTTGTCCTTACCAAAATAAATGCGTGTTTTCTTGTCACATATATGGTCATAAGAACTCTTAATTAAAAGAGTTGTTACCAGCACATATAAATCTAATTGTTAATTATTAGTAACCGATTAATGAAAACAGATTCTTGTAGTCACATCCTAAAACATCTAAACTACACCAACACATCTAAACCTAATTGAGGTGGCACCGAATGTGAGAAACGGTAAAAGTCGATATAGTGGGAATTAAATCTTGTGTATATTGAAGTGGTCACATTTACGTAAGAGAGATAAATAGATATGTAACGAGGTGTGTATATAAAGAGAGATGCAGACGTAAGGAAGATGGAAGAAGGTGGGCACTGATTTGTCACTGAAATGATAATCGAGATAGAGAGCTGACACTCTTCTGCGACCACCGCATGGACGATCTCTTTCAACGAAACTGATCCATCTTTCTCTATCTCTTTGCCGTCACGAGAGAGAACTCACACATACATACACGTTTTTTTTATTATAAGTGATAAATCTCTTTTAGGGCATCATTTTAAGCAATTTTACCCAAAATACAACTTCATTCACTCACATGACTTAAGCAAATCGTCACTGCATTCACATCTGAATGGATCATTGGAGTAATAACTTTTGTTTTGTTTACGTGTATAAGTTTTATATAGTCAGAGACTCAGGGCTTTAATATATCTTTCTATTCGAGGAATGGTTTTTTAAAAAACTATTGGAGTAATGGCTGTGCGCAAACTAATTGCTAGAAGCAGAGTTTATATTTATATTTGATACAAAAACAATGTTTGATTTTTTTTTCAACAAACAAAGTTTGAATGAACATATCACTTTGATAAATTGTAGTGAAATTAAGCAACGGGAAAATATACAGAAATTAATTAACTTGTTATAATCAAGGTACAATATATAATATAGATATACCCCATTCCAGTTATCCTTTGCAATAAACAAACAAACACACTTGATTTTAGAATACCTATTATCAAATAAAAACACACGTTTATTAGTTTCCCAAATTTTGTTCCATATCATACATAAAAATAATTATATATAATTATATCTAATTACTAGAAAATTATGTTTCCAAGTTTTATAACATTTTTCTATAGAATTTAGCTTATATGATTAAAATCAGATTTATTAAAACATATATATATATATATATATATATATATTCCTTATTCTAATTTTGACATATAATATTTTCTGTTTTATTTACCTATTAAATAAAAGTATGAAAATAGTAATATCATAATATTAATATATAACTATATTTAGTACAAAATATTTACCATTAAAAATAAAAAGTTATGTTTTATTTATTTCAATGAAAATGAGAAAAACTAACTAACCTTTTTAACTCAAAACAAAATAAAAAATTATTAAAATCAATGGTTTAAGTATGAATATCATTTTAATAAAATAATGTATGTATATATTATTTATCTTATTATGAAATTTATATATAAATATACTAATATATTTTAATTAATTGGGTTCTTCGGTTGGGTCGGTTTATATACCAAATCATATTTATATATAGTGGTTTCTTAAAAATAATATTCATTTGATTTATTAGATACTATCAAATTTAAATTATTTTAAATATTTCAGTTTGGATTTTATTTGGTTTGCTTTTACCGGATTGGAATCCGCTGCTAACCACCCGGACTTAAAGTACTAAATTAAAATTGAAAATGTAAAAAGCGAATGCAAGTCCTTTACAGAAGAATTATGAGTAAATAAGTCAAATAACTAAGCAATTAATTGAAAACATTCAACGCTATTTGAGGGCATTGAAGTCGAGAAACGTTATGACACGCATCCATGCACACCTTACGTTAACTATGCTCAGACACTTACGTCACTTTTATTTTTATTATAATATGGTTAGGGGCTTACTGACTATTTTGCAGGCACTGTCAATTTTCATGATGGATTTGACATTTATCTTTGCATGTTAAGCGTGTCACCGCTCTTTTAATCCCCTCGCTGCTTCATTCCTTCCTTCGGGTTTATGACATTTTCTTTCATATCTGAGTTTAACCGTTTTAATTTCTAACTACGCTTTGCCAAAAAAGAACAACCAAAAACTTCTGGCTGCGCTTAAGATTGCTACTAGCAATGTAAATTTCTGTGTTTTGTATGAGCAAATGATACTAACCTTTTATTTTATTGATCTCAACATGTAGTGCCATTAAATACTTTATTAACTTGATCGTCGTATTTCTATATTTTTATTGGGAAATATCAAATCTGTGTTCTTGCACGTGTAAGAGAGTCTGTTTTGTTTGAAGAATTTTGTTTGTAAAAAATTAAGTTTTAAAAATTTAAGAAAACAAACTTAATTTATTAGTAACAAAATTCTCTAAACAAAGCAGTAAATAAAATTAGAAGTAATTATATTGAGGGAACAATTTTTTTTGCATATCAATTAACAAGGTATGGGTATAAAAATTTAAGAAAACAAACTTAATTTATTAGTAACTTGTTAGGTTACACTTAATTGATACTCCCTCCGTTTTTTAATATAAGTCGTTTTAGAGAAAAAATTTTGTTCCAAATTATATGTCGTTTTCGGTTTTCTATGTAAAATTTATTAATAATTAATGTTGTATAACCAATGGTAATATATCTTCTATTTTTCTATTGGTTGAATTGTGGTTAGGTAAATAATTAATGATGTTTTTGTTTAGAAAATATAAGAAATTAATGATTTTCTTAATCTACGTGCATAGCTGTAAAACGACTTATATTAAAAAACGGAGGGAGTATTGTTTACTAACCTAAACATGTAATTCTCTTATTAGTAACTTTTTAGGTTACACTTAATTGTTATTGATCTTAGTATTGGTATTGGTATTGGTTAGTAACCTAAACATGTAATTCTCTTTTTTTTTTGTTTTGTTAAATGGCATTATTTCTTTAGAGCAATCCTACTTTAGTTGATTTCATGACATTGATAACTTCATCCATTTAATTTCAAATTCGCATGTATGTCATGAATTTATTGTTGTATGTATCGTCAATTTGTCACACATATATATTGACACTCCGATCTATGTTCTTCTTGTTTCGCTTATATCGAAACGCTCATACATCTCAATCGATTAATGACTGAATTTCTATTGGTAACAAGTACGGGATATTGACAAATAAATAAGAGAGGGGAAGAGTAAAATTTCCAACTATGTTTTAGGGATTATCAAAATGCATATACGTATACAATTGTCTTATATTATATGTTTGATAAGGATGTAAATATGTAATAGTGATGTAAGAATAAGGTATGGACCACGAGAGGGAATTAGAATCGAGATAAATACTCATGATCCGAGAAACCGTACCTTCCATATTGCACTCTTAAGTTGGCATGCACTTGTACTAATCAACCCGCTGCACACATAAGATGCAGCTGGTATAAGACCCTTAAAAATCAAATAAAAACAAATCAAAACCAAATAGAACAAAAAGAAACAAGGTGCATGGGGATTTGCCATGCAAAGAAACAAATGCACTTCTCTTACTCACGTCTTATATGTAGCCATATATGTGAAACTTGAGAAACCGTGCGGGTCAAAAATTGAAGTTTGTATTTATATGTACATATGATGACAAAAGCAAAGCTTTCATGAGAATAGACATGTCGTGTCCTATGCTTAATCTGCGTACTCCATCCAACTTGACTCTTAGATTGCTACGCCCATTTTTTCTTTCTTAGTATCTTCAACTATGCCCATTCCAATGGGCAGTAATACTCCAATCGTGTTTGAAGACTTTCACTTCCGAATTACCAATATTATTACTAATTAGTCGTTTTATGCATTTCTATAATCGGAACTGCTAAGCTTAAACTACTAGATTTTAGGTATATTATGGTTATTAGTTATTAGAATCAAACGGTGGTGGTAGTGTGGTAATCTCTAAAGGTTCGGCGTCGTCATAAATTTGATTTTCATTGGAAACTAAACTATTGTTGTTTGCCTATCGAAAACTATTCAAATTCGGGTCAAACAATATGGCACGCTTGCGGAATACTCTACTATATAGTAGTATTAAATGTGTTTTTTCGAGACTAACCGGATAGCCGATAGAATTTAACAAAAAAAATTATTAGAAAACATATGCATTCTCACATGTTTTCCCATGAATCGTAAAACTGTGTGTGTGTGTGTGTGACCGTAAATTTGCTAAGTTTAAGCCAGAAACAAGTTGTAATTCTGCTACGAGACACAAAAAGTGATCGTAAGTTAGTAACAAACAATTTTGAAGATCAGATACTAAGGAATAAAGGGAATATATAGTTGCATACGAGGTAAATAAGAAATAATTATATTCAACGTTTCATCTTCTTTTCTTTTACCTTATTAATCTCTCTAAGATTTACGATGTACAAGTTTAGTTAAAATGGCCAAGTACTTAAACTCGAACTCAGATTTGTGTTGATGATATGCATCCCCAAATGGCCAATCGAACTACGATACTAGGCACTTGTATGTTAGATGGAAAAGAAGTATCGACCAACATGATATTTCTTTTCTCATTGCTTGTGTTTATATATAACCAGGACTATCTGCCATCTTTTCACCTTAGACTTCCAGGGAACTCAATATATTGTGCTTTGTTTTCTTGATGGACCATTTGCTTTTCTTCTCTGTGACCCTTTGATTCTATCTTCTTCGTCCTTGTCTCAGTTTCTTTCCTTCTGCTTCACGAGTCCTTGCTGATGATTCATTTTCTCCTGCGCAGAATCTTCTTCCCATTATTATTCTTTTGCAAGTATTCTACAACATCTTGTTCATATATAACTGACTTATTGAACTCTCGGTACTAGTATCTTAATAATTTGAAATTGCTTTTAAATGCAACCTTACAAGACCATGCCGCTGCTCGTAGTTGCCTCCTTTTGTAAGGCCTTAATTATACTTATAACCAACAAAAGAATAATGAAAAGAAGGCCTGGGTCTCGTGGACTCCAGAGCTAATATTGGGCTTACAATCAGACTACTTTCAAAGATGGGTTAATAAATTCCCCCGGCGAACATATTTTTAAATTTAGTCAATATTGACTAAGATAACAAAACATTGTTAATTCGAGTTTATCCATCCTTCAAGACTAAACAATCTCAAATAAAGTAAGATTATATACTCTTAGTTTACTTAAATATTTTTTGATTGACTTGGCTGTACCAAGATAAGTGAATTCTCCTCGTAGTCAACTAGTCATAGTCGCGGTATGAGTTTCAATGATGAATTGATTTTTTTTTTTTTTGAACAACTCTATGATGATTGATAATTGTCCCAATATGTGTTTTTACGATTGGATAAGATCGAAGTTATTTTCTAATAATGAATTCAACAGTAAAGCCAATGATTTTTTTTACACTAAGAAGGATTCACAACTCTATTTGCTGTAGACTTGTAATCTTTTGTCTTGGATTAGTAAAAGCATCTTCACATTAGTCAAACAGTTTAAAATTTTACTAAGCACTTATTTTACATTTATAACTTTATTACGCTGCTTTCATAAATCTTTAGTAAACCACAATTGTAACTAAAAGTAACCTAAAAAGACTAATACTCAATAGTTTATTTTAATTTTTTTTACAAAACTAATATATATATATATATATATATATATATATTTGGAGACTGTTAAATATACAAACAATCTCTTATATGTCATCACATATATATGAATAATAAAGCCCTAAGTTTTTTTTTTGGTAAACAAATATAGGTTAACCGGCTTACTCATTTCTTTAACTAAAACAAACCTTATTTCATAATAATAGGATTAGGAACTCTCAATTTAACTCTATAATTTTTTTATTAAAATTAAGTCATGAAACTTATGTGTGATTTTATGAAGATTTCAGTATCTAT
This sequence comes from Brassica napus, assembly GCF_020379485.1. Lineage (NCBI taxonomy): Eukaryota > Viridiplantae > Streptophyta > Magnoliopsida > Brassicales > Brassicaceae > Brassica > Brassica napus. Next base: position 2,801,757 of record NC_063434.1, on the reverse strand, counting down.
TTTATTATAGGAGTTAATCACATTAATAAAACAAATGCGTTTAGCTGATAACTTTTTGTTTTTAAAAGAGCTAATAACACCACAATAGACTTAACATTTTACCAAAAAACAAAAAAAAACACCACAATAGACGCACAAACGTGTTATGTTCTATTCGATTTATATAGGTTACTCTTAAAATTACATGAATCTAAAGTTTATGATTCCACAAGATCTACACCGAATAAGACAAATAACAAAAGCGAGAAACGTAAAAATGAAAAAGACATTGGCGTTATTTATTGATTATAAATGATTAATTTTGTCATTAAAAAACAAAAGTACTTTGACAGGAGGCGTGATACGTCACGTAAAATATACAACACCGTGAGGGCATTTTAGTAGTTTAACAAAGCTACCCTTCTTGTATATATCCTCTGCAATTCCATCCACCCAAAACAAAACTGACATGGAAACTAATTTTCATTCAAATAAAAATCTATTTTCAGTCAACATTTTGTTTACATAAATAATTTATAACATAAGAGAATATTTCTCTCCATAAATAAATTGGACTTTTATATAAATTTCTGTATGTACATCCATTAATTACAGTAAAAAAATAAATAATTATATTTCTTATTTGCGATGGTCAGAGGCTAAAGATATTCTCCAAAGGCTTTCCTTTTTTTTTTACTTGACTAGTTCTCTCTCTCTTAAAACTCGTATCATCTCTCTCCCTCTCTCTCTATCCCTCTCCTTCGTCCTTTAAAGTCTCTGTTTTGATTCTGCTTTGGCTTTGTTTCAAGTGCTAATCTCTTTCACTCTCTGGAGAAAATCAGGTGAAAAAAGGGGTCAAAAGCATTGATTTTTATTCTGGGTTTCTGCTCTTATATAAGATATGATTATTGGTTTTATTACATCTGACATTCGAACCTAACTGTGTCTTTGTGGGGTTTTGTTTTGTTTCAGAGCAAAAAGAGATGTCTCAGACCAACTGGGAAGCTGATAAAATGTGAGTCCTTTTTTAATTTTAATTTTGATTGCCTTTTTTATTTGATATTTGTGCTGATTGCTTACTGGAGAGTCTTTAATTTTGGGTTTAGGTTTTTAGATTCTGTGTGTATTGTTTTGCTCGTTTGTTTCTAGGGTTCGGATTCTATATAATGCATTCTAGCTTCAGTTTGATTCTAGGGTTTGTGTCTTCTCCTCCATACCTTTTATAGAGTCCTTAATGTTATACTTGATCTGGAGACTATAGCTTGTCGCAATTGTTTAGCTTTCTCCTTTTTGACATTCTTTTGCTTGTTTTGCCGTTACTTTTGCCGATTTTTCAGTTTCTGTTTCTCAGAAGACTCTCCTGCTAGATTTTGTTGTTGTGGGGACTTTTCTTTTGGTTATGTTTCCATGTTTTGGCCAAAGTTTAGTTCTTTTGTGCTTTCAGTCACTTTCAAAGGGCCTTGAGAATCTCTGGATATATATTTATTTGGTTTATCCAGTTCTGGTTGACTCTTCTGTCATCAGGTTTCAATTTGTTACTGTTCTAGATTTACACTTCTTTTTGGTATGCAAGTGTTACTTTTAAAAGCTCCATCATGAAACAATTCTTGTGTTTCTTCTAGTGACTGGATGGTTTTGTTTCTGGGACATATGTTATTCTCCTCTTTTGTAGAGTTGCCGTTCTTGAGATTCTCCAGACACTTCTTATGCCTATCTTGACGTGTTATATATATTGTGGGTAGTGTCTGCGTTGCTGCTCTAAATGAGATTGTTTTGGTTGTAACAGGCTGGATGTCTACATCCATGATTATCTGGTCAAAAGAGATTTGAAAGCTACAGCTCAGGCTTTCCAAGCTGAAGGAAAAATTTCATTGGATCCAGTCGGTTAGGAATCAGAATCTTCTTAACCTTTTTGAACTACGATTCTGATAGAAGTCCTTTTGTTCCCTAATGAACTTCTTATTCTTCTTGGATTGTTTTTGTATAGCTATTGACGCACCTGGTGGATTTCTGTTTGAGTGGTGGTCTGTCTTCTGGGATATATTCATTGCTAGGACTAATGAGAAGCATTCCGAGGTTGCTGCATCTTACATTGAGGTATCCTTCTTTGCTTACACTTTTTTCAATTTATCTTATTCTATTCAGTTAGTGATATAGAGTTAGCTAGTAGCTTGATTGCTTTCAGTTGAACTGTATTCTCTCCTTTCCTTTGTGTTTTGAAGAGAAGATTTAGAAGTTGTATATTCACATGTCGTATTTATTTACAGACACAGATGATGAAAGCGCGAGACCAGCAAATGCAACAAGGTCAACACCCACAGGTCTCACAGCAGCAGCAACAACAACAACAACAGCAAATACAAATGCAACAACTCTTGATGCAACGTGCACAGCAACAACAGCAACAGCAGCAGCAACAACAACAACAGCAACATCATCAACAACAGCAGCAGCAACACCAACAACAACAACAACATCAAAACCAACCACCTTCTCAACAGCAGCAACAACAGCAGCAGGCAGCGCCTCAACACCAGCAACAGCCAACACCACAGCAGCAGCAGCAGCAGCAGCAGCAGCAACAGCAGCCACAGAGGAGAGATGGATCCCACCTTGCAAATGGATCAGCAAATGGACTCGTTGGTAATAACAGCGACCCAGTTATGAGGCAAAATCCTGGGCCTGGGAGTGCCTTAGCAAATAATAAGGCATACGAGGAGAGGATCAAAATGCCTACTCAGAGGGATTCCTTAGATGAGGCTGCTATGAAGGTTAGTTTAGGCAAGGCATGTCTTTCAGTTTCCATCTACCGTAGTTTCATCAAACGTTAGAATTCAAATTTCCTTTGGCTACAGAGATTCGGGGACAATGGTGGGCAAATGTTGGATCCAAACCATGCATCGATGTTGAAATCCGCTGGAGCTTCCGGACAGCCTGCAGGGTACTGTTCTCATCCTTCTGCCTTCTTTGTTTCCACTAAAAATCATTCAGTATCTCTGTCTTGTTGCTAATGTTTGTTGGTGAATCTCAGGCAAGTGTTACATGGTGCAAGCAGTGGTATGTCTCCACAGGTTCAAGCTCGAAATCAGCAACTTTCTGGGTCTGCGGTGGTAAGTAATCATTGAATCTATGTTGCGTCTACTCCCTTGTAGAATTCTAACTGTTAGCTAATTAGTTGCTTGGCTTACTTGTGTTTAGGATATGAAAAGTGACATCAACACTGTGCTCACTCCCAGAACTGCTGTTCCAGAAGGGTCGTTGATTGGCATTCCTGGTAGGTTTTCGATCCTGAAGATATCATTTCAGTAGGTCAAGCGTGTCAAATGTAGTAATAGTTTTAAGACTAGTGCTTGTTTCCTGTTTCAGGTTCAAATCAAGGCAACAACCTTACACTTAAAGGGTGGCCACTCACAGTAAGATTTGTTTTACCGGCTCGTTCTCTCTTTTGTAAATTTTTCTTTTTTTTTTACTGTTGATTTCTTTCCTGATTTAGGGATTTGATCAGCTTCGTTCTGGTCTTCTCCAGCCGCAAAAGCCATTTATGCAGTCTCCGCAGCAGTCTTTTCACGGACTCAACATGTTGACTCCTCAACATCAGCAACAGCTCATGATGGCTCAACAGAATCTAAATTCACAAACCGTCAATGACGAGAACAGAAGACTGAAAATGCTATTGAACAACCGGAACATGAGCCTCGGAAAGGATGGCCTTGGGGGTGGTTCTGTGGGGGATGTGCTACCTAATGTTGGATCTTCTTTGCAACCTGGTGGCTCTCTTTTGCCTCGTGGAGACACCGACATGCTACTAAAGGTATGCCTTGTCTTATCTCTTACAAATCTTAAGTAGGTGACTTAAATATTGTTAGTTTTAATTAGCTCTCAGAGTATTATTTGATAAATTGGAACAAGATATAGTAATCTCTGCTAGTTTTGAAAGGCGATTGCGTTAATAACTGCGTATGCTTTGTAGTTAAAGATGGCTCTTTTACAGCAGCAGCAGCATCAACAGCAGGGTGGTGGGAATCTAGCACAGCCACAGGCACTTAATCAGCACTCCCTTTCTAATCAGCAAACACAGAGTGCAAACCACAACATTCAGCAACAAGATAAACTGGGAGGGGGTGGTAGTATTTCGATGGATGGTGGTGGCATGTCAAATTCTTTTAGAGGAAATGAACAGGTCTGTTCTTAGTTTCCTATTTCATGTTTCAGTGATATCTGAGGTTGATTTTCTAAAATGTTTTTGCATTTAATTGAAAGGTATTGAAGAATCAAACTGGGAGGAAAAGAAAGCAACCGGTTTCGTCTTCTGGTCCAGCTAATAGTACAGGAACAGCCAACACTACAGGGCCATCACCGAGCTCAGCACCTTCTACACCTTCAACTCATACTCCTGGAGATGCGGTTTCTATGCCTAATCTGCCTCATGGTGGTGGTGGTTCCTCCAAACCAGTAATTATGTTTGGCACTGAGGGGACTACTGGGACTCTTACATCTCCATCAAATCAGCTGGTGAGTATCTTTAAAACTGTTAATGAGAGGGCACAAATCAATATGAATTAGTATCATCAACTATTGGCTATTTTGCAGGCTGATATGGATCGGTTTGTGGAAGATGGGTCACTTGACGACAACGTTGAGTCTTTTTTATCACATGAGGATGGTGATCAACGAGACACTGTTGGACGGTGTATGGATGTTAGTAAAGGTGCGTGTCTTAGCCCCCACTCTAACATTATTCAACAATAACAACAATATTTCTCAATCATTACAATGATGCCTCTTTCTTCAACAGGCTTCACGTTTGCGGAAGTGAATTCAGTACGTGCGAGCACAAGCAAAGTCACCTGTTGCCACTTCTCATTGGATGGAAAAATGCTTGCTAGTGCCGGACATGACAAAAAGGTAAAAGCCATCATCATTAAGTCTTGTGGCGCTTCTGAAACTTAAATACTTGGCTTTGCTCCCATTTTTGCAGGCTGTAATATGGCATACAGACACTATGAAGCCGAAGACCACACTTGAGGAGCACACGGCTATGATAACAGATGTTCGTTTTAGTCCCAACCTGCCTCGGCTTGCTACTTCTTCATTTGACAAAACTGTCAGGGTTTGGGATGCTGATAATGTAAGTTGAAAGGCTGATGATTTTCACTATGTTTGTGCATCTCTCTTAAGGGTTATTGTGCCATCTAACTACTTTTGCAGAAAGGCTACTCCCTTCGTAATTTCATCGGACATTCTTCTATGATTACGTCAGTTGACTTCCATCCCAACAAGGATGATCTCATATGTTCATGTGACGATGACGGGGAGATAAGGTACTGGAGCATCAACAATGGAACTTGCTCAAGAGTGTACAAGGTATAACATTATCGTGTTGCTTTTATTTAGCAAATTTATACATTTAGTTTCACTTTTGTTTTGTTTTGTTTTTTCTCACAGGGTGGTAGCACTCAGACGAGGTTCCAACCACGTGTTGGAAAGTATCTGGCTGCTTCGTCGGCAAACGTTGTATCTGTACTAGATGTTGAAACACAAGCTTGTCGACACTCTTTGCAGGTTTAGTGTTCAGACTTTTCTTTTTTCCGATATTGTGTGGTAAATACTTGTTTTATGTAATATATGTACTAACCACTAAGGACTGCACAGGGCCATACTAATCAGATAAACTCGGTCTGTTGGGATGCTTCTGGTGACTTCTTGGCAACGGTTAGTGAAGATATGGTGAAAGTTTGGACGTTCGGGACAGGTAATGAAGGAGAATGTGTTCATGAGCTAAGCTGCAATGGAAACAAGTTCCAGTCTTGTGTTTTCCATCCGACTTACCCTTCTCTACTCGTAGTTGGTTGTTACCAGGTAAGAACTTGATGTCATCATTACTCATGTTACTCATTTTGCTCATAAAATTGAAACTCTACAATCTTTGTATGTTGCAGTCTTTAGAACTGTGGAACATGTCACAGAACAAGACGATGACATTGCCTGCTCACGATGGGCTGATTGCGTCTCTGGCGGTTTCAACTGCAACGGGACTGGTTGCATCAGCTAGTCACGACAAGCTAGTGAAGCTGTGGAAGTGAGGGGAAAGGACATGTTCGTTTATGTTCTAGGTGTTATTTGTTCTTTTTTTTTTTAGTTTTTTCTCAGACAATTTCATTTTCCATCTCAATATAGTCTTTCTCCAGATATGGTTAAACAATGTTGCTGTTGTATGATCTTGACCTAATTGGAAACTGTTGTAATCTTAGTTTCTTAATAATGACAGTGAAAGTTTTATGCCATTTATTTATGGTTTAGTGTACTTTTTAAAATATATATTTTAAGTTATTTTAATTTCGTATGTATATCAAAATTCAAAAGTATTAAATTCATTAGTCCAGTATTTATCAAAAACAATTAAAAGAATTTTTTTATTTAATAATATAATAATAAATAATATTTTTCTTAAGTCTGTTATTTGGTGTTTTAGTTGGAGATGATGGTCCACGCCGGAAAGAGTTATCTCTCTCCTCCGTCGTTTTCTGCGATCGTTACAGATTGACGGAATATAAAAGGGACACTCTTTCTCCTTGCTTTGACGAATCCATTCGAAGATCACTGATGGGAAATGAAGATAGCAGTGAAGAGGTTTAGCACGAGCCTCGATTTAGGATTTGTGTATTTTGATGAAAGAACCAAACTTTTTTTGATAAAGTTGGATGCTTTCGTTTGATCTGTTAAGAATTAGGAAAACTCTGATCATACTCTGTAACCACAGGTTTGTTCTTCTTCTGGGGATATAGTGACGAATCTGAAGGCGTCCATAAGGGAATTGAGTGGGAAAGTGAGGGAACAGGTGCTCTTTGTCTCTTTGTTTTTATTGGTCTTTCTTATACTGGTGTTCTTGATTTGAATATTTGATAATGACAGTTTCTTACTTTGTTGCTGTTTGTAACTTAGAATCAGAGAAAATGTGATGTTAGGGATAAGCTGCAGCAGTTGCGAGAAAGAATAAACGCTGAAGGTGTTGATGTTTCAGTCCAGGAGGAGTTGATACCTCTTTTGAGATCACTCAAGGTGAATTAAGTTTTTGTAAGTTTCCACAAGTTAATTTTTACTGTGAGTGGAACTCAATATCTGTTAGGTATTTTCAGGAATTAGAGAAACAGGAATCTGAAGTCCGGTCTAAATGCGATGCTAAGCGTTCTGCGTTAGAAGATGCAGTTTGTGATTTGGAGGAGAGAGTCGCCAAGGGTGAGATTCCTGAGGAAGATTTGGATGTTTTGTTGGTTGAATCACTGGATCATCTGACTTCAGCAAAGAAGGTACTCTTTCTCTGCTATAGACAATCTATACATCTTGAGATGAGATTAAAGTTTTCAAAGAAGGTTATGGTTGCTTCCCCTCGTTTCTTTGTAGGAGCTTGCAGCAACGCTAAGAGAAATAGTGTCTCTGAAGCGACAGATTGATGATGTACCATGCCAATCTGAACTCCTCCAGTATGGTGTCCTTCCACTACTTCTTACTTACTTTAAAGATGATGCCCTGTAGCCCTTTTTATTAGTGTGTACTACTTGGCGTTGAATTATATTTATGTTTTAATGGAATCATCATGTCAAGAGTCAAATTGATTTACCTCTAGCTTTTAGGAATCCAAGTTTACTATGGCTAGCTTCCCTTTTTCTGTACATGCTACACGCTAAAGTCCAGTATCTCATTCTGTGCAGATATGAAAGAAGATTCTCAGAGCTGAATGTTTGTATTCAGGTTCGAATGATCTATTTAATATTTACCTTGTTGCTTTACAGGTTTGTTTACTTGCAAGCTTATTATTGATTGAAGAACCTTTATGTTCAACAGGAGAAGCTTCAACAAACTAGGAAGCTCTATGGGACATACAATGCTCTTTTAGAAATAAAAGACTTGATGCTAAAGGAGATATCATTACTTAATTCAATAGGTTCGCAGGTAAAACATATGCATTACTGTTTAGCTACTTTCTGTGTGTTTGCATATCAAATCTTTACGTTATACCTTTAGATATCAAGTTGATCTGCGTTTCTGCTTTCTCCTTTTAGTATATATATATCTTGGTGTGTCGTTCTTACCATTCTTCTTTGTTAACCCTTGACTTGAATGCAGTTTCAAGACGTGATTGGTACTCCTGGTGGCCGTGTGAAGTTAATTGATTCAATGGAAGGAGTCATGAAAGGGATCCAACAGGTTATCTGAGTTTTATTCACTTAGGTGCATGGCTTGAGGCACAAAGCTTACATAACTTTTGCTTTGTCATAACAATTATTCCTTTTTAAATGCAGAAGCTAGGAAAGGTACAACTTGGTCTTCAAGAAGAGCAGAGACGCTGTGATGCTTCAACAGAAAAGTATACCGCTGCAGCTGCAGAGCAAAGAAAATGCTATACTGTACTAAGAGCCTTCCAGGTTAGCACAAAAAGAAGAAACAATCGATACTGATAAGCGTTTCAACTCCTGAGAGTCATCTATTTAATATAGTGTGCCAAATTTCTCAATCGCAGGAAGAATGCACTAGAAATGACAGGCTGAGGAGTCAATTATCTGCTATAAGCAACACCACTGGCTCGAAACAAGGGATGTAATAAGGTGATGTAAACATGATTCTCTTTTGATTTGCTGTATCCATATGCTCAGCATTAGACACGGGAAAAAATATGAAAATCTATATGCATAGAAACAACACTGGTTGACCAATTGGGTTATATATATTAGCTATGGAAAACTATTATACTCTACTCATTGAAGAAGAAGATATATGTTTGAATACAAACCTTGAAAAGGGCATGTTCGTTTGTGTTTTAGGTATTATTCTTCAGGGTTTGGTGGGGGTGTTCTTTTAAAAATTAGTTTGAAACTGTAGTTGTAATTGTAGTTTCTTAATAATAATTACTTGGACAATCTAATGCATGAGAATTAAAATGTCAATAGTCATCAAAGGAAAAGCGAAGGTAAAAGTTGTAAACACCCTTTATTTATTTAAAACTCGTGCATGCCTTCGACGTTTCAATCACAGCCCCAAACGTACGAATCGGTGTCACTGTCGTAATCCATGAGTCTGTAGCCGATAGAGTAAAGCCTGTCGTATTCAACCTTAAATGAACAGGCGTACGAACGCTCGGCAAATGAAACATATGACGATCAAGACGAAGAAGGCTGGCCAAACTAGCCGCTGGATGGCGTAGGAGGTTGCACCGAAAGCCCCAACGAAGAGAGAGACCACGTATGGGACGAAGAGAGACACATAGGGTAATCTACATAGGCAAGACAAGCAACCATTAGAAATATAATAACAGGATGAGGAGTACTCGATTCTCCTTCCATCTTTGTTGGTTTGATATTTAGAGTTCTTGAATTCTCTCTGGTGTGTTAGTTTGAATGGTTTACGTGAGGGGTTATAATGCTCCCCTATTTATATGAACATGATTTAAGGAAATCAAAAAACTTTATATGTATGTTATCATGTTTCCTTTTTCTCCTTTTTGTAATATTTCCGTTAGCACGAGCGTCATTGTACCTCGATTTGTTATTTCTTGTTACTTCCTGTTTGGTTTAGACATGATTCCTTTGTGATATGTTGTATGAAAATATGCTCAGCTTGTATATGAAAATCTATGGAAAACTATTATACTCTAAATCATTGAGGGAAGATATGTTCGAATACAAGCCTAGAAAGAGGCTTAGAACATTGTAAGCAGCTATCAAGAGTCTGAACTTATAACAGCTTAGAAGAAATGCCACATTCATCATCATCATCTCTCATATTCAGACGTAATCATGTAGCTTCTTTTCAGGATCTGATATGCGAACCGGATCTCTGGTATCCCGTCTCCTTGAGATGATACTTCCTTGATGTTGTTCTCTACCTGCAAATCAAATAACGCCTGAGCCAAAAGACTGAAAGATTGAACTGATCATTTTGTAAAGTGGCAATGCAACATACAGACTTGTTTTATCTACTCCGCCGTGTATTTGTAAGACAGTGGCTAAATTTTTCTTTATCAAGAAAGTCACCTGGTTGTGTAAAGATCCTGTGACAGGGACTGGAGGTGGTGTCTTGATGAACCGGCCTTGCTCGAATATCCGGGGACAAAAACGGTGTTTCTCTAGAGCTGCCTCCTCCTTCATACACTTGTCCTTGTTTGTATGGACCGTCGCTTGTGTTGTTCTTTGTCTTCAGTTTATGAGACAAATCCGTAGACCATGAGCCTCCGCTTGATCCTGCCAAAGCCATTATCACATCTGCCTGCAAGGAAACATAACGTTCATATAAGTTTTAATAGTTGAATATGAGAGTCTTAATAGAGGATTACTTTGTTTGGGTGAACATCATCAAAGACATGAGCTTGACCACCATAGAATATAGTCATCTGCTTAGTACTCGATGTCAAATCTTTCCTATTCGCGGTACTGCAAATACAAACAATGAAATGAAGACAAAGCACCAAAGGACTAGAGACAAACTAACTCTCACCTTGAAGGGGTAAGACATTCCACTTTGCTCGGGTTTGGCATTGTATAAGAACTCATGATACGTGGACCTTTCATCCCTGTTCGTGAGCCTTCATCTGCAGCTGTCTGAGCCACCGCGTCGTCCTTGAACCTGCTTGAAGACAGCTGATGAAGCAAGTGACTGATCTGTCCTCCTCCGCGTGGAGACTGGTTTGCCACATTCACGGAATGGCTTCCAGGTCCGCTTCTTAGCAACTAGACAGATCACAGAAATTGAGTTCTACGAAGTAAGTCATGTAGGTTTCTAGTTTTATCATACCTTGGACCAATGCAGAGCCTCTGGATGCTGCTCTTGAGTTGTGATGTGTGAATCAGAGTTACTCCTTTTGTTTCCGGAAAATCGATTGCTCATTATAGAGCCAGAAGCTTCTCTTCTTTGTCCAAACAATTGTATCCCATCAAGATGACTCCCCACACCGCTACCTACATCACACTGCAGTAAGAACTCAAGGAAAGAGAGAGAGAGGCAATAAAGAAGACCAATTCATTAAAAAAAAAAAAAAGCATCACAACCTCAAATGAGTATGACCCACCAAACTCATCACTCAAATTCACTCCCAATGTCCCAACTAATCCACCAGAGACATTATGGTTGGACAGACAGGAAGAGAGAGAGAGAGAAACTGTGTCCTTCACTACTAGAGCTTAATCAACCACATGCTTACTCAAAAACCATGTTCATAAAGTTTGAAACTAAAAGGAAACAAGACAATGGAGACTTCACAAACCAAAGATGTTCCAATTATTTTTCTGCTTATGAGATCTAATCAATAATGAAATAACCAAAAAGTTTCCACCTTTAGAAACTAACAAACATGATCATCTACACTCCAAATCGAATCTATGTAAAAAAGGCTTGAACTTTCTATACTGTAGATAGAAACCCTAAACGTACAGAGAATCATCAGTAGAAGCACACTTCATCAAAAAGCATCAAGAGAGAGAGAGAAGAACCAAGATCGGAGGTAGAGGAAAGACCGCCGCGTCCACCGGCGGAGGAAGCGGAAGCTGTCACCGGTTTATCTGCCTTGTCCAGTGGCAACATGGAAGTGGAAGCTAAAGTTGGAGTCTTGGAACCAAGGAAGTCATGGAACAAGAGCTTATCTTGTTGCTCTTTCACCCGGAGACGAGAATCAACATCGTCATTGTTGTTGCGCTTCATCATTTGAATCAACAAGTGTTTCAGTGTTGTAGCTACTTCGCCACCACTTCCTCCATTTACAGTTTGGTTCTCTCCGTTTTATTTCATGGACACACTCAACGAGGAAGAAGAAAGAAAGAGAGAGAGAGAGAGATCAGAGTGTCTGTCTGTTTTTACATAAAATAAAAAGGCGAGAAAGGTTTTGTCTTTATGTCCTTGAACCTCTCTTTATTGTGTTTCTCTTACATGATTCTAATTCCCATAAATAATATAATAATCGAATCATATAAAATACTATAATTAAATTCACCCAAAAAGTAGTTAGTAAGATGGTAAAATCATTGCATTACAGACTTCTTTTTGTTATTAAGGTATTATAAAACCGTCTAATCAATAAAGTGTTTTGTGTATCTAATGTAACCAACACACTACTGACCTATACGCACCTTCAGAAAGTTTAGTTCCTTCGTGGGACAGTTAGTAAGGTTGTCAACTAATGAATTATGCATAATTATTTTAATTTGTGTGTATTATTAGAAACTATGTGAAATTTTCACCGGAAAAGATCCGAGCTATAAGATGATGGCGAATGTTGATTAAATTGACAAGTAAGTAAATGATATTGGTCATCTATGTGTCTTTGACAGATCTGATTTCATGTTTCCCACTTACTATATTCACACCAGTTCCAAATTTACTTTTTGGTTTACTGTTTACAATCTTTTCTTTACCAAGATCCAATATTAGTGCATGACTGTGGTCAAATGTTACGCGAAATCTGATAATTTGATAAAACACTTTTTTTATTATTTTTGAATGTTTTTCAAAACAAATTACAGTTGTCTTTTTGTCAGCAAATTACAGTTATCAGAAAAAATACGAGCTTGGATTTCAATATTGACTTTGATTGGTGACATGAATTTTAGTGAAAATGGTAACTCATATTTCTACTGCGAACATACTACATAAATCTACAGTTTTTACCACATAAATTTTATTGCAAGTTACAACAAATCATAAAACATATTACAACTCAATGTTAATACTATTTGTCACCGATCGGAGCCATAATCAATTTATCTGCTAATCTGATAATAGACAATCCAGTAAAACAATTAAATGCATTTCAACCAAAACTAACCGGATTAACCAATAAAACATATACAAAATTTAAAAAATATTAGAGGGTGTCTCCCTCTAACATGAATCATCATCAAAGGTACATAATTCTATGTTTTATATTTTTCCTGCCATTGAGGTTTAAATTACATGTTTATGATAACTGCTAAGTCACTGTTAAAAGCTGAATGAGTTAATCCAAAACTCAGAATATTGGTTAAAATAAATATTATTGTAAAATTTGAAAATATAAATTGCAAAAGAAAAGATGAATGGGCTTGATGTTAATGGGCTAATAAAATATAAAAAAGCCTCATAACTTCTAGAATAACCAAGTCCACATGTTTCTTTCGCGCTTTATCTCTTATAGTTTCGGCCATCTTCTTCATACCAAAAATCAATCGCCGGAGATCGGAACCTGCTCGAACCGGTAGAAATGGCTTCGCTCGGTTTCCACCTCGGATTCTCCTTCTCCGGTGTGAAAATTCAGCAGAATCGACAAGTTTCCGCAACCGGAAGAGCTCGCGTTATCTCCTGTTGTTCCTCTTCTTCTTCAGAAGCATCTCCGCAGGGGATCTCTGCCACGACGCCTCCTCCTGAGATAGAGCTCGAGTTCTTCGGTGTAACTATCGGTGCGATATTCTCGTTAAGTTACGATCCGATTCTCTCGTTTGAAAACTCTTTATTGGTTTTTGTAATTTGCAGCCGAAGCCTGGAAGCGACGGGACGTATCCGAGGGATAAAGCGAAAGCTGTGAGCGGCGAGAAGCTTCTGAGAAGCATTATGCAAGATAATAAACTCGAGCTTTACGCTACTTACGTGAGTTTAACACTACTCTCTTTACTCATCCGTTATGTGATTACGAAATGAGGTGTTTGAAATGTCTCTTTTGTTTAGGGGAAAGTGATGAACTGTGGAGGTGGAGGAAGCTGTGGAACTTGTATTGTTGAGGCAAAGTCAACTTCATTTATCTGTTTTGTTTCTGGATTATATGATTTGATCTCTGACTATAGATGAATGAGTTTTTGGTAGCTGTTTTCATATTTGAGTTTTGTGTTTGGTCTGTTTTGATTAGCAATTTGGTCTTTTGATCATGTGTGCAGATTCTTGATGGGAGAGAACTTCTGAACGAGAGAACAGATACAGAAAACAAGTATCTGAAAAAGGTTTAGTTTTTATCACTCATCTGTGTATAATCACATCATAAGATATGCAAATTGAGATTAAAACAGGAAGCTGTGAATGATGCTTGAAAATCCTAAGGCCTTGTTTGTTGGTATTGGTGCAGAAGCCTGAATCTTGGAGGCTCGCGTGTCAAACAATAGTAGGGAACAAAGAAAACTCTGGAAAGGTACCCTACCTACCTACCTACCTACCTACCTTGAAAGCTTTTGATGATGTTTCTTATTGAGATCTATCACATTTGTTTATTCTTTAGGTTGTGGTTCAGCGGATTCCGCAATGGAAGAAGTGAATTTCCCTTGTAAGTGTAATGTTTCTCAATTCGTTTATCAGTTCGTATTGAAGAGAGTGCCATATGTATGTCGTCCCATACTAGTTTTCTGTTTGTATATCTCCAAAAACTGTTTCTTGTAGATGGCAATAGTCATATACATATGAGATAAACTCTCGGTGGGTTTTACGCGTTTGAAAATTAAATATAACAAATGGTTTCTTAAGGAAACAAGAAGATTGACATCATGCCAAATTAGGAAGGATATACATCATTCCATCAACATTGAAGATTCTTAATGGATACGTCCCCCCTCACAATAAATATCTTGACCAAATTAAATATAGACCATCTACTATGTATCTCTATCTCTCTCTCACGCACGCCAAAACTGTAAACATAAACACTATAAAAACACATAGCTGGTGTTGTTGTTGCATCAAGAGAAACCAGTTTTCCAGCTCGGAAAAAATACAACAAATAGCGTCAAAGCCTGATGAATGATACATATCACCTAAAAGAAACCTCATAACCGCTAAAAAAACAGCAAGGACGCAATCTTTTTTTTCCATCATTTATTAACTTTTAAAACATTTTCTTGTTGAGAAAGAAAAAACAAAAAGCAAGGGGCCAAAGAGGGCATCACTATCATATCCCTCTGAATCATCATCATCCTTCTCCTCCTCAATTTTTATTATTATTTTTTGTTTTTGTTTTGTGTGATTGCTGTTTGGCTCCCAAAATTTAATATCCAGAAATATCTATAATATTATTTTAATATCCCCCTTGTTGATCGGTGAGCACAAAATAAATAATAAAAAAATCGCAAAAGGGAATTGAAGAAAGAACACTACTACGATCAACAACGACGACGAGAACAAGGAAAGGATTTCTATAAGCTGATAAAGTTGACTCTTCTTCTTCCTGAATTGGATTCTGGGTTTTCTAAGGAGGAAAAAGTCGTTTTGTTCCCTAATTTCTCGTGATAATCAGTTTCAGGTGCGAAAAATCAGGTTTTGCTAAATCTATCGACTTTTTCCCCAATTCTTCCCCATCTAGGGTTTGCTATTTCACGATCTTGATAATTCTACAATCTCAATCGATTTCGTGTTGTGGGTTTTTCGCAGGACATCGAATTCAACTTCCCATGGTGCACAAAAGCCCTAGATGGGTGTTTCTCTTCTGAGCCAAAACCATCGTAAAGCTCAAACCTTTTCTATACATTCATGGAACGTTCATCAGATCACGTCATTGACATCCCATCCACTGCTTCCTCTTCCCACGATAGAATCTCCAACGTCTTGGAGCCTCTACAACACGATACACCTTCCACTGCTCCTCCATTACCTGTTTCTCAGCCAGTGGCTACTGTTTCTTCGGCTTCCTCATCTACGAGGTCGAATCCTAGAACCAACCGTAGGAGAAGGAGTCCTTTGAACTCTGGTCTTTGGATCTCCATTGAGCTGTTCCTCACTCTCGGCCAGATCGTTGCAGCTATTGTGGTTTTGTCTTTGTCTAAACATGAGCATCCTCGAGCTCCCTTGTTTGCTTGGATCGTTGGTTACGCGTGTGGATGCGTTGCGACGCTCCCGCTTTTGTACTGGAGATATTATCATTCTAATCAGGCGTCTGAGCAGGAGTCTGGTCAGCATCGTCCTAATCTTAACGTTGCAGCGGGGCCGTTTGCGTTCTCTATATCCAGGACTGCTGAAGGAGATGGTAGACAGGGTAGCAACACGCCTTCTCGTAGTAGATACCATGCGTTCATAAGTGCTGCTAGGTACATGTCTTTAAGTGTTTCTTACATGAGCGTTTTTTTGCATTTTATAATTGAGTCTTTGGTTTTGGCTTTTTCAGGCTTAAAGTTATTGTGGAATACTTCAAAATGGCTCTGGATTGCTTCTTTGCGGTGTGGTTTGTGGTTGGTAATGTATGGATATTCGGAGGGCATTCATCTGCAGCCGAGGCTCCTAACTTGTACAGGTTAGTCCAAAATTTTCACACAAACCCTTGGCTGCATTTGTCAATGACTCGGTCCATTATATGTTGTGTAGGTTATGTTTAGTGTTTCTTACGTTTAGCTGTATTGGCTACGCGATGCCTTTCATTCTCTGCACAACGATATGTTGCTGCTTGCCTTGCATTATCTCGATTCTCGGGTACAGAGAAGATCTAACTCAACCCCGAGGCGCCACACCTGAGTCGATAAATGCGTTGCCCACGCATAAGTTTAAGTTGAAGAAAAGCAGAAGTAGTGGTAGCGATGACAATGGTTCAAGTACTGGCGAAGGCGGAGTTGTGGCGGCTGGAACAGAGAATGAACGTGCTATTTCAGGAGAGGACGCTGTGAGTTTTTTTGCTTATACTTTTGACTGTACATTTACTCTCTCTCACAGATGAAATCAAGTATCTGAATGTTTTACAATTGTTTGCAGGTGTGTTGCATTTGCTTGGCGAAGTATGCAAATAACGAAGAGTTGAGAGAGCTTCCTTGTTCACACTTCTTCCACAAGGAGTGCGTTGACAAATGGCTCAAGATCAATGCTAGTTGCCCTCTTTGCAAGAGTGAAGTTGGGGAGAAGAACTCTGATTTGACCAGCCAGGGGGTGTTAAACTCGCTCTCTTCTGGGGAAAACGATAACAATCAACAACCGCAACAACAGCAAATGCGGAATGAACATAGAGCTGATAACGGGTTGGCCAACAGCGTTGTCTAGATGTCTGACATTTGCTCGATGTTGGACGAAACGGTAGACGAAAGGCGTTTATGCGTTGTTGTTCCTACACAAAATATGTGTTTCGTCAGAGAGTCTCATTGTGAAGAAGGCGAAGGAAGAAACCGGCGGGGAAGCTCGTACGGTGTAAATGCTTTTTTTTGCGATTGTAGTTTGAAACCCTCTTAAACATATAGGAGATTTCAAGTATCAGTGATTGAGTTTGAGTGTGTTCCAAATACTTTGTTCTTTTACTTTACTCTGAATTTATTACGAACAGAACCTTCATATGACGAGAGACAGGTTCTTTCGATTCCTATTGCCCAATGTAGAGAGACTCACAGCTCAAAATCAATTATATAAAAAGCTCTTATACTGGATAAGAGTGTCACTTGTTTTTTTAAATAAGTGCTGGAACCGGAGAACTGTAACAAGACCACTCATCACAAGTATAATAAGGTCATAGCGTTGCTTTTAAAAGAGAGCTCACAGAGTCAATAAAAATGAACTTTTCTAAACTTGAACAACATTACAGCTTGATGCATATGTTTTCTTGAACGGTTTAAAAGAAGCAAAAGTGACTCAGACCCTGAAGCTGTATCATTTAAGACTGAAAATACTGCATAAACCTCTACCAAAAAACTGAAATGATACGATCTTCTGATTGAGCTCCCTAGGCGTTGTTTTCCGAAGAAGGGCTTTCATGCACATACGTGCCAACTGATTTGAACCATCGAAGCAAGTTTCGATGATCCTTAACATAAAGCCATGCTTGAAGAAAAGGGAAAAGACTCTCGTTCACACCTCGCTCCTCTAGGTAGCTATGGAATACATCTCTCATCTTCTCATCAAGCTCCCTGTCAAAACAATTTACCAACACTTATTTGACAATAAAAAAAAAGCTTTGCTAGCAACTGAGAGTCCCGTGTTTTATAATCACAGTGCTCAAAAGCAGACACAAATACTTAAAACTGAGAAAGAACATGCCAAAGAGTAATCCTTGATTTGGAGAAGTTTCAAGATACAACAAACTGAACAGATACATTTACTTGTGCTTACTCTAGAACACGTCTACCACCCATTCTAAGTTCATATTTCTCAACGTCAAACAACCAGAAAATGAGCAAACTACCAATGTTAACATAGTTAGCCTGTTCACATCCACATAATTCTGAAGACAAGACAGCTTAAAACAGAAATGAATCACATAAGCTTGCTTAGTACTGACAATCTTAAAAGTTCCCAAACACAGATTCTTCTTTAGTCTAACTATAAACTTTTAAATCAATTCTAATGAACAACGTTGTTACAAGAGAAGTTTGAAGAGAAGTTACTCGAAAGAAGGGCCAGTGTAACGAGCAGGATCATCAGACAACTCCAAATCCTCGAGCTTCGGCCTCATGGAAACAGAGTGAATCCCCAACGCATCCGGGTAAAGCCCGCAAAGGAAATGCAGAGACTCAGCCTGGTTTGGCTTCGACACAGCCACGTGGAGGAACAGCTGGTTAATCCCATCTTCATCTTCATCATCACCTCCGTGAGCCAACCTCATCACAAAGAGATTAATCTCTTCGTTCCCAACAGATTTCCTCAGAACAGCGCCAGTTCCTTCAAGGGAGCCTTTCACAATCTCGAACGGTGAAGGAGGTGTCACTTTCTGCAAAAAAAATCAAAAACCCTAAGTGAGAGGATAGGGTTTAACCAAAAGGTTCAATCTTTAGAAGAGGAACGAACGGGAGGAGGAGTCATCTTGGAGACTTCGAGGTAATGTTCCTTTAGGGAACGGAGCAGCATCGAGTCCACCGCAGCTGAAACGTCGCTTGGCTTTCCACTTCCTCCACCGGCTTTGCTGGATAGAGCTCGTTGAAGCTGACGCCGGACGGCGATGTTACCGATCACTCTTCTCAACATTTTTAACTTCTCCGTCTCAAATACAGCGGCGAGTTGCCTTCTTTCTTCGCCGAGTAAACAAGAACCTTCGATTTATATATACGCAAGACAAAAGAAATGCATTTCGGTTCAATGTCTGGTTCGGTTTGGTTTTGATTAAATTCTAACTGAGCTCAGCCAGATTTAGATCTTCTTTTTTTGTTTGATTCGGTTTAATTTGATTTGGTTATAGTTTGGTTTTTAAAAGATTTGTTCATGGTTCTAAAAATCTCTACAAACCGAAATTTGATTTATTCGATACAAATTGAATTAAACCATTTTATTGAATCGGTTTAAATCAATTTAACTGATCTAAATTACTGATATAAATCATTTCGTTTGGTTTGATCTGGTTTAACTCGATTTGGTTATAAATTGGTTTATTATAATCGGTTTTGAAAAGTTTTGTTCAAAAATCTGAATTATAGTGGGTGTTTCTAAGCACGAAGATGAACATGAAGAATAGATAGAAAGAAAGGGTAAACCAAATTCAAAGAGAAAAGCTTTTATCTTGTCTATGTTCCCACATTGTATTCAACATAAATCAAAAGATCAAAAGTCATATCTCTAAAAGTACTGACCCTGCAAAAAGAGGGAAGAAACACATGTTCATATATCAAAACGGGTGAGATAGTGGGTGATTGGTTTCACCTCACTGGCTGCTGATTGTAGTGATTCTTCTCTTTCTTCTTCTTTTCCGCAGCCAGCTTTGCCTTCCTCGCTGCTGCTTCTTGTGCCGCAACTTTTGCACCAGCATCCGTCTCTTTGCTTGATTTCTTCTTCTTCATTGATGCAATCTTCTTTAGCCGTTCTTTGATATCCATGGAAGAAGAAGCCTCATCCTCCTCCTTCTGCTCACCGGACTCACCTGCAGCAGCATCTGAGTTGCTCTTCACTTCATCCTGAGATTCTCTAACTTCCTTCTGTTTATTCTTCTTTTTCTTCTTCTTCGAGGCCTTTGATTCTCCGGCTGCGTTCTCCTTCTTCTCTCCCTCTCCATTGGCTTCTTTCTTCTCTTGCTTATCTGTTAGGTATAAGCAACCAATGATTAGACAGCATATAATTAATAAGCCAGTGTAGAGCAGAACTGTGTGATAGATACCTTGAGAGTTTTCTTGACCATTGATGGGTGCAACTCCAAAATCAGCTAACAAAGCGTCAAACTCAGCTTGTTCCTTCTGTTTCAGCTCTTTCTTGGAAAGCTGCCTCTCTGGCTCCTTAGGTGGTGCAGGAACTTCAGTCGCCTTCTTCACCTCAGGCTCTGCTTCTGGATGAACTTGCGTCTCATGCTCTTCCTCCAAATCATCATCATCATCACCTTCCTCAAGAATGTCTTCTTCACTATCACTTTCCTGCCACATTAAAAGACATCTCAATCAGAAACCAATGAACAAACAGGGCACACAACCAGGGCGCAAACATATCATTAAAATTCTATAGCAACAAAGGTATACAATTACATATATGATGATGACCTTCATAATACAATAGCCACAGAACATAAAAATGCAAACTTTTAATCATTCATCAGTCAAGTACAGGTAAATCCACATCAAACTAAAAGCCAAAACCATTGAATGCTCAAGTCCTCAACGAGAGTAGTTCCAAGCCGTAGCACTCAAACCATGTGAATTCTAAAGCTTCTCAAAACAAGTTTCAACACACGACACACACCACAGCATATGAAAGAAATTGACTTTTCAAAATCTGCCAACAAAGCATCAAAGCAACAACAACAGAACATAAAAATGCAAACTTTTCATCATCCATTCGTCAATTATAAAGGCCATTAAACGCTCAAAGTAGTTTCAAGCCATTCGTCAACTAAACACACCACACGACACACATCAGCAAGAAATTGACTTTCTAACCTCAACGTGAACCTCTTTAGCATCGGAACGGGACGCTTCAGAGGTACTCCACAAGGCCTTGGGCGGAGCAGTGGTAGCGAAATAGTCATCATCTTCATCGTCGCTGTCGATATCCGCCCAAGCCTTAGCTTTCAGAGGCGTAGGCGCCCAGAAGACCTGCGGCTCAGGCTCCTTCACCGGATCTTGACGTCCTTTGCTCTTGTCGGACTTCTTCTTCTTCCTCCGAGTATCCAAAGCCGCGAACAAGTTGGTGTTCTGAATCGGCATCGATCCTTCGTCTCTCCTGTTTCCACCACCGACCATCTTCTCTTCGATTCGGATTACAAGAGCTCTAAAGGTTTGATTTTTAGTAAAACCCAGATACGGAATTGCCCGATTGCAGCTGAAAGATCTGAGTAGCGGCGATTGTGGATAATTAGGGTTACGGATCAGAAAGGGAGAAATGAAGAGAAGGTTGGGGGAAGCGAAGTTGGAATCGAATGGGAGATAAATAGAGTTTCCTTTCGGTGTGTAGCAATCGTCCAGATTAGGGCTACTGTGGGGGGAGCTACACGACGAGGGATGGAGAGATCTTCTATGTTATTTGGAATGTTATCTCTTTATGGGTGGGGATCTATACCGGAAAATTAGATTAGAAAAATCGAACCGGAGATTGGAACTGAACCCTTTTTATTTTGGTTTTATTAACACAAATTGTGTGGTGATCCGAGCTCATCTCTCACCAAAGTAAACAAAACTAACCGTGACAAATGTTTTTTCACCTCTCTATTCATATGTTATGTATACTGTATATAAGGTATTGAATCGTTAAGATACTTTATTTTTTTAAAAAAAAATTGTTTGTAATACACTCAACCAATTTCTGCAAAACTAAAACGAATTCAAATTTTATGCATGAATTCATTTCAAATAACCTATTTTATAACTTTTTGGTTGTAATACACACTATAAAGATAAATAATAGTTTATATATTGAACTTAAAAATCTGTACAAAAATATTTTTTATTTTATATTTTTTTAAACATTTTTTACATTTCTTATTTTGTATATTTACATTTCAAAAAATAATTAATAAAATATTATTTGTTTGTTAATATATCTGATATCTAGTGTTTCTATTTTTTTTTGTTTTAGCATTTAAAATAAACTAGTTTCATTTTTTTATATAAATATTTTGTTTTCGATTCTAAATTGGTATATATTATAATATATATATATATATATAGGTTTTAAAACATAATAAGTTTACGGTATATTTTTCATTGAATATATTATTTTAAACTTTCACATGTATTTGTATCTTCTTATATATATATATATTTTTGGATTATTATTTCATTATTAAAATCATAACTATATATATAAAGATTAGTAAAATATTGTTTTATTGTCATATTTAAAGATATTGTAACATTTCACAAATTTAGAAAGTTTTTAAAAAATTAAACTTTTCGCTTCATATATTTATATTATCGAGTAAATAATTAAACATTTATTTTTTGTTTATTTTTAAAATAAACTATATAGTTTAAAATTTGTTTTCATTGGTTTAAGGTAGTAAAGATTAATCATTGTTAGATAATATAATTTTTGTTTAAAAAAAATCTTTATAATTTTGAAAGTTAACATCGACAAATACTTAAATATTTAACATATGGAAGTATAAAATTACAACATTAAATTATATCTATTTAATTTATACTATCTAAGTATCTATAAATCCAATGGATCATCTATTGTTTAAATTCAATTATTGATAGCCCAATAAAAATTTATGGTATGTCCAAAACTTAAATGATAATATTAGAAATTAAATGTAAAACATAAATTTCTAGAAATAGGTCCACTAGGTACATTTAAAAAAAAACAATCACACATGAATCAGTGTTGTGACTTCTGTATTTATATAAAAGATAAATTATTATTAAAAATCATATAATCTAGATACAAAAGGTTTAAAATTTCATTTTTCTGTTATCAGTCTTTAATCATTATAGAACTGAGGACACTAATATAAGTTATATAAGATTTTGATCCGTGCTTTAAAAGTGCTAGATATTGTATGATGAAAATTTCCGTTAAAAATATTTGGTTAATTTATAAGAATTTTGTATATTTGAAATATTTCTGCATTTAAATCACTATTTTAAACCCGATCTGGATCTATGATTGAACCAGTAAACCAAAAATCCCATATGTAATCCGGTTTAGGTTTTAAGAAATATTTATTATTTAAACCCGATAAATCCTGCAACAAATTAACTTCTAAATCTCGAGGCTAGCCAGTTTAATTGATGGGTGTCTGGTATGTAATTCAATTTGATTTAAATTAAAAAAAATTTAAAACGTAAAGTCAATTTAAATGGGTGCATTAGATATTTACAATATTTAAAAATTTAAAGTCAGTTTGATTTTTATTATATGTCGTACTAAGTTATTATAAAATATTGTTTAAATATGTTTTCAATATTTTTTATGTGAAATGATAAAAAATAAAGAACAAAATGATAAAATAAAGAAAACTTTACTATATTATAAATATGATATTTTCTTGTATTTTTTAAAACCCTATCAGATTACATGGGATTACTGATTTAAAATAGCTTCGACCGTGGATCCGGATCGGGTTTAGAAGCACTAATGTAAATAAAAAATATTATAGATAGACAAAATTATTATAAATTAACAAAACATATAATGTTGTTAATGGAGTTTTTCATCGTAAAATATTCAGTGGTTTGAAACGCGAATAAAAATTTAATCATATATTAAAATTATCTAAACTATTAACCTGTGGTTATCTCTACAGCCACTGAAAACATGATATAAAATTGAAATTTGTTATGAACAAAACCTCAAAAAAAAATTACACAATAACAAAATCACATAAAATATCACAAGGAATACGACTAATATATAAAGGTATAAACTAAACTACGGTGCATAAAACTAATAGTCATCAACGAATGTTTCTTATTGTGTGTATTTTTTTGTGTAATTTGTTGAAAGAGAATTGCTTAATTTATATTGAATACTCCTTTTTGATTTTTGAGAAGCAGAGGTGGCGTTTGTTATTATGTAAGACTTCCATACCTATTGAATATTTCTTTTGAGTATTTAGAATCTTACCATAAAAACTGTTTACAAATTTAAACATTAACAATCGCAAATATAAAATCTTACCATATATATTAGGCTAGGTGTTAGGATTTTTTGCTATTAAAATTAACTACGTTAGGCCTATTGGTATGAGTTGTGATTTTATTTTTTGGCTGTAGAAATATTGATGTGATTTTTTTTTTTTGCTTTGGCTCTAGATTTTAAAATTTTAAAAGTCTTTAAAATAATAATAAAGAGCCGAATTGAATTTAAATAAAAGAGCTATGAGCTTTAGAAAAGTACAAATCTAAATTGGTGTAGATTTAGGGATGTAAGTATAATTGTGGCTATGGAAAACATTTACATCAATAGCTAATTACACATTAAGTATAAGATATAGTCTGATTTAGTCAAATTTTTTTTTTTGATAACCGTAGTGTGATCTTAAAGGCTTTCTAGGCCCAATGACTAATCACTACGAAGCCCATAGAAATTCGGGTTTTCTTGCCACTTAAGACGTCCATGGGTGGCCAAGAGGAATCGAACCCATAGCGGAGCTCCAGCTGGAGCCCCTTTACCACTATGCCAAAACCACTTGGTTAACACATTATTATAGAGAAAGTTGAGTCCAATTTTGTGTGTTTTACTAGTATTTGATTTAAACTCGAATGAAAAATCCATGACCAATTTGATTTCCATGAAAATTTAGCCATATAACTAGAACATTGTCTATAACTAAATGGTTGGTTCATTATTTGGTTTATGATTTATAACGTACCCATAGTAGATAACTATATGTTAGACACATATTGATTAGATTTTAAAATATATTATGATTTAAATGAATTAATGTTTGGTAGTCCAAAATTTAAATATAATTATATAACATATGACCTCTGAAAATAATTCTAATTTAATAAATTAGATATATTATTTTATAGTTTTAAAATATCTAAATTTTTATTAAAAAATAGTTTTAAGGGTTTAAAGATATATTATTTTATAGTTTTAATTTTTAATAAAAAATAAATGGATATCTTTCTCAAAAAAATATTAAATGGATATCCTTATTTTAACCGAAACCAAACTAAAATTTACAAATAATCTGTGTAATTATTTTAGTCTCGAAAGATCCAAAACCCAGCCGTAACCGAATGAAACCAGAATTAGATAATGGGCCAGTTTTAATAGTTTGGGTTCAAGTATTATAGTTGAGACTAATGTTTTTAAAACCGGACCGACTCGATGGTTGGTTCAACCATGAACCGGATACATAGCCGGATTAGGTCTAATAATTGGTTCGACCATGAACCGTTACGTAACCAGATTGGATTTCAGAATTATTACTGATTAAAACCATTTAAAACTATCAAAAATCTTTAAAAAATTAATCCATATAAACATAAAACTAGTTTTTATTTACAATGTTTATGTTTTAAATTCATTTATATTTTAATTATGTATCATATTAACTAACATTAATTTTAAATTTATACATTAGAAATATATTAATCCAGATTATTGAACCAGATTTGATCCGGTCGAACCATATTAAATTGTGATCTAAAAATTATCCGGTTCGGCTTCCGTCCGGTTTTAAAAACACCTGTTGAGACCCTCTCTCTCTCTTTTCGTAATCTTAACTAAATTATACCCTTATTTCACGGTAGACTTTTCTCTACCCTTATTATCAGGTGCTGTTTCGATTCTAGGGCTAATATCATATTTGGATTTGACGATGACGAAGGAGTACGTGATGCTCATACTGCTGATGATGATAGTTTTTTCACCGTTTCTCCCACCATTACAGTTTTTCGGCAGTTCAGATGGAATTATTTTGACAGGTCCTGATTTCACCCGCAAATTCAACACTGTCGAATCTAATACGGGTAATAAATTTTTATTTCTTTGAGTTTATTAATCAATTTTTTTATAATCTTTGTAATTGCTTCATCAGCTGACTCTGTGGAAATCAGAGTGTGTGATGCAATTGGAGTGGTTTACATGGCTGAGTCGCTCGACGCATGCGAAAAATTGATCTTGGAAAGAGACATGTTGATGTTGTCAACAACAACAACTAGATCCTTCTTTGTAACAAAAGAAACTGCACAAGTAGTAAACAAGTATATTTGTCGGCCAAATGTAGCAGTCATGCGTGTCCCTATTCATACCGACCACCTTTACGGATTAATCACCAGGGGTCTTCTCTTCTACACCTTCGTCTTCCTCCTTTTACGTTTCTTCAGTTAGCAATTCCTAAGTCTGAATAAAATAATGCATGTTAGCACTGGACTACACATCAGAATCAGTTCATGGTATTTATTATCCTTTTGATAGTTTGATTTGCATTTTTATTTTTCTTATGTAACAAATATATAACATGAGACATAGAAGACGAAGAAGAAAATCGGAATTTATAGATATATCTGAGGTCTAACTAATCCACGATAATAGCATGTCAGATTGATTACCAACAGAGTCTAATTTCTATTCATTACGTTCTCCTCACTTGGGCTATTATATTACAATCATCAATGATCCAATCTCGACAACATGCTGGATTACAGCTTCTATCTGAACCTGGTACACACGAGATTGTCCTATAGCCTCAAGGACTCCTCTCCGAGCGGATGGAACCAGCATACCAGACCACTGCATGCTTGAACTACGGTACAGGGCCGTGCCTGACATTTGCAACACTAGAAGCGAGGAAAAAAAATTGGCCCATGTAATTTAGCGTAAAAAAAAACTTAAAATAATAATGAGCATTAGTTGGGTTTCAAACCCAGGCGCTTAACAGTTCGACTCAAATAACAGCTGACTCCACCAACTGTGCTACCTAAACATGTAAAAAATTAACCCCAAAATATATTTCTTACTAATCAGCCCTCAAACAAATGCTTGATGGACTTGTATCCAGGCTCGGCCTTGGCTTGAACATCATCATTTTGATTATAGGAAGACCCGAGGCATCTTGAATCCAACAATTATTAAGTGACTCGGTAACATTTTCAGTCAGATGGCCAATCCTTGTTCCTTCAAAGCAGTATGTGATCCGCAAAGAAGGAAGGGATATGCCACAAATCAACGAGGCAGCTGCTGGAAGATCTCATACATCAAATTTCAAGTGGGTGGGACATTTTGCTGCTTCCCAACAAAGGTGCACAAGAACAGAATTGTTGAACTGCTCACCAATAATAGCAAAGGCCAAAGGAAATATAAAAATAATTGTTGCAATTCAGATATCCACAGATTTATACATGGAAATATATAAATAACTGTTGAAAGCTCCCATCAACCAGGAATCCATGGTAAGGGTTGAATTCTTCTAATTCCATCACAATATCTAGGAAGAAAGCATATTTTGATCCAACATGTGTACTCTGTAATGAAGCTGATGAAACTTGCAGTCACCTCTTCTTCAACTGCAATTATTCCAAACAGATATGACAGGTGCTAGTGGGAGGTATCCTGCAAAGGGCTTTCACCACGGACTGGAACGACATTGTGACGATGGTATCAAATAATAGACTGCCATCAACAGAGCAATTCCTACTTCGATATGCATTCCAAGCCACGGTCCATGCTTTATGGAGAGAAAGAAATGGGCGTAGGCATGGAGAGCAAGCAAAGCCTGCAAGTCTGTTGGTGAAAATAGTGGACAAGACAATTCGATTAAAGCTCCTCATGGTTAAAGGAAAGGGCCACAAATACCTTGAAGAAAGCTTGAGCACATGGTTTGGGACTAGAGAGTCAGAACCATAAAGATTTTTTGCCTTATAGGATTTTCTAGAAGTTAAATACTACACCAAAAATAGAAGCACTTGATGTAAAAAGGTTTTGCTTTGAATAACATTTAACATTTATTCAAAAAAGAAAGAAAGAAGAAAGCATATTTTTCGAATGACCCGCCAACAGCATCCATTATACATCCTCCCCTCGCGTCCATGCTTGCTTGTATGATAGTGTAATTCCATGATCTTGGTGAATTTTCTCCACTATCTCCTTAGGTTTGCAATATGGATTTTGTTTCAGCCTTTCTCTCACAGCCTCAGCAACCTATTCCACTGGAGCTTGATAGTGACCAAGGTGCAAGATACCAATGTATGACACCCGTGAATAGTCTTCTTTATTGTAAAGGTTGGCACATCAGGAAGCTTGGCATATTGAATCCACAGCAGTGGCACTTTGCAGTAAAGTAAGGTTTGTCACATTTAACTGAGTGCATCTCAAAGCGCATGGAAATTGCCGCATCTAGGACATGGGAAAATTCTGTACCAAAGACCAAGTGGTGCTCAGCAGCTGTAACCAGAGACCGGCACCGAACAAGAGGTTGAGCTAAGTCTAGCTGCTTAGAAAGGCTTATGTCCAGGCAAGTATGCGATGACCGAATTCCAACTGTAAGTTAGCAATGAGTTCCTGAGCAACCATTAAAGCTAGCCTATCATTCTCTGACAATCATTATCAGGAAAGGAGAGGTCAAAAGCATTGTCATAGCTTTCACTTTGAGTTTCTTGAGTATCAACCTCGTCTTTTCCTTCCAGATGTTGTTCTTCACTGTAGGGTCATTGAGTTTTGAAGAAGTCATTGGACGCTCCTGGTTGTGGTTTTAAACGTCACGGGAAACACTTATCTGCAAAATTTTAGTCATGAGTATGGAAACAGGTATTGTTCTGTCGAGCTTCCATAAAGTGCTCCTGACTAAACGAGACATTGTGGTTAGCAGCTCGTCATTTACCATATCATCACGGTAACAAAAGCAAAATGCAGCCCATTATCTGTACTGGATTCTTATTGAACGAACTCATACTGTCTTTAATAGACTTGCAAACAAGTAAACAACGTAAGACCTTGCCAGAAGTGAGAATAGTTCGGATTTAGAACTTGAATTAACAAGAAAGAACGTTTCCTGAAAACAATAACAAATAAGCCCCCTGACCATAAGCCTAAGCACAGAAGATATATATATCACATAATTAACTAGCATGAAAGCATCAACCCCACAAAATCAACCAGACGGAAAATCCAAATCAGGATACGAGAACCCAGAAATGAAAGAAACGATTGAAACGATTTTACTTCCCAGAGATTGTGTTCAAGCCTCAAGTCTTAAACTTCCCCCATCTCTGAAACTGAAACACCCTCCAACCACCAAACCCCAATTCTTCAAAATTTCACAGACTGATAACACAAACGCGGATACAAAAAAAGAAAGAGATTCCCTTTGCGTGAAATCGTACCTGCAACAATCTTCCACAGAACAACAAAATCATGAAAGAAGAACACGGAAGGGCGACAAGATATTTTTGGTCTTTGATTCCTCAGGCTTGTTATTTCCGTCGTCATTTGCCTTTTTCTACCTCTTCACTCTTGTAATTGGAACTACATCTAACCTCTCTCTCTCATCCTTACTAATAAAAGGACCTTTTGAGGCTCCATAGAGCGTCCACATCAGCGAAAAAAAATTCTCCCGAAAGACGACACGTGGCATAAAATATAGTTTTACATTTTAATATTACTAATTTTCAAAAATTATAAATAATATGAAACATACAACATAAAAAATAGAAAAACTACATTGAACATATGTAAAATTACCATTTTTCACTTTAAAAAAAAAGACGGCTTAATTCCATAATGTAATATTACCGTTTTATAAAAAAAACAAAAACATTATATATAATTTCGAAAATAATAAATATATGTAAACATACAACATAAAAAATAGAAATACTACATTAAATATAGAGTAATTGGCGTAGATACACCCATAAACTCATGTAATTTGCTATATAACCTTGAGGCTCCATAGAGCGTCCACATAAGCAAAAAAACTTCTTCCGAAAGATGACACGTGGCATAAAATATAGTTTTACATTTTAATATTACTAATTTTCGAAAATTATAAATACTATTTAAACATATAGCATAAAAATGAAAAAACTACATTAAACATATGTAAGATTACCATTTTTCACTTGAAAAAAGACGGCTTATCTCCATAATGTAACATTACAGTTTTATAAAAAAAGTCAAAAAACATTATATATAATTTCGAAAATAATAAATATATGTAAACATACAACATAAAAATGGAAATACTACATTAAACATATGTAAGATTACTATTTTACATTTTTATTTTAAAAAATAATATGTAAACATACAACATAAAAAATGGAAAAACAACATTAAACATATGTAAGATTACCATTTTTCACTAAAAAAAGACGGCTTATCTCCATAATGTAACATTACTATTTTGTAAAAAAAACATTATATATAATTTCGAAAACAATAAATAATATGTAAACATACAACATAAAAAATAGAAATACTACATTAAATATAGAGTAATTGGCGTAGATACACTCATAAACTCATGTAATTTGCTATATAACCTTGAGGCTCCATATAGCGTCCACATAAGTAAAAAAAACTTCTTCCGAAAGATGACACGTGGCATAAAATATAGTTTTACATTTTAATATTACTAATTTTCGAAAATTATAAATAATATTTAAACATACAGCATAAAAAAATAAAAAACTACATTAAACATATGTAAGATTACCATTTTTCACTTGGAAAAAAGACGGCTTATCTCCATAATGTAACATTACCGTTTTATAAAAAAAGTCAAAAACATTATATATAATTTCGAAAATAATAAATATATGTAAACATACAACATAAAAATGGAAAGACTACATTAAACATATGTAAGATTACTATTTTACATTTTTATTTTAAAAAATAATATGTAAACATGCAACATAAAAAATGGAAAAACAACATTAAACATATGTAAGATTACCATTTTTCACTAAAAAAAGACAGCTTATCTCCATAATGTAACATTACTATTTTGTAAAAAAAACATTATATATAATTTCGAAAATAATAAATAATATGTAAACATACAACATAAAAAATGGAAATACTACATTAAACATATGTAAGATTACCATTTTACATTTAAAAATAACAATAATATGTAAACATACAACATAAAAAAATGGAAAAACTACATTAAACATATGTAAGATTACCATTTTTCACTAAAAAAAAAACGGTTTATCTCCATAATGTAACATTACCATTTTATAAAAAAAAGAAAAAAACATAAATATAACTATTTGACTATTTGTCCAGTTCTTCTATTAAACATTGCCGTTTTACATTAAAAATGGAAAAATACATTAAAATTTAAACATATATCTTAAAATATAAAATATAGATATTAACAAAATATAAAGTATAAGAAATAGAAATACAAATATATAGAAAAATAAATAATAAGTAAATATTATAAATATATAAATATATGAATTATATATACAATAATAAGTAAATGCACAGTTTTCAAAAAAATGGAAAGAGTACATTAAATAAAATGGACATCTATCTTAAAATGGTAGTAAATTATGTAAAAATGAAAATACCACATTAAACAAAAAAAATATAGTTTTACATCAAGAAAGTCTCTATAAAACTCATTATTCTATCAACATCAACCTCACACTATCAAGAAAAACTTCATAGTACTCGAGCAAAAAAATGGTTCCACCATCAAATCTTGCCGTCCCAAAAACCTTTAATGACCTTGAATGAGATTTTTTATAACAACAAACTTTTTGTTAGGTGGATTCATTGTTGGGAAACCCGCAACTTCCAAAAGCCAAACTTATTCATGGGAATTGAATTGTTTTTCTTAGACTCAAAGATATTCTTACAAATTTAAATTAATCTAATCCATAATTTTATTGTTAATATTCATACTAACTCTTTCATGATCAAACCATTACAGTTAATAACCATTCAAGCGTTTATCCCGAAACACTTCCTTCCTCGCCGAATCAGGTATTGGTTCATGTTGGTTTAGTATTGTTTTTGGTTTATTAACCGGTTTAGGATGGTCCTATTGTAAATATAATTTAAGTTGGTTTAGCATATATTATGCTTAAAATAACTTAAATTAAATAATAGTAATATTATGCTTAAAATATAATTTTAGAGAGTTTTTAAATATAATTTACAGAACATTATAGGGGATGAATTTAATTTATTAAATTCATTTATTACTTAAAACTAAGTTTTTTAAAAAACGTACTGAGTTATAAATATCAATTATGGATTGGTGAGTATAACATGAAGACAAAACTATAAATATTTTATTTTCAAGATAAGAAATTCAGCTTTTATTCAGTTACTCAATATATAATATCTTAAATTATTTTTTTTTTAAATATACATAATTTATATATATAGATTAATCTTCCAAACTTAAACTATTATATTATATATGAATGATGTTTTTAAATAAAAATAATTTCTGATTAAAAAAATAAATAAAAACAACAAATGGTTATTTTCAAATAATGGAAGTAATTTACATTATACTATCATTTAACAAGTATTAGATATGTTTTGATATATCATTATTTTCTATATCCAGAAAATAATAAATTGTTAAACATCAATATCATCTAGGTTAAGTATACGAACAACACAAATTCAAACATCAAAAAATATTTACATAAACATTATAATACAATAATTTAATCAAAAAATACAATTCAAAAAAACAATATTCAAAAGAATAGTTATATACTTAATATTTGAAAATCAAAGATATTTTTGCTAAAATTGTACTTACCTGGCCAAGGAGATCGACCATCTTTTTACGGATGGATCGATTGTTGAGCATGTGGTCGATCCGAAAATACTCTACTGTTTAATTATATATCTAAAACATTTATTTCAACACTCAAGAGATAGTTTTGCTAAATATGATAACTAGATAGCCAACAAAATTACAAAAAGATATTTAAATAGTAAAAAATATGTTACTTTAACGTGTTAAAATTTAAAAATAAATTTTAATTATGACATGCATCTTAACATTTATATAAATATATATCATACCTTAAATATAAATAATTTAACAACTTAAATTAGAAAAATAATAAAAATCCCGGGCGTAGCCCGGGTTAATCCCTAGTCCTTACTAATAAAAGAGACCTTTTGAGGCTCCATAGAGCGTCCACATCAGCAAAAAAAACTTCACCCGAAAGATGACACGTGGCATAAAATATAGTTTTACACTTTAATATTACTAATTTTTGCAAATTATAAATAATATGTAAACATACAGCATAAAAAACAGAAAAACTACATTAAACATATGTAAGATTACCATTTTTCACTTGAAAAAAAGACGGCTTATCTCCATAATGTAACATTACCATTTTATAAAAAAAAACAAAAAACATTATATATAATTTCGAAAATAATAAATATATGTAAACATACAACATAAAAAATGGAAATACTACATTAAACATATGTAAGATTACCATTTTACATTTTTAATTTAAAAAGAAATAATATGTAAACATACAACATAAAAAATAGAAAAACTACATTAAACATATGTAAGATTACCATTTTTCACTAAAAAAAGACGGTTTATCTCCATAATGTAAAATTACTATTTTGCAAAAAAAAAACATTATATATAATTTCGAAAATAATAAATAATATGTAAACATACAACATAAAAAAAATGGAAATACTACATTAAACATATGTAAGATTGCCAATTTATATTAAAAAATAACAATAATATGTAAACATACAACATAAAAAAAATGGAAAAACTACATTAAACATATGTAAGATTTCCATTTTTCACTAAAAAAAAGCGGCTTATCTCCATAATGTAACATTACCATTTTATAAAAAAAGAAAAAAAACATAAATATAACTATTTGACTATTTGTCCAAGTTCTTCTATTAAACATTGCCGTTTTACATTAAAAATATAAAAATACATTAAGATTTAAACATCTATCTTAAAATATAAAATATAGATATTAACTAAATATAAAGTATAAGAAAGAGAAATACTCAATATATATAAAAATAAATAACAAGTAAATATTATAAATATATAAATATACGAATTATATATACAATAATAAGTACATGCAAAAATTTTAAAAAATGGAAAGAGTACATTAAATATTAAACATTTATCTTAAAATGTAAAATATAGATATTAAGTAAATAAAAAGTATAAGAAAAAGAAATACACAACTTAAAAACAATGGAAAAAGTATATTAAGATTTAAACATCTATCTTAAAATATAAAATATAGATATTACGCAAATAGAAAGTATAAGAAAAGGAAATACACAATTTAAAAAAATAGAAAAATTACATTAGTATTTAAACATCTATCTTAAAATGTAAATCTATCTTAAATTATAAAATTATTAGTAAATAGAAAGTATAAGAAATAGAAATACACAATATAAAGAAAAATAAATAATAAGTAAATATATATTATAAGAAAATACCCAATTTAAAAAATGGAAAATTACATTAAGATTTAAAAATATATCTTAAAATTTAAAATATAGATATTACGTAAATAGAAAGTATAACAAATGGAAATATACAATTTAAAAAAAAAGGAAAACGTACATTAAGATTTAAACATTTATCTTAAAATGTAAAATAAAGATATTAAGTAAATAAAAAGTACAAGAAATGGAAATACATATACAGGAAAATAAATAAAAAGTAAATAATATAAATATATAATATATGAATTATATATATAATAATAAGTAAATACACAATTTTTTTAAAAAATGGAAAAAGTTCATTAAGCATTAAACATCTATCTTAAAATATAAAATATATGATAAAAGTAAATACACAATTTTTTAAAAAAATGAAAAAAGTACATTAAGATTTAAATATCTATTTTAAAATATAAAATATAGATATTACGTAAATAAAAAATATAATAAATGGAAATAAACATTTTAAAAAATGAAAAAAGTACATTAAGATTTAAACATCGATCTTAAAATGTACATCTATCTTAAAATGGTAGTAAATTATATAAAAATGGAAATACCACATTTAACAAAAAAAAATAAAAATGTATAGTTTTACATCAAGAAAGTCTCTATAAAACTCATTATTCCATCAACATCAACCTCATACTATCAAGGAAAATTTCAAAGCACTCGAGCAAAAAAATGGTTCCACCATCAACTCTTGCCGTCCCAAAAACCTTTAATGACCTTGAAAGAGATTTTTTATAACAACGAACTTTTTGTTAGGTGGATTCATTGTTGGGAAACCCGCAACTTTCAAAAACCAAACTTATTCATGGGAATTGAATTGCTTTTCATAGACTCAAAGTTATTCTTACAAATTTAAATTAATCAAATCCATAAAATTATTGTTAATATTCGTACTAACTCTTTCATGATCAAACCATTACAGTTAATAATCATTCAAGCGTTTATCCCGAAACACTTCATTCCTCGCCAAATCAGGTATTGGTTCATGTTGGTTTAGTATTGTTTTTGGTTTATTAACCAGTTTAGGATGGTCCTATTGTAAATATAATTTAAGTTGGTTTAGCATATATTATGCTTAAAATAACTTAAATTAAATAATAGTAATATTATGCTTAAAATATAATTTTAGAGAGTTTTCAAATATAGTTTACAGAACATTATAGGTGATGAATTTAATTTATTAAATTCGTTTATTACTTAAAACTAAGTTTTTTAAAAACATACTGAGTTATAAATATGAGTACAACATGAAGACAAAAATATAAATATTTGATTTTCAAGATAAGAAATTCAGCTTTTATTCAGTTACTCAATATATAATATCTTAATTTTTTTTTAAATATACATAATTTATATATATAAATTAATCTTCCAAACTTAAACTAATATATTATATATGAATAATGTTTTTAAATAAAAATAATTTCTGATTTAAAAAAAAATAAAAACAACAAATGGTTATTTTCAAATAATGGATGTAATTTACATTATACTATCATTTAACAAGTATTAGATACTTTTTGATATATCATTATTTTTTATTTCCAGAAAACAATAAATTGTTAAATATCAATATCATCTAGGTTAAGTATACGAACAACACAAATTCAAACATCACAAAAAATATTTACATAAAAATTATAATACAATAATTTAATCAAAAAATACAATTAAAAAAAACAATATTCAAAAGAATAGTTATATACTTAATATTTGAAAATCAAAGATATTTTTGCTAAAATTTTACTTACCTGGCCAAGGAGATCGTCCATCTTTTTACGGATCGATAGATTGTTGAGCATGTGGTCGAACCGAAAATACTCTGCAGTTTAATTAAATATCTAAAATATTTATTCAAATACTCAACAAATAGTTTTGCTAAATATGATAACTAGATAGCCAACAAAATTACAAAAAAATATTTAAACAGTAAAAAATATGTTACTTTAACGTGTTAAAATTTAAAAATAAATTTTAATTATGACATGCATCTTAACATTTATATAAATATATATCATAACCTAAATATAAATAATTTAACAACTTAAATTAGAAAAAAATAAAAATCCTGGGCGTAGCCCGGATTAATCCCTAGTCTATATATATAAAATACAGTTTCCTCTCTCCTTAGACATGCCACATAGGATTTCATGTCATAAACTAGAAGGCTGAAAACGCAACACGTGTCCTCTATACAAAACTTAGCGTTTCATTAATTAGCGATAATATTTTTATTGGGCTTATTCTGTTTTTTTTTTTTACCCTGTCTAACGGCCCGATAGACCACATGATATTGTGATTTACGCAAAAGATGAAATTTAAGGTTTGTCTCTGTTCTTTGGAACTGAGGCGACTTTTGATCTTCGTCTGGTTCACTGAAACGCACCCAGATATTTATTCATCGTCTTTAATCCTCTATTAATTCAAACACCCACGATCTAGCCTTGAATGCGATCTTCCATCATGGTGAGGCTGTCTAACTAAGAATATAAATAGGTAAGTATTCTTCATCTCGAAACCATCTTCTTCTCTCCGCGCCAGTCTATCAATCTCTTCAATCATAAGCTTTTTCCATTTTTATTGTTATAGTTCCTCACAAGAAGAGAGATCCTTTTTTTGGTTCTGCTCTTCTTCTTTTCTGTTTCTGAATTTTTAATTTAAAATTGAATTAATTTGATGATGGTTACACGGCCGATTGATACGTGAGTTTGATATCATCCAAAGTCTCATTTTTTTGTTTTTACTTTGTGGTCTTCTTCTTCTTTTTTTTACTTTGCCTTTTTATGTTTGTGTGTTTAAAAGTTCTTGGTTGATCTGTTTAATTGGGGTTTGTTGTTATTTTCAGTCTGTAATCTGTATATTTCTTTATGTCCTATGGTTCTATGATACTGATTGTTTCTAAAATCAGCAGGAACCAAATATCCGTGAAGAAGCTTCGGCACTATATTGTCTACAGGAGATAACAATAGTGAGTCTCTTTTCTAAAATCAGCAGGAACCAAATCTCTAAACGTTTTTGATAAGTTCTCTTAAATTAAAAAAATTACTACAGATACGTGAAGGCAAGCGTTTGAATCACAAGCCAAAGACCAAATACCGTTTCAGTAAGACATTTTGTATTTCTCTGTTTTTGACCTTTAAACATATACAAACTTCACCATAAAATCTAACTTATTTTGTAACTCACTATGATATGTGCAGCTCATTCAAGGTACCTCTTCATATCTACACATACACTACATCAGAGTCTTCGGTTGACATCCTTTTCAATTCATCTTCACCTTCTGCTGCACCCGTAACATCTATATATAGTTAGCTTTTGGAAACGATGAATATTGGTGTACAAAATGATATTGGAAAAGTTAATGGAGAACTTAAGTTTGCTTTCGTAAATTCACCAGTATACATTAATTGGGGGTGCAAAAGGGTTCATATTATGGTCTTATATCAAATGAGTAACAGTATATATACAAAGAATCGTGCAAGCAAAGATAAGATCAGGAAATTGTAGCGATCGCCGACTCGGTTGCACGCATTAAGAAACTGGAATGATTCCTAGGATTCCGAACAGGACGACAGCAACCGCGAGTGGCCGGCCTAACCCATCGAATAACTACTTTAAATCAAATTCACCAGAAAATTATTAGAATCACACAAGTTGAAGATCGCAAAGCTGGAAGAAGACAAAAGTCAAACTTTTTTGTTCCCTTTATGAGTTAATGCGGAAGATGACGGAGATTGGTTTTAGTTTCATAACTTTCGTTAAAGTAACCAAGTCTTTTCAGATATGCTATTTACACGAGAACTACATATGGTTTATGTTAGTCATGAAACGTCTGAATAAAATATTTATGAGGATTATGAAATTAACTTCATTATCGTCTCTAGATTTTATTAAAGTTCATTAGTGTTTCTACATACGGAAAAATATGAGGTTCAAGTTCTAAAAAAGGATTTATCAAAAATTATAACAATTAATGATTAAATATTTCTATGATAATGTGATGAAAGTTAAACGTAGAAGGATGAAACATGTAGAATGATTAGATCTCAATCTTTATAAAACATTTATAATTTAAAAAGCAAGACCAACGAAAATTTTAAAAGAGTGTATTTTTTGTTGAAA